>NC_140752.1:47717500-48917500 GCF_051527215.1 Medicago sativa | reverse complement strand
TGGTGCTTTGCTTTCTGCAAGACCATCCAATTAATGCTTGCCCCAAGAATTGACAGGAGCTACTTGTACTCTTCCTCTCAACTTTGTCTCCAGCATAATCAGCATAACAGTAGGCTACAAGATCAAAACTAGAACCTTTTCTATACCAACGGCCAAGATCAGTAGTACCTAGTAGATATCTAAAAATCCTTTTAACTGCAGTTAAATGAGATTCATTTGCACATGTTTGAAATCTTGCACAAAGACCTACTGCAAACACTATGTCAGGTCTGCTAGCAGTCAAATATAATAATGAACCTATCATGCCTCTATATTTTTTTTCAGAAATAGATTTTCCACTCTCATCCTTATCTAAACTTGAAGATGGATGCATAGGAGTGACCATGATTTTTGCCTCATTCATTTTGTATTTTTTAAGAATGTATTTGACATACTTTTCTTGACTTATGAAAATTCCATTTGGATGTTGTTTAATTTGTAAACCAAGGAAGAAACCAAATTCACCCATCATGCTCATTTCAAATTCACTTTGCATAAGGTTGGAAAATTCTTCACACATTTTTTCTTTAGTGGCACCAAAAATGATGTCATCCACATAAACTTGAACAATAAGTACGTCAGAATTATGTGTTTTTCTAAAAAGTGTGGTATCAATTTTTCCTCTTGAAAATCCATTTTCAATTAAAAATGTGCTAAGTCTATCATACCAAGCTCTAGGAGCTTGTTTAAGACCATAAAGTGCTTTAGTAAGTTTAAAAACATGATTTGGTTTTTCTTCATTTATGAAGCCAGGAGGTTGACTTACATAAACTTCCTCATTTAGAAAACCATTTAAAAATGCACTTTTGACATCCATTTGAAAAAGTTTAATGCTTTTATGTGCAACATATGCAAGAAGAATTCTGATGGCTTCTAACCTTGCCACTGGTGCAAAGGTCTCATCATAGTCAATTCCTTCTTGTTGGTTGTAACCTTGAGCAACTAACCTTGCTTTGTTTCTGACAACCTTACCATCTTCATCAAGTTTGTTTCTGAAAACTCATCTTGTTCCAATGATATTTTTGCCTTGATCATTTGGAACTAAGTTCCAAATTTTGTTTCTTTCAAACTGAGAAAGTTCTTCCTTCATGGCATCAATCCAAGAGTCATCAATAATGGCTTCATTGATTGATTTGGGTTCCATTTGAGAAATCATTGCCATGTTGTTATCTTGAAAGGACAACCTGGTTCTTACACCATCAGTTGTGCTTCCAATGATTTGATCTACAGGATGATCTCCTACCATTCTCCAACTTCTAGGTGGACTTTGAAGAGTTTGATCCTGAACATTCTGATCATCTTCTTTCTCCACTGGATTTTCAGTGTTTTGAGTGGGAACATTTTGAAGTGTTGGCACTTCTGTGTCTTCACTTTCTTTTGGTTGAGAATGTTCATCATACTCATCAAATATGATATGCATACTAATTTCAACAGTCTGGGTTTTTAGATTGTACACTCTATAACCTTTAGAAGTTGTAGAGTATCCTAAAAAGATAGCTTTATTTGATTTAGGATAAAAGTTACCCAATTTTTCTTTATTGTTCAGAATGTAGCAATAGCAGCCAGATATGTGAAAATAAGATATGCTAAGTTTAATGTTTTTCCAGAGTTCATATGGGGTTTTATTTAGAACCTTTCTTATTGAAACTCTATTCAAAATGTAGCAAGATGTGTTAATGGCTTCTGCCCAAAAATTATCTTCAACATTTGACTCATTTAACATTGTTCTAGCCATTTCTTGCAAAGTTCAATTTTTTCTTTCAACAACTCCATTTTGTTGTGGAGTTCTTGCACAAGAAAAATTATGTTTAATACCATTTTCATCAAAGACTGTTTTGAAGGATGCATTTTCAAATTCTCCTCCATGATCACTCCTTACTGTGATGATATTAGAACCTTTTTCATTTTGAATTCTTTTACAAAAGTTTTGAAATGCTTCAAAAGATTCATCTTTGTGTTTTAAAAATAGAACTCGTGTAAATCTAGAAAAATCATCAACAATAACAAAACCATATATTTTGCCATTTAGACTTGCAGTTTGAATTGGACCAAAGAGATCAATGTGAAAGAGCTCTAAAGGTTTCTGAGTTGAAATAAACTCAATAGTTTTAAAACCACTTTTTACTTGTTTACCGTTAACACAAGCTTCACAGATCTTGTCCTTGTCAAAGCTAATATTAGGCAAACCTCTAACTAGATCAAGTTGAGAAAGTTTAGCAATTGTTTTCATGCTTATATGACCAGCCCTTTTGTGCCAAATCTATTTGTCCTTTTCAAGAGACATAAAACAAGATTCAGCAGGCATATCATTTAGTTCCAAAACATATAAGTTCTTTCTTCTTGATCCAAAGAAAAACAGTTTGTTAGAGGAGGTATGTATTATTTCACATATGTTAGGTGTTCTGGACCGGCCAAAGGGATTCTTGGCCCATTTACTTAGGCCTAATATCACTCAAAGCCCAAACTCCACGTTTGGCATTATTGCTCGCAACATACCCCCCTCTCCTGAAGGGGGGTGCACGAAGAAAAGAGACCGGTTCAAACGAACCCCAATGTCTCTCTTGCACGTTGTGCACGTTCCCGCAATAAAATCTTTGGCGGTTACACTTCCCACGATTTCGTAACCGCCAGAGCCAGGTGTGCCTCCTCAACGGCTCTGCAGCTCTCCACCTCTATAAATAGGGGACTCACCGCAGTCCCCAAGGTAGAACTCTTTGTTATACCCTAATTTTGGACCTAAAAATACTAACTCAATTCTTCTTTTCTTGCATTTCAAGCCATTTGATATGTCTCTGATCAATTACATCTTTTTCTGCATTTTATTTCAATATTACTTGCAAAATTCATGAAAAAGGGCATTTTAGTCATTTCCTATGTCAAAATTCCTTTCAGTCTTTTAAAGATTGTTTGAGTCTTTTCAATTGGTTAGAATAAGTCCTCATTTCAATTCTATGTCAAAATCCATTTCAAAAATTGCATTTGAAGTCATTTTGAGTCAGTTTAGCCCCTAGGGGCATTTTGGTCTTTTCATGTGTTAAAACCCTGTTTAAATTCTAAAAATTGTCTCTGAGTCTTTTAATTCGCTTGTATAAACTCTTGCTTTAATCCCTTGTTAAAAAAATCATTTTAAAATTGCATTTGAGTCGTTTCGAGTCATTTTAGTCCCTAGGGGCATTTTGGTCATTTCACATGAAATCTCTGATTCATTTTAATCTGCTTTGTTGTTTTTAATCGTCTCGCTTTACGTTAATTTTCAATTTACTTTTTCAATTCAATTTTAGTTTTAATTTTCATTTTGGTCCTTGTACTTTTGTTATTTGCATTTTAATCCCTTTTTAAGTTTGTTAGAGTCAAAGTCAAGGTTTGTTACAAGTCAAGTGCCACATGGCATCACATCATTGGTCCAAGCTGTTGGAGTAAGCCCTAATAGCCAATCTATGTTGATTGGGTTTGGCTTTGTATCATGATATTGATATAAGTATATATTGTGAATATATAATAATAAGGCATTTCTTTATTGATTTTGTTCTGTTTCAAAATAATAAAGTCCCTAGAATAGTTAGTCCATTTAATGGAACATTAAGTATAACTTAATTGTGAGACCCCGTTAAACATAAGGAAACTATTTTTAAAGTATCCGTAGTCAAGCTTTATTGAGAAGTGGGATATCATTAAAGCATAGAGACTATTATGTGGGTAGACTGATGATCACATCTCACAGATCATGGATAAAAGAGTTATCAAGTCTTCACATAGATATAAATATTAGGAGTAATATTTATAATGGACTGACCCACTATGAGAATACTACATAGTAAAAGTTATGAAAAGTGTCATAAGATATTCTCATAGTGATAGTGGTGTATTCCACCCTTCGACCTGAAACCGCTATGTACCCTAGATGTTGGAGTCGAGTGCTTTGTCACCATTCAAACGTTGTCCGTAACAGGATGACTATAAAGTTGGTTGATGGGTACTCCATGAATCATGCTGAGGGACATGAGTGACCTAGATGGAATTTGCCCCTCCTACATAACAGGAGAAATGTCTACGGGCCCAATATTGAACTAGACAAGGATGACACGGTCTATGCCTTGTGTTCAATATAGACATGAGGGCAAAAGGGTAATTATACACATGATCATTATCACAGAAAGGTTTCGTCAGATCACATGACATTCTCGTCACTTGGGTAGCAGTGATGTGTTGCTAGATACCGCTCACTGTTTATGATATTAAATATGTGATTTAATATTATTGCCAACGTTATGAGAACCTATAGGGTCACACACAAAGGACAGATAGATGAGAGAAATAAATAAGTAAGACTTATTTATAAAATAAATAAGTAAGACTTATTTATAAAATAATAAGTAAGACTTATTAGTAATTAAATAATTAAATATGATTTACTATTTAATTACGAAAAATAGAGAAACGCGGTCCACCTTAAGGTACGGTGTGTTTAAGTGAAATATGGTGCACCGTAAGGTATGGTGTACTTAAGTGCTTGTCTTGCTGACCACACAAGTGAATCTATAAATAGAACCCTTGTGTTGAAGCATTACTAACTTTTTGTGATTGCTTAACCTAATTCACAAAAGTTGTGAAACCCTAGCCGCCGCTCTCTAAACCTTGTTTTCTCTGAATCTCCGTTGGAATTGGCTAGCACCGGTCATCGGAGAAGTTCTGTTCGTGTGGACTGAGTAGAGACATCGCTGCTTTGCTTTGCTCGTGATCAGAAATATTTCTTCTACAAAGGTTCTGCGCTTCAAGAGGTAAACACATGAATCCTTAAAGTGTTTAAGCATGTGTTCTGTTTGATTTGTGATTAATGATTTAATCAAGATCCGTTTCATTGGGATTTGTTCCGCTAAGAGGATTATAAAATTTTGAAAAACCTCTCTTAAAATCCCTTCAGTGGTATCAGAGCACTTGGTTCCGATTAAATCATTGAATTCAAATGTTGTTTACGGATATTATGATTATATGATGATATATTCTTTTATGTAATTATTTATTTGATAAATATTTTTCATCATATTGTTAATCGATTGTTCTGATTGTGTCTTTGAGTCTGTTATGCAATCAGCGATTCAATTTTGGATTTGGTTCGATTTTTGAGTTTTCAAAATGTTTGAATCTCAGGTAATTGAACATCTCCTTTTTGTTTTGATCTGCCACAAAGAGTTTGTGCAATTTTCATACGCATCGATACTGTTGTTTTGCTTTTCTCGAAGAGATAAACATATACCTGCCTGCCGTTATAGTATACACATGTGATGTGGTTTTTACTTCCAATTGATTGGTGTATAAATTGACAGAAACGGTTTCTATCAATCACACACAATTATGGAATTTGTTTCCTCTAATTCAATAGTATCAATTGGATTGATACGAGATTATTTGGATTTTGGCAATTTGATATATGCTTTGATACTTTTCATTTGAGTGCATCATCTTTCACTTATTGTCATTAATTGATAGGATCATATAATTTATTTTAGAAACAAATCTGGGTTACCTAATTCATTGAGATTTAGTTATAATAATAATAATTGAACGTCAATATTATTATTATAATTAAATAATTAAGATTGATGAGATTTTTAAATTTGATTTAAGAGATTTCTATATTTTCGCTTAATTGGTTTCTTTTTGAATATGTTCCCAACATATAGATATTCAGTTTTATAAATTTTGAATGTGATTCAAAATTTCAATATTAAGTATATCTATTTTAAACAATGATCCTATTTTGTTGATGTCACGGGTTTGAAAGTGTTTCATGCGCACCTCTTACGTTTTCCTTTTCTCAGAAGAAAGAATTGTTTTATTATAATAATGAGAGGTTATTATAATTTTGTCCAGTACCATTAGATTCATGAGTTAGTTTTATCATGATTTTGTTAGTTGCTTTTATTGTGGCATGATATACTGCGAAACTACTTCTGGGTCACTGGAATTAAAATTGAAATAGAGTTAATTTCGGATCAAATTAAAAATTGTTTTAATTGCTTGAATGAGTAGAAATAATAATAAAAGGATTTATTATTATGTGTGGTATATGGTTATGACCTTAGATTTTGGCGTTTGGTTTATTTAAATACGACCTGCGTGTCGTGATTTATTTATTCATTTTAAATACGACCTGCGTGTCGTGATTTGTTTTATTTTATTTAAATACGACTTGCGTGTCGTGGTTTATTTTAATTCTTTTATTTAAGTGTTAAATAATGTAATTTCTCAAGTTGAAGAGAAGACGACGCCAAATGATGATTCCAGTTGGAGAAACTTTTGAAGCTTGCTCGTGGGTCAAAGAATTGTAATAAAGTAGTTTATTTAATTCTTACGCATTAGGAGGTCATAACCATACTACCTAATTTATTTTATGTATGTGATGCATGAAATGTATGTTTATTTAGCGCATGTATGTGATGTATGCTTAACATGTTTTAGATGTATGTTAGCATGTATGTTTTAAATGTTTTATATACTTGCTTTCTATGAGCATGAATGTCATGCATCTTAATAGACGCGTGTATGCGATACACATGTCGGTGAGATCAATCTTAATATAAATCCTTCAAATAGAATATGAAGTAAATTGATTTCAAAAGTATAACACACTTCAAGACTAATATCGAAATGTGTAGGTTTCGCCTCCGCGAGGTGCACTTTCTATACTAGTAAGTTGTGGTGCGGTAATTCTATTTACTGACTGTTATTTTTGGATCTAACTTAACTAGATTATTTTAATAAGATTAAAATATATATATTTACTTCAAATGAAATATTAAGTTTAATGTTTTCCAAAAGTTTAACACCCTTCAAGACTAATATCGAATATGTGGGTTTTGCCTCCGTGAAGCGCATATTTTATACTAGTAAGTTGCGGTGCGGTAATCCAATTTACCCAATTGTTATTCTTTTGGGTTTAACTTAACTAAATTAATTTTAATGAGATTAAAATAAATTTAGAAGCAATGTTTGGGAACATCTATATGATAGATTAGAGTAAGGAGTTATTCACTCAAATGATTTGAAAGTTGTATGAGATACAATTGGAAGGAGTTCCTACCTAAATAACTGAGTTTTGAGTACAGCCCCCGTTGACTTAAAGCAAGGTGAAATATGGATTTCAACCCACTAGAAAATCATGATACATTTATTGAAATATGGATTCCAATGAGATTTTCCGATTCAAATGTTGAAGGTCATTTGTTTTGAGTAAAATAGTGGGAGCATATTTAATTAAAGACCTAATTAAATATGTTTTTCAATCATGATACATTTATTTTATTTATTTTCTGTATTTAGAATTTCTTCGGCATATACATTTTTATTATACTGTTAAATGTTCTTATGAAGAACAAAATCTTCAGAAAGGAGTTTCTGAATTGGTACAAAATTAAGAATTGTTCTTTAGAATGAGAAAAACTGTTAATGTTTTGAAAGAGTCAAAATAGAAGTAAGACTTCTTATCTGCCCATATAGTTATAGAAAGTTAAATTTCTACTTTTGCATCATAAGTATATGATACTTGATGATTAATCTCATATTTGTTGAAATATAGAGAGTTTTAAAGAAGCGGGACATTAACTATAAGTGAAGTCCACTTACGTCTAGAATGAAACAAATTGTTTCATTGACATAGGAACTAATGCTTGGACTTAAATTTAACTTGATATGAACCAAATAATTGTTATTGAGTTCCATGTAAAATAGAAGCATTAATCTTAAATCTTGTATTTACAAGTGAAGGATTGTGTAGTTGAATAATAGACAAATGTTGTCCGATTATTCCAATAATGTTTTCTATACAAGTATGCTAATCAAGTAATGGATTTGTGTTCCATGATCTTGATAAGCTGATCTATAACATATGTGAAAAGAGGATCAAATGAGATTTGAACCTTTTGTATGTCATTGGCATTATTGTTTAGTACAAACAGGTGTGATTCACATTTCCAAAATCCGTGGATATGGACTATTGGACTCATTTGATTTTATATCATTTGAAGGATGTGAATCCCACCTTTCAAAATAGATTAGTATACCCGTCACCAACAAAGGTGAAAGGACACATAATCTATTTGAGTTGATATACATATGAGATGTATATGAAGCACTAAACATATTTGCTAGATATTTTGCTTCTCTTACTTCATCTAACATTACTAATTAATAGTAGATGAGAAAAGTGTTTTTGACACGATTCAAGAAATCTTTGAAATTGTTCAAAGAGTTTAACAATGAAGTAAAAGGAATATGTTTGAAAAGTATAAAGACCGTACGAGTAAATCGTGATGGTAAATACTTAATTAAGGAGTATAATGATTATTTATATCTCATCATGTTTGACATGACTCGATCTAAAATAAGATTATAACTCCGTGACTCTTGTAATTGCTTTATTTACAATTATTCTTTACCCACGACAAGTTCCAATTGAGGTAATCATAAAGACACCATATTTGATATGGAGGTAAAGTACCTAGTTTGACTTTATGTTAATTTGGGGTTATAAGGTTTATTCAATAAACTGAATTCCAAACTAAATGAATGTATACTAGTGGAAGTACCCTTAGGAAACTAAAAGATACTATTTCTACATCTTTTTGACAAAGGTTGTTTGTCGTTAAAACTGGAGTATTCCTTTTCAAGGAGTATGGCTCTACAAGAGCCAGTGGGAGTGATGTAGAACTTGAATTAATTCAAGTACCACAAAATACATGTTTCTCTAAGAATGGAACATGAACTGATTCAACAAAGGGTTGTTGGTAAATCGATAGTTCGAGTAACACATGATCTAGATGAGTCTGATATGTCATAACACTAGGATGAGAAACATGATTTTATCATGACTCAACAAGGTGATATGATGCTCATGGAAGATGAGCACCTGACTTACTAGAAGGTCGCAAATGACCTGATTTTGAGAAGTGGCTAGATGCCATGTGATCTTATAAAGAATCCATGTACACAAACCATATATGGATATTGGTTATCTCATCCAAATGAGTATGACTCATAAGATGAGCGTGAGTTTTCTTATAGAAAACAGACATGGATGGTATTATTAATACCTTTAAGATGTGATTGATTGTATAAGGTTTCATGCAATTCATGATGCATATCATGACGAAACCATTCCATCATCATAATGCTTAAATCTAACGATCCCAATTCCCATTGTTTTATAATACATGTTCTAGAAGATGGATAACGATGTTGTATTACTTAATTGGAATAACATTATATATGTATTTGACATATGTAGGATTTCATTAATCCAAAGGATACTAGAAAGGTAGATGTATTATAAAATTCATTTATGAATCAGAGAAAACATCTCAAAGTTGAATTTTTATTTTATTAATGAAGTTTTATGAAAACCTTTTAATAAAGAAATCTTGTGCAAATAAGAAGATTAGTGGGAGCATTGATATTAGTTTGGTGGAGTATGTAGATGACATACTAGTCACCAAAACAATTTATCTACACATGTAAGACATGGTTAGAAAATTATTTCTAATATGTACCAAAATTGATTATAGTGTTCGACACTAGAATACCTTCAAGAATATCCTTGGATGTCTTGAAGGACATTGGATTGTTTCTTAAACACGGATGAAAGAAACATTGTAAATGAGTTACAATGATGTTGACTTTCATATCGGTGTACAGTATATCCAAATTGTAATTTGGAGTAAATGTTATGCTAGGATATCAACTATGAAATTTGTAAAAGTACAAGCTTCAGATAGTTGTTGTTTCTATTACAGATGTCAAATATATATGATTTGGATTGTTTAGCTCATAACTGAGTGAAAACATGTGTTTCTTGCGTTGCGGATTCCATTGATCTCGTCTGACGTAAAATTGGTTTAAATCCTGCAAGCAATGAAAACTTGATCTCACCAATGATCCAAATGTATACTTTGACACTTCAATTTCTTTTCGATGGAAAATCGAAAGTGTAAATTGAAAGTAGTATAGCCTACCAACATAGGAAAGGGTTCCTTATCTACTAGAATAGTATCATGCCCAGAGTGTGCTTGATGCTAACACTTGACCAATAGATATTGAGTTAATATTTGATTGGCTTTTAGTGCTAGTGGGAGATTGTTGGAGTAAGCCCTAATAGCCAATCTATGTTGATTGGGTTTGGCTTTGTATCATGATATTGATATAAGTATATATTGTGAATATATAATAATAAGGCATTTCTTTATTGATTTTGTTCTGTTTCAAAATAATAAAGTCCCTAGAATAGTTAGTCCATTTAATGGAACATTAAGTATAACTTAATTGTGAGACCCCGTTAAACATAAGGAAACTATTTTTAAAGTATCCGTAGTCAAGCTTTATTGAGAAGTGGGATATCATTAAAGCATAGAGACTATTATGTGGGTAGACTGATGATCACATCTCACAGATCATGGATAAAAGAGTTATCAAGTCTTCACATAGATATAAATATTAGGAGTAATATTTATATTGGACTGACCCACTATGAGAATACTACATAGTAAAAGTTATGAAAAGTGTCATAAGATATTCTCATAGTGATAGTGGTGTATTCCACCCTTCGACCTGAAACCGCTATGTACCCTAGATGTTGGAGTCGAGTGCTTTGTCACCATTCAAACGTTGTCCGTAACAGGATGACTATAAAGTTGATTGATGGGTACTCCATGAATCATGCTGAGGGACATGAGTGACCTAGATGGAATTTGCCCCTCCTACATAACAGGAGAAATGTCTACGGGCCCAATATTGAACTAGACAAGGATGACACGGTCTATGCCTTGTGTTCAATATAGACATGAGGGCAAAAGGGTAATTATACACATGATCATTATCACAGAAAGGTTTCGTCAGATCACATGACATTCTCGTCACTTGGGTAGCAGTGATGTGTTGCTAGATACCGCTCACTGTTTATGATATTAAATATGTGATTTAATATTATTGCCAACGTTATGAGAACCTATAGGGTCACACACAAAGGACAGATAGATGAGAGAAATAAATAAGTAAGACTTATTTATAAAATAAATAAGTAAGACTTATTTATAAAATAATAAGTAAGACTTATTAGTAATTAAATAATTAAATATGATTTACTATTTAATTACGAAAAATAGAGAAACGCGGTCCACCTTAAGGTACGGTGTGTTTAAGTGAAATATGGTGCACCGTAAGGTATGGTGTACTTAAGTGCTTGTCTTGCTGACCACACAAGTGAATCTATAAATAGAACCCTTGTGTTGAAGCATTACTAACTTTTTGTGATTGCTTAACCTAATTCACAAAAGTTGTGAAACCCTAGCCGCCGCTCTCTAAACCTTGTTTTCTCTGAATCTCCGTTGGAATTGGCTAGCACCGGTCATCGGAGAAGTTCTGTTCGTGTGGACTGAGTAGAGGCATCGCTGCTTTGCTTTGCTCGTGATCAGAAATATTTCTTCTACAAAGGTTCTGCGCTTCAAGAGGTAAACACATGAATCCTTAAAGTGTTTAAGCATGTGTTCTGTTTGATTTGTGATTAATGATTTAATCAAGATCCGTTTCATTGGGATTTGTTCCGCTAAGAGGATTATAAAATTTTGAAAAACCTCTCTTAAAATCCCTTCACAAGCATTCCCACATCACCTATAAATAAGTCCAAGTCAAGGTCAAGGTTCACAACTAATCATTTTTTTTCCACTAATTATTTTCACAAATTCCACAAAATTCACAAAAGTTTTTTCTCTTATTTTCTTTTTCCCATTTTTTCTCATCTTCAACAACCACAAAAACCACCTCTAACTAACTTTCCTCCACCCTAACCAACTTTCTCCACCACCCAAACCACCCTAACTAACTCTTCCTCCACCTAAACAACCTTCAACCATCATCATCTTCATCCATAACATTCCTCCATAACCAAAAAGCTTCAAAAACTTTTTCACAAATCCAATCAACAATCCTCAAAAATTCCTTTCCTTCTTGAATCGATCAAACCTCAACCATCAATAACACAAGATTCAAGAACGAGACACACACATATACTCCAATCGGTGACTAAACCATAACTGTTCTCGAATTCGTTTTCTTCATACGGCGACATCGAATCGTTCAAAGCTTTATCAAGCCGAAGTGGTGAAGAAGACGAACGAAAGCGAATCAGTTTCGTCCTCAATCGTAGCAAGCATAACCGAATCCAGAATTGAGGTTGGAGCGAGGACAGAAGGGAACAACAATATCTCACCAGAACTGAATCGGAATTGATGAAGCTCGACGAGGAAAAGAGAGGACCGATCTGAAACAAGCTTCATTCAAGCGAGTCACTACTGTACCGAATCGAAAAGAATCGTCCAGATCGAAAAAAGGTAACGTTATCCTCTTCATTCCGTCATTTGATCTTGCTGGTTCATCTCGTATGTCAAATCCGTCAGCTTTGAAGGTTTTTTGTGTGGAAATTCCTTGTTAAAATAAGTGTGTTTGAAGAGGAGTAGGCTAATGTGTGTGTGTTCGTTTGAGTCGATTCGCGGCACTATGTGTTAGCTAGGAAGAATCTGGATTCATGTCAAAGCTATTTTATGAAAAGAGAACATGAGGGAAGAAGGAAAGAGCAGCGATGCTGCTGAGTTTTAAGAAGAATGAGCTTTTACCAAACTGGTTTTTACGTTACTCTTGCTGGACCGATTCGGTTGAACCGACCCGTTCCTGAACCGGTCCAGCTTGTTTTGCCATGATCCACATCTTTTTAGGCCCAAACTGTTTTACTGCCTGCTGTTCTTGCTTTGCCTATGCTGATTGCACCCCCCTGTATTGCTGATTGCATCTGTCTGTTGCTTATCTTTTCGTTCTAAAACCTTTAAAATTTGCTATATGCTTTATTTCTTTCCTGTAATTGATTTTCTATGTCAAAATTCCATCTCTAAAAGTCTGGAAGATATATGCACTCGTTTCTTGTATTTGATTGCGGTTCTTTTTTTTTTTGTTTAGTGTTCTTGTGGATTTTAGATGTGCACGAGACTTTATGTGTTCTTGAGTTTGTTGCGTGTTAATTGTTACCTTTGGAAAATATGTGAAAATACATGTGAGTGCAGCTTACTTCAATCGCTTTGTGGACTTGTCCCTTTGTTTTTGCCTTGAGATGTAAGAATAAATGTAATATGCACATGAGAATTGCTATAAGGTTTTAGTGTTTCTTGATCCGATTGATTTCTAATACTTTGGTTTGAGAAGTATGTTACAAGTCATCATGATAAAGAAACTATAGGATTGAGAATCGTCACTATCTTATAGTAGTTTTCTAAGAATGTTATTATTGTTATTGTTGCTTTCACTTCCAACTTGTTAAACGCTTTCTTGCCTTCAAAATACTTCGAATAGGTGCTTAATGCAATTTTCTTGTTCTCTATTTCTATGAAAATTTCCCTCTGGCGTTTTCTATGCCATATGTGAATTTGTCTCTTACATTTTTTTTACGTTTTTCATCATCTCAAAGTGCCTAAAAAGATATGTCTGCTAAGGCCCTTTTCCTACATGTTGATACACCATTTACTACTTTCCATGCTTATTGTTTTTACCCTTGCAAGTGCGTATAAAAGGCTCTCAAAAAAAACTCCATGTGATTGTTCATACTTCTGGTGCATTTTGTTAGTTTTTTTTTACCACTTCTTTTCTACAACATTCCCATTTGTTTCATGCATCTTTGTTCACTAACCCCTTTGTTCCCATCTTATATTCTTAGCCTTAATTTCTTGCCCCTTTAAATTTTACCAAGACTTAGAATGTAAAGCCTAGGGATTTTGTAATTTTCTTTTATGCTTTTAAATTCTTGCAAGACCATAGGATGTATCTAGGCCAATGATGTAAAAGGACAATGGACTCTAATAATGTACACCGACACAAGCACCGACAAATGCACACACATCACTTTAGGTATATGGCTAGAATATGCATGTTTAGATGTATGTTTAGGATAGTATGTTTAGATGAATGCTTAGGATTTACACTTAGAAAAAATCAATTTTCCAAAAAATATGAACAACATCACTCAAATATTTTTCTTAATAAACCTTGGGATCAAAATCCCATTGAATTTTCCTTTTATCTTCTTAATCCAAAATTTCAATGAATTTTAATCATACTTAGACCTTTTTGCAAAAGTAACTAACTTCACCTCACATTTTTCCAACCTTATGCCCTTGAGGCCTCTCTCTCATTCTTCAAACTCCAATTTTCAAACTTAAAATCAACCAACAAAAACAAAAACATTTTTGGAACAGAACTACGGTGGATTTGATCCCTTAAACGGGTACGTAGGCAAGGAATCAAAATTCCTTCAATTCAACTAAAATAAAGTTCAAACACTTTCTTTTCCCTCCAATTCTTCATTTAGAAACTCTTAGGCTTAAATACCATTTTTCAAATAGCATTTAAAAATAAAGCGCGCGCGTAGAAATTAAAGACGGTTCCTATAGGATACTATAGTCGTTATGGGTGCCTAACACCTTCCCGTAGCAAAAACAACTCCCGGACCTTGATTCTCAAGGGTTTTGCTTACTTTTTCCCTTCCCAAGAAAAAATAAGATATCACCGGTTTAAAAGGTTCAAACGTAATCAATGTTTGACACCCGAAAACCAAGATAAAACAGCTGGCGACTTCACTGGGGAGATTCGAGAGTTACGCCTAGTCTTTATTTCCACGCTTGCGCTTCGTTTTTACTTGTTTCTTTTACTTGCTTTCCTATGTGAATAAATGTTTAAATTCTTGCAAACGTGTGGGGTGAGAATATCAAAAGTCCTGCACCCGGGCTGAGTGAAATTAGGATTTAGGAGGGATATAATCGACAATTCATTCCGGGGGTTGCCTCGTGTTTTGGATTATGCGATCAATCCCACATAGCTGAGGCATTTTGGGGGTGATGTTGTCGGCGCGTGTTGTCGCGTTTAGGCACTTTACTTCTAATTGTTCTATGATGCTATGAACCGTAGATAACCGAACCCATCCATGGCCATTTTCTAGGATGTAGTGCGGAGGCTAAGCCGAGTGTTGTCTCGAGTTTTAGTCGTCACGCGATACTACACTCAAGTTAGACCTTCTTACGTATAATCATGGAGCGAGTGTTGTCTCGTGACACCGTGATATACGTCAGAGAGGTTGCAATTTGGGAACCTTTTTAGAACCCGGTTACTATCTCCTAAAGCCCTAGTTTCACCGGACACCGTGTCCACCCGTGACTCCTCGACTTTGAACTTCAACCCACCATGTTTTCTCCGAACTTGAACATAATCATGCATTCATGCATACATGCATACATGCATAAACTTTTTTCCATGCATTTATCGGAGGACTTAGACGAGTCATCTTTTGAACATCACGGATGTGAACACCAAGTGATACTATCTCAACTAAACTTCTAGTTTTGCTCAAGATCTTCAAATAAAACCGTGTTTCTCCGTGATGTTCACAACCACTTTGACAAGTCTCCTGACAAAAAAAGAGTCTTTTTGCATTTGCATATCATGCATCATATGCATCATTCATCGGTCACAAATGGCTTCCCGTGCTCATTGTCTCCTGGTTCTTCTGCCACAGTCTGAAAAGTGGCTCGTGCTCGCAAGATTCACCAACCAGATAGAGTTCAGCAGACAAGATGGTACAAGAGAAGAAACATGGCTAACCTTGAGGAAGAGAATGCCAGCCCCTCGGGCCAGCCCATTGAAGAGTCTAATTTGGACGAGATTTTAAGGCTTATTAAAAAGAGCGATTATAAGATTGTTGACCAGCTGCTGCAAACTCCGTCAAAGATATCCATCTTGTCTCTGCTCTTGAGCTCAGAAGCTCACAGGAAAGTGTTAATGAAAGTACTGGAACAAGCATATGTTGATCATGAAGTCTCCGTGGATCAGTTCAATGGAATAGTGGGTAACATTACTGCTGGCAATAACTTGGGGTTTGGTGACGATGAGCTCCCCGAAGCCGGAAAACACCACAACTTGGCTCTACACATCTCGGTGCACTGTAAGTCTGACATGATATCCAATGTGCTGGTGGACACTGGATCATCCTTGAATGTAATGCCTGAGTCTACACTAAGGCAGTTGAGTCATCATGGAATTTCCCTAAGGGGAAGCAGCTATTTGGTTAAGGCTTTCGAAGGATCTCGCAAAGATGTTCTTGGGGAAGTAGACTTGCCAATTACCATTGGTCCTGAGACGTTTCAGATTATTTTCCAGGTCATGGACATCAATGCTTCTTACAGTTGTCTCCTCGGGAGACCATGGATTCACGATGCTGGGGCAGTCACTTCTACTTTGCATCAAAAGCTCAAGTTTGTGAGGAATGGTAAGATTGTCACTGTACATGGTGAAGAAGCATATCTGGTTAGCCAAGTGTCATCTTTCTCTTGTGTTGAAGCAGGGTCCGCTGAAGGGACGTCATTTCAAGGCTTGACTGTTGAAGGTGCAGAGTCTCGAAGAGCTAGTACTAGCATGGCTTCACTGAAAGACGCCCAGAAAGCTGTTCGAGAAGGGCAAGCTGCCGGCTGGGGCAAAGTGATTCAGATTTTGGAAAACAAGCGTAAAGAGGGCCTTGGATTCTCCCCGACCTCCGGTGTTTCAACGGGAACTTTCTACAGTGCTGGGTTTATCAATGCTATTGCTGAAGATGCTGCTAAGAGTAGTTATGTGCCTACGTTTGTTGTACCAGGAGGCACTGTGAGAAATTGGGAGGCCATTGATGTTCCTTTAGTCATGCATGCTTCCATGTAATGTGTCCTGTTGCTCACGTTTTTCTTTGTTTTCAAAATAACAATCCTTCCGCTCTGCCCAAGGCGAAAGTGATATCATTGTAAGTGCATGTTTGTTTCGGCATTGCCGTTATCAATAAAAGTTGTCGTCTTTCTCACGACTCTTTGTTTTTACTTTTAGTGCCTTTTCCTTGGAAATAATGGTAATGCCAGAAAAAACCAAAACATCTGTATTTTCTTATTAATTTCAAAACTCTGCATAAAAAACATTTTTCTAAAAGTCATCCCAATCATATTATGCAGATTGAACCACAATAAACCCGTTGAACACAGTGACCCTATGGTTCCTCCAAATTTTGAATTCCCTGTATATGAAGCTGAAGATGAGGATGATGATGAAGAGATACCGTACGAGATCACTCGACTGCTTGAACAAGAAAGAAGAGCCATTCCGCCTCACCAGGAAGAGATTGAGCTCATCAACCTGGGTACTGAAGAGAACAAGCGAGAGATCAAGATCGGTGCCGCACTTGAGCCAGAGGTGAAAAAGAAGATTACTCAGCTTCTCCATGATTATCCAGATGTCTTTGCATGGTCCTATGAAGATATGCCGGGTCTAGATCCCAAGATTGCGGAACATCGGATACCGACAAGACTTGAATGTCCTCCTGTCAAACAGAAATTGAGAAGGTCTCGTCCAGACATGGCTCTCAAGATCAAGGCTGAGGTGCAGAAGCAAATTGATGCGGGTTTCCTCATGACAGCTGAATATCCTGAGTGGATTGCCAATATTGTACCAGTGCCAAAGAAAGATGGGAAAGTTCGAATGTGTGTTGATTACAGAGATCTGAATAAAGCCAGTCTGAAGGATAATTTCCCATTGCCTCATATTGATGTGCTTGTTGACAGTACGGCTCAGTCTAAAGTGTTCTCTTTTATGGATGGTTTCTCTGGCTATAACCAGATACGAATGTCACCTGAAGATAGAGAAAAGATGTCCTTCATCACTCCGTGGGGAACGTTCTGTTATAAAGTGATGCCGTTTGGCTTGATAAATGCTGGTGCAACCTATCAAAGGGGTATGACCACCCTGTTTCATGATATGATTCACAAGGAGATTGAAGTATATGTTGATGATATGATTGTGAAGTCAAGTGATGAGGAGCAGCATGTTGTGTATTTGAAAAAGATGTTTGAAAGATTGAGAAAGTACAAGCTGCGTTTGAATCCTAACAAATGTACATTCGGTGTAAGATCTGGAAAATTGCTAGGCTTCATTGTCAGCCAAAGAGGCATCGAAGTTGATCCTGACAAAGTCCGAGCCATCAGAGAGATGTCGGCCCCTCAAACTGAAAAGCAAGTCAGAGGTTTCCTCGGACGTCTGAATTATATTTCAAGATTCATATCCCACATGACTACTACCTGTGGACCAATTTTCAAATTGCTCAGAAAGAATCAGCCTGTTGTATGGAATGACGAATGTCAGGAAGCTTTTGATAGCATTAAAGAATACCTGTTGGAACCACCTATCCTTGTCCCGCTAGTGGAAGGAAGGCCCTTGATTATGTATCTGTCAGTGTTAGATGATTCTGTGGGTTGTGTCCTCGGTCAACAAGACGAGACTGGAAAGAAAGAACACGCTATCTACTATCTGAGCAAGAAGTTCACCGACTGTGAGACTCGGTATACAATGCTTGAAAAGACTTGTTGTGCTTTAGCTTGGGCTGCCAAACGCCTGCGTCATTATATGGTGAATCATACAACTTGGTTGATATCCCGAATGGATCCAATCAAGTACATCTTTGAGAAGCCTGCCGTTACTGGAAAGATTGCACGTTGGCAAATGTTGTTGTCTGAATATGATATTGTGTACAAAGCTCAGAAAGCAATCAAAGGAAGCGTCCTTGCTGAGCATCTTGCTTGTCAGCCTCTTGATGATTACCAGCCGATTAAGTTTGATTTCCCTGATGAAGAGATCATGTATCTGAAAGCGAAAGACTGTGAAGAACCACTGATCAATGAAGGACCAGATCCCAACAGCAAATGGGGATTGGTGTTTGATGGTGCTGTTAATGCTTACGGTAAAGGAATTGGAGCCATCATTGTAACTCCACAGGGGCACCACATTCCTTTCACCGCTCGAATAACTTTTGAATGCACAAACAACATAGCTGAATATGAGGCATGTATCTTGGGCATTGAAGAAGCCCTTGATCTGAGAATTAAGCACCTTGACATCTATGGGGATTCTGCACTTGTTATTAATCAGATAAAGGGTGAATGGGAGACTCATCATGAGAAGCTGATCCCTTACCGTGACTATGCCAGACGTCTGTTGACATACTTTACTAAGATTGCGCTGCACCATATCCCTCGGGATGAGAATCAGATGGCTGACGCTCTTGCTACTTTGTCTTCCATGTTTCGTGTGAATCATTGGAATGACGTGCCCGTAATCAAAGTACAACGTCTTGATAGACCCACTCATGTGTTTACTGTTGAAAATGTATCAGATCGGGCTGATGAAGATGTGGATGATAAAAAGCCTTGGTATTACAACATTAAACGATTCTTGCAGAATCATGAATATCCACCTGGTGCTTCCAACAGGGATAAGAAGACTTTGAGAAGATGGGCTAGTAAATTCCTTCTGGACGGAGAAATCCTATACAAGAGGAATTATGACATGGTCTTGTTGAGATGTGTTGACAAGCAAGAAGCTGAGAAATTGATGCATGATGTACATGATGGTACCTTTGGGACCCATGCTTCGGGTCACACCATGTCAAGGAAACTGCTAAGAGCCGGCTATTACTGGATAACTATGGAGCGTGATTGCCACAAACATGCTAAGAGATGCCACAAGTGTCAAATTTATGCTGACAAGATTCATGTGCCTCCACACGCTCTCAATGTTATATCTTCCCCATGGCCTTTCTCTATGTGGGGCATTGACATGATCGGAAGAATTGAACCAAAGGCTTCCAATGGACATCGTTTCATTCTAGTGGCAATTGACTACTTCACCAAGTGGGTTGAAGCTGCCTCCTATGCAAATGTGACCAAACAAGTGGTAGTGAAGTTTATCAAGAATAACATCATCTGTCGATATGGTGTTCCCAGCAAGATCATCACTGACAATGGTTCCAATCTGAACAATAGCATGATGCAAGCTTTATGTGAAGAATTCAAAATTGAACATCACAACTCTTCTCCTTATAGACCTTAGATGAATGGTGCAGTTGAGGCTGCTAACAAGAATATCAAGAAGATTGTTCAGAAGATGGTCACTACTTACAAAGACTGGCACGAGATGCTACCGTTTGCCTTGCATGGTTACCGTACCACGGTGCGCAGTTCAACCGGGGCAACTCCTTTCTCTCTTGTGTATGGTATGGAAGCAGTTCTCCCTCTGGAAGTGGAGATTCCATCTCTTCGAGTGATCATGGAAGCAAAATTAACTTAGACTGAATGGTGCCAAAGTCGGTATGATCAATTGAATCTGATTGAAGAAAAACGTATGGATGCTATAGCTCATGGACAGTTGTACCAAGTGCAAATGAAGAATGCTTTTGACAAGAAAGTCCGACCTCGAGAATTCAAGGAAGGCAAACTTGTATTGAAAAGGAGGATAAGTCAGCAACCCGACCCAAGGGGCAAGTGGACACCTAACTATGAAGGTCCTTATGTTGTCAAGAAGGCTTTCTCTGGTTGTGCTCTGATTCTTACACACATGGATGGTGTTGAACTCCAAAATCCTGTTAATGCCGATATAGTCAAGAAATACTTTGTCTAGAAAGAACAGCGTGGTAGGTCGAAAACCCGAAAGGGCGGCCTAGGCAAAAATCCGCTTCCCGGTGGATCGAAAACCCGAAAGGGCGATCCAGGCAAAAGTTAGGGACAAAAAAATGAATATGAAAAAGCTCGCTAAGATTGTACGCAACTCAGGCAAGAATGAGTGCCTCGATGAGCCGAAAACCCGGATGGGCGGTTCATGCAAAAATGAGGTTGACAATAAAAGACAAGTAACTATATTTGGCAAATCACCATCACCCCTTGGGGCATCTGCAACTGTCAATGATCATCTTCATCAGAAACTTCTGTACTTGTGAATTCAAAATTTCTATGAAATGTAGCGGTCATCGTGTTCAATGTATCACCAACCAATAAAATTACCATTTTCCAAGCTTTGTAAATCTGTGAAGTCATGCCTTCGGCTGACTCTCACTCTTCTACATCAATTTGAGCCTGTGCTATTGTTTGAAACTCTATTTTTTGTTCTATTTTCAATGTTATATACAAAATACTTCCTTTCTATTCGATAATGTCAAAGTCTGAAACAAACATCTGTTAAAATTGAAAAAATCTTTTTTGTCTATTTTTGAAAGCAAACCTGAGCAACATGGTACATTTCAATGAAACATGCATGAATGAATGAGTGTCAATGTCTATCTCAATACAAGTTACAATCAGGTTACTCCCCAGGATGATCTGTGGTCAATGGCAAGAATGAAAAAAAAAACAGAATGAAAATAGAAAAATTGAAAAAAATGCAAATAAAAAGCTCGCTAAGTTGAAAACCCGAAAGGGCGGCTTAGGCAAAAATGAGAACCCCGCTGGTTGACAACCTATGAAGGCAATTCAGGCAAAAATGGGGCAATGAAAAGAATTTTATTCCCCGGTGAATCGAAAACCCGAAAGGGCGGTTCAGGCAAAAATGGGATTGAAAAAATGAAAGAATGAAAGAATGAAATATTGAAAAGCGTTGACCACAGATACGAACATCCAATGTTTACCCAGCACTGACACGCCTAGCAACGGCGACCTGTATCCAGGAACTTTCCAAGGGTCCCTCCTTTACAAATTTTATTGCCCTCAGCCATGGTTTTGATACGTCTCTCAACGACGGTCTCTCCAAAGAGGATTTCTATGTGAATATGCTGCAGCACGAGCCACTACGTGCCCAATCTTCCAATGTTTTGTCTGCCTTTGTGAAACTTCTCTGTCAAACTACAAACCAATCATGCATTTCAAGCATTCATACATGCATAATCATGCATTTTATGTGCTCATACATTCAATAATCTTGTTATACCATACATACATGTTGCATTTCCAATTTCAATTTCCAATCTAAATCAATTTCCATTTTCAATCCAGTTCAATTTCCACTTCAAATTCAACCCAATTTCAATTCCAACTTTCCAACTCAATTCAATTTCCAGTTTCAATTCAAATCTCAATTTCGATTCAATTCAATTTCAAATCTCAAATTCGATGCAATCTCAACTCTTAAACCTCAATTTCAATTTTCAATCCAACCTCAATTTCAGTTTCAACTCGATTCCAATTTCAATTGTCAAATTCAATCCAATTTCAAATTTCAAATTCAATTCAATCTCAATTTTCAATCCAATCTCAATGTCAATTTCAACTCTCCAAATCCAATGTTTATGTCTCTGATCAATCTCAACCTTCAATCTCTCTTTCAACATCAAACTTTCAATTCAATGTCATTATCAATGTCAATTCACTCTCAATTTGCTTTTGGGCCATCAAAAATGGTCATGTCTATTTTTTTGAATCTTTCTAAATCCAACTTTCAATTTGTATCTTGTTATCGGTCAAGTGGCAAGTTCGATCCAAAGAACAGCTTGTACCTGCTTATATGTCTATGTTTCCGGTCAAATGGCAAGTTCGATCCAAAGAACAGTTTGTACCCTTTGCTTATGTTTTGTTATCGGTCAAACGGAAAGTTCGATCCAAAGAACAGTTTGCACCTACTTACATGTCGTGGTATTGATCAAGCGGCAGGTTCGATCCAAAGAACAGCTTGTATCAGCCTTTTGTCTATGTCTCCAGGTCAAATGGCAAGTTCGATCCCAAGAACAGTTTGTACCTGCCTATCTGTTTGTGTTTTCAATCAAGCGGCAAGTTCGATCCAAAGAACAGCTTGTATCTCCTTATATGTCTACGTTTCCGGTCAAGTAGCAGGTTCGATCCAAAGAACAGCTTGTACCCATCTCTTGTTTGTATTCCTCGGTCAAGTGGCAGGTTCGATCCAAAGAACAGCTTGTACCCATCTCTTGTTTGTATCTCTCGGTCTAGTGGCAGGTTCGATCCAAAGAACAGCTTGTACCTATCTTTTGTCCCCTGGTTTGTCTACCCTGTCAATTTCTACCTAAATCCCCAGTGATATGACATGCTCTGTTAGACTCCAGTTTCTTGTCTTGCATTCATAATCAAAATGTTGCATGGCATTCATGTTTTGAAAATCTAAGCGTATTTTTATGTCCAAAAACAGTGCAAATGTTAATATTTAAGTATCTTCGTCCCGTCAAATCAAAGACTTCGTCTCTTGACTCTCCGGACAAAGAAACTTAAATAGGGGCAGCTGTTATACCCTAATTTTGGACCTAAAAATACTAACTCAATTCTTCTTTTCTTGCATTTCAAGCCATTTGATATGTCTCTGATCAATTACATCTTTTTCTGCATTTTATTTCAATATTACTTGCAAAATTCATGAAAAAAGGCATTTTAGTCATTTCCTATGTTAAAACTCCTTTCAGTCTTTTAAAGATTGTTTGAGTCTTTTCAATTGGTTAGAATAAGTCCTCATTTCAATTCTATGTCAAAATCCATTTCAAAAATTGCATTTGAAGTCATTTTGAGTCAGTTTAGCCCCTAGGGGCATTTTGGTCTTTTCATGTGTTAAAACCCTGTTTAAATTCTAAAAATTGTCTCTGAGTCTTTTAATTCGCTTGTATAAACTCTTGCTTTAATCCCTTGTTAAAAAAATCATTTTAAAATTGCATTTGAGTCGTTTCGAGTCATTTTAGTCCCTAGGGGCATTTTGGTCATTTCACATGAAATCTCTGATTCATTTTAATCTGCTTTGTTGTTTTTAATCGTCTCGCTTTACGTTAATTTTCAATTTACTTTTTCAATTCAATTATAGTTTTAATTTTCATTTTGGTCCTTGTACTTTTGTTATTTGCATTTTAATCCCTTTTTAAGTTTGTTAGAGTCAAAGTCAAGGTTTGTTACAAGTCAAGTGCCACATGGCATCACATCATTGGTCCAAGCATTCCCACATCACCTATAAATAAGTCCAAGTCAAGGTCAAGGTTCACAACTAATCATTTTTTTTTCCACTAATTATTTTCACAAATTCCACAAAATTCACAAAAGTTTTTTCTCTTATTTTCTTTTTCCCATTTTTTCTCATCTTCAACAACCACAAAAACCACCTCTAACTAACTTTCCTCCACCCTAACCAACTTTCTCCACCACCCAAACCACCCTAACTAACTCTTCCTCCACCTAAACAACCTTCAATCATCATCATCTTCATCCATAACATTCCTCCATAACCAAAAAGCTTCAAAAACTTTTTCACAAATCCAATCAACAATCCTCAAAAATTCCTTTCCTTCTTGAATCGATCAAACCTCAACCATCAATAACACAAGATTCAAGAACGAGACACACACATATACTCCAATCGGTGACTGAACCATAACTGTTCTCGAATTCGTTTTCTTCATACGGCGACATCGAATCGTTCAAAGCTTTATCAAGCCGAAGTGGTGAAGAAGACGAACGAAAGCAAATCAGTTTCGTCCTCAATCGTAGCAAGCATAACTGAATCCAGAATTGAGGTTGGAGCGAGGACAGAAGGGAACAGCAATATCTCACCAGAACTGAATCGGAATTGATGAAGCTCGACGAGGAAAAGAGAGGACCGATCTGAAACAAGCTTCATTCAAGCGAGTCACTACTGTACCGAATCGAAAAGAATCGTCCAGATCGAAAAAAGGTAACGTTATCCTCTTCATTCCGTCATTTGATCTTGTTGGTTCATCTCGTATGTCAAATCCGTCAGCTTTGAAGGTTTTTTGTGTGGAAATTCCTTGTTAAAATAAGTGTGTTTGAAGAGGAGTGGGCTAATGTGTGTGTGTTCGTTTGAGTCGATTCGCGGCACTATGTGTTAGCTAGGAAGAATCTGGATTCATGTCAAAGCTATTTTATGAAAAGAGAACATGAGGGAAGAAGGAAGGAGCAGCGATGCTGCTGAGTTTTAAGAAGAATGAGCTTTTACCAAACTGGTTTTTACGTTACTCTTGCTGGACCGGTTTGGTTGAACCGACCCGTTCCTGAACCGGTCTAGCTTGTTTTGCCATGATCCACATCTTTTTAGGCCCAAACTGTTTTACTGCCTGCTGTTCTTGCTTTGCCTATGCTGATTGCACCCCCCTGTATTGCTGATTGCATCTGTCTGTTGCTTATCTTTTCGTTCTAAAACCTTTAAAATTTGCTATATGCTTTATTTCTTTCCTGTAATTGATTTTCTATGTCAAAATTCCATCTCTAAAAGTCTGGAAGATATATGCACTCGTTTCTTGTATTTGATTGCGGTTCTTTTTTTTTTGTTTAGTGTTCTTGTGGATTTTAGACGTGCACGAGACTTTATGTGTTCTTGAGTTTGTTGCGTGTTAATTGTTACCTTTGAAAAATATGTGAAAATACATGTGAGTGCAGCTTACTTCAATCGCTTTGTGGACTTGTCCCTTTGTTTTTGCCTTGAGATGTAAGAATAAATGTAATATGCACATGAGAATTGCTATAAGGTTTTAGTGTTTCTTGATCCGATTGATTTCTAATACTTTGGTTTGAGAAGTATGTTACAAGTCATCATGATAAAGAAACTATAGGATTGAGAATCGTCACTATCTTATAGTAGTTTTCTAAGCATGTTATTATTGTTATTGTTGCTTTCACTTCCAACTTGTTAAACGCTTTCTTGCCTTCAAAATACTTCGAATAGGTGCTTAATGCAATTTTCTTGTTCTCTATTTCTATGAAAATTTCCCTCTGGCGTTTTCTATGCCATATGTGAATTTGTCTCTTACATTTTTTTTTACGTTTTTCATCATCTCAAAGTGCCTAAAAAGATATGTGTGCTAAGGCCCTTTTCCTACATGTTGATACACCATTTACTACTTTCCATGCTTATTGTTTTTACCCTTGCAAGTGCGTATAAAAGGCTCTCAAAAAAAAATCCATGTGATTGTTCATACTTCTGGTGCATTTTGTTAGTTTTTTTTTACCACTTCTTTTCTACAACATTCCCATTTGTTTCATGCATCTTTGTTCACTAACCCCTTTGTTCCCATCTTATATTCTTAGCCTTAATTTCTTGCCCCTTTAAATTTTACCAAGACTTAGAATGTAAAGCCTAGGGATTTTGTAATTTTCTTTTATGCTTTTAAATTCTTGCAAGACCATAGGATGTATCTAGGCCAATGATGTAAAAGGAAAATGGACTCTAATAATGTACACCGACACAAGCACCGACAAATGCACACACATCACTTTAGGTATATGGCTAGAATATGCATGTTTAGATGTATGTTTAGGATAGTATGTTTAGATGAATGCTTAGGATTTACACTTAGAAAAAATCAATTTTCCAAAAAATATGAACAACATCACTCAAATATTTTTCTTAATAAACCTTGGGATCAAAATCCCATTGAATTTTCCTTTTATCTTCTTAATCCAAAATTTCAATGAATTTTAATCATACTTAGACCTTTTTGCAAAAGTAACTAACTTCACCTCACATTTTTCCAACCTTATGCCCTTGAGGCCTCTCTCTCATTCTTCAAACTCCAATTTTCAAACTTAAAATCAACCAACAAAAACAAAAACATTTTTGGAAGAGAACTACGGTGGATTTGATCCCTTAAACGGGTACGTAGGCAAGGAATCAAAATTCCTTCAATTCAACTAAAATAAAAGTTCAAACACTTTCTTTTCCCTCCAATTCTTCATTTAGAAACTCTTAGGCTTAAATACCATTTTTCAAATAGCATTTAGAAATTAAAGACGGTTCCTATAGGATACTATAGTCGTTATGGGTGCCTAACACCTTCCCGTAGCAAAAACAACTCCCGGACCTCGATTCTCAAGGGTTTTGCTTACTTTTTCCCTTCCCAAGAAAAAATAAGATATCAACGGTTTAAAAGGTTCAAACGTAATCAATGTTTGACACCCGAAAACCAAGATAAAACACTCTTCTCTTCCTCTAAACCCTCACTCTCTGATCTCTACTGACTTGAGCGTCGGAGTGCCTGCAGGTACACACCCCCATCCGCTCCAAGAAGCATTCTGACGTATTCCACCACCTTCACATCCACCGCATTCAAAGCACCGGCAGTCTCCTTCTGATCAGGTACGATCAGTGGCGCCATCTGTGGGAATATATAAGCTTCCCCGTTTTTATCCCTAAAAACCAGAGCTTTTCACAAAAAACTACAATGGCTGCCAACGGTGCTAAATCCCAGCTACGAAGTGAGGTGCGCATTCCTCAACAGGATGGGGTAACATCCTCACCTTCACCTGTGGATACACCCAGGGAGGAACCAACCCAGGTACTTCCTATCCAACAAAGGCCTCTGCTAGGTCCCATCCGCCCTACAGAGACGCCAGAAGACGCAGCACCAACCGGTGTACTCCTCAGCAACCTGATCCGCACGGTTCAACGACAAACCTCGTTAATCGAGGAACAGAACCGCCGGCTGATGGATCTGGAACAAACACGTCCAACCGTCCAAACCCGGCGATCTCCCTCCCCAATACGTAACAGAAGAGGAGGGAGCCCCAGTCGGTCACGTTCCAGATCCCCTCAACATTCGGCGAGCATCGGATCTCCATCCTACTCCCGGAGGTCAACAAGAAGGTCCCCCTGACGGTCTCCACCAAGGAGATCTCCTCCCAGAAGGGCCCCGTCGCGAAGATCCCCTCTGCGTCGAACTCCACCCAGGAGGTCTCCGTCCAGACGCAACGGGCGCTCAAGGACACCTTCCAGTTCTTTGGACACTCGCGATACCAGAACAGATCGTAATGCTTACAGTCCGTTCACACGGCGTATCTGGGAAGCTCCTATCCCTCGCGGACTGGAAAAGCCTCCGCAAATGGACTCATACGACGGGACTACCGATCTGGATGAGCACATTGAGAACATCGAAGCAGTTCTCACTTACCGATCGGTGTGGGGCGCCGTCAAGTGCAAGCTCTTCGTCACTACTCTAAGGCGAGGAGCCGTTACGTGGTTCAAGAACTTGAAGAGAAACTCCATCGACTCTTGGAGTGACCTCTGCAACGAGTTCACCACCCATTTCACCGCGTCAAGAACGTAACCAAAAATGGTGGCTTCCCTCGAAGCCATCGTCCAAGGAAGAAGCGAGCCTCTCCGAGACTACATCGAGAGGTTCAACAAAGAAGCCGTCCATGTCCGGGGCACAATTGAGACAATGAAGCTGTACCTCATTGCCAAAGGCCTACGCGACGAGACGGACGTCAAGAAAGCTGTCCTCCTGGATCGCCCAAGGACTCTCAACGAGTTCCTAGCGATCGCCAAGATCTACATCGCCTACGAAGAGGCTTTGTACGCGGACAGCCTCAACAAGGTTAGGAAGGAGGAACCTGCTGCTGAATCCTCCAAAAAGCCCTTCCACGAGAGAAAGAAGGAAGGCAAAGCTACTCGGGAGAGCAAGAGGCCCAGCGGCCACTTCGCCGAGTACACTCCTTTGGCCATGTCAAGGGAGAAGATCCTCGCCGAGATCGCAGTAGCCGATCTAGCAGAAGTCGGCATCAAGCCGCCAAAGGCTCCATCTCATGAGAGGAAGGGAGTCGACAAAACAAAGTATTGTCGATTCCACAAGTGCCACGGACACACCACCGATGACAGCATCCATCTGAAAGACGCCATCGAACTCCTCATCCAAAGGGGTCGACTCAAGCAGTACGTCAAAAATTCGGAAGCAGAACGGAAAGTCGTCGAACTTATAGGTGACGGATCTGAACCCGGAAGGACCATCGCCATGTCCGTGGAACATCTTGGTGATTTCCCTGACAACGTGGAAATCACCCCATACTCATGCACCTAGGAGCAGTTCCCTACC
Organism: Medicago sativa; assembly: GCF_051527215.1. Taxonomy (NCBI): domain Eukaryota; kingdom Viridiplantae; phylum Streptophyta; class Magnoliopsida; order Fabales; family Fabaceae; genus Medicago; species Medicago sativa. The sequence goes on along the minus strand of NC_140752.1, from coordinate 48,888,738 downwards.
GCTAACATCATCACCGGAGGAACGCTGAACATTTCCATGGGCAGCATGAAAAGGAAATTCCAGGAACTCATGGAAGTCAATGCCATGGCCCCCTCCAATCGAGGAGGAATGCCGCCTTTGGCCTTCTACGACTCCGAGCTGCCTGGTGGAGCTTCAAATTCTGCCATCCCTTTGCTCGTGCGAGCATCGATGGCCAACGCAGATGTCAGACGAGTCCTGATAGACACAGGGGCCTCATGCGACATCATGTACACCAGCCTGTTCAGAACTCCCCAACTGACGGAGAAAAACCTTTCTCCCTACGTTGGGGATGAACTCTATGGCTTCAACAGCTCATCCAATCAACCATGGGGGTACGAAGAGCTACTGGTCACCTTCGGCGAAGAGGAGGCCAAGAAGACAATAAAGATCCCATTCTTGGTGATCGACTGCCCTTCTCTCTATAACTGCATTATAGGGAGGACCGGGTTAGCCCAGCTGGAGGCCGCATGTTCAACCGCTCATCTGAAGTTGAAGTACCATGCAAAAGACGACATCATCGCCTCTCTCAGCGGAGACATCGAAGCCGCTAGAAGATGTTTCCTCCAAGCTAATAAAACCCAGAACTCGGTTTCCCAACCCAGCAAACCTGCTGGAGACAAAGGGAAAGCTGCTGCGAGTACCCTGGACGCCAACTTGGTCGAACTCGACCCCAGGTTCACCAAGGAAGACCTGAAGGAGCAAAAACGGGAGAAGAAGGATCCGCTCAACGCGAAACTTCTTCGACCTGTTCCCGATGGTGAATTCGAGCTGGTCCCTTTCGGCAACGACCCCTCGAAGAACTTCAAGATTGGCAAGGATCTCCCCGAACTTGTCAAGAACCAGCCGATCGCCTGCCTTAGAGAAAACGCTGACCTGCTCGCCTAGAGCGCAACTGACATGCCCGGAATCGACCCTAGCGTCGCCTGTCACCAACTGACAGTGGATCCCGGAGTCAGCGCTGTAGCCCAGCATCGTAGGAAGTAGTCTCCTAAAAAGTCAGAGGCTGCAGAAAAAGCTGTAAAAGACCTCCTAGAGGCAAAGTTTATTTCCAAGGCCAAATACACTAACTAGCTCTCCAATGTTGTACTTGTCAAAAAATCTAATGGAAAGTGGCGTATGTGTGTTGACTATACCGATCTTAATAGGGCCTGCCCTAAAGACGCATATCCTCTTCCTAACATCGATAAACTCGTTGATAATTCCTCTGGCTATAAACTTTTATCCTTCATGGACGCCTATTCTGGGTACAATCAGATACCCATGGCTGAAGAAGATAAAATGAAAACAGCCTTCATGACCGAATCAGGGAACTATTACTACAACGTAATGCCCTTCGGTCTACGAAACGAGGGGGCTACTTATCAACGGATGATGAACAGAGTTTATGACAAGGCACTTCTGGGCGACATTCTAGAGGTTTACATGGACGACATGATCGTAAAATCCCAACAAGAGGTGGATCATGCCACCCATCTCAAAAGAGTGTTCGAGCAAACTCGGAAATACAACATGAGACTCAACCCAGAAAAGTGCACCTTCGGAGTCCAAGCGGGTAAATTCCTTGGTTTCTATCTTACAGAAAGAGGAATTAAAGCAAACCCAGACAAATGCCGCGCATTTACTGAGCTTCCAACACCCCACTACAAAAAGTGCATCCAAACACTCAACGGAATGCTGACCGCTATCTCTAGGTTCGTGGCCAAGTCCGCTCAACATGCACTTCCTTTCTTCAAACTCTTGAGGAAAGAAACGAAGTTCGAATGGACGGACGAGTGCGAGACTGCCTTGCAGCACCTCAAAGAAACACTCTCTGTGCCACCAGTGCTATCGCGACCAGATCAAGGTGAAGTATTGTACCTATATCTCTCTGTTTCCTCTGACGCGGTAAGCGCCACCTCATCAGAGAAACGGCGGAGGGACAGAAACCAGTATACTTCACCAGCAAAGCATTGTTGGGACCTGAAACAAGGTACCAGAGGATCGAAAAGGTGGCCCTCGCACTCCTCACCGCAGCCAGAAGGCTAAGGCAGTACTTCCTAGCTCATACGATGGTAGTCCGAACGGATCAACCCATCAGGCAGATCCTGGGCCGTACAGACGTGGCCGGCCAGATGATGAAATGGTCACTCAAGCTATCCGAGTTCGACATTCATTACGAATCCAGGAAGGCACTAAAGGCTCAGGTGTTCGCCGACTTTCTCGCCGAGATGACTTTCCCAGCTGAGGAAACCCTGAAGAATGGACCGTCTTCGTAGATGGGTCATCTAACGCCAAGGGAAGAGGAGCCGGAATAATCATCGAAGACAACAAAGGTATCGTTGTCGAAATTTCCCTCGCTTTGTCTTTTCCTGTTACCAATAACACTGCAGAGTATGAAGCCTACCTGGCTGGCTTGCGAACCGCCAAAGACATGGGGGCCAAAAGGGTGAAAATCTTTACCGACTCGCAACTAGTGGCTTCCCAAGTCACAGGAGAGTTCCAGGTAAAAGAAGACCACCTCCAAAAGTACGTCCAGTTAGTACTAGAGAAAATGAAAGAATTCGACGTCGTAGAAGTAATTCACATTCCCCGCGAACAGAATACTCGGGCAGACATTCTTTCAAAACTCGCAAGTACGCGAACTGCGAACGGAAACAAAACAGTAATACAAGAGGTCCTCGGCGAGCCAAGCATCCAGAACACAGGAACTCTGCATCAAGAGGTCAACTCGATCATCGGAATGGAAGATTAGAGGGGACCCATCTCTCGATACATAGAGAATGGCGAGCTCCCGACCGATCCGCAAGAACAGACAAGGTTGAAACGAAGGGCTTGCTCATTCATTTTAGTGGAAGGAACCTTGTACAAAAGAGGTTTCAACATTCCGCTAATCAAGTGCCTAAGACCCAATGAGACCCAAGAAGTCCTCGCCGACATCCACGACGGCATCTGCGGACAACACCTTGGTGCAAAAGCTCTCGCAAAAAAGGTCTACGAGCAGGATACTACTGGCCTACCATGATGAAAGACGCCCAAGACTAAGTGAACCTCTGCGATAAATGCCAGCGACACGGGGACATGCACCTAGCACCTCCTGCTGAGCTAACATCCTTGGTCTCACCTTGGCCTTTCGCATGGTGGGGCATCGACCTTCTGGGACCATTCCCCAAAGCCGTTGGGCAACTAAAATATCTGGTCGTCGCAATCGACTACTCAACCAAATGGATCGAAGCAGAACCATTGGCCAAAATCACAGCTAAAAACGTACTCCGCTTCTTCAAGAGAAACATCTTAGCAAGATTTGGAGTGCCAGCATTAGTGATATCCGACAATGGTACACAGTTCACGGACCAACGGTTCCAGGACTACCTAAGGAATATCGGCATCAAACAAAGCTTTACCTCCGTCAAACACCCTCAAGCCAACGGCCTCGTCGAGGCTGCAAACAGGTTAGTTTTGCGAGGAATACGAAGGAGGCTAGACGCGGCCAAAACACAATGGGCGGAGGAATTACACGCAGTCCTCTGGGCCTACAGAACTACTCCCCATTCCACAACTGGCGAGTCACCTTTTCGACTCACGTACGGGACAGAAGTGGTCTTACCCATTGAGTTAACTGAACTCACATGGCGTACGGACACCAGCACTGACTTCCCGGCCAACACGGAAAATCTACGTGAAGAGCTCGAATTCGTCGATGAAGTCAGGATAGAGTCAACCTTGCGAGAGGCAGCACTAAAACAGAAAATAGCTGCTCGCCACAGCAAGAAAGTCATCAAAAGAGAATTCAAAGTAGGCGACCTCGTCCTCCGGTGAAACCAGAAGGATTCCGAAGAAGGGAAACTCGCCGCCAACTGGGACGGCTCCTTCAGGATCCGGATGAAGACCGAGACAGGAGCTTACGGACTCGAAGACCTCCATCAAAATGCAATTCCAAGGACTTGGAATGCAGAAAAAATCAAAAAGTACTACACTTAGATGGCAAAACAACGCCAGCTCACTCTAATGTACGTACTTAGTTCGATACAACGAACTCATCGCTCCCCGTCGAGCAAATAAACAGAAGAGGAAAGTCGTGCCACTCCGAATCCAAAAAGAAAAAGGATGAGAGAATTTTACATAACAAATTCTCTTACTCCTCAGTATGTACGCTTACCGCCGCGACATCACTGCTCGGCATGTTAGGTAGAACCCCAGCTCGCGATGGGTGTTTCACGCCTCAGTGGAGGGAACTTAGAAAAAATTATCTCGTTCACCCGCTGTTACACGTCCATAACTTTGGACACACATTCAGATAAAAAATCTCTTGGATGTGCAAATACTTCTAACTAATACTCCGCGTAAACAGTTAGAAAACTCCTGGCCTGAGCTCTTCCTTGCAAAAACTACGCAAAGGTAAAAACTTTCCTAGCAAAGTAAATCATTACTCGGAAAGCAAAAGGCACAACTTTGATTTCATCAAGTCAAAGCCACAAAACGCTACGCGGGCATGGAAGACTCTCCAGTCATTAAGTCACTTCGTCGAAATAATGACTGCGGGGGGTAACCCATCCCGCCACACTCAACTTAAAGAGCTTCGCAATCCGAAAGCATACAAGTTCGCAAGTTGAACAACTAAGAGCGCACGAATTATTGTAATCTGTCAAAAACATAAGGCAGATAGATAGTTCGCTCTCGACAGCAGCTAAGAGCGTACGAATTATCGCAGTTTATCAAACATGCAAGGTAGATAGATAATTCGCTCTCAAATAATACTTCAAACAGTATCAAAAAGCCTCACACAACGAGCATGCAAAACTAAGACATTATGCAAAGTAAATCACACATTTCAGAAATAAATGTTAAAGAAGCAAAAAACATACGAGCCACAAAGGGCAGTATAATGTCAGAGGCACGAAGGCCAGTCAAGCAAAAGCAAAAAAACATATTACATGGCAACACAAAGCCCGGGCTTTTCAGACATGCCCCTCGTCATCTTGGTCAACAATCTCACCATTTCGCACATACTTCAAAAAGTTAAGCCCGTCCTCACAGAGCTGCACGCCAGGGTTCACTACCTTGAGTTGCTCTATGGCCTTCTCAAAGCCATGACGAGCAGCACCTACAAGGTTTCTCTTCAGTTCCTCAAGCCTGTACACCAAGGCAGGACGAGCCAACACCGCCGTGTCCTCGGTCTCATCTTCACCTGGCTGGGTGGCATCACGGAGAGCATCTTCCAGGGCTCTTTTCTCTACGGCAAACTTGGCACGAACCTCAGTCAGCTCACGATGGCAGCGGGACCCCATATCTGCTTTCTCCTCCAAGAAGGCAATCAGCTTGTCATTCTCAGAAGCGCTCGCTTTCATGGCAGCCACCTCCGCCTCGAGTTCAGCTATCCTCTTGGCGGTCGTCTCCCGCTCGCGGGCAAGGGCATCTGCTCGGACAGCTTCCTCCATAGATGAATTGTTGAGAAAGACAGCAACCTCCAAGGCTCGCATGGCCCCAACGACTCCCTCGGTCACGGCACGAGCTCGGCCCGCGGTTCCCAAGTCACGAATGGCCTTCAGCTCAGCATCGCCAAGATACAATGAAGCTTGAGGACCAAAGCGATCTGACTGGGACCACACCTTCGGAAGTTGGAACAAGCCTTCGTCAGCAGAAGGGACACTTCGAGAAGGAGCGACCCCCTGCACCTAGAATTGCTTACCTTTGTCCAGAGCAGTAATCATCTTCCTCTTCAAAGGAACTTCCTCTTCCTCCCCTTGGTCATCAGTCAAACGGACGGGGAACCAAGCGTCCGCGGTCCTTCCCCGCTGCTCATCTCTCTGCCTGCTACCACTACCTTGCCCGGAGACTTTCTGGTTGGCCTTGTTCACTAGGGAACGGATATGAGACATCTTTCCTGCACATGAAAAACAAGGATCAATCATTAAAACAGAAAAAGCAGACGGAAAGGTAAAGGAAAGCACAACACCAGTATACCCAGAAGAGTCAAGGGATCCATGGAGAACACCAAAGAGCGGGTATCAATCAATCGGGGTTTGGTAACAGGATTCCCTCGCAAATCCATCACCGGATCGCCACCATCATCGACCACCACCGATCGGGAAAAAGAGTTCACAAACCTCACTAGTTTGGCGAAACTATCTTTGTTCCGCTCGGTCAACTTGTCATAGCTAATCCTATACATGGTGTGCTCATGCTTCAGATGGTCGCGACTCTAGTTAAAACGGATTCGAGGGACACGCACAGGCGCGACACCACCCTCCCCGTTGGGTCGATCAACTACCTTCAAGACACTTGAAGTGTTGCTTCCGTTCGAGGCCTCACCAGGAAGAACCTCTCGTGAAAATCGGCAACACCTGCACCAAAAACCTCAAAGAGAGAGGTACGCTGATGAAACGACACCCAGCCGCAGCCGCCATCTTTGTCCAAGTTTCGTCGGACAGCGAAGATAGCAAAAAAGAGGTCTTTTGAAACGGGAAGCCGGAGGAAACGACATACCGACTCAAAAGCCGACATATAGGCGAAGCAGTCGGGTCTCAACTGGGAAGGACATACCTCCAACCACTCCAGAACATTGATTTGGAAAGAGGAAAAGGGAAGCCTAAAACCCACTTCCTTAAAAGTCGCTTCATACATGGGGAAACGATCTCTCAGAAAACGCGAGCATATTCGATCCGCAATTTTGGGGAGGAGGATCTCCCAATCTTCTTTCCTCCCTATTGGACAGCGCGGAACTACGCCAGCGCCGTCTACCGCAAATTGGGACACCGCTCCTAAGATCTCCCCACTTATCCAAGAATCAGCAGACATTTCTCCTTTGTCCCCTCTTAAGTTTATCACCTCGATCAAACCTGGAAGGAGGAAAACATGGGGAAGGTCACTATCATCTTCTCCAAAACTAAGGGGTTCAATCGCAAAGAAAAAATTCTAGAAGGTCTAGGGGGACTCCAAAGCAGTGAAAAAGCCTACGCTACGGCTAACCCTAACCCTAGAAGCGTAAGCCTGTCGCCAATATTTTTCTAAACACTAAACAGAAAACAGACAGCATATCTACAAAACTCTTTGATGCACGGTGGAAACCGCCTAAACCAACGGCGGATACCACCGAGTCAAACTACTCCTGCCCTAGAAGCATGCATTCCTACGGTTTCTAAAGAAGAACAGAAACTAAAATACAGAAGTAAAAGAGACGAGTCAACAGAACTCTACCTGTGAAGAAGAAGAGATTGAAGTTGCGATTGGAATGCGAAAACTCGGAAGAACTTTGCTTTTGGAAACTGTGGGAAATCTCTAAGTCTCTGAGAAATTTGAAAATGCAATGACTCTCCAAACAACAGTGGAACTATTTATACTCGTTTCACAAACCACCCAAAAGTCACAAAGTCTATCCGGTGCATCCCTTCACTGGCTACTCCTCCTCTAAAGCGCTGCTTCGACGGTCCATATTCAATCATACCTCTACATCCAAGGGCTATGATCCTTCACTACGGTTCCCCAAACGTCAGGATTCAATCAACGGTGATGATGACACCTCGGAAATACCACCCGAGAACACACTGGAAACTATAGGCACTCAAGTGCTACTAACAGCTTGCACACGTGTCACTCAGAAACCAAAGGTCATGTCCCCTCAACTTCTCCCTCGAGACGTTGGCATTAATTACGGAATGACATCCGACCAAACTTCCTGGCGAGGGAATCTTTTCATCCGATCTCATACCACCGGACATACCCACGCCGGAGTCCGCCACACAACTATGCGAACTTACATCGTTAGAGGGAGAACAAACGCTTCGAGATAGGCGAGCCTAGTCGGCCCGAATTCTCCGCATTCTCAGTCCACCTCGCAAACGATTCTCCGATTCAAGGCATGCATACGTCCGCTAACGAGATCCATCTCTTCCTCTAGCACGGGGATACATACCAACTGAATTCTCATTGAGGTCGGCTCCTGACGAGCAAAACGCCCGCACTTAAGTCATCACTCTTTATCAAGAGCAACGACTTCGGGGGCTACTGTTCTGGACCGGCCAAAGGGATTCTTGGCCCATTTACTTAGGCCCAATTGATGACACTATGTCATGACTAGTTTTGTAGACACTTTTTCATGTATTTGTAAGGTAATTCATCAAGGTATTCAAGCCAAAAGCACAAGAAATTGAAGATTTCAAGTCATTGGGATTCTGGAAAAATCGGGCCCCGATTTACCACATTCGGGCGCCGATTTCAGCAAGATGGGAGGAGCAAAGTTTCTGGAAAAATCGGGCCCCGATTTACCACAATCGGGGGCCGATTTACTGTTCACAGGGTGACGAAAATTCAGTTCGGGGGCCGATTTTACTGGTTCGGGGGCCGATTTTGGCCTGCTTATAAATATAAAACTCTGTTTCTGAATTAGGGGTTCACGTTTTTGGAGATTAAAAGGCATAGAAACACACAAGGAGAGAGCTAGAGCAACATTGGAGGAGATTTTGAGCAAGAATCATTCATGAATTATTCTTGTAATCTTTCTTTTATCCCTTTCTCTTGTTTAATTGCTATGTGTAACTAAACCCTCCATTGTTGGGGATGAGTAACCCTAGATGAACATGATTGTCATATGACCTAGTTTTTATTATGGATGAAACTCATTGAATTGCTTTTCTTATCTCTGTTCTTAATGCTTTTATTGATTGATCACCTTTAAATTGAATTACGGTTTATTTTGTGAAACGGAAGTGGAATTTATAAACGCTTTGAGATAAGAAATCCTTGCCTTTGTAATCTAGGAATAGATGCAAACCCTTGGAACCGTTTGAGAATCCTTGGTCGTTCATGCTTAATTTTAATCTTAAAACTCACTAAGGAATTAGGTGTTTATTTTAGAATTAACGTTTCTGTCACTAAGGAATTAGGGCACGAATTTTATAGAGGATTCGGTAGCAATTAGATGAGTCGATTCAATAGCGATAATTAGGTTGTTAACGTGAAATAATCATCCTGTAAAACTCATCCCCAACACTTTTCTCTTATTAAATTTGAACCATATTTACTTGTTTAATTTTTCATTATTGCATTGAAAATAAATCTCGTACCTTTTTGTTCAATTAAGTCCTAAATACAATTCAATAGTATAACGCGATCCTCGAGTTCGACACTCGGTCTTACCGATTTAAATTTATTACTTGCACGATTTCGTACACTTGCGAATGTTATACCCTAATTTTGGACCTAAAAATACTAACTCAATTCCTCTTTTCTTGCATTATAAGTCATTTGAACTATCTCTGATCAATTGTGTCTTTCTCTGCATTTTGTTTCAATGTTATTTGCAAAAGTTACATGCAAGGGTATTTTAGTCATTATGTCAAATTTCTCTCAGTCTTTCAAAATTTTGTCTGAGTCCTTTCAAGTAGTGTGAATAAGCCTCTGTTTCATTCTATGTCAAAGTCCATTTCAAAAACTGCATTTGAAGTCACTTTGAGTCAGTTTTGCCCCTAGGGGCATTTTGGTCATTTCGAGTGTCAAGTCACTGTTTAAATCCTAAAAATTGTCTCTGAGTCTTTCAGGTTGGTTTAAATAAACTTTTGTTTCATTTCCCTGTCAAAAATCCATTTTTTAAATTTGCATCTGAGTCATTTTCAGTCATTTTAGCCCTAGGGGCATTTTAGTCATTTCACACAAAATTTCGGCAGAGAGAGGTTACTTTAAAGTACCTCATTTAGGCCATTGGTTCGTTTTAGTCCGTTTTGTCAATTTTAGACGTTTCGCTTTACGTTATTTTCCAATTACCAATTTTAATTCAATTTATTTTTATTTTTAGTCCTAAATTCCTAAAAATTGCATTTTAGTCCATTTTTGTCCAAGTCATAGTCCAGTGCCACATGTCAGTCTTTTATTTGTCCTAAAGTTAGTTACGCCACATGGCAGTTTGTTATTGGTCCAGTCCATACACTTGTCAGCTATAAATCCAGTCACAGGCCCAGTCATCATTCACTATTCATTTTTCCACTTTTCACCATTCATTTCTTTCCACATCATCACAAACACCTTTTCTCATTCTCTCTCCTGCCAAAACAGATCAAACACAGAAAAAAGGGATGAACACATCGAAGTTCATCAAGAACTTCATCATCCAAGAACCCTAACAACTTTCTCAGATTCCAATCCAGCACCAATACAGAATCATCATCAACAATTCACATCGCAAAATCAACAAAAACACCAGAAATCACATCAGATTGAGAATCAATTCGCAAATTGTTCATCAACAACAAATCGCGAATTCAAGCTCAGAATCCAGCATCAAAGTCACAAAATCTGAGTTCAATTCCAGGCACGAATCAAACGCAAAAACACATCACAAGTTCGAATCAAGAAATCACAACCTGAGTTCGTTGCAAGCTTGCAACAAATTCAGTTACTCAGAAGTGCAAAGGAGAAGAAGAAAGAAGGACTCGTGAATCACGAAGAAGGAGAAAGGAATTGCCAGTCCAAACGAACGAAAGGTATTCTCCTACCGTTCATCTTTCATTTGAAATATCCAGAAGTTAGAAGTTTAGATCTAGGACATTTGAGCATGCTCCTCGAAAATCTAAGGCCAGAATAAGGACGAGGAAGATGAGACGGTTATTTTGGTGTAAAGAAACTTAAAAAACGTAAAAAAAAATGCTCCGGTACGGTGGCGCCGCCGGCGAACCACCGCACCGGAGCAAACTCCGGTCATCTTCCTCATCTTGTTGCTCGCAGAGCTCCTCTCTCTAGGATAACCTAGAGAGAGAAATGTATGTGTGTTTTGAGTAACTTCTCTCTGAAATTCCTTTTTATACCATGCCTGTGCATCTCACGCGCGCGCGTACACCATAGTAGCGTGCTCCCCTGGCCTTTGGACCATCAGATCTAGGTTTGAGAGAGTCTGGATCAATCCAACGCCCCTGATGCGTTTGGATGATCCAAGATCCATCTCTGTATGGGCCTGGACGTCTGTTCTTCACAGATCTTTCGTTTTTGCCTATTTCCTGCTATGTGCACCACTGGATCTTGTTTTTTACACCCTTGTTTGTCCAAAATTGTTCACAAAAATCCTAAAATTTTTTCTATGTGTTCTTAACACTTCTTTCAACATGTTTGTGACCTTTTATTGTGCTAAAAATTGAGAGAAGTATTTTAAGCATTTTTTTTCCATTTTTTGTTAGGATTAGTAATTTTCTTGTGTTTTTACCCAAAAATCCTTTAAAAATTCCTAAAAAGTTTTCTATGTGTTCTTGATTGTTTTTTGACATTTTTGTGATGCTGATTATGTTTTAAAATCTTGATTGAAAAGTATGTAGTATTTTCTTGTGAAATGTTTACTTGTTTTGTTAAAAAATTGTGAAGTTTATATGTAGTTTGAGTCCAAAAATCTTGTGAAAAATTCTAAAAATTTTCATACACATTTCTTGATAACTTTGTGGTGTTCTTGTGTCAATTTTACATAATAAAAATTGGTTAACATAATGTGGATAATTTTCCTACTATTTTGTGATATTTTGTGCTAAAAATGAATGAAAATTTGCTTGATTTTAATCCAAATTGCTTGATGAATATTGGTGACCTATACCACTTGATTTCATAGGGTTTTAGCTACTGTTTGTGTTTGATATTGTTGCATAATTGTGAATCTTGGTTAATTGCTTAGGTTACAAGTTACTTGTGTAAATAAATAATGCAAATATGCTTAAAATTTGTTTTAAAATGCCAATTAAATCATGTTGCCTTAATTCCCATTCCAAGACTTGATTCTAAACCTTTAACATGTATTGGAATGTGAGAATTATAGGTCATATGGTTCTTGCCTTCTATGAACAAATTTTAGTCATGTTTGCACTCTTTTTGCCTTTATTTTGGTTTATTTTCTATCCTTTATGCTCTAGTATTTCTCTTGCTTCACTTCTTTGATATTGTCATGTCCTACTAACTCCCTTCATTTCATGTTTCATCATTTCATAAGCATCTCCATTTCATCCTATATTCATCTCTTTTTCTTTCTTCTTGCAATTTAATTTGTACCAAAAATTAGAATGTAATAATTAGGAGTGCTTGTAATATTTTACTTTTATGCCACTTTTAATTTCTTGGCAAAGAGGCCATAGAATGTATCTAGGGTATGATGTAAAGGACAATGGACTCTAATGATGTACACCGACACAAGCACCGACACATGCACACACATCACTATATAGCTAGAATATGCATGTTTAGATGTATGTTTAGGATTGTATGTTTAGATGAATGCCTAGGACCTATACTTAGAAAAAACCAATTTTCCAAACAAATGTGAACAACTTCACTCAAGCCATTTTCCAAATAAACCTTGGGGTCCAAAACCCCATTGAATTTTCCTTTTATTTTCTTAATCAAAAATCCAATGAAAATAATCATACTTTAGACCACATTTTGCAAACAACTAATTCCACCTCACTCTTTTCATAACCTCATGCCCTTGAGGCCTCTCAATCTCCATTCTTCAAAATTCATTTTCAAACTTAAAATCAACCAACAAAAACAAAAACATTTTTGAGAGAGAACTACGGTGGATTTGATCCCTTAAACGGGTACGTAGGCAAGGAACAAAATTCCTTCAATTCAACTAAAATAAAAATTCAAACACTTTCTTCTCCCTCCAATTCTTCACTTAGAAAATTTTAGGTGTAAATAACATTTTCGAATAGCATTTAAAAATAAAGCGCGCGCGTAGAAATTAAAGACGGTTCCTATAGGTTACTATAGTCGTTATGGGTGCCTAACACCTTCCCGTAGCGAAAACAACTCCCGGACCTCGATTCTCAAGGGTTTTGCTTACTTTTTCCCTTCCCAAGAAAAAATAAGATATCACCGGTTTGAAAGGTTCAAACGTAATCAATGTTTGACACCCGAAAACCAAGATAAAACAGCTGGCGACTTCACTGGGGAGATTCGAGAGTTACGCCTAGTTTTTATTTCCACGTTTGCGCTTGTATTTTTACTTGCTTCTTTTACTTGCTTTCTTATGTGAGTAAATGTTTAATTTCTTGCAAACGTGTGGGGTGAGAATATCAAAAGTCCTGCACCCGGGCTGAGTGAACTTAGGATTTAGGGGGGATATAATCGACAATTCATTCCGGGGGTCGCCTCGTGTTTTGGATTATGCGATCAATCCCACATAGCTGAGGCATTTTGGGGGTGTTGTTGTCGGCGCGAGTTGTCGCGTTTAGGCACTTTGCTTCTAATTGTTCTATGACGCTATGAACCGTAGATAACCAAACCCATCCATGGCCATTTTCTAGGATGTAGTGCGGAGGCTAAACCGGGTGTTGTCTCGAGTTTTAGTCGTCACGCGATACTACACTCAAGTTAGACCTTCCACGTATAATCATGGAGCGAGGGTTGTCTCGTGACACCATGAGATACGTCGGAGAGGTTGCAACTTGGGAACCTTTTTAGAACCCGGTTACTATTATCCTAAAACCTTAGTTTCACCGGACACCGTGTCCACCCATGACTCCTCGACTTTGAACTTCAAACCCACCATGTTTTCTCCGAACTTGAACATAATCATGCATTCATGCATACATACATACATACATGCATAAACTTTTTGTCATGCATTGTTATCGAAGGGCTTAGACAAGTTGAAATTGTAAACATTGTAGGGATGAAGATGACTAAATCCTACAAGTTCAAGGAAGTGGATTTGGCTAGTTTGAGGGATTTGGCACTCAAGATTGAGGATCCGACTGGTTTCCGACGCCGTTACGGGGCTTTACTTCCTATTCTCCATACTAATGTGGATGAGAAGCTTGTGCACACTCTAGTGCAATTCTATGATCCGGCGTATCGGTGCTTCACTTTTCCAGACTTTCAGTTGGTGCCTACTCTAGAGGCTTATTCTTCCTTGATGGGTTTATCTATTGCTAAGGGGGTACCTTTCTCAGGACCTGAAAACCCTCCTCCTCCATTGGTTATTGCTAAAGATCTCTATCTCAAGACCACCGATGTCTCCAAGAATCTTGTCACTAAGGCACATATCCGAGGGTTCACTTCAGAGTATCTTCTTGGGAAAGCCAACCTCAGTACTACTTGTCAGGACACTCTCGAGGCTATCCTTGCACTTCTCATCTATGGGCTTATTCTCTTTCCGAATCTTGATGGCTTCGTGGACATGAATGCTATTATGATCTTCCACTCCAAGAATCCGGTTCCTACTTTGCTAGCTGACACATACCATGCTATTCACGATCGTTCCAGCAAAGGTCGTGGATACATTCTTTGTTGTGTGCCTCTCCTCTATAGGTGGTTTATTTCGCACCTTCCGAAGTCTTTCCACGACAATCCGAGGAATTGGTCTATTTCACAGAGGATTATGGCTCTCACTCCTAATGAAGTGGTTTGGCTCACTCCCGCTTCTAGGGTCAAGGAAATCATCTTTGGTGGTGGAAAGTTTCTTAATGTACCTCTTCTTGGTACCCGGGGTGGAATCAATTACAACCCGGAGCTTGCTTTGCGACAATTTGGTTTTCCGATGAAAGATAAACCCATCAATCTTGCTACGGCTCCTTATTTCTTTCACTACTCCAGTGCTCCCACAGGCATTAGAGAAGATTTCATGCAAGCTTGGACCAAGCTTCGGAAGAAAGAGGTAAAGCATATGGGTGTAAGGTCCGGTATCGCTCATGAGGCCTATACACAGTGGGTGATAAACCGAGCTGAGGAGGCTGGTACGCCTTACCCCTCTATGAGATATGTGTCTGCAACCGTTCCTACCATGCCTTTGCCTCTACTCCCACCTACCCAGGAGATGTATCAGGAGCATCTAGCTATGGAGAGTCGGGAGAAGCATCAGTGGAGAGCTAGATACTATGAGGCTGAGAACTTGATCATGACTTTGGATGGAAAGGGTGAGCAGCAGACTCATGAGGTCTTGACACTGAAGAAAGAGTTAGCTAAGGCTAGGAGAGAGATTGAAGAGAAAGATAGGTTGCTTATGAGGGACTCCAAGAGGGCTAGGGGTGCCCGTGACTTCTACGCACGATACTGCAGCTATGAGTCTGACTCTGAGGACGATGCTTCCACTTCCTATGCTTGAGGATTTCCATTTCCTGTTGTTATTTCCAGTTGTTTATGTTGAAATTGTCTTGTAAAACCATATGTTGGTTGTTTGTTTCCCGTTTATGTTAATTGTTGTTTAGTAATGCTTACAAGTTTATAATTTGACTAAAACCCTTCGATAACATAAAAAGAGTCTTTTTTGCATATGCATTAACGCATTTCATGCATCATATGCATTCATTGGTCACAAAAAGCTTCTCTCGTGCTCATTGCCTCCTGGTTTTGTCCGTCGCAGTCTGAAAAGTGGCTCGGGTTCGCAAAGTCTACCAACCAGATAGAATTCATCAGACAAGATCTCACAAGAGAAGGATGATGGCTAATTTTGAAGAAGAGAATGCTCAGCTCCGTGCCGAATTGGCTGCTATGAAAGAAGACTTGGCTAAGGCTCATGACGCTATGTCCGCTATGATGGCTGCACAAGAACAGCCAGCCACTTCTGTTCCAGTTACTGCTGAGGTGATTCCGTCTATCCCACTATCTACTGTGGCTACTGATGCTCGTTTTGTTATGCCCAATGGGCGTCCTTATGGTCTCTCAGCTTACTATTCTCCTAATACTGCTGCTGGTGTCTCTGGTTTTGCTGGACAAGGACAGATTCCTGTGTCTACTGCTATGCCTCAAGTAACCACTGTTGTTACCGACCCTATTGTACACACTGTGCAACAGGTAATTGATGTTGATACTCCGCGTGGACAAGATCCCGCAATGGAAGCTATGAAGAGACAGTTAAGGGAGTTGGCTGGAGAACTCCGTGAGGTCAAGGCTAGCCGAGGAAACAATGGTGCTCCTGCTAAAGCTCGTGATCTGTGCTTGGTATCCCGATTTGAGGTTCCTAAGAAATTCAAAGAGCCAGAATTTGACAAGTACAATGGGACTTCTTGCCCACACAACCATGTTATCCGGTATGTCCGAAAGATGGCTAACTATGCCGACAATGATGCACTGATGATCCACTGCTTCCAGAGTAGCTTGACAGATGATGCAGCAGATTGGTACACTAGTCTGAGCAAAGATAACATCCATACCTTTGAGGAACTCGCTGCCGCTTTCGAAGGTCAATATGAGTTCAACACCCGTCTGAGGCCAAACAGGGACTCTCTCAAAGCCCTATCTCAGAAATCAGATGAAACATTCCGTGAATATGCTCAAAGGTGGAGAGGGGCAGCTGCCCGTGTTTCCCCTCGACTTGATGAGGAAGAATTGACACAGACATTCCTGAAGACTCTGAAGAAGGAATATAAGGAGAGAATGATAGTCTCTGCCCCTAACAACTTCTCTGATATGGTTACAATGGGAACTCGCCTAGAGGAGGCTGTCCGAGATGGTATTATTGTCCTCGAGAAAGGTGAATCATCAACTAGTGCACCAAAGAAGTACGGTAATGGCCATCACAAGAGGAAAGAATCTGACGTAGGAATGGTGTCTGGTAACCCGTCTGCAGCAGCCATGCAACTACCTTTACCCTATCAATACATGCAGTACTCTCAACATCCTTTCTTCCCACCGTTCTACCAGCAATATCCTCTGCCACCGGGTCAACCACCAATGCCCGTCAATGCTATCCCTCAGCAAGCACAACAACAGCCTCCTGCTCAACAGCAACGGCAGCAACAACAGGGTCCCCGACCCAAGCCTTCTTTTCCAACAATACCAATGTGGTATGGTGAGCTGCTCCCAACTCTATTGGCTAAGGGACACTGTGTCACTAGACCAGGCAAGCCTCCGCCTAATCCATTGCCTCCCAGGTTCCGTCAGGACCTAACATGTGAATTCCATCAGGGTGCTCAAGGCCATGATGTCGAAGGTTGCTTTGCTCTGAAATATATTGTGAAAGATCTGATAGAAAAGGGACGGTTGACTTTTGAGAACAGTGTTCCTCATGTCCTTGATAATCCGCTTCCGAACCATGCTGCTGTTAATATGATTGAGGCCTTTGAAAGGGTTCCCGTTCCTCAAGAGGATCCCATGTTGGATGTCCGCAATGTTGTTACTCCCTTGGTGCCATTACATGTCAAGCTTTGCCAGGCTTCTCTGTTCAAACATGATCATGATTCTTGTTCAGAATGTCTGCAGAATCCTATGGGCTGTTGTGTTGTGCAAAATGATATCCAGAGCCTGATGGATGACAAGTACTTGATTGCCAGTGATGTATGTGTGATTGTGCCAGTATTCCATGACTCTCCTGTTGAAAGTGTATCTCAGGTAAAGAATGTTGAGCCTTTGGTAATCAGGCTACCTGGTCCGGTATCTTATACCTCTACCAAAGCAATTCCCTACAAATACAATGCAACCATGGTTGAAAATGGGGTGGAGGTGCCTCTGGTATCCCCAGCTACAGTTGATAATGTTGCCAGTGAAGTTACAGCTCTGAGAAGTGGGAAAGTCCGTCCACCCTTGTTTCAGAAGAAAGTGGTGACACCCATTGCCACGGTAACTCCACCAGTTGCTCCCCCTGTTGACAAGAACACCGGCCCAGCAGGCCAATCTATTGAAGAGTCCAATCTGGACGAAATCCTGAGACTTATCAAGAAAAGTGACTATAAGATTGTTGACCAGCTGCTACAGACTCCTTCAAAGATATCCATCCTGTCTCTGCTCATGAGCTCTGAGGCTCATAGGAAAGTGTTAATGAAGATACTCGAGCAAGCTTATGTTGACCACGAGGTCTCTGTGGATCAGTTTGATGGGATAGTGAGTAATATTACTGCCTGCAACAACTTGGGGTTCGGTGACGATGAGCTCCCCGAAGCAGGGAAACGCCACAACTTGGCTCTACATATCTCAGTACATTGTGGATCTGACCTGATATCTAACGTATTGGTAGACACTGGATCGTCTCTGAATGTAATGCCTGAATCCACCCTAAGGCAATTGAGCCATCACGGAATTTCTCTGAGGGGTAGCAGCTATCTGGTTAAAGCTTTTGATGGATCCCGCAAGGATGTTCTCGGGGAAGTGGACTTGCCAATCACCGTCGGTCCCGAGACATTTCAAATAACTTTCCAAGTCATGGATATCAATGCCTCTTACAGCTGTCTCCTTGGAAGACCATGGATCCACGACGCCGGAGCAGTCACATCCACTTTGCATCAGAAGCTCAAGTTCATGAGAAACGGTAAGGTTGTCACCGTATATGGTGAGGAGGCATTTTTGGTTAGCCAAATATCATCGTTCTCTTGTGTTGAAGCAGGGTCCGCAGAAGGGACGTCATTCCAAGGCTTGACTGTTGAGGGTGCAGAGCCCCGGAGGGCTGGTGCTAGCATGGCTTCACTGAAAGATGCCCAGAAGGCTGTTCAAGCAGGGCAAACTGCTGGCTGGGGCAAGGTGATTCAGATCTTGGAAAACAAGCGTAAAGAGGGCCTTGGATTCTCCCCGACATCTGCTGTTTCAAAGGGAACTTTCTACAGTGCTGGGTTCATCAATGCTATTACTGAAGATGCTGCTGAAGGAAGCCATGTGCCTACATTTGTTATACCAGGAGGCACTGTGAGAAATTGGGAAGCCATTGATGTTCCTTTAGTCATGCATGCTTCCATGTAATGTGTTTTGTTGCTCATGTTTCTTGTTTTCAAAATAACAATCCTTTCGCTCTGCCCAAGGCGAAAGTGATATCATTGTAAGGGCGTGTTTGTTTCGGCATTGCCGTTAATCAATAAAAAGTTGTCGTTTTTCTCACGACTCTTTGTTTTTTTTACTTTTTAGTGCATTTTTCTTGGAAATAATGGTAATGCCAGAAAAAACCAAAACATTTGTTATTTTTCTTATTAATTTTAAAAATCTGCATAGAAAAACATTTTTCTAAAAATCATCCCAATCATATTATGCAGATTGAACCATAATAAACCCGTTGAACACAGTGACCCTATGGTTCCTCCAAATTTTGAATTCCCTGTATATGAAGCTGAAGATGAGGATGATCATGATGAAGAGATACCGTATGAGATCACTCGACTGCTTGAGCAAGAAAGAAGAGCCATTCAGCCTCACCAGGAAGAGATTGAGCTTATCAACCTGGGTACTGAAGAAAACAAGCGAGAGATCAAGATTGGTGCTGCACTTGAGCCAGAAGTGAAAAGGAAGATCATTCAGCTTCTCCATGATTATCCAGATGTCTTCGCATGGTCCTATGAAGATATGCCGGGTCTAGATCCCAAGATTGTGGAACATCGGATACCGACAAGACCTGAATGTCCTCCTGTCAAACAGAAATTGAGAAGGTCTCGTCCAGACATGGCTCTTAAGATCAAGGCTGAGGTGCAAAAGCAAATTGATGCGGGTTTCCTCATGACAGCTGAATATCCTGAGTGGATTGCCAACATTGTACCAGTACCAAAGAAAGATGGCAAAGTTCGAATGTGTGTCGATTACAGAGATCTGAACAAAGCCTGTCCAAAGGACAACTTCCCATTGCCTCATATTGATGTGCTTGTTGACAGTACTGCTCAATCCAAAGTGTTCTCCTTCATGGATGGTTTCTCTGGTTATAATCAGATACGAATGTCACCTGAAGATAGAGAAAAGACGTCCTTCATCACTCCGTGGGGAACGTTCTGTTATAAAGTGATGCCGTTTGGCTTGATAAATGCTGGTGCTACCTATCAAAGGGGTATGACCACTCTGTTTCATGATATGATTCACAAAGAGATTGAAGTATATGTTGATGATATGATTGTGAAGTCCAGTGATGAAGAGCAGCATGTTGTGTATTTGAAAAAGATGTTTGAAAGATTGAGAAAGTACAAGCTGCGGTTAAATCCCAACAAGTGCACATTTGGTGTACGATCTGGAAAGTTGCTAGGCTTCATTGTCAGTCAGAGAGGCATTGAAGTTGACCCTGACAAAGTCCGAGCCATCAGAGAGATGCCGGCCCCTCAAACTGAAAAGCAAGACAGAGGTTTCCTCGGACGTCTGAATTATATTTCAAGATTCATATCTCACATGACTACTACTTGTGGACCAATTTTCAAATTGCTCAGAAAGAATCAGCCTGTTGTATGGAATGATGAATGTCAGGAAGCTTTTGATAGCATCAAAGAATACTTGTTGGAACCACCTATCCTCGTCCCACCAGTGGAAGGAAGGCCTTTGATTATGTATCTGTCAGTGTTAGACGATTCAGTGGGCTGTGTTCTCGGTCAACAAGATGAGACTGGTAAGAAAGAGCATGCTATCTACTATCTGAGCAAGAAGTTCACCGACTGTGAGACTCGGTACACAATGCTTGAAAAGACTTGTTGTGCTTTAGCTTGGGCTGCCAAACGCCTGCGTCATTATATGGTGAATCATACAACTTGGTTGATATCCCGAATGGATCCAATCAAGTACATCTTTGAAAAGCCTGCTGTTACTGGAAAGATCGCACGTTGGCAGATGTTGTTGTCTGAATATGACATTGTATACAAAACCCAGAAAGCAATCAAAGGAAGCGTCCTTGCTGGGCATCTTGCTTGCCAACCTCTTGATGATTACCAGCCAATTAAGTTTGATTTCCCTGACGAAGAGATTATGTATCTGAAAGCAAAAGACTGTGAAGAGCCACTGATCAATGAAGGTCCAGATCCCAATAGCAAATGGGGATTGGTGTTTGATGGTGCTGTTAATGTTTATGGTAAAGGAATTGGGGCCATCATTGTAACTCCGCAGGGGCACCACATTCCTTTCACCGCTCGAATAACCTTTGACTGCACAAACAACATAGCTGAATATGAAGCATGCATCTTGGGCATTGAAGAAGCCCTCGATCTGAGAATTAAGCACCTTGACATCTATGGAGATTCTGCACTTGTTATAAATCAGATAAAGGGTGAATGGGAGACTCATCATGAGAAGCTGATCCCTTACCGTGACTATGCAAGACGTCTATTGACATACTTTACAAAGGTTGAACTGCACCACATCCCTCGGGATGAAAACCAGATGGCTGATGCTCTCGCTACTTTGTCTTCCATGTTTCGTGTGAATCACTGGAATGATGTGCCTGTGATCAAGGTGCAGCGTCTTGATAGACCCGCTCATGTGTTTACTATTGAAAATATGCCAGATCAGGCTGATGAGGTTGTGAATGATAAAAAGCCTTGGTATTACAACATCAAACAATTCTTGCAGAATCGTGAATATCCACCTGGTGCTTCCAACAGGGATAAAAAGACTTTGAGACGATGGGCTAGCAAATTCCTTCTGGACGGAGAAATCCTATACAAGAGGAACTATGATATGGTCTTGTTGAGATGTGTTGACAAACAAGAAGCAGAGAAATTGATGCATGACATACATGACGGTACTTTTGGGACCCATGCTTCGGGTCACACCATGTCAAGAAAGCTGTTAAGAGCCGGCTATTACTGGATAACTATGGAACGTGATTGCCACAAACATGCTAAAAGATGCCACAAATGTCAAGTTTATGCTGACAAGATTCATGTGCCTCCACATGCTCTCAATGTTATATCTTCCCCATGGCCTTTCTCTATGTGGGGCATTGACATGATCGGAAGAATTGAGCCAAAAGCTTCCAATGGACATCGTTTCATTCTAGTGGCAATTGACTATTTCACCAAGTGGGTTGAAGCAGCTTCCTATGCAAACGTGACCAAACAAGTGGTTGTCAAGTTTATCAAGAATAACATCATCTGTCGATATGGTGTTCCCAACAAGATCATCACTGACAATGGTTCCAATCTGAACAATAGCATGATGCAAGCTTTATGTGAAGAATTCAAGATTGAACATCACAACTCTTCTCCTTATAGACCTCAGATGAATGGTGCAGTTGAGGCCGCTAACAAAAACATCAAGAAGATTGTTCAGAAGATGGTCACTACTTACAAAGACTGGCATGAAATGCTACCTTTTGCCTTGCATGGTTACCGTACTACAGTGCGCAGTTCAACCGGGGCAACCCCTTTCTCTCTTGTGTATGGTATGGAAGCAGTTCTCCCTCTGGAAGTGGAAATTCCATCTCTTCGGGTGATCATGGAAGCAAAGTTAACTGAGGCTGAATGGTGTCAAAGTCGGTACGATCAATTGAATCTAATTGAAGAGAAACGTATGGATGCTATGACTCATGGACAGTTGTATCAAGTGCGAATGAAGAATGCTTTTGACAAGAAAGTCCGACCTCGAGAATTCAAGGAAGGCGAACTTGTATTGAAAAGAAGAATAAGTCAGCAACCCGACCCAAGGGGCAAGTGGACACCTAACTATGAAGGTCCTTATGTTGTCAAGAAGGCTTTCTCTGGTGGTGCTTTGATTCTTACACACATGGATGGTGTTGAACTCCCAAATCCTGTTAATGCCGATATAGTCAAGAAATACTTTGTCTAGAAAGAAAAGAACAGCGTGGTAGGTCGAAAACCCGAAAGGGCGGCCTAGGCAAAAATGCGCTTC
This sequence comes from Medicago sativa, assembly GCF_051527215.1. Lineage (NCBI taxonomy): Eukaryota > Viridiplantae > Streptophyta > Magnoliopsida > Fabales > Fabaceae > Medicago > Medicago sativa. Next base: position 48,866,262 of record NC_140752.1, on the reverse strand, counting down.
CCGGTGGATCGAAAACCCGAAAGGGCGATCCAGGCAAAAATTAGGGACAAAAAAATATATATGAGAAAGCTCGCTGAGATTGTACGCAACTCAGGCAAGAATGAGCGCCTCGATGAGCCGAAAACCCGAAAGGGCGGTTCATGCAAAAATGAGGTCAATGAAAGACAAGTAACTATATCTGGCAAATCACCATCACCCCTTGGGGCATCTGCAACTGTCAATGATCGTCTTCATCAGAGGCTTCTGTACTTGTGAATTCAAAATTTCTATGAAATGTAGCGGTCATCGTGTTCAATGTATCACCAACCAATAAAATTACCATTTTCCAAGCTTTGTAAATCCGTGAAGTCATGCCCTTGGCTGACTCTCACTCTTCTACATCAATTTGAGCCTTTCTATTGTTTGAAACTCTATTTTTCTTCCTACTTTCAATGCTATATACAAATATTTTTCTTTCTATTTTGATAATGTCAATGTCTGAAACAAACATCTTTGAAAATTGAAAAACATTTTTTTTTCTGTCTATTTTGAAAGCAAACCTGAGCAATAAAGTACATTTCAATGAAACATGCATGAATGAATGAATGTCAATGTCTATTTCAATACATGTTACAAGCAGGTTACTCCCCGGGATGATCTGTGGTCAATAGCAAGAATGAAAAAACAGAATGAAAGTGAAAAAAAATGAAAAATGAAAGTAAAAAGCTCGCTAAGTTGAAAACCCGAAAGGGCGGCTTAGGCAAAAATGAGCACCCCGCTGATTGACAACCTATGAAGGCAATTCAGGCAAAAATGGGGCAATGAAAAGAATCTTTACTCCCCGGTGAATCGAAAACCCGAAAGGGCGGTTCGGGCAAAAGTGGGGTTTGAAAATGAAAAATGAAAGAATGGAATATTGAAAAAGCATTGACCACAGATGCGAACGTCCAATATTTACCCAACACTGACACGCCTAGCAACGGCGACCTGTATCCAAGGACTTTCCGAGGGCCCCTCCTTTACAAGTTTTATTGCCCTCAGCCATGGTTTCGATACGTCTCCCAATGACGGTCTCTCCAAAAGAGGTTTTTCCCCTGTGAATATGTCGCAGCACGAGCCACTACGTGCCCAATCTTCCAACGTTTCGTCTGCCTCTGTGAAACTTCTCTGTCAAACTGCCAATCAATCATGCATTTCAAGCATTCATACATGCATAATCATGCATTTTATGTGCTCATACATCCAATAATCTTGCTATACCATACATACATGTTGCATACCCAACTTTCGACTGCCAAGTTCAATGCAAGTTTCAACTCTCCAACTTCAATTCCAATCATGTCAACTGTCAAATTCGAAGCAATTTCCAATCTCCAATGTCAATCCCAACCTCAATTTCAATGTCAAACTGTCAAAATCAACTCAAATTTCAAACCATGTCAAATGTCAAATTCGAAGCAATCTCAACTTCAATAACAATTCCAATGTTGACATCCAATGACAATGTCAATGTCAATCTCCAATTCCAATGTTGACGTCCAATGACAATGTCAATGTCAATCTCCAATTCCAATGTTGACATCCAATGACGATGTCAATGTCAATCTCCAATTCCACTTCCAATGCCAACTTCCAATTCCAATGTCAATTCCAGTGTCGATTTCCAATTTCAATTCCAATTTCAATGTCAATGACAATATCCAATGTCAATGTCAATTTCCAATCCAATTCCAATCCAATTTCAATGTCAATTGCAATTCTCCATTCCAATGTCAATGTCTATGTCTCAGTCCAATTCCAATTTCCAATCTCAACTTTCAATCTCAACTTTCAATGTCAATTTTCAACTCAAATCAATGTCAATTTACTCTCAATTTACTCTTGGGCCAACAAAAATGGTCATGTCTATTTCCAAATCAGGTCAATGACAATTTACCCTCAATTGGTATCTTGTTAAACCAGACTTTCAATTGGTACCTTGTTACTGGTCAAGTGCCAGGTTCGAGCCAAAAAGAACCACTTGTACCTGCTTATATACCTATGCTTTGTTATTGGTCAAACGGCAAGTTCGATAGAACAGTTTGTACCCAGCTTATGCTTTGTTATCGGTCAGACGGCAAGTTCGATTTGAAGAGCAGTTTGTACCCAGCTCATGCTTTGTTATCAGCCAGACGACAAGTTCAATCTGAAGAACAGTTTGTACCCAGCTTATGCTTTGTTATCGGTCAAACGACAAGTTCGTTCTAAGAGAACAGTCTGCACTCCCCCACATGATGTGGTGATAAGCCCACAAGCAAGTTCGATCTAAAGAAACAGCTTGTATCAACCCTTTTGTCTAGGTCTCCAGCCAAACAGCCAGTTCAATCCAAAAGAACAGTTTGTGTCTGTCTATCTGTTTGTGTTTTCAACCGAGTGTCAAGTTCGATCCAAAGAACCGCTTGTATCTGCCTATATGTCTAAGTTTCCGGTCAAGTGCCAAGTTCAATCCCAAGAACAGCTTGCACCTATCTCTTGTTTTGTATTCCTTGGTCAAGTGACTAGTTCGACCCAAAGAACAGCTTGCACCTTATTTTCTATCCCTGGTTTGTCTACCCTGTCAATGTCCACCTGAATCCCCAGTGACATGATAGGTTCCATAGACTCCAGTTGTTTGTCTTGCATTCATAATCAAAGTATTGCATAACATTCATATCTTTGAAACTCTGAAAGCGTATTTTTACGTCCAAAAGCAGTGCAAATGTTAATATTTAAGTATCTTCGTCCCGTCAACTCTAAGACTTCGTCTCTTGACTCTCCGGACAAAGAAACTTAAATAGGGGCAGCTGTTATACCCTAATTTTGGACCTAAAAATACTAACTCAATTCCTCTTTTCTTGCATTATAAGTCATTTGAACTATCTCTGATCAATTGTGTCTTTCTCTGCATTTTGTTTCAATGTTATTTGCAAAAGTTACATGCAAGGGTATTTTAGTCATTATGTCAAATTTCTCTCAGTCTTTCAAAATTTTGTCTGAGTCCTTTCAAGTAGTGTGAATAAGCCTCTGTTTCATTCTATGTCAAAGTCCATTTCAAAAACTGCATTTGAAGTCACTTTGAGTCAGTTTTGCCCCTAGGGGCATTTTGGTCATTTCGAGTGTCAAGTCACTGTTTAAATCCTAAAAATTGTCTCTGAGTCTTTCAGGTTGGTTTAAATAAACTTTTGTTTCATTTCCCTGTCAAAAATCCATTTTTTAAATTTGCATCTGAGTCATTTTCAGTCATTTTAGCCCTAGGGGCATTTTAGTCATTTCACACAAAATTTCGGCAGAGAGAGGTTACTTTAAAGTACCTCATTTAGGCCATTGGTTCGTTTTAGTCCGTTTTGTCAATTTTAGACGTTTCGCTTTACGTTATTTTCCAATTACCAATTTTAATTCAATTTATTTTTATTTTTAGTCCTAAATTCCTAAAAATTGCATTTTAGTCCATTTTTGTCCAAGTCATAGTCCAGTGCCACATGTCAGTCTTTTATTTGTCCTAAAGTTAGTTACGCCACATGGCAGTTTGTTATTGGTCCAGTCCATACACTTGTCAGCTATAAATCCAGTCACAGGCCCAGTCATCATTCACTATTCATTTTTCCACTTTTCACCATTCATTTCTTTCCACATCATCACAAACACCTTTTCTCATTCTCTCTCCTGCCAAAACAGATCAAACACAGAAAAAAGGGATGAACACATCGAAGTTCATCAAGAACTTCATCATCCAAGAACCCTAACAACTTTCTCAGATTCCAATCCAGCACCAATACAGAATCATCATCAACAATTCACATCGCAAAATCAACAAAAACACCAGAAATCACATCAGATTGAGAATCAATTCGCAAATTGTTCATCAACAACAAATCGCGAATTCAAGCTCAGAATCCAGCATCAAAGTCACAAAATCTGAGTTCAATTCCAGGCACGAATCAAACGCAAAAACACATCACAAGTTCGAATCAAGAAATCACAACCTGAGTTCGTTGCAAGCTTGCAACAAATTCAGTTACTCAGAAGTGCAAAGGAGAAGAAGAAAGAAGGACTCGTGAATCACGAAGAAGGAGAAAGGAATTGCCAGTCCAAACGAACGAAAGGTATTCTCCTACCGTTCATCTTTCATTTGAAATATCCAGAAGTTAGAAGTTTAGATCTAGGACATTTGAGCATGCTCCTCGAAAATCTAAGGCCAGAATAAGGACGAGGAAGATGAGACGGTTATTTTGGTGTAAAGAAACTTAAAAAACGTAAAAAAAAATGCTCCGGTACGGTGGCGCCGCCGGCGAACCACCGCACCGGAGCAAACTCCGGTCATCTTCCTCATCTTGTTGCTCGCAGAGCTCCTCTCTCTAGGATAACCTAGAGAGAGAAATGTATGTGTGTTTTGAGTAACTTCTCTCTGAAATTCCTTTTTATACCATGCCTGTGCATCTCACGCGCGCGCGTACACCATAGTAGCGTGCTCCCCTGGCCTTTGGACCATCAGATCTAGGTTTGAGAGAGTCTGGATCAATCCAACGCCCCTGATGCGTTTGGATGATCCAAGATCCATCTCTGTATGGGCCTGGACGTCTGTTCTTCACAGATCTTTCGTTTTTGCCTATTTCCTGCTATGTGCACCACTGGATCTTGTTTTTTACACCCTTGTTTGTCCAAAATTGTTCACAAAAATCCTAAAATTTTTTCTATGTGTTCTTAACACTTCTTTCAACATGTTTGTGACCTTTTATTGTGCTAAAAATTGAGAGAAGTATTTTAAGCATTTTTTTTCCATTTTTTGTTAGGATTAGTAATTTTCTTGTGTTTTTACCCAAAAATCCTTTAAAAATTCCTAAAAAGTTTTCTATGTGTTCTTGATTGTTTTTTGACATTTTTGTGATGCTGATTATGTTTTAAAATCTTGATTGAAAAGTATGTAGTATTTTCTTGTGAAATGTTTACTTGTTTTGTTAAAAAATTGTGAAGTTTATATGTAGTTTGAGTCCAAAAATCTTGTGAAAAATTCTAAAAATTTTCATACACATTTCTTGATAACTTTGTGGTGTTCTTGTGTCAATTTTACATAATAAAAATTGGTTAACATAATGTGGATAATTTTCCTACTATTTTGTGATATTTTGTGCTAAAAATGAATGAAAATTTGCTTGATTTTAATCCAAATTGCTTGATGAATATTGGTGACCTATACCACTTGATTTCATAGGGTTTTAGCTACTGTTTGTGTTTGATATTGTTGCATAATTGTGAATCTTGGTTAATTGCTTAGGTTACAAGTTACTTGTGTAAATAAATAATGCAAATATGCTTAAAATTTGTTTTAAAATGCCAATTAAATCATGTTGCCTTAATTCCCATTCCAAGACTTGATTCTAAACCTTTAACATGTATTGGAATGTGAGAATTATAGGTCATATGGTTCTTGCCTTCTATGAACAAATTTTAGTCATGTTTGCACTCTTTTTGCCTTTATTTTGGTTTATTTTCTATCCTTTATGCTCTAGTATTTCTCTTGCTTCACTTCTTTGATATTGTCATGTCCTACTAACTCCCTTCATTTCATGTTTCATCATTTCATAAGCATCTCCATTTCATCCTATATTCATCTCTTTTTCTTTCTTCTTGCAATTTAATTTGTACCAAAAATTAGAATGTAATAATTAGGAGTGCTTGTAATATTTTACTTTTATGCCACTTTTAATTTCTTGGCAAAGAGGCCATAGAATGTATCTAGGGTATGATGTAAAGGACAATGGACTCTAATGATGTACACCGACACAAGCACCGACACATGCACACACATCACTATATAGCTAGAATATGCATGTTTAGATGTATGTTTAGGATTGTATGTTTAGATGAATGCCTAGGACCTATACTTAGAAAAAACCAATTTTCCAAACAAATGTGAACAACTTCACTCAAGCCATTTTCCAAATAAACCTTGGGGTCCAAAACCCCATTGAATTTTCCTTTTATTTTCTTAATCAAAAATCCAATGAAAATAATCATACTTTAGACCACATTTTGCAAACAACTAATTCCACCTCACTCTTTTCATAACCTCATGCCCTTGAGGCCTCTCAATCTCCATTCTTCAAAATTCATTTTCAAACTTAAAATCAACCAACAAAAACAAAAACATTTTTGAGAGAGAACTACGGTGGATTTGATCCCTTAAACGGGTACGTAGGCAAGGAACAAAATTCCTTCAATTCAACTAAAATAAAAATTCAAACACTTTCTTCTCCCTCCAATTCTTCACTTAGAAAATTTTAGGTGTAAATAACATTTTCGAATAGCATTTAAAAATAAAGCGCGCGCGTAGAAATTAAAGACGGTTCCTATAGGTTACTATAGTCGTTATGGGTGCCTAACACCTTCCCGTAGCGAAAACAACTCCCGGACCTCGATTCTCAAGGGTTTTGCTTACTTTTTCCCTTCCCAAGAAAAAATAAGATATCACCGGTTTGAAAGGTTCAAACGTAATCAATGTTTGACACCCGAAAACCAAGATAAAACAGCGAATATCGCCATCAAGTTTTTGGCGCCGTTGCCGGGGATTGCCAAATCACTGTTGAATTTTATTTTTGCTTAATTGAAATTTTTTGCTCTGCAATAAAATTTTTGTTTTTATTTTATTTTTATCTGTTAAGTTTTCTAATGTCGTGTTCTAGTGATGTTCGTCTTCTTTGTTGAGATAATTAACCACCGCATAGTATGGAAGAATTTGATGATTATCTTCTACAACGTTTGGATGAAATTGAAACTTGTCTTCTTTCTGCACAATGTCGAATACTTGAGGGGCAAATCATGAGAGATACATTTGAAAAGGACCTCCTTCGGTTTTTACCTCATAGATTTGATTTTTGTATAGAAGGACATATGAGTGACACTTTTGATTATTATGTCCTGCCATCAAAAGGCGAAGAGCTATTGGTGTTGGAAGCAGAAGAAGATGAGTTTTTCATGAAAAAGATCAATTGGAAGCAAATGCTACCTACTCAAATTCTCTACAAAGATTCATATGACAAGAATTTTCATTCCAAGGACGTTTTGATTGAATTCATGAATGATAATCAAGGTTCAATTGAAAGGTTTGAGAATCAATGTGAAAGGTTATTTGAGCAAGTGGTTGAGTTTGAGAAGCTCAAGATTGTAGATAAATTCAGCGTTGTGGAAAAGAAAGAAGATGAGGGGGAATTGATAAACATTAAAGATGGTCTTGTTGGTAAGGAAACTCAAAAGTCTCAACTTTGGAGAGATTTAGATGTCCAACCAGAAATTCCTCAACAAAACATTCCTCCGAATTTTTTTAGCGACAAGGTAGGGAAAAAGGAAGAGATTGATGAAGTCCTAGATGCCATATATGCCTTGTTCATTGTTGTCAACTTGAAAAGGATATGGAAGCAACATCATCTATTTTTCAAGTTCATGGAGTTCTTACCCAACAAAAGGAAGAAGAAGGATGATGTGTTCTTTGTATCATATTTGCCACCTTAACAGTGGTTGATGCGTCAAGCTCAATGACGTAAAAGAAAGCGCTTGATGGGAGGCAACCCATCCATTTCCCTGCTTTGTTATTTGTTTCTGTTATTTCCTTTGGTATGAACTTTTGTATGGAGTCAAACTTGAGTAGTGTCTTGGTGCTTATGGATTTGTTCCCCTATTTTGAAATGCATCTGCGTTTGTTTATTATTAATGAATTCACTTTTCTTGAAATGTACCAGTTGAGTAACAAAGATTCCGCCAATGGTTTGTCAAAAGTTCAAAGGAGGTGGTTGCTTGATTGGATCTTTCAATGGGAAGTGTACGGCCGGACGGAATGCTTAGGTAGACACAACTTCCAGAAACCTCAACTTGTAAGGTCATAGCCAAATTTTATTTTTCAATTTTTACAAATATGAGTGTTTCCATGTGAATGCTATTTCTAGGGATTTCGATTTTTCTCTGCTATTGATTGGTTATATTATGTGCACACTAAGGCAAATTGCTTGTACCTTGAGCCTTTGAAGCCAACCTGAGTTTATATTGAATTATTCCTTTGTTTAAGCCAAGTTGAGCCATTAGGATTAGACCCCTTGTTTCGGTGACGAACCACATTACAAGCCTAGAGACCATAGGATTGTCCCAATAATTTTGTTGGAGTTAGGCATAATGTGTGTTTCAATGTTACAAAAATTCAAGTTTGGGGTTGCTCATGGAACTAGCAACACTCTAAGTTTGGGGTAGGGGTACTAGAGAATTGAAGATCATTTTGTGTTGTCTTATAAAAAAAAAAAAAGAAAGAGCATGTCAAAAATAAGCTGAAACGTTAAAAATTCAGCTCAAAAAAAAAAAGTATATATGCATAAAGACAACAAGTGATCAGTTTTTTATTATTCAATGTTAATGATCTCTAGTCCCTGAATTTTGTTGTGGTATTGTTTTTAATTTTTAGAACTGTAGGATGATGCTTAACTCCAAGTCATTTTTCTTAAGCCTACTTTCCAAATTATCCCACCTCAAACCTAAGCCCCGTTATAACCGAAAAAGTCCTTAAAAGTGTGTGCATGATATTGACTTTGATTGATGCTTAGAAACTTTTCAAGTCTTGGTAATATAGTAGTTTGCATGTCGACTGTGTGAACCTTGTTTCAATATTGTTGCGAGAAGTTGTGGATTGGATGTGTTGCCAAGCAAGTTAGCTCATCAATTGCTAACTAAGGAGTGAACTTTTGACATGACCCTTGGTGGAGTAAGTGTTATTTTACTGTTATTTTTCATTTTTAGTGTGTTCCTTGAGGACAAGTAACGATGCAAGTTTGGGGTTGTGATGACACTATGTCATGACTAGTTTTGTAGACACTTTTTCATGTATTTGTAAGGTAATTCATCAAGGTATTCAAGCCAAAAGAACAAGAAATTGAAGATTTCAAGTCATTGGGATTCTGGAAAAATCGGGCCCCGATTTACCACATTCGGGCGCCGATTTCAGCAAGATGGGAGGAGCAAAGTTTCTGGAAAAATCGGGCCCCGATTTACCACAATCGGGGGCCGATTTACTGTTCACAGGGTGACGAAAATTCAGTTCGGGGGCCGATTTTACTGGTTCGAGGGCCGATTTTGGCCTGCTTATAAATATAAAACTCTGTTTCTGAATTAGGGGTTCACGTTTTTGGAGATTAAAAGGCATAGAAACACACAAGGAGAGAGCTAGAGCAACATTGGAGGAGATTTTGAGCAAGAATCATTCATGAATTATTCTTGTAATCTTTCTTTTATCCCTTTCTCTTGTTTAATTGCTATGTGTAACTAAACCCTCCATTGTTGGGGATGAGTAACCCTAGATGAACATGATTGTCATATGACCTAGTTTTTATTATGGATGAAACTCATTGAATTGCTTTTCTTATCTCTGTTCTTAATGCTTTTATTGATTGATCACCTTTAAATTGAATTACGGTTTATTTTGTGAAACGGAAGTGGAATTTATAAACGCTTTGAGATAAGAAATCCTTGCCTTTGTAATCTAGGAATAGATGCAAACCCTTGGAACCGTTTGAGAATCCTTGGTCGTTCATGCTTAATTTTAATCTTAAAACTCACTAAGGAATTAGGTGTTTATTTTAGAATTAACGTTTCTGTCACTAAGGAATTAGGGCACGAATTTTATAGAGGATTCGGTAGCAATTAGATGAGTCGATTCAATAGCGATAATTAGGTTGTTAACATGAAATAATCATCCTGTAAAACTCATCCCCAACACTTTTCTCTTATTAAATTTGAACCATATTTACTTGTTTAATTTTTCATTATTGCATTGAAAACAAATCTCGTACCTTTTTGTTCAATTAAGTCCTAAATACAATTCAATAGTATAACGCGATCCTCGAGTTCGACACTCGGTCTTACCGATTTAAATTTATTACTTGCACGATTTCGTACACTTGCGAATATCGCCATCACCAATATCACTCAAAGCCCAAACTCCACGTTTGGCATTATTGCTCACAACATACCCCCACTCCAGAAGGGGGTGCACGAAGCAAAGAGACCGGTTCAAACGAACCCAACGTCTCTCTTGCACGTTGTGCACGTTCCCGCAATAAAATCTCTGGCGGTTACACTTCCCACGATTTTGTAACCGCCAGAGCCAAGTGTGCCTCCTCAATGGCTCTGCAGCTCTCCACCTCTATAAATAGGGGACTCACCGCAGTCCCCAAGGTAGAACTCTTCTCTTCCTCTAAACCCTCACTCTCTGATCTCAACTGACTTGAGCGTCGGAGTGCCTGCAGGTACACACCCCCCATCCGCTCCAAGAAGCATTCTGACGTATTCCACCACCATCACATCCACCGCATTCAAAGCACCGACAGTCTCCTTCTGATCAGGTACGATCATTAGGTTTAAAGATCACATCAAATCCACTATCACACAATTAACTTATGCTAAGTAGATTGTGTTTTAAACCTTCTACATACTGAACATTTTCTATCTTAGCAGAGTTAGGCTTACCTATAGTACCTTTACCTCAAATCTTACACTTGTCATTATTTCCAAATGTCACCAGTCCTCCATCCTTCTTTTCAAAGGTTAGAAAACAGTTCATGTCCCCTGTCATGTGCCTAGAACATCCATTATCCAAGTACCATGGCTTTGTTCTTGCACCCTGAGGCATGACCTCTTCTTCATCATCTGACTGAGTCATCAATCCCATGTTGGCTTCTTCATCTTCTTGAGGTTCTGTCTCTTCCAAGTCATCGCAAGCGATCATTTCCTTCTTCTTAAAAGGAGGTTTTCTTTGTACCTTCTTGATGTCAGGATATTCATTTTTGTAGTGTCCAGTTTTGTTGCATCCAAAACATGTGACTTGGCTTTTGTCAGCTTCAGTTCTGGTGCTATTGTTGGTGTTTGGAAACTTCTTTCTGATCTGATTTCTTCTCAACATCATTCTTTGAATTCTTTTAGAGATTAGTGCAAGTTCATCTTCAGCTTCTTTTTCATGAACTTCTTCTAATTCTTGTGATTCTTGCACATCATCCTCAGCTACTGATGAGGTTTGCTGAGAGGCTTTCAAGGCAAGTGTTTTGACCTTGTTCACTGGGTTGTCTCCTTGAAGTACAACTTCATGAGCTCTCAGTGAACCAATGAGATCTTCCAGGTTCATAGATTTTAAATCTTTGGCCTGAGTAATTGCAGTGACCATATGTCTCCACATACTTGGAAGGCATCTCAATATTTTTCTGATTCTTTCATGAGTGGAATATGCCTTTCCAAGAGATCTCATTTCATTTACTATTGTAGTAATTCTAGCATACATCTCATCAATGGTTTCATTTTCACTCATTTCAAAGACTTCAAACTTTCTGACACCAATGTCAATTCCAGTTTCTTTGACATGAGATGTACCTTCATGATGTACTCTCAAGGTATCCCATACCTCTTTACCATTCTTACATTCATCAACTCTTTCACTTTCTTCCATGGTTAGTGCACATGATAGAAAAAGTCTAGCTTTAGAGTTTAACAATACCTGAGCTTTTTCATCTGTTGACCATGCACTCTTTTCTTTAACAGCTCCTTATTTGGTTATTGGAACAAAGTATCCATCTGTGATAACTGTCCACATATCATTGTCTTGAGATCTGAGAAAGAGTTTCATCTTGCCTTTCCAGAAGTAGTAGTTTGATCCATCAAAAAGTGGTGGTCGGTTTGATGATCCTCCTTCAGCTATGTATTTGACTTTAAACTTACTTCCTAAATCTTTTCTCTAACACTTGTTTAAGTGTTCAAACCCTTAGAACCAGGCTTTGATGCCAATTGAAGTAGATAAAATATTCACAAGGAAGGGGTGTTTGAATTGTGACCCTTTAAAAATTATCCTAAAACTTAAAAGTAAGTAGTTTACTTGGAATAGTTAAGTTAACTTTCTGACTTCAGAACGTTTTGAAGTTCGTACACAAAAACTGTTTAATAAATTAAATGTGCAAATGTGTGTTGTGTATACTGTAATTAAAGAGTATAGAGAAGAGAGAAAGAACACACAAAGAGTTATAGTGGTTCACCCAATGTGGGCTAGTCCACTCCTCACAATCTTGTGAGAGTTTCCACTATGATGCTTGAGATAACCTCTCAAGTCCCGCACCTTACAATCTTTGTTCACCTGAACAATTACAACTCTGTATTCTCTAAGCCTCAGCAGGCTTGCACCTTCTTGCTAAGTTAACCACTTAGACTTTTACAACCCTTGCTCAAACTAACACTTTAGTACCCCTAAAGCAAGATGAGACTTTGTTTACAATTTGTATAGAGATTGAATGTTTGTGAATCAAACTGAAGAGGAGGAAGAAGTTATCTTTAAAATAGATAACAGAAAGAATTGATTTACACTACAAAGAAGATAGAAAGAGTCTTCAGTGATGATCAATTCAAATTGCAAGAGCTTCAAACACGTTTCAAATGTTTTCTTGTATGCTTTGCAATGGTGCAAGTAATGCTGACCCTTTGATCTCTATTTATAGAGTTTTTGGGCTCACATAGCCGTTGTATAAAGACTTTATCACCAATATTTTAGCCTAATATGACTTTAGCTTCCACAATATATTTTCCCATTTGTGTTTATCAATCAACTTCCATCAAACTTCGCATATAAAGTCGTATTATATGCTTTCATATTTATAGATAAATAGATCCTTGTAGATGTTGGAAGATATCTTCCAACACGTATAACCGGTTGTTATTGATGATCATTGCAAACGATACAACCAAAAGTTGAAATTTGAAAGGAAATCTCGCATCAAATGGTGTCAAAGATAACCTAAGTATAAAGACTTTGTCATCAATATTTAGGTATGTGTGTGTGTGTGTCTATATATATATATATATATATATATATATATATATATATATATATATATGTTTTGGTACAATAGACCCACTCCTTTTTATATATAGGTTTGCTAGAAGACACCCATGAAGGTGTCTTTTAGCAATCCACACCTTAAAGTGTGATTATCAACTTTTTAGTTATAACTTGTTAAAAGACACCTTCATAAAAATTAGTTGGTGTCTTTTAGCAAATGTCTATAGGATAACTTGCTAAAAGACACCTTCGTAAAGGGTGTCTTCTAGCAAAACCTATATATATATATATATATATATATATATATATATATATATATATATATATATTATGAGTGAGTGGCGGAGGATAGAAGATTCTTGAGAATGTTGACCTAGTCGGGATATCTGAGTTCTTCTTGAAGTTTTTTTTCACTCTTACCTTATAAAAAAAAATGGAGATATCTTTAACACTAAATTCATACCTATAAATTGGAATTAAAAAAGGACTATTATATTTACACTAATAGATTAAAGGCTTAAATATATGTCTAGTCCCTACAAATAGGGCTCAATTGAATTTTAGTCCATGTAATTACTAATCCTCCCAATTTGCCACTGCAAATATTAATCACTTATAATTTGCTCCTAAATAAGAAAACTTGGAAGGTGGCAGGTGATTAGATACGTGGCACTTACGTGGCATGTAGTGACTGGGAAAGAGACATGCTGACTCTGATTTTCAGACCTGAAATTCCAATTTTGCCCTTAATGAAATCTAAGATGCACGAAAAGACAATAATACCCCTGGTTTTCCACTTCTTTCTTCCCTCTCTTCTTCCCTCTTCTTTCTGGACATTTTCCCTTCTTCCTTCTTCTTCAATTTCAAAACCCATCGTCATGTATGTCACTAATGTCATGCCGCAAACCAAAACTCACCCAATCCATATAATCCAGAAGACCAAACAGTGAAACTGAAAGAGGTCAGGTTCGAATTTCACGCTACCATGGACAATTCGAATTTCACGCTTGTCGGTTTAGGTGCGAAAATTGACTGGTCGAAACTGAAAGAGGTGAGATTGAATCAATGAAGGTTTCTCAAAACCGTATTGGTAAATTCCACGCAGTAAATCGTCTTTGATTCCCATCTCATCGAAGCTCTGAATCGCATTCACACCCTTCGTTGTCTCGAAATCCATCTTCTCTAAGCTTCGAATCGCCATAGCCATCAGCCACTGAGTGACAGTAGAAGGAAGGTTTTGTATTTATCCCTCTCAATACAAAAACCCCACTCACCTCTTTCATTTCTCACATTCTCGTCTTCACTCTCCAAAACCCTTCATCTTCTTCTTCTCACTCTCTCACCGTTTTCTATCTCTTCAAAGTTCATTTACGGATACCCACACTTCAAGAAACCCAGAAAGAAAACCCCCAAATCGAATCCAGCAACAAATCGAAACAAAAACCTAGATGCGTCTCAGAATTGAATCCAGCAATCTCTCCGACCGCGACACACTCGTTGGCGCCACCGTCGAACTCGGAGATGGTTATGAGATCTACTTGTGTTGACGTTGTGGAGGATATGTCGTTTTAGATTACGTTTTGAGGTCGTTTATGAAGGCTTTAGAGGTGGAGCAGGATGTAAATGTGCAGATCGGAGAGCAATTTCCTCCTGAGCTACGTTTATGGCGGTAACATTTTTGAGCGATTGAGGCGGCGCCAGCGGTTATCGATTTTGTTTTTGTTTTTGTGATTGGATTCTTATTATGTGTTTGAATGAGTTGAATCTGTATTTGGTCCGAAGGAATCCATTTGTGAAGGTATTGAATCTGTGTGTTGGTTCGAAGCAATTTGTGTTTGGTTCGAAGGAGAGGAATGAATTTATTGAAGGAATTGAATGAAGAACTATTGAAGAAGACAATGGATCTGTGATTATTGAAGGAATTGAATGAAGAATTGTTGAAGAAGAATTGTTGAATCTGTATTTGAAACCGAAGGAGATGGAGAGGGAAAGGGAGAGGAAGAAGAAGAGGGCATTTTCGTCATTTCGCCATTCCTTTATCTCATTATGGGCAAAAATGTCCTTTCCAATCTGGTTTGATGACATGTCAACCTTTGCATCCTGTCATCACTGGCCACGTAAGCGCCACGTTTCTAATCACCCTCCACCTCATCAAAAAAACCTAATTATTACTAAATTTCAAATGATTAATATTTGCAGTGGCAAATTGGGAGAATTAGTAAGTACATGACTACCCTTCAAAAAAAAAGTAAGTACATGACTAAAATTCAACTGAGACCTATTTGCAGGGACTAGACACATATTTAAGCCTAGATTAAATCACATTAAAGTAAATAATTTAAAATCAATTCGGAGACACGAATTTATTATTTATGCATTAAAAAACGAAATTAATTTAAATGTGATTATTGAATTTCCTACGCGATTTTTTTGTCATCATAGAATGCATTGTATTCTTTTTAAACTTCCAATGGTAAATTAGTTATTTTGCCTTTACAATTAATAAATTAGTTATTTGTCTGCTATATGTATTTTGCTGAAGATTTAGTGTGGTTTTATTTGTGAAGCTCTCCTCTTCCTGTTGCTTGTTGATGGTATTATGTCCGCATGCTGTTTAGAAGAAGGACGTTTTGTATCAGTATTAGCTTGTTCTGTGTGTTGCATTGATTTTATGAATATGCCTAAACAACTTGAGAATATGCATCTTTAAGAGCATTGTTCTGTGTGCTAATTGCATTGTTCTCTTAAATATCCCTAAACAACTTGAAAATAGGCATATTTAAGGGCAATCACGAATGGATTTCCTCCCTTGGAAATCTCCCGTGTTTTCTCTGCACCATTAATTATTTTCTCTCTCTTATTTTCAACATTTATCAACATTTAATATTTTCATATGCATTAATTTTTAATAGACATGATTTCACTGGACTCTCATGTGACTGGAGAGGATCCAAACCCGCAATCATTAGTTCCAGGGGCTTTGGTTTTGTCCTTTGTAATCTTTTAATCATGTACACCCTCCGGTCATTAATATAAGCAAAAGTTTGATTTTTAGATTCATTCATTAAATGATGTATGTAGTCTTTAATAAAGACTATATACGTCATTTAATGAATGAATCTAAAAATCAAACTTTTGCTTATATTATTGACCGGAGGGTGTAGTGTAATTGGCATCTACATAGCATTTCTTGTGCTTTTAGGTGCTTTTTTAGTAAAATACTTCATCCGGTCACATTTATAAGCAAAAAACAACTTTTGAGGTTCATGGAATAATTAATGTATTTGGTTATATTTGTAGACCAAATACATTAGTTATTCAATGAAAGTGGGTATTAGAGAGAGTGTTCAAAAGAAAGTGTTACTAACACTACTCTTTTTCCACATTGTTAGAGCACATACAATTCATCTTTTTCGTCTTACAATTCATCTTTTTCGTCTTTGACACGGGTAGCACTTTGGTGCCATTAATGGCGCCGTGCCATTAAATCTGGGCCGATAATGGCACCAAGATAGATGTGTTGTGTGGCCCAGATGCAATGACAATGTGTTTGTGTGGCCCAGATTTAATTGGCACGGTGCCATTAATGGCACCAAAGTGCTACCCCTTTGACACACATACCAACTTTGAAATAATTTATGTCTTTCAAGATCGCATATCCACGTTACACTTAACTTCATCTCTATTGATGCTCAACTTTGTAGTTGTTGGTGTGCATTAGATCTTAACATAACCCTCCCGTGTGGATCCGTTGCTAAGTTTTAGGACAAGATAAGTGTCTCAGTTATTTCACTTATTTGAAGGGTGCTTACATGACGGAGGGAGTATAAATATTTAGTTTTAGTACCCGTTTAGCCGTTTTTACCAAATTTCAGTTTTTACCAAAATCCCTTCAATTATGTAGCTTTTTGAGCTTAAGTTGACCGTGGTGAAATTATTCAGTGCTGTAATTTAACTCCACCATGATATTAACCGTGATGAAATTATTTAGTCCTAACTCGTGGTTCACAAGAGTTGAAGCTGATGACAACACAAAAATATTCGACTTATTCAGACCCTGAACCATCCATCTAAGAAAGTACAAAGTATAGTGAAACTCATGAAATGAATATTAACAAATTAGATTATAACTACAATTATCTACTACTTCTACATAAATACAATGTAACATAAGTAACACAAAAAAAAAAAAAAAAAAAAAAAAAAAAAAAAAAAAAAGCATACAACATATAAAAATATTTACAAAATGAAGTTGGCAATGTAAAGTTTTGCTTCAGTTAAATCCAATGAAGTCATATGAATGAAGCTTCACCAAGTAGGTTCTCCCTGAAAACAGGGGCTTGGCTCCACAACACCTCAAACAAGTGGATTATATCATCATAAGCAAACAATTTTAATAATCAACTTCATTAAAATTGAGTGATTCTGATACAAAAATAATAATTAAATTCAACATTGAAAGAGGCTCAGAACATTTTTAACAGCTCTAACAATCACGATTTTTCAGAAGCAGAACTGGCATTAAGCTGATTATTCATCTTCACAGCCAAATTAAATTAAAAAAACAAAATCCATATAAAAAATTCAAAAACAATAAAAATAATTCATTAAAAATCAAGATCTGACTCATATAAAGAAATTCAACCATATTTCAGTATTTTTAATATTTGATTGATAATAGTATAGTATAAGCGGTGTTTTCAGAGGCAAAAGTAACAAATCCAAAACCTCAAATAACAAAAACAACAGCTTTTTGATTTGTGCCTCTAGGACTAGCTCAAAATCCATAGAACACTGTGTTCGAAAACAAGCTGAAGAGTTTAACGAGGCAAATTCATCACTGAAATAACAACAACAAAAAACAATTAAAAATGATGATTAAATGATGTAGGCATTACTTTGACACAGATCAATCGTGGAATTATGGAGATGAACTGCAACACGAATGGCATTGATTTTGCACGTGCAATGGGGCTTTCACTTCATCCAATTTTCAGAGAAGCCCGGGGTTGCAACGTGCGTTTAATTTGAGAAAGAAAAAAATAAGTTAAAATGAATTTGAGAGTAATGCTTGGGTCACACTTGGTCATTGATATAAATTGTTTAGGCACTAATCATAATCAATGTTTAAGCACACTAATCAATTTATATCTGTGACAAGCATCACTCAAGAATGATCCCAGATTGAATTGCTGCCGCAAAACCCTAATCCTAGCTATGTTAAAAAGAGACAGAAAGCAGTGCGTTATATAGGCGCAACTAAACCCTCGAAACATTTCACTAGCGGCGAAGCGTTGTGATCGGACTTTTGTTGATGGGTTACCCGATCCAGTTCTATTGGGCTAAACTTATATGGTTAGATTTTGAAACCAACAAGTAGGTTGCTTTTTGGACCCCCACAAATGCACAAATTGCTATAGAAATCATTTTTGAACGATATTTTTTGTTGAGATATTCTTGCATGAACTCTTACCTAATAGATTATTCTTATACCCAACTAATAAAAATATGACACATGTTATTAACTTTAAAAAAATGTGATTTTAATTAAGGAAATGGAAACAATAAATGGTGGTGGGTGGTTTTTGTTGGTTAAAGAAAGTGGAGAAAGGAGAGAGAAATATTAAAAATAATGAGAAAAAATTAAGATATTAATTATTTTTATTATTTTAATGAGATGTTTGATTTTAATTGGTTGGGTGTAAGAATGATCTCTTAGGTAAGAGTTCATGTAAGAATTTCTCTTTTTTGTTTTGTGTGTTTAAAGATTTCAAGAGGTAACTTCCAAAGTTGTTTTTCAGGATAAAAAGTAAATGGTGGACCAAAAGAACATTTGTCGTTAATTTTAGTTAGGTTAATCATACTTTTCACGAGATAACTTGTATCTATAGTTTATTTGTTGAAATTAAATTTTAACTCTATTTTAAATTTGTATACACCAATGGTGTAAAAAATAAAATTCCGCATGAGTTCAATCAAATCACTATATATGTTGAAGGAAATCAAATTGCTTTATGATGAAGGCAATCAAATTGCTTTATGATATCACCATTTTTAGTTGATTCCTAAAATATATTTGAAAATATCTATTTTGCATGATTTAATTGGATCGATATGAACAAATAGTAAACACTATTTGTGCATTATTTTTTGTCAAAAAACTATTTGTGCATTATTTAAAAGATGTATACCAATTCTAAAATGACGATTATCATTCATTTTTGTCAAGTGTTGTTGATACTTAATTGAGTATTCTATTCATCGGGTCTTTTTTAGATTGAGTGATCATCCTCATTAGTCTTTGGTATTTTTTGCTATTTTTTAATTATTATAACAAGGGACTAAATTGTCCATTTTTAATTATTGTCGGAACTAATTATTCATTTTTTGACAATAGTTTAAGTAAAGACAAACTTTCTTAAAAAAAAAAAAAAAAGTAAAGACCAACTTGTCTCGTTTTTTTTTATGGACTAAAGATTTCTTTTATTTTTTCGAAGGACCAAAGTTTGTTGTTTAAAAACGGTCTAAGAAACATGCATATGTTAGGAAAACTTTCATGTTGATCATTCAGACAAGAGGAATGTTTGAAACATTCTCTAATACTTTTTTAGCATTCACTATTTTACTAGATGAAGTTCATATGAGTCTCGTATCTTTATGTTGTATCATTTTCAAGTGTGATGCTCACAAAGATTTTACGCAATAAAATAGTGGATATTAGAGTGTTAAAATAGTGTATGTTGTAACGCCTACTTTTAATATTTATTACTTAATTGAATTATTGTATTTTAGTATAATATTATGTGACTTATATATTTTGATGGAATGTATATATATTAATAATTGATATTATGTGTTAATATTATTGCATGTGGGGGAGAATTACAATTATTAGAAATAAATAAGTAAGAGGGGAGGAAGTAAATTGTGGTGAGAAGAGTAATTATAAAATAGGTTAAGAGTCAGTAAGAGTTAGAAAATCAGAACACGTACGTTTTGGAGAAAAGAGGAGAACTCAGAGAGAGAACCCTAAGAACGAAGAATGCAGCCGTTGGAATTCAGAAAAATAATCTAAGGTAAGGGTGGGATTCATATTCTCTAATCTTAAGTATGTTCTTCTGAAAATTGGGTTTGACAGAAGTTGTAGGTTGTGAGTTTGGGGATTAGGGTTAATGTTATGTTGTTGTTCATAGCTTTGTTTTTTTGAGAAATTAAGTCTTTGAATTATGAATTTAATTGTTGAAAGTGCATGAATTTCCCATGAATTGCTATGTTGAATTGATGTTCAGGTCTTAGAATGATCATAGGCAATGTTCCCTATCAAATTTGGGGTTTGGGTGATTGAAAATTGGATTTTTTGGGTGAAAAATGGTGTAAAAATCGTAACAACCTGTGCCAAATCGTGCTCCGATTATTTACGAATGAAAAAGCTAATTTTGACCTAGAAAATCGTGCTCCGATTTTCCAAATCGTACTCCGATTTGACAGCATCCCTTGTTTCGCGTTCTTGCTTCTTTTTCACCCGTTTCTGTTTTGAATTAGCTTTAGGTGTAAACATAAAAGTTGTAGATAATTGAGTTAGCTTTCTAATGGATTTGGAGTGACTAGAAAATTATTTGTAGATTTTGAGTTATGATTAAAATAGTCCAAGTGGGTCCTCAGAAAATTTTAAGAAAACTTAGCATAACTAATCCCAAGTTAGTCCAAAAACTTATGGTTGGTTTCCGAACTTCAACTTAAGTATTAGGGATTTAGTTGAGGTGTTTTATGAGTATTTGGCTTATGTCTTATTGATCAAACTTGATTTGCTTTTGAAGAATGTTTTAGACTCTCATATGAATGTAATTGATTAATGTATATGTTGTTATTGTTGTTGATATGTTGGAATATATTATGTCAGTATTGTATGATGCATAATATTATGATGTTATGCCATTCAAGTTGTTGTACGAAAGTTATGTTGTTGCATTAGAGTTGTGTCGTTGCATAGTCAGAGATGGGGGCTTAACGTCTGACAGGTCCTTTATGACCTTAGAGATGGGGGCTTAATGCCCGACAGGTCCATTTATGACCTTAGAGATGGGGGCTTAATGCCCTGGTGGTACCACATGCATATTGAAGTTGTCTAAGATGTTGTTTAAGATGAGGAGTTTGTTGTTGCATTGTAGAGTCATCATAACATGAAATAAATGATGATTGCTTAAGATGTTGTTGATGCCCTTGATGATGTTGTTGCTGTTCTGACCTTAATGGATGATATTAGTTGATGTTATATAATGATGAATATATATATTGTTGATGTTTAAGATGTTGTTGGTTGCTTTATCCTTATTAAAGGATGTTAAGTGATGATATTAATGTTAAATATATGTTGTTGATTAATCTTTATGAATTGTTACTTGCTATTAATGAATGTGAAATCTCACCCCTTCTGCTTGAAAATGTTGCTCTTCGTATGAGTAACTTGCAGGTAACGAAGAATAGTGCAGTTGTGAGTGATCTCCGTCGTGTCGTCTAGGATGCGGGATGGGGGATTGTTTGATGCATTGTTTTCCTTGTTACGTATTTATTATTGTTGGACTAATTTCATGGAGACTATTTTATGATGTTAAGTTGTGGCCTTTTAGCGCCAAGGATTTTATAAGATGATGTAAAACTATTTCCGCTGCATATGATTATTGGATTTTTATAAAGGCTGGTTATTTTGAATAAATAGTATTTTGTTCTATTAATGAGTGGAAAATGTATTAAAGATGAATGTGATACTCCGTTTCCGATGAGAAACTCTGATATTCTTTGTATTTACTTAAATTGGGAAAAGGGGGTGTTACATATGTGGTACTTCTCTTTAGACAATAGAATCAACTTCAAATATGACTTTTGTATAGATTCATGGTTCGAACCAATCACATTAGTATGAACAAAACTTATACTTAACGAAACAATAAGTTTCTTTTATACGAGAATAGATTTCTTAAGCATCTAGAATGAGAATTTATCCTATTACAGGAGTTTGTTCAGAGAGGTTGTATGAATCACTTATTTCATTGGTTTCAAGCAAGTTCAACTCAAGTGTTACCGTATTGAAAACCATTGAGGAGGATACGAGTGACATTTGGATTTACGGACACATAACTGGAAACCCTACCCTAGTTCTAATTTAAAAGCTTCAATTCAAAAGTTAAAGCATACTACTTGTCACTTGTTGTATATCCAATATCAACCCAAATTAAATTGAGTTAGCTTGGACCAGATCATTTTTTTTTAAAGAAGGTCAATTTTTTAAAAATGTTAGTCATTCAATCAACGCACATATAATTTCATCTTTGAATTATGAGTTTTTTTCCTAACTAATTCAGACCACATGTCGAACACTATTTTAAAGAGATATCGGCTGACACAAAAATTCTAATATAAATTGTGGCATATGTATATGTTAGTGCGGTTTGAAAACTCCCAAATATCAATTTCGTGGATATTGAAAATCTAATCAAATAAACATGTTTTTAGTTAATCATTTATTATTTATATTTTTTGTGATAACTCTTCGATTTTTAGAGGAATAGAGTCTTGTATTATTTATTATATAAATATAAAAGTAGTCCGTCAAAAAAAGAAAAAAAAATAGAACTAGAAGTACTTTATTTTGTTTAGTCAAATGATTGATGAATTTCCATAAACATAAATGATCTGCGAACACTCAAGTTCATGTATTCATGGTTGGTATGCCAAACTTTTAATTATTAGGGTTCCAATCTCTTAAGAACAAAAAGATTAACAAAACAATAAAACATATTTTTTTATTTGTAGACGAAGTGACAATCTTCATCTAAAACTTGTAAAAACAACTATGATATCATGAATTTGAATCCATGTTTTCCTAAAAAAAAAAAAAAAAATTGAATCCATGTGAAAACCTATAACATAAACACAATTTCAACATTTGCCACTTGATCTTACTACAATTAAAAAACGACATATTTATTTAAAATGAAAGGGCAAACGTGCAAAAAAAAAGAAGTATTAGCCATCAATAGAATGCCTTGTAAAAAAAAATCATCAATAGAATATAATAACTAATAAGACCAAAAAGGATATAGTTAACCCAAGACCAATAAAGATATAGAGAATCCAAATATTTACGTTAAGTTTTTATGGTACATCTATAAATAAGTTTTTTTGTTTGAAAGAATCTCTTCTTAATTAAGTTATCTTACACACATGGTAATCTCTTCTATCGTTTTCGGGTCATGGTGATTCGGAGTTCTATGCTATTGTTTCTAGTATTATTTATCGGTTATCTTTACATTTCAACTTCGAGGTGAAGTTTGTTAGGAGACAAGCGAACATGGTTGCTCATACTTTAGCTAGGGCGGCATGTTCTTGGGCTAGTCACCATATTTTTTTATTCTTATCCTTCTTGTATTGAACATTTGTTGATTAATGATAATAATTAACTTTGCTTTGGTAAAAAAAAAGTTATCTTACACACATTAAAATCCCTTGTGAGTTGGGTTTTGGAGGGAAGGGGAGGGGAATAAAAGGCTTATGGAGAGGTAAACCCTAGTTTGGGAGTTTTAAAAAAACATGGAAAGGTTTTGGGGGGTTTTGAAGGGTTTCATTTGTCCAATTTTAAAGTTCCCCAAATTGGGGGTTTTGAGGGTTAAACATACAAATTGACAATTTTGTCATCATAATAATTCAAAATTCCAATTATAATTTACAAGATAAATTACAAAGTATAACACAATGTATTGATTTTAAGAGAAAAAAAAATGGTAAAATAGTAGAATTATCACATAAATCCTCCATCTCTTTTCCTTGTTGGTTTCTTTTACTCCCAAACAAGGGGAAAGCTTTCCCTCCTTTCTCCCTTCCCTTCCTTCGCTTCCCTTCCCCTCCTAAGTCTTTCCTTCCCCTCCCCTCAAAACTCGCAAACAAAACCTAAATATTTAGACTAGAAAAGCAATTACTTTAAATAGTATAAAAGATAATATAATTATATTCTATGATCTTTTTTTAGAGGTATTCTATGATCTTAAATTTTAGATAATTACGTAAAAGACACTTTTTAGTAAAACGATTTTATTAGAATATTTAGAATTACTTATCTATTAAGTTATTATTTGATTAAAATATTTAGAATTACTTATCTATTAAGTTATTAGAATATTTAGAATTACTTATCTATTAAGCTAAGAAAATATACTTTGTAAAAATTAATTTTATGCTCAGACAGTGCAAAATATTTTATACATGAATCAAATCAAACTACACACCAAGATGATTTTTTCAAAATATTTTAGATACTATTTTTTTTTTTAAGAAAGGAACAAATTTATAAATGTGGCATATCATGACATGTTTTTGTTGGATATATGCATGAACAAATTTATAATGTCGGTGTATACAAATTAAGGTTTTATTTAATTATATACATTGAGACACTATAGTGTGAGACTAAATTGGATGCAGAACCAAATTTTGTATTATCTGGACTCATTTTTTTTCTAAGAATCAAAGTGTTAACAAAAAAAATTATTTTTTTTGAGAATGGAAGTGTAAAAAAAAAATTGGATGCATAATAGAATATTTTTACACCATCAATGCATAAAAGTCATTCTTTTTTTGACGTTATATAAAAGTCATTCTTTCTATAATGTTAATGAATAGAATATTTTTAGAATTAATTTTGTTTAATGAATTTTAAGAATTACTTTTTTTGACAAAAATTTTTAAGAATTACTTAGTTGTTAAGTTAAGAAATTATCTATTTATATATGGCATGGCTAATTCTCTCCTATTATAAATAATCAATCTATAATCAAAAAATGAAAAATCACAAAAGCCTCACTCACTAAACATCAATCACTGTTCTTTTTTATCTCATTCTAATTGCAAGCAAAACTCGTTTCTTTGCAGTGGGAGATGGAGAAATCTGTATCAGTGGCTGACAAGAAGTCAAAGGTAATAAACAATCTTCATATTCATGATGATCTTGCCTTTTCCATTCTATCAAAATTACCTCTTAAATCTTTGAAGCGTTTTGGATGCGTCCGTAAAGCATGGTCTCTTTTATTTGAAAACTCTCATTTCATGAACATGCTCCGCAACCATTTCTTGTCTAATAACCGTTCCGATCACAGTGATAGTCATTCGTTTCTCATCCTAGAAGAGCATCCCTTGTTTTCGCTCAGAGATAGATATGTTTACCAAAGCTCAATCTATTTGCTCTCTAGTAATGATAGGTTTGAGAATGGGATTAAATTAGATTTACCACCTCCATTTCAAGAGGATGACACTAATATTTTTGTTTTAAGTTCCGCTAGTATTAATGGCATTCTCTGCATTGGGCAAGAGAAAATAAGAAGAATGGTACATGTATTATGGAACCCATCGACCACAGAATTCACGGTCATTCCAACAAGTCCTAATGAGTCTGTACCACCTTATCAACGCCCTAGTTTTAAGTTTTATGGATTTGGCTATGATCGTGTGAGAAATGACTATAAAGTGATTCGTTATACATCCTTTAGCCATGTATACGACGAAGATGAAGATGTGTACGAAGTAATATCTTATGACCCCTTGTTTGAGGTATTTAGTCTTAGAAGCAACTCTTGGAGCATACTTGATGTCGATGTGCCTAGGGTTTGTTATGAACTACCTCCCGGAGTGTACACTGATGGAGTGTGTCATTGGTGGAGCAGCAGTTCATCACATGATAAAGAAGACTGTTTGGTGTCATTTGACTTCGTCAACGAGTTGTTTTTCACAACACCTATGTTGTTAGACGTGGATGAAAGTTGTGATTATTATTCCATTAGGAGACGTTTGGTGGTGTTAAATGAGTCAATTGCTTTAATCTCAAATTGTCCAGATGCTACTACTTTTCATATTTCGATTTTGTGTGAACTCGGTGTAAAGAAATCATGGATCAAACTCTTTATTGTTGGTCCCATACCTTTCATTCAACACCCCATTGGAGTTGGGAAGAAGGGAAACATTTGCTTCAAAAAAAAAGATGATGATCTGGTCTGGTTTGATTTAAGCACTCAAATAATTGATGAGATTGGTGTTAAAGCTAAGTGTTGTCATATAGGAATTTACAAGGAAAACATTCTTCCGATTGGACGAATAAATTAGTTGTTTTTCTTTGTTCAAACCCAAGTGATGTATGACAATGGGATTTCTACTTTGTAAACAAGATGATTTTGTCTATGAATATTCATAATTACACATTTGTTTGAATCATCTGCTTATTAGGTTTTTCCTTTTTATTAAGGGTGGCAAAACGGGTCTGACCCGCCGGGCCGGCCCGTTTAACCCGCTATTTTTGGCGGGCTGAGTCGAAGTTTTGAACTCGCTTTCTATAGTTGGCTCGGCTCGTCTCGTCTCGTTAAAATACGGGGCAGGCATGGGGCGGGGCGGGCCGGCCCGCTTAACTCGTTGGAAATGGGACGGGAACGGGGCGGCCCGCTTAACTCGTGTTTCAATTTGTTATTTTGAGTCTTACTTTATGTTTTTCGATTTATTTTGGTTGTTAGATATATTTTGAGATTTATTTTACGCTTTTGGATTTATCTTGGTTGTTGAGTTTAATTATTTTGAGACTTATTTTATAATTTGGTTGTTGGATTTATTTTAGGCTAAAGTGCAACTTTGGCCCCCTATCTTTCAAAAAGTTGCGATTTTGGCCCCCTAAGTTTGAAAACTACAATTTTGGTCCCCTATGTTTTAGCCCCTTTGCATATTTGGTCCTTTTGGTCAATTTTGACCAAGTCAACGCATATGTGGCATGCCACGTGTGTAATTAATTAATTAAAAAATAAAAAATCGAAAAAATCAATTTTTAAATTAAATAAATGAAAAAAATAATAAAAAAATATTAAAAAATTCTGGAAAAATGAAAAAATTAAAAAAAATTAAAAATTTTCCAGATTTTAAATTAAATAAATGAAAAAAAATCCAGAAAATCAATTTTTAAATTAAATAAATGAAAATAATAATAATAAAAAATAATGAAAAAATTCGAAAAAATAATGTCAAATTTTCCAGATTTTTTAAAAAATTCGAAAAAAATACGGAAATTTTTTTAAAAAATCTGGAAAATTTGACATTATTTTTTTCGAAATTTTTTTTTTCAAATTTTTTCCAGAATCTTTTACAGAATTTTCTAATGTTGAAAATTTGACATTCTAAAGGCGCAAGGAAACGAAAAAAGTATACACAAAAACACCGACGAGAATACAATTTTTAAAACAAATATCTTAATAGGTACACACGAATAGAGTAAAAAAACATATTCTAAGTACCTGTGAAAAAAATCCAGAAAATCAATTTTTAAATTAAATAAATGAAAATAATAATAATAAAAAATAATGAAAAAATTCGAAAAAATAATGTCAAATTTTCCAGATTTTTTAAAAAATTCGAAAAAAATACGGAAATTTTTTTAAAAAATCTGGAAAATTTGACATTATTTTTTTCGAAATTTTTTTTTTCAAATTTTTTCCAGAATCTTTTACAGAATTTTCTAATGTTGAAAATTTGACATTCTAAAGGCGCAAGGAAACGAAAAAAGTATACACAAAAACACCGACGAGAATACAACTTGGCCACAAATTTGGTACATATTTCTTCTTTAGGGAAATGAATGTTTCCATGACATTACTTTTTCGAATAAGTGATTCTTGGAATTGTCCATGAATTTTTGTGAAATTTTTTTCGTTTTTCTAATCATTTTTATTAATATTTTTATTTTTCAGTGAATTTTTTTCGTTTTTTTAATCATTTTTATTTATATTTTTATTTTTCAAGAATTTATTTCATTTTTTTGTAATATTTTTTCGTTTTTTAAATTTTTTTATTTTTTCATTATTTTTCATTTTTCCAAATTTTTTAAATTTTTTTATTATTTTTCATTTTTCCAGAATTTTTTATTATTTTTTTCATTTATTTAATTTAAAAATTGATTTTTTCGATTTTTTATTTTTTAATTAATTACACACGTGGCATGCCACATATGCGTTGACTTGGTCAAAATTGACCAAAAGGACCAAATATGCAAAGGGGCTAAAACATAGGGGACCAAAATTGTAGTTTTCAAACTTAGGGGGCCAAAATCGCAACTTTTTGAAAGATAGGGGGTCAAAGTTGCACTTTAGCCTTTATTTTATGATTTGTTTTATGTTGCGCATTTGCCTTATTTTACTATTAGTTATGATGTTGAATTCGACAATTTGATAATTATTTTGTTTTTCACAAGTTTACTTGCTACCTATTCTTTTATATTTTTTTACGATAAAAGCAACATAGTTTTTTTGTGAGAATTAAGTTGTAAAAAAAAATATTTTAAAAAGTTTTTGTTTGGCGGGCCGGCCCGCCAACTCGCAAGCCCGTCATTAAACGGGGCGGGGTGAGATTTTGGACTCGGTCACAAAATTTGACTCGGCTCGTCTCGTCTCGTTTTTAGCGGGCTTAGACGGGGCGGGCCTAAATGGGGCGGGCCGGCCCGCTTTGCCATCCCTACTTTTTATACATAGAGCCGTGTTATATTATTTTACAATTTCGATTACTATAATAGTTGTATGAACTATGGAGTCAGGGTAGTGGTAATTAAACTCATTCTGACACTATCAAGTGGTAATTGAAATATATTTGGCTAAACTAAATAATTAACCTCTTATTTGCCATTCAAGAATGTAAGTCAACATATATAATTGTACCAACTAGCAATGTCTCAAGCCTTTTCGTTGTTTTTCAATCACTAGTGACTGGCTTCTTTATTGGATCATAATGGACACAGAATTGAATCATTTTAATATGAAACCATTGAGTGTCAAAATGAACTGCTTTGGTTTCATCGTTTTAAATCAAAAGAATGATGAGTTGTAGGAAATATAGTTGCAATCTTTATCCAATACACATGTCTCAAATGCACATAGAAGCCAAATATTTATGATTTACCTTGTTTGTTGAAAAGGACTCTTCTGTTTGGACTAGTAGAATTCCTTCGTACTATATTTTTAATTCACTTGTATAATTTAATTTGATCATCTCAAGTATCATACAATAATGATTACAAAGTATGCTACCTTGTGCTAATGATTTGATCACTTTCATTACACAAACCAAATTCAGGGGAAAATGAAATTCAGGGGAAAATGAAATTCAGGGGAAAATGAAAATCACTATGAGCAGCGTAAGAGATAGACGCTCTTGCTAAAGCTTGAGTACTCTCGTTAGCTTGTCGCCTAGTAAAAACAATCACAGAGTTGTTGGGCTAGTTAAAACGGTTCTACAATCTTCATTGATTGAACCATATTCTAATGAAACTTGATTTCCAGAAACCCAGGGAGCGTAGCCGTAATGTCTACCCAATGAAAACAAAACCATTAGAGAGATATAATTATAATTATTTAGAGATACATACACACAAATAGTCCAGTGGAACAAGCAAATTAGGAACAAAATCAAGCAAAAAAGGTTTGAAAGTGGAAAACATATGCTTCCATGGATTCATAAAACAGTAACACACCAATGGATATTGACTTCAGTAGCAAGGAAATAGGTTGCTCTTATACAAAGTCTCAAATGTGAACCTTCAGTTCTAAATGTTCAAGAAAGACAAGGAGGCCTTTGTCCTCGAGAGTGAATAGACATGTTTTACTCAAATTAGCCACAACTCAGATTCAGATAATGAGGTATTGGGAAAAACCCAAGTCCCACATAGAAAAGATAAGACTCTTGATAAGAGTTTATAAAGAGTGACACCCCTCACTATACAAGCAGATTTTGTAAGGATAAGTGAGGCCTAGTATAAAAAAATTTAATATGACGCTCCAATTCAAAACTGTGATAAATAGAGCAATGAAAGAAACAATGATTCAAAGTTATGTACTGCTAAACTCAAAGTTATGTGCTGCTAAACAGGTGGAAGCACGGTTCAGACTTTCTGATCATGTTTAAAGCAAATTGTGTTTACTAACGTTGTCAGTATCAAAGTCACAATATCCAGTGTCATCAATAATTCAAAAAGAAACAATGATTCAAAGTTATGTACTGCTAAACTCAAAGTTATGTGCTGCTAAACAGGTGGAAGCACGGTTCAGACTTTCTGATCATGTTTAAAGCAAATTGTGTTTACTAACGTTGTCAGTATCAAAGTCACAATATCCAGTGTCATCAATAATTCAAACAGTGAAAAGATATCAAGATTCAACATGGTAAGAAAAATCAAATAATATTCCAGAAAATTTGTTCATTTTTGAAATTCAAAATGCTATCCACCTAGGCTACACACATGTAAGGTCCATATGCAAAATGCTTGCAGGAAAAAATACATTGATATGCATCATTCATGTTGTCTTGGGGTGTGTGTGTCTATATATATATATATATATATATATATATATATACACACACACACATATATATACATACATATATATAGCATCATTGATAAATACATCCATTATAATGTGTCACAGTGTCAGTATATCTTACACATATGCATGCCTACTTGCAAAAGCTACAATTTGTAAGAATTACATCAATTTAGTTGTGATGCATGAAAATTACTCAGCAAATTCGGCAACATAACATCTAACAAAGTCATGTCTGTTTGGAAAGCAGGAGTGCGGACACAGAAGATAAACCAAGAACGGTACAGTGGCTCATACGTTAGAGGTTACGATACATTTTTGATTGATCCTAATATCCATATATTTGGCTTGGACCAAAACATATAACAACAAGCATGCAGAGCCTATAAGCCTACATATTAAAATATTGTACTCATGAGAAAGTGATATTGATATACAGTTTAGTTTGAAGTTCAACAAGATTTATTTGTTTTTATTCTCACAAATTGCATCTCCTTAAGAGAACGAAACGAAAGTAGTACCGTTTTTCACCGAATTCTTCCATAGAATGTGGTTCCAAAAAACGTGGCCACAACAAAAACAACGCTAGTCATTTCAAGAGTAAAGGTTGATATGCAAGAACAAGCAAAAACCACAAGGAACAAGGATGAAGCAAAGATCACAATAGGAACAAGCAAATCAAATACGAGAACAAGCAAAAATCACATATATGCATAAATGATTTGAAGAGCAAGCAAATCAACCCTAAATACAAGGAACAAATGAAAATCACATGGAACAAGGATGGATACCTGAGTTGAAGCGCAAAGACAGCAAAGAGCAGTAGGGTCGGAAAACCACTGTTGCATAGTGAAGAGGGTGAAGGGTTCAAAGAGGAATACAACGCTAGGGTTATTTTTGACTTGAGAGAGTAGAGAAGTCCAAATTCATAAGCTTGTTAGGGGAGGTTATGGGAGCTCAGAAGCTCTTACAATATTCTCTTCCAGACAGTTCCTCAAACACTTCAACAGTAGATAAAGCCCAAATAAACCCTAAATAAGCTAACCCAAATGGCCCTGTATACTATTTTTTACCTATCTATGTCATTCCGTGTTAATAATCCAAACATGAGAATGACAGCTTTACATTTAAAATTTTATAATCTTGTTATAAATAAATAAAAAAAATTACACTCTCAGTCACAATTGAGTTTACTTGTGTAATTTACTTGTGCAATGACATTTTTCAGTTTGACTGTCACTGTCTTACCTTTTAGGGAAGCTTGGGTAACAGTTAAAGTTATTGTTATGTGGTTTTTTATTCCATCCCTTCCTCTTCTATTTCATGCCATTGATTCTCTAAACATTTTAAACATAAATTTCAACCCTGCAAGGCAAAATAATATCTGGAGTGCACTGTTCGTATATCAAAATTGCTCAAATAACAAGCTTGGATGAAAAGGTACAGCCTTGTGATAAAAAAACAACAATTACAACAATTGCAACAAAATAGCTATCTAGTCATGTCCTTCCTCAAAACTTTACAGACCACCAAACTTCATTCTTCTTCAAATTCAGATTAATTACCTATCAGCAGTCATACTACCATCCATGTCAAGTGCCTATACCCGGCCCAGTTAGCAGCAACTCGTAAGCCAATTGCTAAAGCTGCAAGAAAAAGAGGAACTGGAAGCTTCCTCCTATGTGGTTCAATCTCTTCAACTTCTTTCCCTTCTGAAATCATTTTTGAATGCTGATAAATAGCCAAGGCTGTGTATGAGACAATCACAACAAATCTAACCCAAGGCTCTCCAACCGCAGCAAGTACTGTTGCAACAGGCATTGCAGATGAAGCATCGTCTCTCCTTTTGATAAATTTTGAAAAGCCATAGATCCCAACCAGAAGTGTCCAGAACAGTGGTTCAGAAATAACGCCTCTAACAGCAGCATAGCCAATAAGACCAGTTACAGTCAGAACATAAGGTTGGTCGCTGATACAATTGGGATTAGTAGTTTCAGCAACAGCTAAAACAACTGATGCCAGGACGATAACGAGGGTCAGGTCTGGTACAGGGGCACTGGTAATTATCCAAGAGTAAAAAGCCTGAACGCCGTAAATCAAATCCTCAATGGATCCGATTGTAAAAGTGATCGGATTTCCTATGAATCGATAGACTAATGCAAAAGCATATTTCAAGACGTATCCTACGAATCGAACAATTCCAAATGCAGCATTCTTCCAGTTTGACAGTTCAAATAGAACAGCTCTCCATGCATAGATAAGAAAAGCCAGTGCTGTACATTGACAAAGAATCAAATTGTTACATGAGCCATGACAGAAATAAAACAGTCTGGCGAAACAAAAGGGTTTCCACGATGGGAATTGAGAGTATTAATCAGCATATAGCGTATGACGTTTAACTCTTGCATTCAAGTTTAAGTTCATCTTTGTAAACAACATCAATGATAGACTACAAAAATTACTCTATGGTTTCTTTTCAAATATAACAATTTATGCATTGATCACCTCTAAACATTCTTACAAGACACTACAAATATGGAACTGAATTTTAATAGGAATGAACAATTTCATGTAGTGAAATTGTTGTGTTAAAATTGGTGTTCGATAAAAATAACATAACAAGTGTTAGATGCTTACTCAAGTCATGAAACACAAAAAACATTATGAAAACCCATCCTTTAAACAAGTGAATGAGATAAAGTAAATATAATTTTTTAAGTAAACATTCATTTTGGTCCATAAATATGCAAGCCGGTTTCACTATAGTCTTTGAATGTATCGAAAATGTAAAAAGCATCTATGAGTGTATCTTCTTTTAATTACTTCTTGGACCAATGTGGCTAACGTACATAAGACGCAATTGAGGACCAAACTAACAAATACATATTTGAAGATTAAAATGACTAACAAATACCAACGAATGTTGGTCCAGTTAGTACGGAGTTGACTCATACCACACAAAGGCCTGCGTTAAGACCTCGTCAGTAAGTAACATGTAAGTACCTCTTTTTGGTGGTGGTCAGGGCTAGAACCCCGAACCTTGCATATATTATGCATTATCTCTATCAACTAAGCTAAGCTCACAAAGACGTATGTAAGTACCTCTATCAACACCCTCTTAGCCTTGAGGCTTGCTCTGACCGACCCAATTCATCTAAACTTTCCTATAGTCCGAACATCAAAATTTGATTACAAAACACGAAGAGAATGAGAGAAAGATAAGAAACTGACCTACAAACATGGGCCACTTGAAAGGAGATTCAGGAGCTGGTTTAATATAATCCTTAAACCTTCCCGGCAAAGTACTAGGCTCCTTCTCAGCTTCATCGTTATTTGTGGCAAAACGCTTCACCGGCGCAAATCTGAATGGTTTGGGGGAAAACCCAATAAGGTTACGAGTGAATTGAGGGTTAAAAGGTTGGGATTTTGTGGTGGTTGTTGGGAATTGTAGGTGGTGGCGTGGGAAGGGGAGTGAGAGTTTGGATTTGAAGGTGAGGAGGGATGGGATTGTGGTGGACATGGTTATGTTATGGTTACAGTTTTGTCTTTGGTTTAAAGATAGAGATGAATTTTCATTGTTGTTGTTTTGAACTCATGAAGAACAAAATGGTCGAATCTAAATTCTTATCATAAAACCCTCCAAACCCAAACTCAGCTTCGTAAAATGGTCACTGCTACGGGGTATACCTCTAAACAAAAGTTTTTATATTTTCCTTAAAAATAAAAAAAAAAGTTTTTATATTTATTTTTTGACAAACAAAAGGAAAATATTTTTTGAATGAAAAGATATTTTTTTTAAGGAAACAATTCAATGTATTTCATTAACTAAAATGTGTAAAATACATGACGGTACATCAACGTAAATATGGGAGCTAGCTTCAGATGGGGCTACCCAAACTAGTTAATGGGCGACACCATTAGATGGCCTCCTATTAAACTCGATATGAGAGTTTTGAAATCTATCATAAAACAGCTGTCTACAACCTTCGTAGAGTCTAAGTCAACATTGTCAAATTGAAGGTATGAAACTCATTCCAATGTCATATGTAAGCCAATTGCCTAACTGATTGCAACATCACATAGAGGAGAAAATTGAGCAGTCTTCGCAAGCACATACTCCTCAACATCATCTCAGATGCATATCCCAATACCTACGCAATTCGAGGATGAAGAAAAAGGCATCTATGTTACACTTATATCTACCACTTGCAGGTTTTTGCAACGAATGATATCTTGTTGTGTTGGGCTCGACTGCTGCATATTTGCAATCGAATTCTTGCCACTACGGATAATCTGAGCTGCCTTCCAACCATCAAGAAGGTGCATTGCCCTTTCGACGACCTAATCATTCGTTTCATTCGTCTGCTGCCAAAGTTTCAAATTCCTTCTCTTCCAAATACTCCACATCACCGTGACAAAAAGTATTATTTGGCTTGCATTAAGCTTTTGCAACAAAGCAAAAATAACCACATTCATGTTATAGTTTCTCCTGAGAGCCTTATCAATTGAATCTCATAAATTAACATCATGCCAAATTTGCATAGCACTAGGACATTCCAAAAAAGCATGGATACTACCTTCATAGTTACTTCCACAAAGCATACAATCTGTGTGACAATGAATTCATCTATTACTAAGACTAGCTCTTGTTGGAAAACAACCCCGACACACGTGTCAAACAAGGTTCTTAATTTTGGGAGGAACTTTGAGCTTCCAGATTGAATTCCAATGGCTTGGTAAGTGTAGATGATAATTATCAACAATTTAAGTAACACATATCTTATAGTCATTACACATCGAATATATGCCATTCTTTCACCTTTCCAAATCAACTTATCATCATCAACCAAAGGTTGTAAAGGTGTCTCAAGATTAACTGGGTTGTGACATTATCAAGCAAATTATAAATTAAAGTTGTGTTACATACCTTCATGGATTGATCAATAATGTCTCGTACCTTGGCGTGAGCCAACGACACAAAGATAGGATTATAGGTTGTCAAAAACAATTCATCTTTAAGCCATGGTGCACAAGACAAAGAAATATTGGCCCATGTACCTATGTGCCATCTTGCATCTTCATTCACCACCATCTTAGCACTAAAGATGCTTTTCCATACATAGCTCAGATTAATACCAAGTTTTGACCCTAAATAATCATTATTAGGAAAGTAACGAGCTTTAAACAATCGAGAAACGAGACTAGAAGAATATGTTCAAAACTTCCACCTTTGTTTACCAAGCATAACAATATTGAAGAAAGTAAGGTCCTTAAAACCCATGCCACCGTCGTTTTTATGACCTGACAAACTTTCCCAAGACAACCAATGTACACCTTTTCTCATAGAACCACCATGTCCCCACCAAAAAACATTTAACATTTTCTCTATGGTGTCAATCAACTTATTAGGTCGAAGATATATGCTCATAATATGCAAAGGAACAGACTGATGAACCAATTTAATCATTAGCTCTTTTCCTGCTTTGGATAAACACTTACTGCTCCACGAATTGATTTTATGCCAAATTCAGTCCTTGATGAAGGCAAAGGTTGATTCTTTTCTTTACTTCGCCCCACCATCAAAGGAAGGCCAAGATATTTACTTGCACCCATCACAACTCAACACACCTAAGATGTTGGTAATAGTCTTTTGACACATCTTGCACGCCCCTACTATAGTAAACTTAAGAGTCTATGCCAACATCAGGCTTTCCAAAGAAGTAACGAGACTTGTGGCTTATGGCTTATTTAAGATAGTATTGCTTTTGGATATGTAATATTTAAGAACTTTCAGGTCATGACTTATTTATGCCCCTTGCTTTTGGCTATGTAATACTTAAGAACC
Source organism: Medicago sativa (assembly GCF_051527215.1). NCBI lineage: Eukaryota > Viridiplantae > Streptophyta > Magnoliopsida > Fabales > Fabaceae > Medicago > Medicago sativa. The sequence continues at coordinate 48,830,186 of NC_140752.1, read as the reverse complement.
CGCTTTTATGACTTATAGCTTATTAATGCCCATAGTTAGGTTCCTTGCTTTTGAACATTTAATATTTCTGCACTTGTTTTACAATGGTTGCCTTAAGTTTAGGTCCACCATTATGACTTTATTATGGGCATGCAAGGACTTGGAGTACAATGACTAAATTATAAAACAAGTTGAATATTATGCACTCCAATTGTGTTTCTTTTCTTTTTACTTTGTTCCGAACATATATGAATCAAGGATCAATTTGAAAACTAAATATATAATTCATATTACTTATTTGATAATTTTGCATATAATGTAGGATCGATTTAATAATTTTGACAATAATTCAGGGACTAATTTGCTTGTAATATTATCACTAAAAGGTTACATTCTTCTTCAACCTCTTTTCATTGAGGGTATTTCACACTCCTAGTACAATACAATAACATATTAAAATGTTCAAACAAGCAAATTATGCCTATCAAATACTTAATCAATCTAAGCTCACTTCATACGCAATCAACTTTGTCCATCAACCTTGCCCTGCAAACCTCTTCATTGCCACTTTCCTTAGCCTTAACTATAGACTGAACCTTCTCCTTTACTTTTCTTCCCTGACCAGCATCAATTTCGTTGTATTTAAAGTATCTTAGTTATTCAGCTTCATCAACCCAGACAAAAAATTCACAATCATCATCATCATCATCATCCTGTACAAAGGAAAATCAAAATCAATCAACAATAAAATTGCATAACATTAAACAACACATAACCATCGTTAAATAAACCTTTAACAAAGGGCAAACATAGAAAGGACTTCTTGGATTTTTGAGAGTATTGACTTTTCTTACAACATAAATTATGGGACACCAACATTCAAACATTCAGACATCGCAATTAAACATGAAACCTGAAGATGAAACTCGAGATTGAGAGCTGTATTTGTCCATATGACCACAACCCATCAGTTCGGATTCAATATGTTATACCCTAATTTTGGACCTAAAAATACTTGCTCAAAATTTTCATCTCTGATATGATCTTAAACCTTTAAAAGATTGTCAACTTGCTAATGTTTTACAATGATATTTTACTTTGCTTTATCTGCATATTTCTACTGTCTATGTTCAAAAACATTTTCAATTATGACTTTGTCCATGTTTTCTTGCATTTCAAATCATCCAAAGGGTTTTTCTTGCATTCCAAGTTATTTGAAATTGTCTCTGATCAAGTGCATATTTCTCTGCATCTTATTTCAATGTTATTTGCAAAAATTCATAAAAAAAGGGGTATTTTAGTCATTTCCTGCATTCAAACTTATTCTAGTCCTTGAAATTTGTCTCTGAGTTTTTTCAATTTGTTTGTATAAGTCCTTGTTTCTATTCCATGTTAAAATCCATTTCAAAGGTTGCATCTGAGTCATTTTGGGCCAATTTAGTCCCTGAGGGCATTTTAGTCATTTCCTGTGTTAAAACTCTTTTAAATCCCTAAAAATTGGCTCTGAGCCTTTTTTAATTTGCTTGTATAAACTCTTGCTTTAATTCCCTGTTAAAAAACCATTTTAAAATTGCATTTGAGTCATTTTGAGTCATTTTAGTCCCCAGGGGCATTTTGGTCATTTCACACAAAATTTTGACAGAGAGAGGTTACTTTGAAGTACCTCATTTATTTAGTTGGTTCATTTTAGTCCTTTTTGTGTTTTTTTATTTGTTTCACTTTACTTTTTGTCCATTTTACCAATTTTATTCCAATTTTATTATTATTTTCATTTTGGTCCTTTTACTTTCAGAAATTGCATATTAGTCCTTTTTCATTTTAAGTCTTCTTTAATTGCAGTTTCGTCCTTTAACCAGTTTTGCATTCTAGTCCTTTAAGTCTCAAACTTTTGTTTTTAGTCCTTTTTTCCATAATTGCAGTTTGGTCCTCAAGTTTTAGTTAATTGCAAATCAGTCCAAAGAGTTTGTTATGAGTCCAAGTACAGGTGTCAACGATACATTGGTCCAAAAGCTACACATGTCAGCTATAAATAAGTGCACAGTGTCAGAACCATTCATTACAAGCCACATCACACAAACAGAATTCACATTTTCTCTCCAGGATTAAAAATCAAACCCAGAAAATCACCAAGAACACGATGAAGTTCATGAAGAACTTCATCCCCAAATCATGAACCCTAACTTTCCAGAACACAATTCCACATTAATTCCTCGCAAATCCACAACAATTTCATCACAAACAGACTCAATCCAACAACCACGTAATCAAATCAGTTCGAATTAAAGCAATTTCTTCGCAGTTCTCAGAGATTCGAAAGTGAATCTTCATCATTGAACCACGTTCTCTGCAATTCCAACACCGATCCATCTCAAAGACGAATCAGTGTGATCACAGAGACGAAGAGGTGAGAAGAAGAGGAATCGAAGAAAAGAAACAGTTCGACAAATTCACAGAGAAGAAGCATAAGACGAAGAGTGAGAAGACGAAGAAACTTCGATTTATTTTCGAAGTTTGAATCAAAACATTCATCAGAGACGAAAAGGAAGCATCAAAATCTTTCTCACCGTTCTCTTTGTTCGAATCTCCAATTTCCAACAGGTAAACACGTAAAACTTCTCAGTTTTTCTTTAAATACATCAACGAAGTTAGATCGAAGTTGATCGGTGCTTTCTGGAAAATATATGTGAAAAAGATTCAGATCTAAGAAGTTCTTGAAGGAACCGTAAGTTTAAACTCCGATCTACTCTGTTTCGATCACAACTTCACAAAAGTGACCTCAAAACCTTAAAGAGGAGAAGAAGACGAGAAGATTCATGTAAAAAGATTTTGAAAAAGAGTTCAGAAAGATTCCAGTACGGTGGCGCCACCGGCGAGCCGCCGTACTGGAGCTTTCTCGAGTCATCTTCTCTGATCCATCTCCGACGGAAGGGTTTAGAGAGAAGTGAGAGCTTCTCTCACTAGGTTTAGTATAGAAGAGAAAGAAGAGGAAGAAGGGAATTGGACCGGCCTCTGTATGTTTATATAGAGGCCTGAACCAGACCGGTTCAACCTTGGTTCACCTCTGCTTCGTCTTTAGCCGTTAGATCTAGGGTTTGATGGAGCTGGATCAATCCAACGCTCCTGATGCGTTTGGATAGTCCAGATCCATCCAGGATCTTGGGCCTGGGCCTGTCTCTTGCAGATTTTCGTTCCTCACTTGTTTTCTTGCTATTTTGTACACTGCTTTTGCTAATTACACCTCTTTTGAGTTTAAAATCTTTTATAAAAATTCCATAAAAATTCATAGAGTTTTCTTGATGGTTTTGTGATGTTTTTTGATAGTTTTATACTGGAAAACTTGATAGAAAATATTGATGCTGTTTCTTGTTTCATTTCTTGAATTTCATGTTAAAAACTTGTGAAAATTGGCTTAATTTTGATTCCAATTCTTGATCTATATTTGTGATTCATAATATGTGATTTTGTGAGGAATTTACTACAGTTTGAATGTGTTTTTACTGGATATGTGCATGTGATGTTGGGTTGCTTGCTTTCCAAGTTTTGTTTGTGAATAAATAATGTGGAATTTGCCTAACTTTGGTCTTAGTTGCTTGGTAGAGTGTATTCCTTTAATCCTCTTCGTGAAAACTGAATTGAAACTCTTTGGGAATTCTTTGAAATATGGGGATTATAGGTCATATTCAAACCTTGCATTGGTGATGAATTTTTAGGTCTATTTTACATTATTTTTGCTTGTTTTTTATGTCAATTCTCTTACTTTTGTTATAATAGCTCTTACTTGCCCTATATCTTATGCTACTAACATTTTCATCTCATGTTTCATATATTCCATAAGCATATTTCATCCTTCAACTTTAGTTTCATTTCTTGCACTTTAATTCTCATACCAAGACTTAGAATGTAAAACCTAGGGTGGTGTATTTTACTTCATGCAATTTTAATTTCTTGCAAGACCATAGAATGTAAACTAGGCCAATGTAAGGGACAATGGACTCTAATGATGTACACCGACACAAGCACCGACACATGCACACACATCACATGGATACTTTAGATGTATGCTTAGGGAATGTATGCTTTAGATGTATGCTTAGGAATCACGATACTTAGAAAAATTCTCTTTTCCAAAAAACATGAACAACTTCACTCAAATAATTTTCCAAAGAAACCTTGGGATCAAAATCCCATTGAATTTTCCCTTTATTTTCTTAAATAAAAACTTTAATGAATCCTAATAATACTTAGACCTTTTTGCAAAATAACTAATTTCACCTCACATTTTCCAAATCTTATGCCCTTGAGGCCTCTCTCTCTTATTCTTCAAAGTTCCATTTTCAAAATTAAAATCAACCAACAAAAACAAAAAACATTTTTTGGAAGAGAACTACATGGAGTTTGATCCCTTAAAAGGGTATGTAGGCAAGAAGTCAAAACTTCTCCAAGTCCAATAAAACAAAAATTCAAACATCTTCTTCTCCCTCCAATTCTTGACTTAGTAAACTCTTAGGTGTAAATATCGTTTTCAAATAGCATTTAAAAATAAAAGCACGCGCGTAGAAAGTAAAGACGGTTCCTATAGGATACTATAGTCGTTATGGGTGCCTAACACCTTCCCGTAGCGAAAATAACTCCCGGACCTCGATTCTCAAGGGTTTTTTTCTTATTTTTCCCTTCCCTAGAAAAAATGAGATATCAAAGGTTAAAAAGGTTCAAACTTAATCAATGTTTGACACCCGAAAACCAAGATAAAACACAATATGAACAAGTTTTATTGAAATTTTTTTGGAAATATTGGATTGTAAATGAGAGGAAAAAAAATTAGGGTTTGGAGTTTTTAGAATTGTGGAAGAGTTGCTAATTAATGGAAGAAACTTTGAGAATTTTGGACCGTTAATAAGAAATTGAAAAATTAGGGTTCCAAGTTTATAGAATTGGGGAAGAAATAACCATTATACAACGGTATTGGAAATACAATGTTTTTATGAATTTCAATCAAATTCGTCTTTGACAATTTTTTCACTTTCGTTCATATTAGTTTCTGCTTGTGTGACATATGACATGACACGTCACGTGAGTGGTTAACGTCCCACGTCAACACAGTTAACGACAAATTGAGACAAAATTGATTATCAAAATTCATGCCTAATTGACTATTTCGACAAATTGAGAGACAAAATTGAGGGGATGTATTGAATTAGGATTCTAAGGGATTTTAAAAGACTTTTTAACTATGAAAAAGTTTTGTGATATTCAATCAAAACTCTTTACAATTTAAAAAAAGTCTTGTGGTATTCAATTAAGATTCTTTGTCATTTTAAAAAAGTCTCGAGGTATTCAATCAAGACTTTTCATCATTTAAAAAAAGTCTCATGGTATTCAAAATCAATGAAATTTCAAAGGATTCTTTAATAAATTAGATTTTGATGGATTTTGTAGGATTTTCTAATGAAATTTTAACAAGAAAAAGTTTTTCATGAAGACATAAGATTTTTTGAGATTGTTTTTCTTTAAAAGTTTACTATCTCTTTCTTATCCCTTCTTCCTTCTCTCTCTCCTCCCTTCTCTCTTCGTCTCTCTCTTCTCCCTTCTCTCTTCGTCTCTCTCTTCTCCCTTCTCTCTCTCTCTCTATCTCTCTCTCTCTATCTATCTATCTATCTATCTCTCTCTCTCTTCTCTTTTCTCCCTTCCCCCTCTCTCTCCCCCTTCTCTCTTCGTCTCTCTCTCTCTCTCTCTCTCTCTCTCTCTCTCTCTCTATCTCTTCTCCCTTCTCTGCCTCCTCTCTTCCCCCTCCTCTCTCTATCTCTCATAAAAATAAAATAAAAAATAAGAGTTTGTATTGAAAATATTATGATAGAGAGTGTGTTGTAATTATTTCTTTTCAACAAGTCCTTAAAATTCATAAAATGTTTTGAAATCTTATAAATCCATAAAATCCTTTAAAATCTTATGATGTAAATCCATTGAAATCCAAATTGAAATCCTGATAATCTTTTAAAATCATGAAAGTCATTAAAATCCTAAAAAATCTTTTAAAATATGAGACTTTTTTAAGCAAAAATTGTTCTTTAAAATGCTAATCCAATACACCCACTTGATTGATCCTTACATACATAAAAAGGCTTAAAATACGCAGTCGTTTAATAACCCGGAGGACATCATTTCTCTGAAGCTCGATAGCAATCATGGCCTCTCTCGTACGCGGAGCCGCATCTCTAACTCGCATCACTGCTTCCTCTTCCAAATCTCCCATTCAACTCATCCACCGCCGTGGCCTCTCCGCAGCTGCAGGTTCTTTTTTCCATTTCTCTATTTACTTAATCAATTCTCTAAAACCAAATCCAAATCCAAATCCATGTCTGAATTGGAATAAGCTAGATTTTAAAACTGAAACTTTATTTTGTTTCGAATTGTTCTGTGATTGGAATAAGCGTGATTTTAAAGCTGTAATTTAGTTTTGCTTTGAAATATTAGCTATTAAATGACAAGGGAGAAAGGGTCTTCGGGTGGATGAAATGAGAGCTTAATGTTTATCAATGGCGAATAAGGTTTGGATTTCGGCTAGGAGAAGTACTACATTTAGTGTCTGACACGTCTCGAAGAGGATTATCTCCCGTGGAGGTAACTTATGGGAAACAATAATAATATTAAGCTAGTTCTACAAACATTACAACAGACTGAGTGGAATTGGACTCGAATCTGTTCAGCATAGTCATGGATGCTTCAACTTATGATATGGTTAATAAAAAAATAATCTAGTCTTAAATCTTGTTTACATATTTGGTGATTTTCGAACAAGCAATTGACTTTGGTTTTGGATAGATTAATGGACTAATGATACAAGGACGAATAGATGTTTGGTCTTGCTTTCTTTTGTGTATTGTAGATTTGCATTTTGTACACAATTTTGATATATGTGAAATGGCTTCATTGTTTGATTATTGCAGATCACCATGGTTCCGCTAAAGTTGCCTGCTGGAAAGACCCAATGAGTCCTTCTAAATGGAAGGAAGAGCACGTGAGTCTCTAGTTTTGTGTTTGAAGATCAAACTCTAACGAACTTGAATTGTTATTTTTTACATTGAGATGGTTGGATAAATGTTTTGAATATTCTTTTGAGTTTTGTCTGGTTGTTTTTTGCCTCCAGTTTGTGATTGTCTCTTTAACTGGCTGGGGACTAACATTCTATGGGGGATACAAGTTATTTTCAGGAGGCAAGAAAGAAGAGGTACTTTGAATTTTAGTTATCTTTGTTACAACTAAGAATACCGTATTTATTAGCTCGTGGCTAGTTTCATTATGATTATGTCTAACCTTGTTTGATTATAGCTGACTTCTGCAATTCTGTTCTGATAGAAGAATATTTCATTCGCCGTTGTAAAATAGTGCATGGATGTTAGTTCCTTGACCATGTACAGGACAATATATCCATAATTGTCTGGGAAACTTCTTCATGTGTAGATGAAGTGTAGTAATTATAGTTTTGATTATAAATCTCTAGTTTTAAGTTTTGGGTATAGGAATTCAAATGAAAGAGAAACAGAAACTGTACTTTTTGATTGGAAACTAGATGTATTAAGAAGCAAATCTCCAGTTTTATATGTTGGGTATAGGAACCCAAATGAAAGATAAACAAAAAAATGTATTATTGATTGGAAAACTGGATTTATTACAGAAGAAAATTCGCCAATAACCCCAGAGCTATTGCTCCTTGGATAAAAGATAATGCTGTCTTTGTTCAACCTATAAGGTTGTAATTGAAAATAATGCTGAATGATTCCCTTTCCATTTTCCCAGCTCTGTATTCGGTTGCCAACCTCCACTACCACTTAAACAATTTTCCTCTAACTTCCCTACTCAACCTCTTTATCGGGCTTAGGCCCAAACCAGGTATCCTAACAGGTTCCTGCTGCTCTAAAGCAACAAAAGCTTTTTGTCATTTGACAGTTCAGAAATTAGATACTATCATTTGAGCTTTTAGAAAAAATGTTGGTATGATTCTTCTACTTGTCATTGAAGACAGTACTGTCTTTTGGAATCCATATTGGATGGCAAGATAATAATTAGATGGGCTCAGAGCATGCAATACTTCAATGAATCAGTAGGAATGGAAAACATTAACGATTATTTGTATTTCTCAAGTGCTTTTTTTATCTTGTAATATTTAAATTTATGAAAATGAAAAGCATAGCTGTTTTTGAAATATTTTATCATATTGACCAATAAAAATTTGTCGTCTACAAATGTTATAGAACAATTATGTTTTAATCAGGACTTGTTGGTCCTGATTAGATGGCATGTTTTGTCTTTTACAGTTTAGCTTATTGTCTTCTCTTGAATACCTCTGATCCGAGTCTTCTCTTTACTCACGGATTGCGCTGAATTTTTGCAGAAATTGGTGGAAGCGTCAGTTTGAGGTTTGCAACATATTACAACAATCATCGTAATAATGTGTGGCCGGGACTTTTTTCGGGTTTTTTCAGACTCTGTCTTGTTTGCTAGCTAGCAAACCTTTTGCTTTGTTATCATTGATCAATCCTTGCAGACTATGAATATTGGGGGATGATTCTTTCCATAAAATAACAATATGTTACTTTTGATGTTATATTTGCCCATTTATACCAATTCCTGAATCCTGATTTCAACTACGTATGCAAGCAATTACTTTTGTTGACATTATTATTACCAACTGAAGGAAGCTATGCTATAATTTTCCATATTATCAAATACTCTATGATCCTGGTACCAAGGCCAAAAAGAGTAGTTCATTTTTCACCATAATGGTTCGAGCTACATAGTCATTTTGCGAAAATATAACACTTATTTGATAAATTAACCATGGCATAGATCAGCCCAGTATCCTTACATACTATTCTCAATTCTGAAGCATGACCCTGAGCTTGCTGATGAAGTTTTGAGCTTAAGTGGGAAAGGATAATCGTTCAAACAATGCGATTGACAGGCATCAATACTATCATGAATGTTGCAAAGTTTGACACACTTCCTTGAAGATCTTTCTAAACAACACAAACACTCCCTTTAGCTTGTAAGTAAACACTAATCTGCCTTATTTTTCTCTTATTGATGCACACACCCCTTTCAACTTAACACTGTATATCAGTTAAATCCTCCACTTTCACCCATCGCCTGTCCTTTGGGACTGACTCATTCACATGTAAAACCTGTTATACAATTAGCATATCTACCGTGGATGTTAAATCTTTAGAAGTCAAAACTTATGATTTAAAAAAAAACAGGACCCAGGGAGAAATTCGTGACAACATTAATATGAATATAAAATTAGAAAAAAAAAATGCTACTCTTGTAATGAATTGATTTATAAGACCCCACAAGGTTTTGAGAAGTTTCAACCATGAGAATGAGCTAGGTGGGAGGAGTAAAATAACAAGAGATGATGTTGATTTCTTTAATGTATGGGAAAAGTATATGTTAAATGTAGGTTATAATATTTTTTATTCAATTATTGAAATAAATGTTATGGGATACATATGTGAATTTGCTTTAAAATTTGAAATTTTAAGATTTGGGTAAATTAAATTTCAAACTTGGTAGTGATTTGGATACTAGTAAGCTTATTTCATTCTCAATTAATGATTCTCATTACATAGACGTAAACAGTGTACATGAACTTATAATGTTCTCCATTCCAGTTAGAAGAAATATTAACAACAAAAGTAAGTCATGGAAATAAGAATTAAGAACTCATACTAGAAAAATGCATACAAAGTCATTACCCCTGGAACTATTGAAGTACAAAATAACACACATTCATTTGGTTAAAAAATTACACGAGATCAGGATTTACAGAAAGCAACTACCACAGTAAAACAGAAAAATCGCACAATATTAATGGCATTCCATTCATATGGGGTATAGCTAAACTACTACTATAGTGTGACAACATATGACAGAAGGCAATATTAAAATGCACTATCAATAATAAGGTATTTGAAAAGCATTATCAATGACACTATCATGTCACAGAAAGTCACTAACAAAAACACTTCCAAAATTTATGAAATTGAAAGACCTTACCAATGGTACTAAAATAAATTTGCAAACTCTATTAATAAAAGGTGCATGTTTTTGTGAAACTAGAGGGAGTGTTGGTGATATATAGACTTACCTCAGGAGAGGTAACCGTAATTTGCGCAATATTGCAAAGTTGGAGTTGATAAATAAATCGGTCTAAAATGTGAGCGAAATGTCTGATATTACTAAAACGAAAATAAGAAAAGGTGAAGTCTGGCTTCATTGACATACTATCCCTAAGATGATACTAATACACTCCTTAGTCAGTAATTTAAAATATTTTCAAACTCAGTAAACCCACACCATGAGTACTATTTTAGATGGACATACTAAATAGTAAATACGGTTTAATTACAAACCATGCTGAAACTCCGACTCATCTATTTCTTCCTTGTACTCTTCCTTCTCATTTTCATCTTCAAATTCTGGTTGGGATTCGTTGAAGAATTCATCGTTATTATCCTCCTCATCATCGTCTTCACCATCAATTGCATCTTTCTCTTGCTTTTGCGCATCCGAAACTTCCAATTCTTGCTGCTCTTCCTCATGGAACATATTGGATTTTGTTTGTTCAGCATTGTTGCTAGCGTTATTGATTCGCCTCCTGCTCCAGTTTTGTTGGACAGCACCATCTTCATGCTCTTCTGGGTGATTGTTGATTCCCTTATCAGTCTCCTGTTGACTAGTTTTATCGACTGTTGTGTTGTTTCCATCTTTGTCTTCATGGTTTTCAGGCTTCAGCAATTTGGCCTGCGATTCAGCTTCTCTTTGATTATTGATGTACCTTTTCTCATCAGAGTCTCTTTCAACTGTTTCATCCTTTACCTCTCCATGATTTTCAAAAATTCCATTGCTCTCCATTAACTTATTCTTGACAATATTTCTCCAACGCGCCCCCTCTGTTCTACTTAAATGACCATGTTCCCTCTTTGCGCCAGACAATTGTTTTGCTTTGAAATCTTGTCTTCCACCATCTGTGTTCACCTCGAGTTTTCTTTGATGCTCTTCTGTGATTGCTTTCTTATCCTCCCCGACTTTAGCTTCAACTTCTTTTCCAGTGGCACCATCATCTGCAGGGTTGTCTTTTTTCTTACCTAGCTCCTCATTCGTCTTAATTTCTTCTTTTATTTCAGCTGTAACCTCTCCATCTTTGAACTCGGTGAATTTGCTTTTACTTTCATCTCCCCCATATTTGGAATTTTGATATTTTTCTTGATTATCATTCTTAGTTTTACTCTGTGCTTCCTTTGCTGCCACAATCTGATCAAATATGGTTGGATGATCATCGATGCTTATCCGGTGTTTTAAGTCCTCTATATCTGCTTCCGTTTTCTTAAGATTCTCTCTTGATGATATTCTTTTAGTTCCTCCTTGTCCCAAATTGCTCCCTCTTTGCTGCATCATTCTAAGCTCATACTGCTTCTCCGCGTACGCGGACTCTATCAGTTTCTGCTCATCTTTAAGTGAACTCATGGTAGATTGCATCTCAGCAATTGTTCTAGCAAGCTCCATCTTTTGATTACTGAGGGTGTATATTTTCGCTCTTGTCTCTTCGTTTTTCCTACTCAACTCTTTGGCGCGATCTCTTTCCTTCTACAGAATTGATAAAAAAAACAAAATATTTAGGTAATTATAGAGGCACTGCATGTTTTTTTAATGAATACTACACACCAAACATCATCAGAATTGAATTGAAAGGATATTGAAATGCAATATCTTTATTATTGTTCACCCTAAAGAAATAGAGTGAAATAACATGAAATGCAATTGATTAGTTACATTTTAAAAACTAGACATTGTCCCATTTAATTCAGTTCCATTCCAATCAAACATACCCAGAATAATTTGATATTTCAATTCAAGTGGTCCCTTCCCCACACTTTCTAATTTGATTGGTGTATAACCATCAAAGGACTAAGGAATAATCAAATATAGAAAAAGAATTGCTTCATTGGTCCCTCAAATTAACTGACCAATAAAGTATCCTACTAGTCTTTAGTCCCCACTACCTTCTCTTTTCCTGTTGGCTGTAAACAACGGTTTCAAAATTTGTATTGCATGTTGCTGAATACGTGTAATGTTGATTGCATAACACGTAAAACTGAGAAAAACAGAATCATATGAAGGAGTAAATGATCACACTGTTTCTGTAGTTATTTTATCAAAATTACAAAACCATTCTCTAATTGTATTTTGTTGGTCTCTTGAAACTTAACTTTTGTTAATTTTTTAGTCAATTTCGTCCAGAAAATTACTAACAGAAAATAATTTTAAAATTAACCATAAAACAAATGAAAAATTAATACATCAAATATAAAAGAAACTTATGCACATTGTGTGAAAAAAAAAAATTCTTATAAAATGCTCATGACAGAGTCCTTGCAGGGCGGACCCTGCAAGGGACATGATCTTAATCCAATATTGTTTATCATACCCCGTCCCGTGACGGGGGTATGATCAAATCCCCACACAACCTTGGGGGGACTTACCATCCCGTCCCAAATGGAGCAGTCCGCCGGAGATCCCATTTGCAGATACAAATTGACATTTCTATTAAAAATGTTTTTCAATTTGATATATTTAGGAACTATAGTAATACCGTTTTACACACTAATTAAAATGGATTTTTTTTTTATTGGTTTTAAAATGGATGTTTAAGAGAGAGAGAGAGAGTAACTGACCTGCAAGAGAACTTGAAGAGTAAGAAGTTGATGATCTTTCTGTTTAACAAGAAGGTTGTAGATACGTTTCTCTCTAAACCGATGAAGCACCATGACACCAAGCAGTGCAGCCCCAAATGTCATCAATAATATCAACACATAAGGCCTTCCTCTCTGACTCCCTCCCCCTTTGTTGTAACCCATCTCTCTCTCTCTCTCTCTAGAAAGGTGATGATGCTAATACTTTAAAAGGAATGATGCATGAAGAATGAAGTGGGTTTTCTTTTTCCTTTTTCTAACTCTTGGTGAGTTCAGATTGTGGCTTATAGTGCTGATTTGGGGTTGCTTGTCATGCAAAAAGAAAGTGCCACCTAATCAATCCTTCATGGAAATTGTGTCAGGGAGGGCACTGATTTCTAAGACTTCTCATCTTCGGTTTCCAATGTTTTCTATAACACCCTCCTTAATTAATTTTCCAACCATGTAATTAAGGCAATATTTATATTTTTATGGATTTTTCTAAGATGTACAAACTTCCACGTATGAAGTTTAAAAGAATAATTAGATGTTATCTTTATAATTATTCCCTCCTTCTCTAGCTGTTTAAGGTTTATGTACGATTATTAAAGAAATGATTAATTGTGTTGATTTTAACGGTAAAATTAATATCATTTACCAAAACACTCTTATTAATTGTAGTTAGTGGAATAGTTAAGTTATATGAAATTCATTAAATAAGTGTATAATAATGGAAAAAAAATAATAAATGTTGCATTGATATTGTATAGTGACAATTATTTTAAGATAAAGAAAAAATATTAAAGAGACAATTATTGTGAGACGGAGAGAGTATTATTTTTAAGTGGAATTCCCTCCGTCTCAAATTAGATGTTATCATTATAATTATTATTTTTCTTCAAATTATTTATCTTTTTTATAATGCTTATGCAAAATTTATTATTCTTTTCCATTAACATATTCTTATTGATTAAGTACATTTCAATCACCTAACTATTTCACTAATTGTAATTAATGAATATGTTTTGGTAAATAAAATATTTTAACATTTCTTTTTTGAGAAAAAATATTTTACCATTAAAAATTAACATTTTTAATCATTCCCTCAATACCCGTATAAAATTCAAAAGAAGTGAATAATTGAATTTGAATCTTATTTACCACATCCGTCTCTAATTATAACATTTAATACAAAAATTTAGTTTTTATATAAGAAATTTTGTTGATACTATGAATTTGTTTTGAAGCATGAAAAGTTAACACTGATTGCAATTACACAAAAGATAATTTAAAAATAATTACCCACCTTTCGAACAAATTTACTATATTATCATCTTATTTTAATTTTGTAATTTTGTTAGAGGTTCATGTAACAATAGATAAGAGATGGAGGAAGTAAAACAATGCTTACTTACCTGTTTACGGCAATGACTATGCCCCTCTTTTGTCATGGATAGAAAGGTTAATAAATGTCGAAACAATGTAATTGAAACAAAGGTTTTGTTAACGGGTAAGTGTCTTTAAGACACTCTTTAAACAATTTTAAATTAAATAATTACTTTTTAAAAAGTTAAATATTTAATTTTAAATACATAAATTTTCATAAAATCTTAAATCTAAAGTCCTTAAATAATGTTTCCAAGGCACTCATTTGTATTTCATTGAAGCAATTGCCTGACTTCCGGCTAACGGAAAAAGGTGCTCATGTGCGAAGTCCAAATAATGTGAGCATAACTACTTTCTTCTTCCTTCAAAAAAAAAAAAAAAAACCACTTCCTTCTATGAACGTAAAAACTAAAAAGACATTTTATTTGTAGGTTACATATACATGAATATTGATGTCATTAAAATCATTTTCATTTTCAAGAGTGTAACATATGAGTTACTTCAAGCGTTCCTTTTTAATTGTTTGTGTGAGTTTAGATTGTGTGTTTCCATTTAACAGTTTTTTTTTTTATAGTTTTTTTTTTTTATAGTTACAAGGCATAATTTGTCAATTGTACATTTTTTCAATAAAATTAATTAATACAATTCATTTGAAAAATTGAAGTTTGTTTTTTATTATCTACAAATTTAAAAAAAAATTTAAGCAAAATTTTGTTCCCTATAATAATAATTGGTTCCATGGATAATTCAAATTCTATAATAAGATGAGTAACATTGTGAACAATTTTATGGGCAAGATAAAAGAATAATTTTGATGAAAAAAATAATAAAAGAATTCATAAATGTTCAAAAAGAAAAAAGAGTGGAAACCCACTTGGGTTAGCTTGATGGTATTGACTTGAGACATGTGAGTGTGTTTCTCTTCAAGGCCTTATGTTCGATTCTTCCCGATATTAGACTCGAATTTATTGGAGAGAGAGTAGCTAACAATTGTTTGTTCCGGGAAAAAGATAACACGTCAAATTTATTGATAAAAGAGTGTATTAAAAAAAAGGAAGGAGTGGTATATTTGGATTTGGCTCTAAAGTGAGTCGTTAGTAGGATGAGAAAATTAATGGTTTTTTTTTTTTGTGTGTGTGTATGAACCAGGTATACTCATCACTCAACTATAAAGTTAATCACTTAAATTGGGTAGAACCACAACGCGATACAAAATTCTCAGGGTTGGATTTGATACTTATTGTACACATGAATATACTATGCGCTCAACTGTAGTGATTAATCACTCGAATTGAGTAATATCAGTTGTAAATTTGTTTGTCAACGATTAATATGACTTATTTCAGCCTCGTCAGAAATAAACTTAGTTTTAGAGAGTCTTGTTACTCGTAAATATACTTCAATTAATTAATTTATTAATTGATGTTTTCTTGTTATCCTCTTTATACCCAAACACTTTGTCCTCTCTCTACATCTCTTAACCTTAATCGTCATCGCACCCCCTCCAAATCCAAACCTCATCGTCCTCATGTAACCTATTTCAGTGATAGTGCAACGATACTCCTCACGAGTTGAATTAACCTCTTTCCCTTTCGGCATTATGAGCACCAACTCATTTTTCCAACCTCACCTCGTCATCATCTTCAAGGTCGTTGTCGTTCATCAAGGTTTGTAAAGGGTCGGGTTGTTGTGTTACATTCAGATCTTTCTGGATAGTTGATGGTGGTTCTGGTTCTCAGATTGTTGAGTTTTGTGATCTATGTTTTGGATTGTGGTATTGCCTCCACCACGCCGAAAGGTGGGATAGTTTAGGTAGGTGTTGGCGTAGCCGCTCTACCTTGACTGTGAAACCAGTTTGGGTTTGGGTTCCCTACTCCTGTTTGGATCCGTCTAAAACAAAGAGTGAATACCTTTTTTGTTGTTGCAAAAAGTGAATATCATTTTAGCATCAAGAAAAACTACAAGAATAAATAAACGAAAATCATTTATTCCTTTGAATAAAATGGAGACAATTTGTCCCCGTAAGCATAGCTCAGTTGACCGGGACATGCATTGTTATATGCAGAGGCTGGAGTTCGAACCCCGGATACCCCATTTATTCACCTTGAAAAAGGTGAATTCTAGCCACTAGACTACCGACTAAAAAAATAAAATAAATGGAAAAAATTTAGTCTTACCTAAAAACTACTATCATATAAAAGGGACAATTATATTTCTAACAATCAAAACGAGATAATTTTTTTTAGGGGGGGATAAAACGTGATAATTTTATGAGGATAATTAAAAAGAGACAAATTTTCTCTATAATAAAAAGTGGTAATAAGCCCCTTTCAAAAAAATTGGTAAATTTGCTCCAAAAAAAAAAATGGTAATAAGTCCATTAACAATTTATTCTTCAATAAAGTGTCTATTTTTGGGGTATATGCAATGGAATGAAGCTTCATAATTAAAATATTACCATGTCATCTTTATTTTTTATTTCATCTCTGTATTATGTTTTATTTCACTGAAATACTCAACTTGCTTCTCTATTCCCCAACGTGTGTGTCGTCTATTCTCTTAGAGCATGCACGTCGGTAGTGTCCTACCGTGTCTTAATTGTGCCAAAGACACCATGTGTCAGAACAAGCACGATATTTCATATTTTCGGAGTGTCCTTCAATGGCAATTGTTGCCCTGCACAACACCGATGTTTTTGTGTTTTACAGGATTTTAAAATTAATATAAAATTACAATTTGACCTTAAAATGTGTTATATATTAATGTAAAAGATGGGGTATATTATAGATTTAGTGAGACCTCTTTTAAAGTTTTTAGTGGGTAATATGAATATTTAGAAAATGTAATTTAATTGTTTTTTTTATTTTTTTTGAGAGATATAGTTGAATTGTTTAAATAATTGTAAAATAATTGACATAGGCTATGTTTGGTAAAAACAGCGAATAGCTTATAAGCTAGCTGATAGCTGATGGCTGATAGCTTATAGCGGATAGCTGATAGCTGATGACTTATAGCTGATAAGCTAATTAAAGTGTTTGGTAGAATTAGTGGTTCAACTAGCTGATAAATATAAAATGACATAAAAGGACATTCCTGATTCGTAATAAAATCTATATTAACTAATAGTATTTTAGATATTTGAAAAATTCTTGTTTTTTAAAAAAAAAAATGGTAATTTAACTATTTATATATTATTAAATTAGTTTCTTTTTTTCCATAAAATTTTATTTTGAATTATTTTTCATTTCAGTTTTTATACTTTATAGAAAATTAAAGTGTAAAGTTTTATTTTAAATCAAAATACAAAATAATATACCCATAAGAAAAAAAAAGTGCTAAAGGAAAAAAACAAAGATGCATATATATTGAAGGGACAAGTTGTATATATATACGACGATAACATTTTTTTTAGAAAAATAAATTGCTATAAAAAAAAATCGTATATTAATTTGAAGTGTCCACTCGATATTGTACGTTAAGGTAATAGCCTCATTTTGTTTTAAATTATATAAGTAATATTATCATTATTAAAGGTAAAAGTGGATTTTAATTAAAACAATAAGGGTAAAACTGGAATTAAAAGTGAGACGCTATAAGCTATAAGCTCAAACGCTACTTGAAGTAGCTTCTGAAAAATAGCTTATAAGCTCCTGAAATAAGTTATAAACTTGTTGTAAAAAAGCGTTACCAAACAAAGTTTTTTCTCTCAAACAAGTTTATAAGCTATCAGTTATAAGCTCTTTTTTGGGTGCTACCAAACAAACCTCGTTCATTCAAGTTCTTCAAAAGGGAAAAATAAGGGTATTGTTTAGTTTTATTAAAAATAAAAGGGTATTGTTTAGTTGAAGCGTACATTGGGTAAGGGACAAGGTCAAGCCAAAGGGAAAAAATTATAGAGCAAGAGCTTAGGGTTTTCCATATCTCAATCTTCATCTTTGATTTCTCAGGTGACCATTCTTCTTAATATTTAATTTTAAATTGCAAGTTAACTCGTTAAATTTTACAATTCGTCATCTTATTTTGGTGCTCATCGTTTTTTTTTTTCAATGCGTACTTGTCGTTCTGTTGTTGCTATAAAATTCAATAATAGACCTGTTTTGCAATTGAAGTTGTTGTTGGAGTATGTGACAAAGTATGTTACAATGAGATTTGTAAAGCTATTGATTACAAGTGTTTTCATGTTGTGTTTAACATTATTGATTTGTTAAGATTTTTGTTTTATGTAAACCAGTTTGGGAATTATCTATTAGAGCCTGACAAACCAGTTTTTAAACGGGAATTCGTTCTTGAACTGGTTGTTTAATCTGTTTCTCACAAACTCCACCAGTTTTGGACTGATTTTAAAACCAGCAGCTCTATTTGGTTTGGGTTGAAGAAAATCACGTTTCGTTCTGATTAAATTCTGGTTCAGTTCAGCCTGAATCAGTTTTTCTGCCAAACCAAACCATGATCAGTCCTACATAAACGAAAATAACCTTTTCTCGAACAAAATAATATCTTTCAATCGAAAAACGACAAATTGAAAAGTGTCCATTTTCTTTGGCAGGTTGTGAATTGGGCGTTGAGTGATGATGGATGGCCTATTTGATTCTGCGGTGAATTTCGAGGAGGATTATTTGAAGGAAGGCTATGATGAAGGCTACAGCCATGGCCTCGTTGCTGGCAAGGACGAGGGGAAGCAGGTTGGGCTCAAAATTGGTTTTGAGGTTGGTGAGGAACTTGGCTTCTACAGCGGCTGTATCCACATCTGGACATCTGCCATACAGATCGATCCGACATGCTTCTCCTTTCGAGCCAAAACTGCCATCGCCCAGATGAAGGACTTGATTCATAAATACCCTTTGATGGATCCGGAAGATCTACAAGTACAAGAGATCATGGATAGCCTGAGGCTCAAGTTCAAGATGATTTGTTCTTCACTGCATGTCAAGCTTCACTATAAGGGCTATCCTGCTGAGGCCAATGACACTCAATTTTGAACCACATTTTGGCTTTTACTATGTTTCCAAAACGGGAAGAGATCCTCTCCACTGCAGTTTTTGTCCAGTGAAATCTCAACCCCGTGTTTTTCTTGTAATCAGTGCAGTTCTAATCATTAAAAAGAAATGAATGGTATGGATGTGCACTTGACCTCCTCTAGTGAAAACTTCACATGAGAGAATCCATGCCCGGTGAAAAAAAAGTTAGGGTTGAGTTATACAATGGTTAAAGTTGGATATGTAAGTTGCAGTATTGAGTACTTAACCTTAGGTATGATTAATATTTATGGTTCATGTTTATAACATATTGACCTCTTAGCTCTATCCTGTTGGATAAAAACAGAATGAAATTGTTACTTCTTTCAAATACATACTTAGAGATAATTTCTGCACATCTGAATTTTGAAATCAAATGCTGCCTTATTTTTTGTGCGTATTTTCGAAACATGTAAGTTGTAGAAAAACAAAAAGGTAAGAAATGGATAGAAATAAATGGTGTCACATAGGTGTCTATATTTTGATATTTCAAATAACACGAATCTATTTAAAGAATTTCAGATTAGTAGCCATATTGAATTATATTTTTGACTTTTGTATATTGTTACATACTGAAATAATCAGAAGCAAGCCTAAAGGTTGCTGATGGCATTTGATCCAGGGAACATCGACAGAAAGGGATTTTATTTACGGTAACCGGGAATAATAGATTCTTCAAGCTTTCCACTTTGAATCCTGCCATATAACTATTAGGTTGCTGCAACAAAAGATGTGTTCAAAGATTTTCAAGCTTACATGTTTTTCCAAAGTCAAAGCAGATACACGAGATACGACATCGACAATGTTAAAAATTTAAAAGATGAATTAATTGAATGTAATCACATGTCGGTATAAAACCTCACCTCGTCATCATCTTCAAGGTCGTTGTCGTTCATCAAGGTTTGTAAAGGGTCGGGTTGTTGTGTTACATTCAGATCTTTCTGGATAGTTGATGGTGGCTCTGGTTCTCATATTGTTAAGTTTTGTGATCTATGTTTTGGATTGTGGTATTGCCTCCACCACGCCGAAAGGTGGGATAGTTTAGGTAGGTGTTGGCGTAGCCGCTCTACCTTGACTGTGAAACCAGTTTGGGTTTGGGTTCCCTACTCCCGTTTGGATCCGTCTAAAATAAAGAGTGAATACCTTTTTTGTTGTTGCAAAAAGTGAATATCATTTTAGCATCAAGAAAAACTACAAGAATAAATAAACGAAAATCATTTAATCCTTTAAATAAAATGGAGACAATTTGTCCCCATGAGCATAGCTCAGTTGACCGGGACATGCATTGTTATATGCAGAGGCTGGAGTTCGAACCCCGGATACCCCATTTATTCACCTTGAAAAAGGTGAATTCTAGCCACTAGACTACCGACTAAAAAAATAAAATAAATGGAAAAAATTTAGTCTTACCTAAAAACTACTATCATATAAAAGGGACAATTATATTTCTAACAATCAAAACGAGATAATTTTTTTTAGGGGGGGATAAAACGTGATAATTTTATGAGGATAATTAAAAAGAGACAAATTTTCTCTATAATAAAAAGTGGTAATAAGCCCCTTTCAAAAAAATTGGTAAATTTGCTCCAAAAAAAAAATGGTAATAAGTCCATTAACAATTTATTCTTCAATAAAGTGTCTATTTTTGGGGTATATGCAATGGAATGAAGCTTCATAATTAAAATATTACCATGTCATCTTTATTTTTTATTTCATCTCTGTATTATGTTTTATTTCACTGAAATACTCAACTTGCTTCTCTATTCCCCAACGTGTGTGTCGTCTATTCTCTTAGAGCATGCACGTCGGTAGTTTCCTACCGTGTCTTAATTGTGCCAAAGACACCATGTGTCAGAACAAGCACGATATTTCATATTTTCGGAGTGTCCTTCAATGGCAATTGTTGCCCTGCACAACACCGATGTTTTTGTGTTTTACAGGATTTTAAAATTAATATAAAATTACAATTTGACCTTAAAATGTGTTATATATTAATGTAAAAGATGGGGTATATTATAGATTTAGTGAGACCTCTTTTAAAGTTTTTAGTGGGTAATATGAATATTTAGAAAATGTAATTTAATTGTTTTTTTTTTATTTTTTTGAGAGATATAGTTGAATTGTTTAAATAATTGTAAAATAATTGACCTAGGCTCTGTTTGGTAAAAACAGCGAATAGCTTATAAGCTAGCTGATAGCTGATGACTGATAACTTAGCGGATAGCTGATGACTTATAGTTGATAAGCTAATTAAAGTGTTTGGTAAAATTAGTAGTTCAACTAGCTGATAAATATAAAATGACATAAAAGGACATTCATGATTCGTAATAAAATCTATATAACTAATAGTATTTTAGATATTTGAAAAATTCTTGTTTTTTAAAAAAAAATTGGTAATTTAAGTATTTATATATTATTAAATTAGTTTCTTTCTTTCCCTAAAATTTTATTTTGAATTATTTTTCATTTCAGTTTTTATACTTTATAGAAAATTAAAGTGTAAAGTTTTATTTTAAATCAAAATACAAAATAATATACCCATAAGAAAAAAAAAGTGCTAAAGGAAAAAAACAAAGATGCATATATATTGAAGGGACAAGTTGTATATATATACGACGATAACATTTTTTTTAGAAAAATAAATTGCTATAAAAAAAATCGTATATTAATTTGAAGTGTCCACTCGATATTGTACGTTAAGGTAATAGCCTCATTTTGTTTTAAATTATATAAGTAATATTATCAATACTAAAGGTAAAAGTGGATTTTAATTAAAACAATAAGGGTAAAACTGGAATTAAAAGTGAGACACTATAAGCTATATGTAACGCCCTCCTTTTTATTTAATTATTTTTATTAAGTTAGAGTCTATTTATGTGATTTATTTATTTATATGAGGTGTTAGTATTTTATTATGTGGCATTATTCTATTATTTATTAGAATATGAGAATTATTAGTGTAACTAGAATTGGAGGTTAGAATAGAAAGAAGAATAAATTATTGGGCCTAAATAGATTTAGGAAGAGTGTTAGAATATGAAAATTATTAGTGTAACTAGAATTGGAGGTTAGAATAGAAAGAAGAATAAATTATTGGGCCTAAATAGATTTAGGAAGAGTGATTAGTATTATAAATAAGGAAG
This sequence comes from Medicago sativa, assembly GCF_051527215.1. Lineage (NCBI taxonomy): Eukaryota > Viridiplantae > Streptophyta > Magnoliopsida > Fabales > Fabaceae > Medicago > Medicago sativa. Next base: position 48,807,935 of record NC_140752.1, on the reverse strand, counting down.
CTTAGGTTAGAAAGAGTTTTTACGTTAAACCGCTTTTTGGAAAAGATGAGAACAAGGAGAGAAGAGAAGAGGAGAACTCAGAGAGGGAACCCTAGGAACGAAGAACGCTGCTGCTGATTCAGGAATTAATCTAAGGTGAGGGCGAGACTATCTTGCATTAATATTAAGTTGTTAAATCATTAGATTGCATCTAACAAGTTGGGGAAAGTTTGTGAGAATTTGAGAATTAGGGTTTAGAGAGAGATTTGATGATTAGATGATGAAAACTTGTTGAATTGATGTATAAATTATGTACAGACCTTAGATAATCCATATGATGATTATTGGAAGTAGTTTTGAGGTTAACACCATGAGATTAGGTGAAACTTGAAGAAAATCTGCATTCTGCCCGAATTTTGATATTAAAACTGGTAATGATCGGTGCAGAATTGGTCTTAGGTGTAAACACGAAAGTTGTAGGTATGGATGTTAGCTTTCTAATGTCGTTGGTCTCACGTCAAAACGATTTATAGAACTTGAGTTATGGTCAAATTACTGCACGTAGGTCACAGTGAATTTTTATCGACTTTCAGCACAACTTTTCCTAATTTAAAATGAAGACCGGTATTGATCGGTACAGAATTGGTCTTAGGCGTAAACATGAAAGTTTTAGATAATTTTGTTAGCTTTCTAGTGGCTTTGGTTTGACGTGAAAATGATGTTTGGTCTTTGAGTTATGATGAAAATACTATAGGGAGGTCTTAGCGAAATTGTACGGTGACAACCTTCTCTGTTTCATGTTTTTGCGTTTTGTTCATATGTTTCTGTTTTGAATTGATCTTTGTTGTAAACATGAAAGTTGTTGATATTTGTGATATCTTTCCAATAGCTTTGGTTTGACATGAAAATATGTTGTGGATAATTTATTATGTTTTTACAAAGATACATAGTGAATTATTGTTGATGTTTAAATACGATGTTATATGAAGTTGTTTATGATTGATGAATATGATGTTTTAAGATGTTGTCTATTATCATTTGATATTGTTATATAATGATATGACATGAATTATTTATGTGATCCATATGTTGTCAAGATATTAAGATGTTAAGACGTTAAGATGATAAGAGTTGTTAAGTCGTCAAGTCGTTATGAAGTCTTCAAGTTATTAAGATGTTATGTTCTCAAGATATCAAGATGTTAGGATGTCATAGATGTTCATGAAGTTGTCTAAGTTGTAGGAAGTTGAGTCCATTGCATACTCATATACGTTGGTTGGGGGCTTGATGCTCTGGAATGCTTAGTCATTCACACGATTGGTTGGGAGCTTGATGCTCTGAAGAGGCTATTTACGCTCATATAAGTTGGTTGGGAGCTTGATGCTCTGAAGAGCCTATTTACGCTCATATAAGTTGGTTGGGAGCTTGATGCTCTGTATTGGTACCAAATGCATTTGCATATCAAGAAGTTTTAAGATGATTTAAGATGTGAAGTTGTCGAGTTGTCAAGTTGTTAAGTTGTCAAGATGCTAAGATGATTTGAGATGTTAAGAGTTACATAGTCGAGTTGAGTCGCATTGTCGAGTTAAGTGAGTTTTGATTATGAAATTTGATTGTGATTTGATGATTATGATTTAATGATGATGGTTGTTTATGAAGTTGATTATGAACTTGATTATGAAGTTGTTTTCGATAAATGCTATGTTTTGATAATGATACTTATGTGAATTATATGATGATGCTTACGATTATATTTGGTGTTAGATATTGATGCTTATGATCATGATTTAAGATAAGATGTTTTATGAATAATAATTGAGATTACTTGATGAAGTATATGACTAATGTAGGAAGGATAATGACACTAGTTAAGGAAGTTTAAGTTATTAGATATGATTAATGAATTATAAGATGTTTAAGTTGTTGAATGTACTTTATATGATTTATATGCTTAATATTATTGTTTGAGAAATCTCACCCCTCTGCTTGGAAATGTTGCTCTTCGTATGGGTAACTTGCAGGTAACCAGGATTAGTTGCGGTCGTGAGTGGACTCCTCACAAGTGTGTCTTAGGTGCTCTGATACGTAACGGGATGGGATTATGTCTTCTATTTCTATTCCTTACGTATTACTTAAGGATTTTTATGAATAAATGTTGAACAAGACTTATGAGATTTTTATGTTGAGGCCTGCGTGCCAAAGATTATTTTTATTGTTGAACTAATTTCCGCTGCGAAGTTTTGAATTACTTATGTTAAATGATTTTGAAGAATAAATTGTTATTTATTCAGTTTATGAATTTTTAAGAAGTGTAGCATTCCGTTTAAAGTTGAAAAACTCTGATTTATTTATGAAATTTTTACGTTGGGAAAACGGGGTGTTACACTATAAGCTCAAACGCTACTTGAAGTAGTTTCTGAAAAATAGCATATAAACTCCTGAAATAAGTTATAAACTTGTTGTAAAAGAGCGTTACCAAACATAGTTTTTTTTCTCAGACAAGTTTATAAGCTATCAGCTATAAGCTCTTTTTTGGATGCTACCAAACAAACCTCATCTATGAAGCCCCGATACCTGACACGATACCGATACGATACGATACTGATACGGCGATGCGGGAAAATTTTCAAAATTCCCGATACGATACGGCCTCGATACGTTATTAAAAAATTAAATTTAAAATTAATAGTATAAGTGCACAATGTATAAACATAACTAAAAATGATAATAAACAAACATTCAAATTAATGAAAATGATCAAAACAAGTGACAATTACATATTTTTTCCGCACAAATTAGATAGAATATAGCTAAACATCATTAGTACCATCCAAAGAGAACATCATAAGTGCTATATAAAAAAAAAGAACATCTTTGTCTAATGTTGACTACTTAACAGTTAACACTAATTTATATCGAAAACAAACAGCAGAAGAAACATAACATTAGAGAGAAGAGAAACAGAGTAGAATTCAATCAGTGGTAATGGTTAGAAGAGAGAATAGCTATTGCTATGTGGTGACGAGAAACCCTATTTTTTTAGGTTAGAAGAGACAATATGATTTTGATAGTGCTGCCAGACTTGTAGTTTTATTTCTTATTATTTTATTTTATTTTATTTTTTTAAAGGAAATATGTAAGACAGAAGTATAGGTGTCGGAGTATAAGTAAGTTGTGTCGAAATACAAGTTAGTCGCATCCGACACGTATCGGTCATTTTTTTCCTTCAAAAAATAAATAAGAACTGCCCGATACTTCTCCGATACGCGTATCGGGACGTATCCGACACGTATCGGTCATTGTTTTTCAAAAAAATAAATATTAATTGCCCGATACTTTTCCGATACGCGTATCGAGACGTATCGGGGCGTATCGGTATCGGATACGTGTCGGATACGATACTTCACCATTTTTGGAGTATCGGGGCTTGAGAGAACCTCATTCATTCAAGTTCTTCAAAAGGGGAAAATAAGGGTATTGTTTAGTTTTATTCAAAAAAAAAAAAAAAAGGGTATTGTTTAGTTGAAGCGTACATTGGGTAAGGGACAAGGTCAAGCCAAAGGGAAAAAATTATAGAGCAAGAGCTTAGGGTTTTCCATATCTCAATCTTCATCTTTGATTTCTCAGGTGACCATTCTTCTTAATATTTAATTTTAAATTGCAAGTTAACTCGTTAAATTTTACAATTCGTCATCTTATTTTGGTGCTCATCGTTTTTTTTTTTCAATGCGTACTTGTCGTTCTGTTGTTGCTATAAAATTCAATAATAGACCTGTTTTGCAATTGAAGTTGTTGTTGGAGTATGTGACAAAGTATGTTACAATGAGATTTGTAAAGCTATTTATTACAAGTGTTTTCATGTTGTGTTTAACATTATTGATTTGTTAAGGTTTTTGTTTTATGTAAACCAGTTTGGGAATTATCTATTAGAGCCTGACAAACCAGTTTTTAAACGGGAATTCGTTCTTGAACTGGTTGTTTAATCTGGTTCTCACAAACTCCACCAGTTTTGGACTGATTTTAAAACCAGCAGCTCTATTTGGTTTGGGTTGAAGAAAATCACGTTTCGTTCTGATTAAATTCTGGTTCAGTTCAGCCTGAATCAGTTTTTCTGCCAAACCAAACCATGATCAGTCCTACATAAACGAAAATAACCTTTTCTCGAACAAAATAATATCTTTCAATCGAAAAACGACAAATTGAAAAGTGTCCATTTTCTTTGGCAGGTTGTGAATTGGGCGTTGAGTGATGATGGATGGCCTATTTGATTCTGCGGTGAATTTCGAGGAGGATTATTTGAAGGAAGGCTATGATGAAGGCTACAGCCATGGCCTCGTTGCTGGCAAGGACGAGGGGAAGCAGGTTGGGCTCAAAATCGGTTTTGAGGTTGGTGAGGAACTTGGCTTCTACAGCGGCTGTATCCACATCTGGACATCTGCCATACAGATCGATCCGACATGCTTCTCCTTTCGGGCCAAAACTGCCATCGCCCAGATGAAGGACTTGATTCAAAAATACCCTTTGATGGATCCGGAAGATCTACAAGTACAAGAGATCATGGATAGCCTGAGGCTCAAGTTCAAGATGATTTGTTCTTCACTGCATGTCAAGCTTCACTATAAGGGCTATCCTGCTGAGGCCAATGACACTCAATTTTGAACCACATTTTGGCTTTTACTATGTTTCCAAAACGGGAAGAGATCCTCTCCACTGCAGTTTTTGTCCAGTGAAATCTCAACCCCGTGTTTTTCTTGTAATCAGTGCAGTTCTAATCATTAAAAAGAAATGAATGGTATGGATGTGCACTTGACCTCCTCTAGTGAAAACTTCACATGAGAGAATCCATGCCCGGTGAAAAAAAAGTAAGGGTTGAGTTATACAATGGTTAAAGTTGGATATGTAAGTTGCAGTATTGAGTACTTAACCTTAGGTATGATTAATATTTATGGTTCATGTTTATAACATATTGACCTCTTAGCTCTATCCTGTTGGATAAAAACAGAATGAAATTGTTACTTCTTTCAAATACATACTTAGAGATAATTTCTGCACATCTGAATTTTGAAATCAAATGCTGCCTTATTTTTTGTGCGTATTTTCGAAACATGTAAGTTGTAGAAAAACAAAAAGGTAAGAAATGGATAGAAATAAATGGTGTCACATAGGTGTCTATATTTTGATATTTCAAATAACACGAATCTATTTAAAGAATTTCAGATTAGTAGCCATATTGAATTATATTTTTGACTTTTGTATATTGTTACATACTGAAATAATCAGAAGCAAGCCTAAAGGTTGCTGATGGCATTTGATCCAGGGAACATCGACAGAAAGGGATTTTATTTACGGTAACCGGGAATAATAGATTCTTCAAGCTTTCCACTTTGAATCCTGCCATATAACTATTAGGTTGCTGCAACAAAAGATGTGTTCAAAGATTTTCAAGCTTACATGTTTTTCCAAAGTCAAAGCAGATACACGAGATACGACATCGACAATGTTAAAAATTTAAAAGATGAATTAATTGAATGTAATCACATGTCGGTATAAAACCCCTGACATGCCTTTCATTAGAAGTTCGGTGCTAGAGAGCTTAGAAAGAAGGGATCTTCGTATGCAATCCAATTCGATGTAAACTGCCAATGCTTTCTCACCCTACACTTCATCAAATTCATCTATCACAAGCCACATGGAACCTTAAGATCAACACTGCATTGCCACAGTCTGGCTTTTTTTTACTTGCAGAAGCCAAGTTGAGCATTCTGACACTGGTAATAATCATACCAATAACATTTGGTTATCTAATCTACCCATAAGTTTTTTTTTTTTTTTTTTAGGTTTTGTGTTGATCTTGTGTTCACATATTTCGGTTTGATTTTGCAGAAAGAGGTCAATTAAATGTGTATGATATTAATATTAATAAGAGAGACTATGGTATCCCAGCTTACTTGAGATTAAACATTAAACGTGTCGATTCTCCGGGTGATTTAATCCTCCTCTTTAGCAACAAAGTAAATTTCTTCCAATTGATTTTTCATTGAAAATTGCGGGTGTTACATGAATTTTTCATTCAAAATTGTGGATTTTACATGAGTCCTCTCTAACACTTGATGCTCGTCTATCGTTAGCTTTGTAGCACCAACACTTCTGATAGAAGACGTGTTTGGTGTCTGATACCTCTCATATTTTTTTTTTAAAATTATTATGTGTTAGTGTCGTATCTATGTTCGTACTTTATAGATCATTAGTGCTTAAACAAACACACTATTACAGATTTGTTCTTTGAATTGACCATGTCACAAACACAATGTTCCATATTTGGTTTTTTTAGTGCTTAAACAAACACAATATTACAGATATGCTATTAGAATTGACCATGTTACAAATACAATGTTCCAAATTTGTTTTTTGAATTGACCATGATAATGTATATAAAAGTGCTTGTTGAATTTCTCCTTCAATTTGAATCGAAGTCCAAGTACATTCTATAAGCATTTCTATCAGAAGAGTAATAGCCTTCAACCAAACAGTCAACATGAAATCCATGCTTCTTGTACAGATTCAGCGCAGGGGTCCTCAACGGATCGACATGAAGCATTATCCGCGAAACTTTTCTTGTTCTGCATTTCTCGATTGCCGCTTTCAGTAGAACCTCTCCGTGTCCTTGCCTCCTCCATTGCTCCTTCACTACAGAAGAACCAAAACATCCCATATTACATACCCATATTGTGAGCAACAAACAAATTAATGGATTCAATACAAGCATTTCATTAGTTGGGAGTTGCACAATTTGTTGAATTATTATTTATTCCCTTATATTAAAGATAGTTAATCATCATAGCCTAAATGACAATGTCGATATTGTTAGGTTGGACATTTCATCCAGTATGAACCCAAGACCTTTCAGTTGTGTGTGTGAATTTCATATGGTGGTTGTCACTTCATCTTCAGACTAAAAAGATAGTTAATCAATTTAGCTATGAAGTACAGATACAGACACGGACACGACACGGACAAGCCGACACAGTTAATAATTTGAAAAAAAAAATCACATAATTCAATGTAATTACAAGTGCCGGTGTCGTGTCGGTGTCGGACACGACACGTGTCTGACACTGGAACACGTCTAATCCGATGAGTGTTTGTGCTTCATATTTAGGATGTTTTAAAAGTTTAACTTTCACTAATAGGAGAGAGTAATTGTCCAACGACTAAGTTGATGTATTAAGGGGGATAACTCAACTGATTTGAGCTAAAAGTTAACGGGTTCGAGCCCTGACCCTTGCATACCAGTGTCCAAGCTTACCAACCGAGTTGAACTTACAAAAGCTAATGAATAATTTCTTAAAAGATATTATTTTAGTAAAGAAAACAAATGGAATGACGTTTTTTTAAATGTATTGATATTTTATAAATTTGAGTCACTTAGACAATTTTTCAAACAGCTTATAGGCATAAGTTGACAGCATAAGAAAGAGTGGAGTTGGAACCTGCGAGCTTGGTGATAGAAGCATACAATGAAGAAGGCCAAGAATACATGACATAACCTGCAAGTTGGGAATCAACGTGAAGATAAAGCAATCCACTGTTCTTCTTTTTGAGTTCATTTTCAAAGAAGGAAGCGAGTGATTCGTGTTTGGGAAATATCTTTCTCTCCAATTTCACTATCTCTTCCACTACTTTACCACTGTTTCTGTCAAGTTCTAAAATCTCCACATTTGCCATCACTCGTGCGTGAGTAAGCTAAATGAATTCTTTTGATTCTGTTTCTCTGCAACGGTGACAATATTTAGGGACTAAATTGATAGATTTTCATATATTTGATGGACTAAATTGACGGATTTTGTATAGTTTAAGAACTATTTAATATTCTCTCAAAAAAAAAAAAACTATTTAATATATTTTATAGTTTAAGGAGAGGTTGATTGATGAGATCAAGAGCTCATTAAGCATGTGGAAGGAAACATATAAAAAAATACATGAAAAAATGAATAAAAATTGGCCCAAAAACACTAAGTATGGGTATTTTGTGTGTTTAATCCATTTTAAAGCTTCCAAAGCTTTAAATGGAGTGTTTTGTGTGTTTATTTCGTGCAAAGGAGTGCTGAAGACAAAAGAAAAACAAAGCATTAAGAGCATTTAATCTGATGGAGGAAAGAAGGCAGAATTGAAAAAGAAAGAGACAAGACTTCAATGAGACAATGAAGGCATTTCATTTCAGCATATGAAACCACCATCATCATCAAAATCACGTCCATAATCATCAAGAGCAGCCACCCTCATTTATTGATCTGTCTTGTAACCATTTCTTATATTCATGTTAATTTACTTCAGCCATAGGAAATAATGATAGATTAATTTGGCTGAAGGAATTTTAAGAGTTATTTGCCTTTTCCTTTGTATTTCAGCAAGTGTCCCTCCTACCTATATATAGGACACGAAAATTATGAATAAAGGGAGACCATTTTGTGTGAAAAACTACACTATGTGTGTTTTTGAGCAATTGCTCTTTGGTTCTGGATTGGACCAATTTTGATCATATCAAGAATCCTTTCTTGTGGTGATCCTCAATCCCATAGACTTATCACTTTCTTGGATTAGAAGGTGTGGCGTCCCTTTCTTTTCATTCCATTTCTTCATTTTATCCACAAACTCTGTTTGGGTCAAAATTCTGTCATTTGCCTATTTTAACCCAAATATCCATTTTCCAATCTGTTTAACATTTTGAATCACATTATCAAAGCAATTTCGTGAATTTGGAGGAAAAATAACAATTTTTTGGAATATGGGACTCATCATTTGGTAATCAGAGCTCAGGTTCAAATCAGGTGTTATTTATCATTTTTCTTTCTTTCATTGTATCCTCTTTGTTTTTATTTTGTTTGAAAAAAAAAATCATCAAAAAAAAAAGTGTGGAAAAAAAAACGTAGCATTTTGAAAAGAAAAGTAAGAAGAAAAAAAAATCAAAAGTTTCAACATTTTATTTTCTTAGTGGTCCTTCATGGAAGCCAAACAAATGAATATTTTCTTTACAAGATGTCTTGTGAATGATAAAGTATGTGAGTTGTTCATTGATAGAAAATATTGGATCAACATGGCAAGCACATCAATGGTGGAGAAATGGAGACTTCCGATTCTTGAGCATCCAGATCCATATATTCTTTATAGTCTTGAGGATCCAGAATTTAAAGACATGGCTGATGTTTTGGTGACCAAACAAGTGAGATTGTTATTCAAAATTGGAGAATATGAAGATGAGGTACTATGTGACGTGGTGCCTTCCAAAACAAGAGATTTGTTACTTGGGCTTCCATGGCAGCAACAACGTCGAGCGAAGCATGACCAACACACCAACACATACACATTTTCATTTAAAAATTGTCAAATCATTATTGCACATGATAAGGTCGGTCATGATCAAATCTTGAAAAGAAGAGTGAGAAAAGAAGAAAGCGCTCTAAGGATTGAGAGAGGGATTGCTGCTATTTTTAAAACATTTGAGGAAGAGCTCCTTCAAATTCAAAATGATTATAAAAAGCGTGAAAGAGATATTGAAAAAATAGAGGATCTCATTGTAAAAGAAAGTCATGAGAAAGACTTCAAGAAGGAAAAAGAAGAGAAAAAGGTGAGTGAGAAGGTAAATGAAGAGGAAAATGTTAGGAAGTTTTGGCCTACTATTACACTAGTACCCTCATCAAAGTTGGTATGTGTAGTTAAATGTTGGGATTCTTCTAATATTTTGCAATCTCCTAACCTTCCTTCTTTAACTCATGAAGGAAACCAAGCAAATGAAGAAGTTTTTTCTCAACAAGTAGAAAACAGTCATGTTCTTTGGAAAAATGATTATGTCCCAAAATCACAAGGAGAAAAATTTCTACATAGCTCACTTCAATTTTATGCAGGTCTGGATTTGAGGTCAAATCCTCTTAAAGAGGGGAAGAATGATGAGATCAAGAGCTCATTAAGCATGTGGAAGGAAACATATAAAAAAATACATGAAAAAATGAATAAAAATTGGCCCAAAAACACTAAGTATGGGTATTTTGTGTGTTTAATCCATTTTAAAGCTTCCAAAGCTTTAAATGGAGTGTTTTGTGTGTTTATTTCGTGCAAAGGAGTGCTGAAGACAAAAGAAAAACAAAGCATTAAGAGCATTTAATCTGATGGAGGAAAGAAGGCAGAATTGAAAAAGAAAGAGACAAGACTTCAATGAGACAATGAAGGCATTTCATTTCAGCATATGAAACCACCATCATCATCAAAATCACGTCCATAATCATCAAGAGCAGCCACCCTCATTTATTGATCTGTCTTGTAACCATTTCTTATATTCATGTTAATTTACTTCAGCCATAGGAAATAATGATAGATTAATTTGGCTGAAGGAATTTTAAGAGTTATTTGCCTTTTCCTTTGTATTTCAGCAAGTGTCCCTCCTACCTATATATAGGACACGAAAATTATGAATAAAGGGAGACCATTTTGTGTGAAAAACTACACTATGTGTGTTTTTGAGCAATTGCTCTTTGGTTCTGGATTGGACCAATTTTGATCATATCAAGAATCCTTTCTTGTGGTGATCCTCAATCCCATAGACTTATCACTTTCTTGGATTAGAAGGTGTGGCGTCCCTTTCTTTTCATTCCATTTCTTCATTTTATCCACAAACTCTGTTTGGGTCAAAATTCTGTCATTTGCCTATTTTAACCCAAATATCCATTTTCCAATCTGTTTAACATTTTGAATCACATTATCAAAGCAATTTCGTGAATTTGGAGGAAAAATAACAATTTTTTGGAATATGGGACTCATCAGTTGATAATGTAGGAACATAGTTGATAGTTTAGGGACTAAATTAGTTGTTAGATTATTATTTTTCTCCTTCCTCTTAGTTTGAAATCAAATATTCAAATAAATCTGTTAAACTACTTAGCCCTATATTTAATATCTTGTAAAATTAAAACATTCAATTTTGATAAAATTATTTGTATTTTTTAATAAGAAAAAATATTTGTAATTTTCTATAATACCTGATCTCTTAATTTTATTATTTCATTCTACCTTTTTTTTTTTTACAAATTATTTCATTCTACCTATTTATCTATCTACAATAAATAATCAAATATATTATTGATAAAATAATAAGAATTTTAGTAACATTTTATTTTCAACACTCTCTTTAACACTAACTATTTTATTGAGTAAATCATTGTGAATCCTATATTTTGGAAATGAGTCGCACATAAAGTGGTTGGACTCATGGATTTCCACTAATAAAAGAATGAGTGTTTGAGATAATGCTTAAAATAGAGTGTGCCTGACACTCCTCAAACAATAATTATATTGCATTAAACTTTGAAAACAATATACGAATATGTGCATAAATTTATTAACAATGAATTGGTTTAAGTGGTAAGAGATTTGGACCTCTTAAGCAAGTGGTCATGTATTCGATCTCTGACTCTTACGTATGAAGAAAATTCAGTTGAAAGGAGAGAACCCACCTTTCATACCAATAACATGGCAGCAAAAAAAAAAACTATATTTAGTATGAGAGACATTAATCAGTAAGTATAGTTAATATACATGTGTTGACTTATTAGTAGCAAAAAATAATAAAAATTAGAAAGAGAAAACAAAAACACCCTTGTAAAAAAAAAATTTAGTGCATATTCTCTAGGGTTAAATATGTTTTTAGCAAATAACTAATTGTTGAGGAGAACCTAAGTTCGATTCTTGAATGAAATAATTTTTTGTCAGACTTTACTTATCTCCCGACCAAACTCCATATCATCATGGCCCCTTTACCCCGAGAATCGGAGGGTTGACACAAAAAGAAAACGACAACCGACTAAATAGAAAAACTTGTGTACGAGTTTGAGAGACATGAGATTTTTCTCACAAGAAAATATAATACATTAAGTACTAAATTATATCATTATCTCCTATTTTAATTTTACGTTTTAATTTTCTCCTTCTTTTATTGCTTTAAAGGAATTTTTTATATTTTACGAAATGAGATAATTTAAAATAATATGAAGTATAAAACTAATGATATTAATTGCCAATTAATTTAGTAACATGGTAAATTTTTTAATTAGATTAATTGGGGGGACCATGGCCTAATAATATATATTTTACGAAATTTTTTAATATAGATTAGTTGTAGGGAGACCATGGAAATCACACTAACTAGTAAGAAAATTTACAAAAGGTACATGCTACAAGCACATATTATTGAACGTGGATTTAAAACAATCTTGTTTTCACGGGGAGAAAATAATAGTTTAGGTTGATGCACATGCAGTAGAGTTGAAAGAAGCAAAAAAATTCAAAAAAGTAAAAGTACTTCATGCTGATTCCACATGCACCCACTATGAATGGGGGACCAAATCTTATGAATGATGATGTCCTAGTAAACAACTCTGGTGAATGGTCTGTTAAAAGCATTGTCCTCAATGGTACAAATGTCCTAGTAATTCAAGTTTGAATTAAAAGCATTGTCCTCAATGGTACGAATAGAAATACTGGTGCTAGCTCAAGGAAATAATTCAGCAGAAATAGTATAGTATGCTCCTTTTGAAGCCTAGCTAGATTGGGGCATACAAGCCACAAATTACATGAACTTGTTATCAATCATCACTCAAGAAAGATAAACTATTGTATTACACTTACAATTTTTACATATACTGCCTATCACAGACATCAATTTAACAATTGATAAATGCAGTGCATCTCTACCATGATTCACAAAACTTCGCATGTTTTTTTTTTTTTTTTTGAAGAGAATGTTAAATGTTGAATAAAGTGCATGTGACATGTAATCCCTCCGGTCATAATTACAAGCAACTTTTTTCACTATTAGGTTCATCGAATAAATGGTGTATGTGGACCAGATACACCATTTATTCAATGAACCTAAAAAGTGAAAAATTGCTTGTAATTGAGACCAGAGAAAGTATCACCGATCTAAGAATTTTTCCATAAGATAAATAGATAACAAATAAAAACTCTGCTATGAAAATGAAACTTGATTGCTTTTTGTAACTCAACAAAAATAAGGTTGTTATAACAAATGGTTGGCTCAAATTGGTGAAACTAAACCTAAACAAGCACCAAAAAACTACAACTGTGAGTGCTTGTTACTTCTTACTATGAACCTATATTGTGGAATACAAAATTCCAATTTTTTGTATCAGATATATATGATATATAACCACATTATGTACACTTGACATTACCCAATTTGTAGTGTACCCCATTGTCACAAACACTGTTTGCTTCGAAATTCATCAGATAACAGCGCCTGAAGCAGCTCATGTAGCTTGTCAGCACCAGGTCCTGGCCTAAACACTGTATCATTGCCGCGCAAAGAGCATGGGTCTGCTCCACCATCTGATGACCCAATACACCATGCCCCTGGCGAAAACCTATGTGTGCGCCCCAAAAGTTCTTTGTCAATCTTGTCTAGGACTGGATCATCCTTTGGAAATTTTCGGGCAAAGGGAGCATTGCTCTTGGCCATTTTGTCGAAGTTCTTCATAGTTAGAGACATTGGATGTTGCTTTGGTGGACTGTCCCAAGCAATGTAATGAAGATCGTGGCTTATTGCCGTATGCCGAAATTTTTGAGTGTTGCAAATGACAGTGTGAAAATATCCCTCTGGCGAAGAGACAAAATTTGTATAATACATAAGCATAGTCCGTGGAAAGTTATCCCATCCCCATATACAGTACTCCACAAAAGACCGTGTTAGTACAACCCAAGCTGAACCTGTTCACGTAGCGCAGACAAAATTATAGGAAACTACCTTGTTGGTTTCCTATCAAATACACCCTCCGGTCACTATTATAAGCAAAAATCTATATTTTAGATTCATTCAATTAATGATGTATATAGTCTTTATTATAGACTACATACATCATTTAATGAATGAATCTAAAATGTTAAATTTTGCTTATATTAGTGACCGGAGGGTGTAGTAAATAAATGTAGGCTCTGATTGGATACACAATTTAATTAAGTGCTTATAGCATAAATGTCTATCATATAAGGGGCTATATATAAGCTTTTTTTTTTTTTTGGTCAAATATAAGCTATTTCTATAATAAATATATAAAACAAATTCAAACTGTTTTCATATAAGCCATAAACTAACATGTATAACTTATAGAAATAAGCTAAAAACAGCTTATGGACATGTCATAAGCTGTTTTCATAAGTAACTAGATGTTTTACAATTTTAGCAGTGCTAGACCTAGAAAGGACCTTTTAGTTTAAATTAAAATTTATACATAAATATAGAGATAAACATACCGGTGAACAATTTAAAAGCTGTGGGAAGTGTTCTTTTTTGACTAGTGACTGCTAAATCAGATTTCTTTGATAAGTAAAAGGCGGGATCAATAATAATGGGCCTTGCTCTTTGGTTCCTGAACAAATAAGCAATAATAGAAAGAAATGTCAGTCAATCAAAACAGCAAACTGGAAAAAAACAAACCACACACCCCACAGGGGTTGCAATTTGCAGAAATTTTGGAATATGCAACGATACAATTCACTTACAATTTCCAACCGGATAGGCGTGTATGTTCGATGAAATTAAGATCCCTTGACAGATTAGAGAAAACATGAAGCATATCTGTAAAAGCATGAAACAAATATCAAGTGACTTGCAGAAGACTCGATTATCAAGTGACTTGACAGTGTTTTTATTTGTTATCTATTTATGGTAATAAAGAGAATATAAATATATTTGTAGCAAAGAAGATGTTGACACCAGAAGACTCATATTGTTGACTTCAAACCCCTGTAAGCAAATTGTTATTAAGGTACTAAAAAATAATTGGTGTCAAAACTGAATGCATTTTGTAGTCGACAATCTCCCGACACAAGTTTAGACTTAGTATGAATTTAAACCATCTACTTTAGAAGGATGATTATCTCGAATGTTTTACACTTTAGTTCATATAACAAAATACCATCATTTTTAATTGTACAATGGATCTTGTAATAAAAATAACTCAATCGTCTTATAATCCGTGTCCAATATATATTCATGAATGAAGCTATGATTCTTGAGAAGATTCAGAAACTGCTTAGATCGGAAGATATCATAGTAGTCAATCCTGGATAGCGGTGCGTAGCGGCCGACCCCAAAAGTCGGATAGCGGGATAGCGTATGGCGGTATGACAAATAGCGGTCACCAATATTTGATTATTTTTTGGAAAAATTACATGAATAATGCTATAAAGTATAAACAAACTTACATATTTCTCAACAAAAAAACTTATATTTAATATAAAAAATTTAAATATAACACTCAAATCTCATGAGACATTCATAAATCAAAACACCAAAAAACAAAAGATAGAGGAACAAATTAAAAAAAATCATAAAACAAGAGAAACCATAAAACAAAAGAAAACAGTGGAAGAAGAAAAGAACAAAGAAACCATACACAAGAGTCAATTTAGTTTTAAAAATCCCCAAGATACCCTAAATCAATTTGGAAACCATACAAAAAGTTTCAAAAATATAGTCAATTTGGAAATTTCCTACTAAAATTAAACAGCGGTTGAAGCGGCCGCTGTCCGCTCCGCTTCGCCGCTATAGCAGTTGCAGCGGCCGCTATTTGATTCTGCGCCGCTACGACGATTAGCGTAGTGGTTTGTCGCCGCTACACTACGTGCAGCCGCTATAGCGCCGCTATCGACTACTATGGAAGATATTAATGTAAAGTGAGTATTTATTTTACATGAACACGGGTTCCCATCCCTATGGTTCTTAGACAGAAGCCCCCCCATGAGTTCTGGATAGAAGCTCGACATGGAAAAGCCTTTCAAAGTGTACACTTGAAGGCCCAACCAACTAGGGCCTACCTTAGTCTGATACTAGGCGTGAAATAGAAAAGGGATGGAGGGAAGAGTTAGTTACAACTACCAGGTGAGAGAAAGTGACGAAGTTTGTTATATAGCCGAAAACAATATATTTAGGGGCATGTCTGTTTTCTATTTGGGCAGCGGCTTTTTAGCTTAGGGCCAAGTGTTCAACTTGGCTGGGAGCATTTCCTCTTACAATATCTGTAGTGTTGTTCCCGTTTTCTTTGATAATACAAACTACAGTCCCTTTTTTAGATAACAGTAATACTTAACAGTACTAGTATCTACCTTAATAAGAGCTTATTGACTCTTTCCCACTTTAGAGGAGGCAAATCCAGTTAGAATACAGGGCACGTAAATTTTGTGGAAAATAAGACACAGACCTTTCAGAAAATTAATGATTATTGAAAGAAAATAAGCACTATCCAATGCATGCTATAGTAATGAAGATCGTGGACGGCCTTGTTTAGCATCTTCTAAGCTAGAAGTTCTAGCTCACAAATGTATTCTGGCAGGTATTAATAACATAAGTGACTTTGAAAACCAGATATATCTCTCAAATATCTTCCTGAAATGGCACATGGAGGAACTCTCGCAGAAACAAAAGGATGTAATGGCAATGGTGACAGCAGACAAGGCATACATAAAATCTTCACTAATATGTCTTCAAAGTATGACATCAAATAGGAAAGAGATTGTTGTCGAAGTCTAACAGACCTAGACACGGCTAATTTATGGAGGTGCTATTCAACTCAAAATTGCATCCAGGAGCATGGCATTGTCAAATCCGCTATGCTTTAGGATAGAATGAATGAGGTGGAAGACTTATATAAAGATAAGAAAGAGAATATCTTGGAATTACAACAGAAAATTAAAACAAAAACGGGGCAGCAAACATGGCAAACTTGCTTCATTAGCTCAAGCCCAATTTTGCTTGTTAACCTTCTACCGTACATGACAACATTAAAAGGGAAGAGAGAACAATTTGTTTGAACAAACCTAATGACGAAACCTATAGATCCATCATGAGACATAAACAATAACCAAGGGACGGATTAACTTCAATAATCTTTCCTGTTATTGAAACATTAAGTTCCAATTTTAACAATGGTTTCTGTCCTCAAAACAATAGTGTAGTGCTCAAGGCAAATAATTCAAGAACATGTTACAAACCAAAAGCAAACTACACACGATGCATGGTACTCAAAATTTTAAACCACTGCAAAATATCATCGCGCGTTTAAATCCGAAAGACAAATTTGTAATGGACTAATGGCTCACTATAGCAGTTCACAACAATTGTTTATGCAAGCATTTTTCCGAGAAATAACAACATATATAACATCAAATAAGCATGTACGAGTTCAGTCACTAACCATCCTGTGTCACAAGAGGATAATCGGAGGCACTGAGGTTTATAAACCAGTCCCACTCAGAACTCTCCTTCAACAGTATAGCAATCGCTTGAAGAGTGCACGCAATCATTGTAGGACCCTTATAAGTAACCAAATTGGATTGAGACATAACACGCACATTCTCCACTTCCCTGAACACCGGATCAGCTTTCACCGCATTTGCCAATTCCAACCTTTCCCGAGGCGGCGCCTCAAGATCTAAATGCAAAACATACTGATTTCTTGGGTGATAAACTGCCTCTAATGTCCTCATCATCCTATGACTATCACCCTTTGTGCCCGAAATAAGATACGCAAACTTAGGCGCCTTCATTTTCACAACCACACTTGCATTAATAGACCTTTCCAAATCCGACTCCACAAATAAACCTCCGGAATCCTCTCCCTTAAACGAAATGACGTCAACCAGCGGCAACTCCTCTCCCCCACCGGCGGAACTAAATTCGCCAAGAATCGCTGTCAGAAGCAAGCTCACAGATACCAATAAACTCGCGAAAAATGGGATAATCCATTTCTTGTCACTAAACATCCTTCCTGAATGAGAACCAACATATTTCCTCATACTCTTTCTAACACTAATAATATATAAAAAAATCAGGTTTTAAGAACCTTTTCACTTCAAGTGCATAAAAACCAAGATCCCTATAAACCCTTAAGTAGCAAGAACCTCACAAATCTTCACAACAGAACCAAAAGGAGGGTCCATGATTTTCAAAAGGAGGGTCCATGATTTTCAAAAGGATAAAGCATAGTTTTTTAAATCTGCATCAATCAACACCCTAATGCCTAAGATTTTAACTTTGGAGCTATGTAAGGTACATATGATATGACAAGAAATGGGACCCACCTCCTGATTACTCTTTCATGTAAAAGATACAATCTTTGAAGGTGGGTGAAACTTCAAAATAAGCTATTTTTCTTTTCAGCTGAGAAACTCAGAAAAGAACAATCTTTGTTTCAGTTGAGATATAAATGCAACTTGTCCGTTTTGGTTTGACCCTTTATCTCTATTGAAAGAGTTGTAAAAAAATGAAACTGAGGTAAGATCTATGTAACTCCAAAATTAAAGAACCATAAAAAGGAATGATGATCCAAATCAAGAAGAAAGAGAAAGAGGATTGAACAAAGATATTCAAAGGTATATTGTTTTTGTTTTTTGAAGTGGTTGAAAATTGAAATGAGGTAACTTAAAGTAGAAGGGTTTGTTCTGTTTGGTTTTGGGAGATTGTGTTGTGTTGTGATGTTGCACTTTTTGTATGTTGTTTATGTGGTGTGGCCATTCTGTACTCTGCTGGGACGGTGACTTTACTTTCATAGTTGGCAAAATTTCATCATTCATCTTTATTAGTATAGAAAATT
The DNA here is from genome assembly GCF_051527215.1 of Medicago sativa. Classification (NCBI taxonomy): domain Eukaryota; kingdom Viridiplantae; phylum Streptophyta; class Magnoliopsida; order Fabales; family Fabaceae; genus Medicago; species Medicago sativa. The sequence continues at coordinate 48,789,300 of NC_140752.1, read as the reverse complement.
TGTGGATTTTGATAATCTAACTTTGCTTTTCATTCATTACTTCATATCTTCTTGATGATTTATTTTTTTTTAATTTATGCCCTAAAAATATTATGCAATTTAAATGTAGAAATTTTACGTTAAAAAAATAATTATATTTTGACTTTTTAAATGTTGAATGCACGATTTTAAAACAATTATTTTTGTATTTGGTGTGCTAAATTTATCATTGAACAATTCGATTTTTCATATCTAGTATTCTATAAGATCGTCTTCAAACTCTCATATGCATATGGATTTTTTTTTTTATGAAAAGTACTTCTATAAATTTATATAATTGGAAAAGACATATATATTTTCTCTCTTAGTTTATCATTAAATTAATTATATGGATAATTAGTTAAAGTAACCAGTTTTTGCAAATTTACTATTACTATGTGAGTGTTTGGTTGTACGTTTGAATGCTCAAGTTCACATAGAACACTTGTCTCCACCGCAACTTTTTAGAAGCTCCGTGAATTAGCTTTTGCATTAATTTAGTCATTCCCCGTAATTTGACCCAATGTGCCGCAATTTTAAAGATCACACTATAACGTGTATCTATATTACAAACAAAAAAAAACAATGTGTTTATTTAAAACTAAATAGTAGAGTCAACATTTTAGTACCTTTTACTAGTTGTTAAAGAACTAAGGAGAATTAACTACTTCTTGATGGTGGACTCTAAAAGATAAAAAAATGTTAAGAAGTACTATGTTTATTAGGATACAACTCAGTCACTATTGCTTCAGAGTGGATCTTAGGATTTCAAGGATTTGTCAAAAGCCCTATAACGGTCCTTCCACTTAAGATATGCAGACGAGCACAACGCCTCTGAAGGCGCCCACACAAAGTAATTTGGATTCATCACAACACGAAACAGAGTCTCATGACGCCTAACATATCATCATATCATCCAACAATCATTATTGGCCTCATATGTCTATATAAGTATGGCACCTCTGTCATGTCAGGTACACAATTATTTTATGTTAACTCATAAACTTAGCTAAACTTTGAACAATTTTTTCTCTCTCGAGCAAATACTAACATAAGCGACGGAGCGTGTGTCTGTTTTGCAGGTATCGTCATCCCTCATTGTAACTGTTATCAGAAAACTCATCAGAGCATCTTCTCCACCATACTGGTTCTCCATTGCATAAGTATCATAACTGGTTGATCCTTAAGCTCTATTCTTTGACATATCATTGGTGCTAGAAGGAGGGGTGGTTAGCGATTTTCATCGAAATTCCTCAAATCCTTCGTTGTAACTGCTTTGTATCCTCCACTAACCGCTTTAGATTTGAAATTCGGATGACTGATTCTCGATTGACACCTGCGAAGAACATTGACGGGAACATCGTCGCCACTTCGATGATGCTTCGTTCCGCAATCTTGACACTTCAGGATCGATCTGATCCAGTTCTCACTCCACGCGATCAGCGATGGAGTTTTCCCCATCCTTCTGTCCTAAATCTTCAAGGAGATCCACATATGTTAAGGACTGAACTGTTTTGACGCGGACTGCTACAAATTGTCTTCCATAAATTACATTGACGATTAATCAAAATCCTCCAATGGTTTGAGCAACAATGGTTCCTCCACCTTGGGAGAAACTGAACGCAACAATGATGTTCTCGCTTCATCCACATGTATTGTTCGAGTCTCTGAACCAGAACGATTTGTTAACAAACATCTTTAACCTTCTTCAACCATAAAGTTCCAGACTCAATCTTGTTGAGGAAAATAAAATAAAAAATTACAACTGAAGTTGCAATGAAGATTGAAGTTTAACAACACATGAAACAACAGGGAGAACCAACAGAAGCATTATGAGATGCCAGATCAGCAAAAGGATGGGCTCCTCCGAAGAAGCCTCCTCATCCACCTTTATCTCCTTGTAATTTTGATGTTCGTTCGAGCAATCATACTCCATGCAATCCTTGGAAAAACATGAAGGTCACGTCCCCGAAAAACTGTCATAGACAATGTCGTGACAAGTCGTCAGGGTGAGCTCATCATCAAATACGTAGAGGATCATTCACCTGTAAAATCACAAACTACTCAATTCTGAAGTCATTATATAATTCGTTGAAATAGGAGTCTTATGACGGGTGACCTCGACGAGCATTTAGAGCACATCGACATCGTCCCGGACTACCATCAGGAGAAGAGCGTGGTCAAGTGTAAGTTGTTCATCTTGACTCTTAAATGTGATGTTATGACGTGATTCAAAGGATTCGAGGACAACTCAATTGATTCCTGGAGAACATTTAGTGGGGAATTCACTTCCCAGTTCACATCACAAAGGCGGTAACCGAAGACTATTACCGTTCTTAGTGCTATCATTCAAGGGAATAAAGAGATCTTTAGAGAGTACATTGAATGATTTAATAGGGAGGTTGTCGAAGTCAAAGTAACGACGAGTTGAAATGTTTTATCTTCAAGAGGGAACTTCGAGTCGATGTCATGTTTAAAGAAAACTCGGGATGTAGGAGCCTAAGAACATGAGCGATGTGTTAGTACGAGCTCAACCTTACATGAGTAGTGAGTAGAAGTTGTTGGCAGATGAGGTTGAAAAAGGCAAAGCCAAGGGCGACAACAAACTCTGAGACAGTGACACCAAGGACTAGAATAAGAATGTCCCAGCCAAATTTGTGGAGTACACTCATTTGTATACAAGAAGGGAGATGATCTACTTAGAATGCGCCAACACCAAGTTCCGAGAGGTAGCCATAGCCAATCCCCCTCCCTCCCATCAAAGAGGGGCTAAGAACTGACAATGAAAATTTGATTCGGCTCATGACCTTTGAAGAAATCAGGGCTTGCATGGATACATCAAAAGCTAATTTAACTTTGGTCGATCCATGACATTTTGTGTGTTTTATTATGTTATTTTACGTTGTTGAAATTAAATTTCCAGTGTTCTGAACCTTGTCAAGCCTTAAGTTTCATCACGTTCACGGACTGATTCAGATTATATAATCCAAAATATTCTACAAATGAATTCGGATTATATAATCTGAACCAACACATGATGTGGATTGTGGCGTTACAAGTAAGGTTTTAATGGTTTGTGGTGTATTAATTGAATTTAAACATTATACATGTTTCCGTTGATTGTAGTTACAATATAGGAACATTATTGTTATAAATAGCCTTGTATCCTTCAACATTTTCATTCATTCTTCACTTTTCATTTCTTCTACATACTTCTTTCTTAAATTTAATTTTGGAAGTAGGTTATAACACCATATCTTTGTAGACCAATTATACTATCCTCAAAATTGTTTTGTAGTTTATTTAAAGATAGTACGATGGTCGACAAAGACATTCATATCAATTACAATACTTATAACCTAAAAAAGTGCTTAGATTATGTTATTCGATCATGGGTATTTTCGAAAACAAATAAGAAGTGTGAGAGGAGTGTGGGGTGGAAAAAGAAACCATCTTAAGTATTTTTTTAAAATATTTGGGCTAGTGAAAGTGTGATCTTATTGGGCCTCTTTTTCATTTAATTAGTGTATTATTGGGCTTACTAAAAAAACCACCATTTTTTTTTTAACTTTTTATTTTTTTTTAAGAAGCAAATATCATGAGTTTTATAGGTGTGATGATTTTTATTATTTACTTTTGAATTATTCGGTTCAACCACAGTTAAACACGTTGAACTTTTACATAGAGCAATAACAAACTATAAAAATATTTTATAAAGAATTAACTTGATGCAAAGGTATTTTATAAAAACTATTATCTCTATCTGACATTAGACGTCCCATTTCCTATTTTTTCGTATCTCAAATTATTTGTCCATTTTATAATACTAATACAATATTTATTATTTTTTCCACTAACATACTCTTATTTATTACACTTCAATCATCTATAATTACTCCATTAACGGTAATTAATAGGAGTATTTTAGTAAATGATACATATTTTGCCATCAAAATCAACGCAATTAAGGGTCATACTAACCGGTGCCCTCAAACACTGGTTAAGAATACCAACAAAGGAAGTTATTACAAAAAAAAAAACTTTTTTGACTTTTTATGGAACACCTAATGTGAAATAGATAGAGTAAAATGTGTAACACGCATGCTATCTACTTCAATCTTTGACCTAATTTTTACGATATTGCTATCATAAATTTTTTAACACGTGTCTTTGAAACGCATGTTAACATTTTCCTTTAAAAATCCATCCAAAACTATTTTTAACCCACTTAAACGTTTTTTTATTGATCTTAGATAAAGATCGGATAATAATCAAAGTTTCAATTAAGGTAAATCAAGTTCAAAATACAAAGTCAAAATCAAACAAAGTTCCATTATATTTTCAATGGATAATTTCCTACAACCACTGTCTAGACCGTAAGATGAATAGCATCAAACTACTCATTTTCAAGTTCATCAAAATATACTTTTTTTTTGTTTGTGTTGGCCGATGTTTGAACCCAAGACCTTGCATATATTATGCATTGTTCTTACCAACTAAGTTAAGCTCACAAGGGCATCAAAATATACCTTTAATACGACTAAAAACATGAACTGATTTTTATCTAATAGTCAATTGAAAAAGAAAATCGGGTAATGCATGAACTCTTTGTGAGCCCATTATCGTAAACTTATTTGACATGTTAAAAAATGGCTTAATAACAGTTTTCGCCCCCTAACTTTCACGAAGTTGCGATTTTGGCTCCCTAAAAAAAAAAAACTACAAAACTTTGCAACTGTAGCAGTTTTGGCCCCCCAAGGCAAAAAAATTTAAAAAAATAACACGTGGCACCTCACTTAGGGTGTCACGTTAGCGTAGACCGAGTCAAAATTGGCCTTGAGGGTCAAAATATTCACAGATGCAAAACTTAGAGGGCGATTTTGTAGTTTTTCTCTTAGGGAATCAAAATCGCAACTTTAGAAAAGTTAGGGGGGCTAAAACTGCTATTAAGCCTTAAAAAATTTCAGTGGATTCCGTGGGGGAGTTTAGAAGTCCCAATAAGTCAAATATATTAGGTTGGTAGTGACCAACCAAACAAATTCTATTTTGTGTGCCAAATATGGACATGAGGCACAAAGACTCAAAGAGCTGCACATGGATATGCATTTCGAATTGGCAAAATAGTTAACAAAACTTTGTCCATATGTTACAAAGTTAGAGAATCCTAGGTGTGAACCTATACAAATTGTTCTTTTTTTGACAAATAATACATATTGGTTGAACTAACTAATTGGTAAAATTGTGTCCAGGGTCATGAATGAGCCATGCAGTCAATACACAATGGAATCTCTCGTGTTATGTTACACACAAAAAAAAGCATGTGGTTAGTCAACAATTTAACATTATAGGGGACCAAATTCATCGAACATATATAGTTCAACTAAAAAAAATAAAATTGTTTGCATGCAAAATTTATACAGAAATAATATTTTCTTGTTAGTAAAAGAAATTTATAATTATATTAAACAAGTAAGAGAGGTTTTTAATCAACAAATAATATCAACAAAAATTAGAGAGGATAAAAACAAAAGCATCATCGTGCTAAATAATAGAAAAATAGCCGTTCATATATCCTAAATGTAGTTTAACTCATTTGGTAAGAACAATGCATAATATATGCAAGGTCCGGAGTTTGAATCCTAGACACCACCAAAAAAAGAAAAGGAAACCAAAACTCTTATTACATGGAAAGTTAATGATGATGGAATAGATTGAAAAAACTTATTTTATACATGAGACCTATACACTTCGTTCATATTCTCATAACATGGCTTCAGATTCTTTCTGTTTTTTACCCTTTACATTTTTCTTTATTATCAAAGTTTTGAAAATATAAGTACAATAGTTTGATATTTGGTGTGTCCAATTATTTACTAACTCTTTTATTTTAGGAAATTATTTATTAACTCTTGAAAACTATAACATTGTGAGAGATTATTGTATAAAGAATAAAGATGGATAGACACTTACACCTCTTTGTACCACTTTGAAAAATTTCAGTTAACCAAATATATGGTCTGCGTGACCATATTTTTTCAGTTGCGTGACCACTATATAGAAACTGAAAAATGTGGTCACGCAACTAAAATGTGCGTGACCACTATTTTTCTACTTAGTTAACCAAATAAATTTTGAAAAACTAGTGGTCACGCAACTAAAAATTGTGGTCACATAGACCATATATCTGGTTAACTGAAATTTTTCAAAGTAATATAAAGAGGTGTCCAGATTAAATGTGTCTGCTTATCATTGCTAAATAGAGAGGGAATGGAGAGATTCTTGCTCCATAGTAATCTTATACTTTGATCATTAAAGAGGAAAAGTCTGCCAACATGATGATCAGTACTTATTCGTTGAAAAAAAATACACCGTTCAGAAGTTGTAAAAGTCATATCTGAAATTATCTATCATGTACTACTAGTTATTGGAATAGTGCTGTTGAGCATGTGCAAATAGTAATACTAATTGTTTGGTGGCCACAATTGCATCCCATAGTAAAAGTGTTCATTTTAAGAGTATTATTTTTCCCATCCTATGTCTTTCCTCGCGCGCTCTATTTTTTTCAATTTTATCCTTTGGTCTGAATTTCGTATTCCGGAATGGATTGTTAGTATTTTTCAGATGTTTCCGGATTTTAAAATCCGGAATAATATTTTAGAAGAACTTTTGCAATTTTAAGCTCTACAATTCGTAAAATAAAATGCAAATAAAATAAAAAACAGAAATAAAAAGACACAAACATAAAAACAACTCATTTTATTAATATATGAACAATACATTACAATAATTTTCAAGCTTTTTAAGCTTTCGTAAAATAAAATGCAAATAAAATAAAAAACAGAAATAAAAAGACACAAACATAAAAACAACTCATTTTATTAATATATGAACAATACATTACAATAATTTTCAAGCTTTTTAAGCTTATTACATAAGATCCTAAATCTATTTCTAATCTCCTAAGAGCCTAATTCTAATCTCCTAAGAGCCTAACCACCGGTATGTGATAGGACATACCAGTAGTTTAACTATTGGAGGAAAACCGGAGGAGGAGGGAAGAATAAAACAATGCCCCTGAGGGAGGTGGGGGGTGCTCAAACTTACGCCTAGGCAAGCGAAGCTAAGAACCACACTGACCCACATGACCCTCAGATGAACCGCACTTAGTTGCAGCGCGGTTCCATCCTCATTGACCGTTCATACAAACCCTGAAAGTTTTCAACGAGGCCCTTATTTATGAAAGGCCAACGATGGAAAACCATGGTTGTAGAAGGAAGAAGAGGAGGAGAGGATGGTGTGAGAAATGGTGGGGTTTGGAAGGCTATTTATGGGGAGGGATGGGTCAAAAACGGTTGGGAGGCCATAAATGCAGTCAAGAAACGTGGTAAAACACGTTTTTTTGACTTGACCATCGACAAAAACGTGTGGTGCAGACCACCGGCCATGACTGATGCATTCCGGAATATAAAATCCGGAATGCACATCGGTTTTTTGGAATATATTTTCTGGATTAATGCGATAATGGTGAACGAGGGAAAAGTTGACACTTCTTTGTAGGGCTAAGGACATTCCGGAATGTAAAATCCGGAACGTTCAGCATTGGATTCTTTTGAAAGACAGCTTAGATTCTTTTGAAAGAGAGCCATTAATGTGGGTTTGGACGGTTACAACCACTAACACGTTTTCATTGACTGTATTAATGACCTAGGACTTGTTTTAGGCTATAAATATGCTTCCATCTTCAACAAATACATTCATTCTTCACTTCACCTCTTTTCTTCCATTTTCTTCAAATGTTTCTAGTTTTTTAGGGGTGTCGGTGATGTCATGGTCATTGTTGACCGTTCATATGAACCCTGCAATTGCATTGCAGCTTGTGTGGGGTTCATATAACGGTCAACAGAGACCCTTGACATCAAAGAAAGACACAAAAAAGCACACAATATCTAGTTCGGAGTTCATATGCCAGAATTCACTAACAATCTTGTCCGGATTATATAATCCGGACGAGGGGTATTTTTGGAAATTTTGCAGGGCGCGCGAGAAGGCAGTAGTAGGATGGGAAAAGTAAATCCTTTATTTTAATTACCTTTTTCTTTCCCAATATGGCCTATTTTGAATCCCATAATAAGATAAGACAAAATAATAACATCATACCTAGCACACGCCATAATTAAAAGATGAAGCAACTAGATCAATGCATCTTTTAAAAACCATGATTGTACTATGGCTCACCTTGAAATGGCACAATAGAACACCAAAATATGAAGAACCAAATATGGTATCGCATCAAACATAGATGCGGCTTCTCTCAATGTTAAATATTCTGCAAATCAAATCAAATAAAATCTATATAATGGCACAGTGTTTGTTTGCCTGCACTTTAAGTTACAAAGCAGATCACATGCAATGCATGGAATCTTGTTTGGTGCTGTACTAGTAGGAGACTAGACCAGCCACCCACCTAGTATTTGCAATACAATTTGTACACAAGAGTTGCGGCGTTATGGCCTTATTAGTCCATTTTCTGTAAGAGAATTCATTTTGTTGGGTTTTTGGAGGATTTCAATTTCAACATATGTTCAAATTGAAATCCTATTAGTTTTTTGGGAAATGTTGTAAAACAGTAATAAAAATCATGTGTGTTGAGAAAGAACTAGTAGCGTTCCTAAAAAATGGATACACCTCCACAAGCAATATTTGGAGTCATATAACAACACCCAATTAATTGGTTTCTTGGCACTTCGAAAAAGTGTGAATCTCACGTTGATTTAACTCAATAAAAGAATGGTATAGGAAAGATATGTTCTTATAACATTCATTTTAACTGCAATAGGTGAGGTCCGCCTAATTTGAAAACATTTAGCAATTAACTGGTTTATCACGTAATTAACATTTTTGGTTTTCGTAAGTGAAAAAAGAGAGTATTTTTTCTCATTGGTATTCTTGCTATTCCGGAGTTCATTAGAGAAGTGGTAGGAACATTTTATTTCCACACTCACTTTCAAAGTGTGAGTTCGACCACTTTTATGTTGGACTCACTTTCAAAGTGTCGGATCTATATTAATTTCATCTAATAAGTAGTATTCATAGCAATACTCCTCTTAAACAGTATAGGTGTGGTCAACCTAATTTTCGTTTCAAATAATTTTGTTTTTTCAGTTCCCAGAGCCTACAAAGAGGATGTCCAAGAGGCCGGAAGGAGGGAAGAGATGGACCATGAGCAATGCTAGAAAAAGCACACCTAACTTAGCAAGAAAGTCAGCACAATTTATTTATTTCTTGGAGGTGTGAGTAATGTGAACATTCCAATTGTGATGAATATAACATGTTTGTGAAACCCTCCGAAGTTTGTTCATGGAGGATACCAACACAATTGAGAGAATATGTGAAACAAAGTCATGGTGATTCAACTATTTAGCCAAAGTAAGACCCTGATGAATAGCATGAAGCACGTCATAAAAAGTATTAGAGGATCCTTACAGAAAGTCAGAGATCTAAGTCTTGGATTGACGACGAAGTAAACCTTCAAACCCCACTTCGATGGAGTTTTAAATATCATATTAATTCATTCTTTTTTTTTCTTCCCATATTTTGTTCTTTTTACTAATATATTTTATAAGGATGTAAGTTGTTGATCCTTTTTTATGTCTCTACGTATGTTCTAGTTGCTTTAATAAAAGGTAAATAATTGCCATTGAAAAATGAAACAACATGTACATTGGCGTGACGTGTACTACTATGGGTAGCACTTGGTGATATTGGTGACATTAACAAACCACAATGTCACAAGTATGGAAAAAAATTTGTGAAAAGAGAGAATAAAGCCATTTGTAACGTTATGGTTGAACAATGTCATCAAATACTATGTCACTCAAGTGTTATCCATACTACTATATTGTGTGTATTTAAGAAACAAATTGTCAACGAATCTACTAAAAAGTCTTTAAAAATGCAACCAAGAGTTTAGAATAGAATCAAATTGCATTAGGTAAAACTATATATCACGGGCACGTTTATGAGAAAAAAGGGTTAGAAAGTTTTACGGCACATGAAATGAAAGCTGCCACTATACATAGCAAGCAACTAAAACAAATTCAGAGCTTTATTAAAAATATTATTATTTCTGACAGCTTACAGCAACTAATTAAAACATATTCTACTATTAGAATTTGTATTCTAGTAAAATTATCAACAGAACTTTTTCTTTCTTTTTCAGGGGTGTACGTTCCGGAATATTTGAGTTAATTTGGTTTTTCACACAGATTAAGAAAAATGTTATATTGTATTGGGAATATATTGAATTGAGAATGATGAAAGTAGTATTAATTAGAGTTATATTGTATTGGGAATGATGAAAGCTGTATTGAAAATTGAAATGACTCAGTTATTTTGGGACACTTTTTTTTAGTAAATGAGTCAGATATTCCGAGACGGAGGAAGTATGATGTATATTCCTTTGATTATCGAGTAGCTGTAAATAGTTTAAAACTTTGCCTTGACCAATTTTGTCTCAAAATTTTCACACATTAACCAAGTTGTGTTCTTCTATTCTAAGTTTTCTCCTATAATCAATCTTTTTAGGGTGCTAAGATTTTGATATAGTACCTTAATATATTGAATTAGGAATGATGAAAGTAATATTAATTAAAGTTATATTGTATTGAGAATGATGAAAGCTGTATTGAAAATTGAAATGACTCAGTTATTTTGGGACATTTTTTTTAGTAAATGAGTCAGATATTCTGGGACGGAGGGAGTATGATGTATATTCCTTTGATTATCGAGTCGCTGTAAATAGTTTAAAACTTTGCCTTGACCAATTTTGTCTCATAAAATTTTCACACATTAACCAAGTTGTGTTCTTCTATTCTAAGTTTTCTCCTATAATCAATCTTTTCATGTGTACATATTATCAACCCCTTCAAAAAATGTACTTATAGATTATCATTTTTGTGGCTGTGGTTGTAATAACGTCTGATGTAGCAATCAAAACAAGATATGAAATATTATTGCAAATTAACTTATGTAGTCACTATCTTTGGTTCATAGACTCGTCAATTTTTTCCTTGCCATTGTATGAAGGTCATCAATTTTTTCCTTGGTTTACACACAGTTTAATTAGAGTACACTTCGTGACCCTTAATTTACCTAGTCAATACTTGTTTCTTGATGGTTGGAATGTATAGTTAATTTCCTTGGTTATCACCACCTCCATAAATAAACATATATATACATTAATTTACATAGGACCAAATTAGTCAAAATAATAATATAGCCAATTAGGTTCTAAGCATTTTTATAATTGAAATTAAATAAATATGCAAAGAATAGAATCAAATTCTCCTTTCAAAACCCCACCTTCTTTTTTTTCTACCCTTTCTTTTGAACACCACTCATTTTGTTCCATTTTTAGTGCAAGCAAGATCAAATATAGTAATAGTATCCCCACCCAAAGTGCAATACAACTACTAAAAAATTTCTCCTAAAATAATCTACTAGTAAAAAATCATAAAAATAAAAAACATTAGTTAAAATACACATTTACATTCGGATTCGGACTCGGGTTCGGATTCAGAATCTTTCCCATAATGTTATCACATCCAAAAGAAGTTGTTGGATCAGTGCTGCATCGTGGGAGATGATCTGAACCCGACCGAGTCACATATAAACAAAAGCACAAAAATAAAAAACCTCTCAACTAGTCTTACATAAGAGATGATTTCTTTCTTCTCTCTTTCATGATGTCAACTGTCATCATAATATCATGCAAGTAGTACCCCTTTTAACCTCAACATTTGTTTTGCTATACGCCAGCTAATTCATTAACATTACATTCATTCATTCAACCTCATCACCAACCACTCTCTCTCTCTCTCTTTCTCTCTCTCTCTCTCTCTAATATTTCTCTCTCAGATCTCTAACATCTTCCTTACCCTTTACACTTTGATTTTACACTGACCCATATAGTTTTTTTGGGTCAAAAACAGAGTCTTTTTTATGGAGAAAATGGAGAATGGGTTGGAGAAGGGAAATGGGTTGTCAATGTTTAGCGAGGAAGAGCTGAGAGAAATGAGTGGGGTTAGTGTTTTTGATGAATATGTTGAAGTCACGTGTGGTTGTACTAGTCATAGATATGGTGATGCTGTTGGTAGACTTAGGGTTTTTCTTAGTGGATACCTTCAAATTATTTGTGAATGCACTCCTGGTTGTGATGAAGGTCCCTCTCTCTCTCATCACTTTCTTTGTTTTTTGTTTATGTGCATGTTGATAGTTGTGTTGTGTACACTTCTGATTAAAGGCGTGTTCTGTATCCGACATGCATAACACAAACACACGACACTGACACACGTACTCAGGTGTGTCAGTGTTGTGTGTTTGTGTTAGTATTTCATAGGCTGATAGTATATGGTTTGGTGAAGGTTTGACTTTGATGAGTTTTATTGTTTGTTTTATCAGCTTTGTGTTTGGAGTTTGTGCTGATATGTTGACATCTTAAGTGTATGTTGATTTGTCTCAATGAACTCCTTGGTTTGATCCTCTTTCTGATCATGCTAATGAATGTTTATTGTATGAAAATTTATAATTGGCATTCTGTCTTTTTGTGAGATTAAATTCAATATGGCTTGTATTTTTGTTAAATATTATATTTTTCTATATAGTTACTTTGTACGTATTTAATAATAGCATAATGTAACCGTAGTAAGGTCCTAGGATATTTCTTCAAAGTCATTGAAATTTGCAAAGTGTAGATTGGTAATTAATATCCTAAGGTATTGTTAATCTATAACCTACAAGTTATGTATGTTCTTTTCTTTGATGACACATTCTCTTATTTTATGTGTGAATGTTTATGATAGCTATTTGTATTGCAGCCTCATATTCATTCCACTTAATTTTCAGTCACTATGCACATGCAATGTCAAGTTGTACTTATTCCATGTATCCACTGCAGTGATGTCAAAATTCCGCCATGGCAGCATTATGGCGGATTTTGGCCTAGCCGTCATAGGCTGCAACATCTATTATATCGTCCAATTTTTCTGCCATACGTTGTAATGTCATGTTTATATGGCGGATTTTTGGCCTGCGGCCAGCCATCATTGATAACTCTAATCCACTATGTGTGTTAGTTTATTACTTGAACATTGATATATACGAGTAGAACTTGGTACAGTGTCTGTTGATGCAAAAGCACCAGTACCTCAATTTCTTATATATTTTATTACTTGAACATTGATATATACAAGTACTCAAGTAGAACTTGGTACAGTATCTGTTGATGCAAAAGGACCAAGTACCTCTGCTGAGAAATGAGAATTTGTGATTTATACTGGCAGTGTACTTTGGAAATTTTGTTTGCCACATTGCAGGATGGTGTCAAGGCACTATATGACATGTGTTTAAGTAATTATGTCAACACTTTATACATGAAATATACTGACTTAAGAAAATATGAGTTATATCCTACCATACCTTCATAATTTAATTTGAAAGATCAACAACTTGGGAAGAGATCATACGATTAAGGTTTGATGAAAATTCTAAACTTTTACTCATAAAAATATAAATAAAAGAAGATAAGAGAAATGATTTCTTGGTCCCTCTGGGAGTGTCTTGAGGGGATGAGCACAAGTTTATGCCGTCTATATGACTAATTATTGAATGTGGTGGATAATTTAGGTAAACGATCCGCTTGTTAGCTTCACTTTCATTTTATTAGATGATTTTAATAATTTCAGCCAATAATTTATGATTTTGTTTTGGTCATAGTCATTCATATATCCAGTGATAGGAGCTTTATAAGTATGCCATTGTATATTTGTTTATGTATCCATGGTGAAAAGAAAAAATAATTTCTGATTGTGATTCTCTATCTTACATATATGTAGTGTTAATGACATTGTTTTTCTCGTTCATTACCTTAATTTTTGCATATGATGTTTCAAATGATAGATAAGTTGACACCTGCTGCATTTGAGAAACACTCTGGAAGAGAGACAGCAAGGAAATGGAAGAATAATATCTGGGTTATAATTAATGGTGATAAGGTTCCATTGGGTAAAACAGTGCTGCTCAAATACTACAATCAAGTGGCGAAAGCTGCTAATGGCTCTCAGAGATCCCAAAATGGCCGGGTTGGTCACCGCGATGAGTTTGTTCGCTGTACTAGGTGCAACAAAGAGCGTAGATTTCGTCTGAGATCTAAAGAGGAATGCCGCATTCACCATGATGCTGTGTCAGATGCAAATTGGAAATGTTCTGATCTTCCATATGAGAAGTACGTTTATTCATCTACACTTTCACTAAGAATAAAAAATAAGTCAGCAAGTTATGCTTTTAATGTTGGTGACTTGTGTTTAATAATTTCTGTTACCGTGCTTCGAATGAACTTTGTTTGTACCAAAGAGCATCTTTATGTACTTTTTTTTCTATTGATAGATCTTAGAATTTGTGTTGAGCCTAACTCACCATACAAAACCAGCTTGTAAGGTGAGTGCTCCCACTTATAAACTCATTCTCACACCATATCACTCTTAACACACCCCTCTCACACCCAAAACCAGCTTGTAAGGTGAGTGCTCCCACTTATAAACTCATTCTCACACCATATCACTCTTAACACACCCCTCTCACACCCAAAACCAGACATCTAGAGCGTGACTTAGATGGTTTGATCGCAGGTGGCCCAACAAAGCATGGATAGGCTATAATATAATCTTTGAATTTGGTTGGGTTGGGTTCCAAAACTATCTTGTAAGGTCAGGGATGCCTCCCACTTATAAACTCATTTTCAGACCATACATTATCCAATATGAGACTCTTAACAATGGAAATAGTGCACGGCTGCTTTCCAAGTTAAGCCAATTCATAAATTTGGTCTTTTCTTTTCATTTTCAAACCGTGTAGGGTCTAAAGATATAGTCACCAATCCTTACTAATTTGCAGAGTGCTCTACAAATAATTGATAGTCTTAATCTAGGATAACTTATATTTTTTACTCTATATCTGACTACAGACTGTGCTCTCGATTATTTCATAAAAAATTCATCAGGCATATCATATTACTGTTTTACGGCTAGGCAATTATGTATCATTGATGTGGTCTCTTTTCGGCATTGTTAAACTACATATGTACTCTTAGAACTACCGAACTATGATAAATAACTGCTAAATCTTTTGCATAAAATTTCAGGGATGAAATATATTTTATGGATATATGCTAATTAATTCTTAAAGTTACTAAGTCTTGGTTAGAATACAGTTTATGTTCCATATTGGAATAGTTTAACCAGACCTGGTACTGAATTCTGGGTTTGTCTCAATGAAACAGCCAATCTTGCTCAAGAACATTTTGTCCCTCTAGTGATTCTCTGTGTGTACTTTGTTAGGAACCAACTATCCTAAAAGCACATGAATGGATTTACCTAATGCACCAATTTATGCTTATATCCTTTGGACTTGAAGCATGTATCCATTCCATATTGTACTCTCGTTTCTCAAACCAGCTTATTTCTAGAACTTAAGCTGTTGGATGAAAACACAAAATGTTTTTTATATCCAACATTATCATTTGATATTTCAATAGTTTGACTGTTCTGCTTTTACATTGGTAGTACTAGCTTAATTTCAAAATGTGTATATCTATTTTTTTTAATTAATTTTTTGACCAAATTTATGGCTATTAGTTTTATAGATATGGATATCATTTGGAACTTGTGTTGCCTTTATTTTCTGTTCAACTACTGAATGGGAAGGACTCAGAATTTGGGAACATTTCCTGAAGGAATTAGATATCTTCCTGACATAACCTACACTATTTATTTATGCACATGTGTGCTCTATTATTCAGTTCTGCAATCACCTTAATTATTACCACAAAAATGACATTTTATAGAAGCTCTTATTAATATCAAGTTTTTCAGGATAACATGTGATGATGAAGAAGAGCGAGGAAGTCGAAGAGTTTACAGAGGATGCGGCCGATCACCAACATGCAAAGGTTGCACTTCTTGTGTGTGCTTCGGGTGTGACATCTGCCGTTTTTCAGATTGCAGCTGCCAGACTTGTACTGACTTTACCAGCAATGTAAAAGCTTGAATCAGAGTCCTCAACAACAGCAGCATTGTGTTCCCAATACTTGTTCCTATAAGCTGGTTATTTATGCCTATATAGAATTTTAGAAATGCTTAATTTCCTAATTGGACATCAACAGTCTGAGTTCATCTTTCACTGTTCTCATTGACTGGATCATAAATTTCATTGTTAACTGTTTATTACTCTCTTACACAATGTCTCTTTTTTTCTCTCTCCCTGTCTCTGCACCAAAAAAATGTTTGTAGGAAATGAACTAGTACACAATATGTATATATATAAATGAACCAAAATAGAAATCAATGTGCCATGTAGGCACAGTAGTGATCTGAGATATCAAACTGATAGTGACGGAGGTAGGGAACTATAGTGTCAGACTAAGAGCTTCCAAGGAATTTTCATAGTGGGTTCCATAGCTTTATGGAGCAGTTCCTTAACTTTGTCTCTATTGGAGTAATCTTATGTGGCAATTTTAGTTCGATAAGTTTTTTTTAGTTATTTTCATAGATCAGGTCTGTTGTACACGAGCAAAATAAGTACGGTATCATGCACACAGTTGTTTTTGTCATTTGATCAAAACAATTCACTATTAAATTATCAAAACAATTCACTATTAAATTAAATATAAAATATGATGAAATTTATTGATCCAAAGATAGAAAATACATCTTTAAATGGAGGTGCAAAAGTAATTACTTGTGCATGTTAAACAAACCCTCTTACATAAGGTAACATTGCAAACATACAAAATCACTCATTCCTCTTGTCCCAAGTTATAAATTAGAGTGAAGACTCATTTTAACCCTTTGTAATTTTCTAGCGACCCAATTTAGTCTATGACAAAATATAATACAAATTAGTTCCTGGTTTTTTTTTTTTTTTATACATAAGATAAATTAGTCTCTGACTCGTTATATCAAAGGAACTAATTTGTCTCAAGTAGGGAGTAGTTTGAGTATTATTTTTGTCAATATTTAAAAACTAGTTCATATTTATTAAATGTCTCCAGCATAAAAATATCTTAAACTACACAATCCATAATTAAAAATAAAAATTGTTCGAAATCATATATATATATATATATATATGGGGTTTGCTAGGATACACCCACTAGTTTTTATTAAGATGTGTTTTAGCAAAGATATAACTAAAAAGTTGTTAAACACACCTTAAGGTGAATGTTGCTAAAACACACCTTCTAAAAAATAAGTGGGTGTATGTTAGCAACTCCTATAGGCATTTGCTAAGATACTTATATTTTAGAAGGTGTGTTTTAGCAAAGATATAACTAAAAAGTAGTTAAACACACCTTAAGGTGTAGCTTGCTAAAACATTCCCACATAAAAACTAGTGGGTGTGTTCTAGCAAATCCCTATATATATATATATATATATATATATATATATATATATATATATATATATATATATATATATATATATATATATATATATATATATATATATATATGGGGTTTGCTAGAACACACCCACTACTTTTTATGTGGGAGTGTTTTAGCAAAGCTACACCTTAGGGTGTAATTAACCACTTTTTAGTTATTTACTTGCTAAAACACTCCCACATAAAAACCAGTGGGTGTGTTCTAGCAAATGCTTATAGGATTTGCTAGAACACACCCACTTGTTATTGTTAGAAGGTGTGTTATAGCAACATACACCTTAGGGTGTATTTAACCACTTTTTAGTTATTTACTTGCTAAAACACTCCCACATAAAAACTAATGGGTGTATTCTAGCAAACCCCTATATATATATATATATATATATATATATATATATATATATATATATATAGGGGATGTATCAAATGAGAGGAGTAGTTAAAATGAGAGATGAGAGGAGTACATAATAGCCATTAGATTAAATTAATGGTTAGGATTAATTCAGTTGTAAAATGTGCTAACACCATCAAATCTCTCTCGCCATGTATCATTTTCATTTCTGCTTCCTCGTATTCTCTCTTCCTTTCAATATTTGTGAGAAGCATTGCAGATCCAACCCAACCCAGATCATATGAGTTTATTGCTATTTTTTCTAGATATTTATGAACGATATCAGCCATGTTTATTCATCCAAAGTTGTAACCTTTTCATTAGGGGCAATTGTTTTCATCAGGGAACCAGGGCCGAACCCTAGGGGGTGCAAGCAGCGCTATAGCACCGAGCCTCCCCTGGGTATGGGCCTCAAAAAAAAATTATAGCCCAGTACCCCCCACTAAAAAAAAATACTCTTTCTCTGATACATACCAACGAGCGTTCCATTCCTCTCACCATCAGTGTTTCGTTTTTCTTCTTCCTTCATGGTTCAAACGCGATTGTCGACTACTCAAACGTTTCCTCCGACTGCATCTCTCAACCAATTCGATTTCTGACCATACCATCATCATCATCGGCCATCCAATTGATGTTTTCCCCTTTCCAAAACAACACTGACACTGTTCTTTTAAAAAAAATACATCTTTATTTTATTATGGGCCTCATTTCAATTCCAGCACCGAGCCTCCATATTCGTAGAAACGGCCCTGCAGGGAACATTGCAAAAAGGGAATTCACAACAAATATTTGATTCAACGTGATCAAGCCACCACAATTGGGGTTGGATCGGTTAATAGACAGCAGAAAAAAAGGGACCATAAAGAACCCATTTTTTTTAACATAACATAATTTAGGAGAAGTTTCAGACTCATCTTTTTGAAATAATGATAATTCTTGGTCACAATCACAAACTCATAGTTCATTCAAATGGAGAAAGGATTAGGAGATAAAAAGAAATCTTAATGGGTTCCCAGGCTTGAGCGACCACCGATGGTGATGGTGAATTTTGGGTGTGATCTGCAGGAAGAGAAGAAGCAGAATCTGAAGAGGCTAGGCGCGTGGAGAGTTTAGTAGGGGCATCACATTTTACAAGTGAATTAATCCTAATCATTAATTTAATCTAATGGCTATTATGTACTCCTCTCATCTCTCATTTTAATTACTCCTCTCATTTGATAATTTAATCTAATGGCTATTATGAATGATACTCCCTCCGTTTCAAAATGAGTGTCGCTTTAGCCAAAAAAATTTGTTTCAAAATGAATGTCACTTTCGATTTCCAATGCAATAATAACTTTTTCTTTTCAATTGTACCCTCCAATTAATACTCTGCACACTACTTCCAAAGTATTACTTTTAAAACTAACCAATAGTTAATAAGGATAATTTGGTAAAATAATCATTCTCTTTCTTTTAATCATTGCATTTCTTAATATGTGTGTAAACACCTAAAACGACACTCATTTTGAAACGGAGGGAGTAATTTTATTCATAACACATTATTTTTCGATACAAAATTAAATGTACTTCTTAATTTATGTAAAACTGTTAAAGTGATTTATAATTTAGAGTGAAGGGAGTATTGGTATAGTGTGAACTAATTGGTAGCAACAAGATTTCATGCTTGAGTTGGAGGGCCCTCCATCCATCCATGGAGTCAAGTAATTCGCTATCGGAAATTTAGGTTTGCAGTGGCTATACAATTCAAAATTAATTTCTAGGAGAGTTGGGTTTTACAGGATTTTGGAGGACTAAATATATATTTGATATTTTTTAATTATAAACATGACATTATAGGTACATGTATAATATTTCAAAAAAAAAAAAAAAAGTTCATGAATGTTTTGACGTGGATATAATAATCACAAAAATTTGGGTTTAAATTGTGATCCTTTTTAAATTTAATCCTACACTTTAAAAATAATTCCCAAGTTGAAACTTGAAAGAACAATGTTATAACATACTTCAGAATGTTCTGAAGTGTTAGTATAAAACAGAATATGAAAGTTAAATAATTTTGTGTGTGAAGTGAATATTGTAAGTAAAGAGTATAGGGATAGAAGAATCGACCACATATAAATTATACCGGTTCACCAAATGTAGGCTACTCCAGTCCCCACCTTAGGTGAGATTTTTCAATATGATGCTTGAGACAACCTTCTCAACTCCTACACCTTACAGTTTTGTTCCCTTGAAACGATTACAACCTGTATTCTCTAAGCCTCAATAGGCTTACAACTTTTCTGTCTAAGTCACGTAGGACTTTATACTTTTCTTTCACTCAACTAACACTTAACAAACTGAAATTTAGCTGAAAAATCTTATACAATGATTTTTGAAATTTATAAGAATGAGGACAAAAAAATTATCTTTGAGAAAATAAGAGAGAACTGTTACACACTCTAAGATTTTATGAATCTTAAGAGTTGATTTGTGTAACCAGGGGCTTGAAGAGCTTTAAACACTTTTAATTAGCTGTTTAAGTATGCTTGGTAGTTGTGTGTCTTCAAGGTGAGTGTTATGCTCTTTTTATAGAGTTTCTTGAGCTCATGTAGTTAGTAGGACCTGTCCAATAGCCTTTTGCCATGTTGTCCTCGTGCTTAGCAACTTTTTCATAATGTTCTTGGGTTATTTGGTATGAACTTCAGAATGTTCCTGGGTTCTTTGTATGAACTTCAAAATATTTATGGATTCTTCAGAATGTTTTTTTTCGAGTTTTTCATATGAACTTCAAAGAGTTCCTGGGTCCAACATGCCTTGCTAACTTGTATTTAAACTTGTGCATGAGAGAGGAAAGTGGAGCTGTCACTTCATGTCCATGCTTTAGGGGACATTGCTGGTACTGCACAATACTTATCCCCTTATGCGTCGAGTCCTTATTGAATATGATTGATATTCGCTTTTGCATTTTGCTTTTGTAATTCGTTGTACTTTTGTCACAGAAAGCATGTGGTTGAATGAACCTTGTGATGTTCATCAGAATATTCCTTTGTTCCACTAAAGATGTTTTGTAAGACATCTAGAATGAAGTGCAACATGTATAACATCTAGAATGAAATTCTTTGACGAATATTCCTAATGTTTGTACTTCATTTGTTCATAAGTCTTTAATGAACAATGAATAAGTTTTTGACCTTTATTGCTTGTTTGATCCAAGGTTATAGTCCTTTTTTGTACTTTTTGTTTATATCACATGTGCTTTGAATGTCCACGGTATGATCATTAATTTCTGGACTTGTTTTTGATAAATCATATAAACAACCTTCTGAACTATCTTCCAACCTTCTAATCTCTGACCAACCTTCTAAACTCTGACTGGGTTCATAAACTTTAATATTCTTTGATCACTTGATTCTTGATTTGATTTATACTTTGTTTCTGTCTTAGTTAATCACTCAAGAATACATTTAAATACCAAAAAACTATCTAAGTTCATTAATCCTTTAATCACCAAGATTTGTTTATCTTTAAAATATTTTAGGGATTTTGCATCAACACGTTTCTCTTTCAATTTTTTAAAATATTAATATATATTAAAATATAGATTTAGTCCTTTAAAAATCACCGTCCAAACACACCTTAAAATATCACTATCAACAATGCTCTAACTTTGTGTCTTTTAACAATATTTTTGACCCGGGTCTTTTAAAAATTATAGATCGTCTACTGGAATTCTTTTAAAAAAAAAATAGAGATATAATATTTTAAAGGGTTAAATATGTTTTAAGTCCCTATAAAATCGCGACCTTCTAAGTTTAGTCCTTACTTAATTTTAATAGTTTTTTTAATCCCTACAAAAAAAATTTACTTATAATTTTAGCCCCTGCTAAAATAAATTTTGTTTAATTATCCTTAAACTCTTAAATTTTTTAACGATTCTTTTTATACAAGTTTAGAACACTATGAAAGGTTCATTTACTAAAATCTATAATTTTTTAACATGAAATAAATTAAATATGAATTTTTTAAAACGACAAAAGTTTAAGATATAAGTAACAAAAATATGGACGTAGAAATCAAATTTTTGCGATATTTTTTTCGGATGACCTTTTAATAACGTTCTTAACACGCCTGTAAAAAATTGTTGAAAAACTTAAGAGTTTAAGCATAAATTAAACAAATTTGGATTGAGTAAGGACTAATATTGAGTTCAGAAATTTTTTGTAGGGATTAAAAATGCTATTAAAATTAAGTAAGGACTAAACTTACAAGGTCGCAATTTTGTTGGGACCTAAAACATAATTAACCCTATTTTAAACATAAGAACTGCAGTTTTATTTGGACTGAAAATTAGTTGTCTTTAATTGACATACAAAATTACTCCGGGGGCTTATCTTTGATAAGGGAAATTCATACAAAGATCAGACATAATTGACAAGGGAAATTTAGGCTAAATTAAAGGTCCTTTAAGTTTGAGGTTGTAATAAATAAGTACTTTTATTTTGGTCGTATAAGTTATTTTAGTTTGTAAACGTTTTCAATTTATTCATTCTGTTAACCAAACATTTATAAAACAATAATGTGGCAGTTAAGTGTATGATTATTAAAAGCGTGTCGAGAACTTAAATTAAGTTATTACTTCCCCGTCTCATTTTAATAGTCATTTTAAAGTTGTATACGATTTTTAAAGAAATGATTAGTTGAGTTGGTTTTAATGATAAAATTATTATTAAAACACCCTTGTTAGTTAGTGGAATAATATAAATAGGCATAATTAAGTGTAGTTGTAGTTAGTGGAGTATTATTTTTCTGCATAACCGTTGTGTTGACTTGAAATTTTAGAGTGCTTTAAAGATTCATATTTTTAATGCCAATGTAGATGTTTTTCTCAAAAAATAAAAAAAAAATTCTACAAAGACAATTATCTCTTCATTCCAGTCAGCTTCTATTATTTTCTTTGGAGAGGCTTCGACACCTCAAAATTTTAGTATTCCTATTCACTTTGCTGAAACTTGAGCTGTTTGAGAGCAATTTTAACTTGACAAGATCAAATCTGCAGTGTTTAAATTAATTATAAGAAATGAGTAAAATTGATTCCAAACGCAAAATTTTCAAATTATTTTTCTGAAAAACATACTTTGTATTCACACTTAGACCATGATTCTACTTTACTATTCACATAAAATCAGTACATTAAAAACTTCATTCCAAAACACAAACTAAATTGCCAAAATTCATTCAAAATCAATTAAACCAAAATCTTAAACATAGCCTCTACCAAAAAAAAAAAAAAAAACTAAAACATAGCATTTGTGGTTTCTGATACATGCTTATCAACTTAATTATGACCTAACATTTAATTTCACAATCATCGACTATAATCCAACACTTACTCTACAAAGTATAGCAATCACTTCAAAAGAGTTAAAATAAAAATGGGATCCCTGCATTAAGATTACAGAAGAGAAGTGTGTATCCCATATGGATTACAAAAGAAAAAGTACAGATGATTTGATGAGATGGCATATACCACATATAACACATGTAACTAATAAATCAGGAACTCGACTCGTCCCTTTTAAGAACCCATTAAGTCCTTTCATAGTTCAAGAAGCTGCAGGAAAATGTGCAAGTACAGTCCCTACAGAATGGCCCAACTTGATCAATCATTTCAATGTCACCTTGAAGGTTGCCACCCTCTCCTTCCGGCCCCACGAAATGATGGTCTCCCTCGACTACCTGATGAACCAGGATGAAATTGAGAGGGGTTGCCAGAAATAGGACTAGGACGCAAGTTAAGGTTTCTTTCTGGCTGCTGCAAATCAGTGGGTGGAAAACCCTGTTGCTGCGTTTGAAAGATAGGTGGTTGCTGAATCTGTTGGAAGGATTGTTGTGGCATTTGGTTTTGACCCACAAACCCCGGTGCATACATGGGTTGTTGTGAAAATATATTGGGCTGTACCCCAGGCATCATAGTTGGGAAATGAGTTCCGTGACTGGGATTCATTTGCTGTTGAAATGGAATTCCTGGAACAGGAAACTGATGAGAAAATTGTGTGTTTTGTGGATAATATGACATGGCATTTGAAGGAAATGCATTTGGAGGCAGCTGTGGAAATGTTGTTTGATTTGTCCACATTGAATTTGCAGCAAAGTTAGGACCTGCATTTAAAGGTTGAAATGGTGAAACTGTGGCAGTTCCACCTTGTCCAATGCCTGAAAAAGGTGAGTAGTTTCCTTTATTAACGAATGGTGCTGCTGCAGGTGCGTTAGGAACGGTAGGAAACACATGCTGTGATGCTACAGGTGCATTAGGAGGTAACACATGCTCTTTCGGTGAAAATTTCTTTTTATTGTTTTTTTTCTTGCCCGGATTTTGATCATTTACCCCTCTTTTTGTCATTTTTTGCATTTTCCTGTATTCAGCTTCTTTCTCATCATCTGAAAACTCTACTTCATCAGACAACTCTTCATCATACGCACCAGATGCATCATAGCCTTTCCTGTAAAGATCCTTATTATTGAGCACATGTTCAGCAAATTCTGGAACACATGAGACCAAAGTTGTGCCCCCTTGGATCCCCGCAGGGACATCATTTTCAGAATTGTATCTCACAACATAATACGGGTTTTTGACTGGTCCAAAGATTTCATCAACTAAACCTAGTGGTTTGCGGCTTTCAGTCAGCCACAGAACAGAACCCTCATTAAGAGGTTCATGCTTCTCCACTCCTTCCACAATGACTTGAGCTCCGAGAGTCTGTCAAAGAAGAAAGTTGGTTGATTCTAAGAATAATTGGTGCCTTTTCTGATATATTTCATGTATTTATTATTAAGTGTAATTGCAGACACTTGATTTAAAAAGATAGGGTGTTCCCAATCAACTGGAGAAAGAAAAACAAAAACAATCTCCAAAAGACATTGTAGAGCACTGGTGGGAACCAATTCCACAAGACATTGCAGCGAATGAACCCAAAGGTAAGGTTCGTGTGGGTTAGATTGTGAGATGTGGGATTGCAGACACAATTTGTGACGTAATAGTTACATGAAATACAAATAATTGTTACTTAATAAACCTTTTTAATAGACCATTGTGAGATGTAGCATATTACCGATCTTGCGCACAAAAAGAATGTGTTACAAAGCATATGAAACTGGATATATGAATGAGAAAGTTTGGTTGTGAGGATGTAGGTAAGGATTTGGCCCCCTCTTCGACTGGTAGTTGAATGTCACAACCAACTACTATTCTTAGGGATTTGCATCTAAATCTTCAAGATTGGGACATCCACAAAAAACTTGAACATAAGGGTGCAATTTCTAAAGACAAGGTTCAATCAAATAAAAGCAATTCAAAATAACAGTGTACAACTTGAGGGTGACAAGAGTTCTGCAACTGTAAAAGCAATTAGGCAATAGGGTTGAAGTGATCACGCGGAGGTTGAATACTTGAATTCCATTTAGGGAAACTGCAAACGGAAATAGCTTGAGATATAATATTTTTTAAAATTTCAAAATACATAGCTTGAACTATTTCTTTATGCAGCATCGCTAGCAGGAATTCCTCCGCAGGTCACTTCAACCTAATTGCTTCTACAGTTGTAGACCTCTTGTCACCCTCAAGTTGCACCTTTGGAAGTTGCGTGAATGTTCAAGGTTTTTTGCGGATGTCCTAACCTAGAAAATTAAGTTGCAAGATCCAGAAGAACAGTTGGTTGTGACATTCAACCACCGGTGGAAGAGGGGCCCGCTAAACCCATACCCAAATTGATCACAACAAAAAAAATTCATTCCTATATTTCGTCCATATGCATAGTAACACACTTTTTGTGCGCACTAATGATAATATGATGTTTGGTTTTTCACGTAACTGATACTTCATAAACCGTGTCTACAAACCCATGTTTCACAATCTAACCCACATGAGCCTTACCTTTGAGTTCATTTGCTGCAATGTCTTGTGGAATTCAATCACACCAGTGCTCAACAATTCTCCCAAGTTTCAAAATATTGCAAATGACAATGATTTCCTTTTGTTCATCTTCTACTCTACTCATCTAATAACAGATGGGATTTATGTGAGCTTACCGACATAACAACTCCCACAGGTAGCATTTTATGGTGTGGTGCTAAACACACATCCACTGGAGGAACTGGAGGCAAATTCTGCAAAATCAACACCATTCAAGAGATTTTCAAAGTTAGTCAAATTATTTCACCTTATTCAATAAAAAAACTCTTCACTCTGAGATTGAGCATCGCATTAAGCATCAACATTATCAAAGTTTCTCTCATATTCTAACTTCAATTCTAAATGCCAACCAAAGCTACCTTCAAAGCAACGTGTCAAATAGGACAATTCCTAGATCTTCAAAATTGGCTCAAAACTGTCCCTCAAGAACAGACCAAGCTGCAGTTAAGGGATACAAATCCAATCCACCATTTACATGTTTGTAACCATGTTGTCAAGTATATAAATGTTTCTGGATAACATGTATATAATCTTTGGATTTTCTTCACAACATGTTTCTGGTGATAAAACCCATCTTTAATTATCAATAAAACCAGCACTACACAATTAATTAATTTTTTCCTTCTAAATAAAACCAGATAATTGTCAATGAAGCATTGCACAATCATTTATTTTAATCATTCATCTCTCTATCAATTAAATACACTAAAGTCACCAAAACTCAAAACTCAAAGTCACAGCATTTTTCTACGCAATCAAATTAAAAAGATACCTACTTTATGAATGAAAATAAAAAAGAAAAAGAAAATACCTGAATCTCATTCTTTGACTTAATTGGTCCTACTACAACATCTTCATCATCATCAAGATCACCATCAGCCGCACTCCAACTAACCATCTTCTCATCATCACTTATCTCCCCTTCTTCTTCTTCTTCAGCATCATCGTCGTCGTCGTCTTCATCATTGTCAGAACCAGACGTCGACGATGATGATGATGAAGAAGTAGAACTCTCAGATTCAGACTCTGAACTT
This sequence comes from Medicago sativa, assembly GCF_051527215.1. Classification (NCBI taxonomy): domain Eukaryota; kingdom Viridiplantae; phylum Streptophyta; class Magnoliopsida; order Fabales; family Fabaceae; genus Medicago; species Medicago sativa. Next base: position 48,762,407 of record NC_140752.1, on the reverse strand, counting down.
TCACTTTCACTTTCACCTTTACTTCCATCATTTTTATCCTCATTCCCATTCACCTCAACTGAAGGAGGGTCACCCGTTAACGTGATCCTTTCCACGGATTTCTCAATAGGAATTTCATCACCCGAAGCACCAAGCTTTTCGGCCACCGGTGTCTCCGCCGAAAAAGGGTTCGGGTCAAGTTCTGACCCGTTGTTGTTGCTAAGCTTTTCAGGCTGTGGCTTAGGTGTCTCTGCCGCAACAGGGTTGTCGTTAACGAGATTTTGAGGTATTAGTTCCGGTGTCTCCGCCGTAACAAGGTTCGGGTCAGGTTCCGACCCGTTGTTGTTTTGGGTTTCCATTGTTAAGATGAAATTTGTCGGAATTGAAACACGAATTGGGGCTACAAAGCGAGGATAGGAGCTGTTGTTTTGCTTTCGCTGCTTAAACCCTAACCTATAACTAGGCGCAAGGGGTTTTGACTTAAATAAAAACGTTCTATAGCTTTTATACAAGCCTTTTGATCTATATCGCAAGGATATTTTTGTCTTTTTAAGATGTGAAATCAATGTTTATCTCACCATAAAGTCGATATTGTCAAACTGCATATTTGAATCCACTAAAGTACATAATATAAACCCAGAGTTTCGCCCACAACCACATGGCCACATGGTACAAAGGTGTAAACTCATAGTTTTAGCTAATACAAAATCAAATGCATCATCACAAAGACAAATACAAACACATGTACGGTTTCTCTGAGACAAAATGGAGGCATCGACGTTACAATTTAACCGACCTTGTTGAGGCCTCTGCCAATGAACAGTTTTAGCTATGTAGTTGGTAAAGCCTACACATTGGACAATATCGTTGTACTAACTGTGTTGCGAACTTTATTATGTTGCTGACGAACGAAATTATTAGGTGATTTCGCTTCCTAAAAATCTTCCAACATATGTCGTGCTCAGTCAACCAGATGAGCACATAATTCATTCTCGTTTTGCAAAAGTTTCAGATTGCGATGTTTCCACAAACTCCACATACCAACATCCATTGTGTGAGAATGTTCAGGCTGCAAGTATTGTAATAAGGAAAATATGGCATTCACCACGGAGCCATGATTGCGAGTGGAGTGATCGACTTCATCCTAAATACCAACAATACACCGCACTTAAATAGAAAAAGGACATTCGAGGAAAATATGAACAAGATCTTCCAAGTCATTGTTGCAACTTATGCAATTCATCGGGCACTGAACCCATTTGTTTAGAAGTCGTATTCTAGCAGGCAAACAACCAGGACACATCCTCCATACGAGGTTCTTAACTTTTGGCGGCACTTTGAGACCGTTATGCAATGGTTAATGGTTTTAAATGCTTATCCCCCTAATTTGTAATTAATGTGTGTTATTTCAATCAAGTACCGAATATCAAAGGTTTACACACTCACTCACTCACTACTCTTACACACTTACACTATATTCCAACACTTTACAATTTTCTAACCTCCTCTGAGAAAACCCATTTTTTGAAAAATTTCCTTAGAACCTTGAACTCCAGAAATGACTTCATCATCTTCTCAACCTACAATTAATTCAATCATTGTTGATATTCATAAAACTTTGAAGATTAAACCTAAAACTATGAGATTAAGAGAATCAAACTTTACAATTTTGTCAGAATTGATAGTTGACTTCGAATCAATGAAAGCAAATGGATTTGATCTCAAGGAAGCATTTGAATATCAAGGGAGGCTTAGTTACTTTGAAATACTGAATTGTCCTACTTACACAAACCTAGTGAAGGATAATTGGGTAACGACTGAAGTGTTTGATTTGGAAGATGCTGATAAGGAATTGACCCAGTAGCAAGCTAAGTATGAAGACATTAAAGGGAAAACTGCTGGGTCTCAAAGTCATCACTGAGATAGAAATTGGATTTTATGTTCAAGGAATTGATGTGAAGATCAATCAATCTGATATTGCAAAACTCATCATATGCAAGAACAGAGAGATAACTGAAATATGGAACCACTGAGAAGAGTGGTTATGCTCAGCAGATCAAGGAGAAATTATTTGCTAGGATTGATAATTTAGGAAAGTCTGGAAATTAGCATCCAATATTTAAATTGTTCTTCAAGATTTTTTTGGGATGCTTACAACCAAGAAGCTCAATAACTGATTAGATCAGTTGGGATCACAAGGATCTAATCCCGTTTCTTGCTTTTAAGATGAAGACCAACCTGCCTCATCTGATTTTTTAGCACCTGATGGAAAACATCAAGGAATACAAGAAAGGAAAGAGGAAGACAATTCCATATGACTATTAAGCATCATTTGAACTGGACATAGAGTGTGGAAATGTGATTTAGTCATTAACTCTTGTCAACATGGTGTTTCTGGATAAGGAAGAAGATAAAAAATCTTAAGTTCCCTTTTGTGTTAGAACAAGGAATCTAAACTTTATGCATGATTATCCTATCATCTCACTGGCTGACAACAAGGTGGCCATTCAAAGCTTCATAGAACTCTATACCCAATAAGGAATTACAATCAAGATGGAAGATATCCCTCAAGGGGAGAGGAAATCTGATTTTGAGGTTCAGAAGGAGCCTAAGAAAAAGGTGCCTCTGAAGGCTTCTAGGACCAGAAATGGAGCTTCTTAAGCTTCTCCCACTTTTTTTTTTTTGACAAAAGTAAACGATATCCATTCATTCAAATTGATAGAGTACATCGATACAATACAAATCCAAATTCGCTAAAAACAAAAGGAATGAATCTGTGAACAAAGTCACATCATCCATGTTAATAGCATAAAACGGTAAAGTATCTATGCCTACAAATATGACTAATATGACTATATTCAAGTCTCCGGAATACTCATGTCTCTGGATCTGCAACGTTGACGACGCCAAAGTCATTGTCATTGATCAGATCTGCACTTGCTCAAAGCTAATCTTTCAACCTGAATCAAATAAAGACCGCACTAAGACGGGAAATCAAAAACTCACCGCACAAAGACGGGAAATCAAAACAAACAGAGTCGTTCAGAGACGACGAAATCACAAAAACAAACAAAAAAAAACAGAAAATATGTGAAATCACTTATTCAATTAGGATAGAAGGAAAAACAACTCGGAGGGGTGATTTTTGGGTCAAAATTGACCCTAAATCACCCCTCTGACAAGAAGAAGAAGAAGAAGAAAGGGGTGGCGGCTAGGGTTTGAGAAGGAGAGAAGAGAGAGAGAGAGAGAGAGAGAGAGAGAGAGAGAGAGAGAGAGAGAGAGAGAGAGAGAGAGAGAGAGAGAGAGAGAGAGAGAGAGAGAGAGAGAGAGAGAGGGGAGTATTCCTTAATATCTATATGGAGATTTTTTTTTCCGCTTCTAAAGCTAAAGTTGTAATACTTTTAAATATTTTTAAATATGCCTGTATTTTTTTGGCGCAATGATGACAAATACGTGTCCCATATTTTTTTTATGTTTATTAGTGATAAATATATGTCCCATGTTTTTATTCATAATGAAAAATATATTTATGGGTTTCAGATCGTCGTCGGTGAAACGCCGCTACGACTGTCCTCTCACAATCTTAGTATGATTTGATTATGTTGTGGTCACTGGTTTCATTCAACGTCGTCGTTGTCTTGTACTGATTTGATGTCGACGCGGTTATGAGTAAGTTTTTTGTGGTGGATTATGTCACGCCGTGGGTTTCTCGATCTGGTTTTTGCTATGTTTTTTATTCTTTTCCGTTTTTGTGTATTGCCGTTTGTTTTCATTTTGTTCCGTGGTGATGAGGATGGGTTGTGGCTTTGTTCCGACTATGTGATTTGGTCTGAAAATCATGGTTTTATTGATTGAAGATATGAGTTCTTTAGTGCTAGTGTTGTTTCGTTGAATGTATATATCTCGATTCAACTTGACTGGTTTTATCTTGAAGGGCTAGGTGCGTAGATGCTCAGTGTTGACGGTAGTAGTCGTTCATCATACCTAAAGAATTTTATTTGTTGTGGTTGCTTCTTGCGTCGTTGGTAGGCTGTGATAGATTTTTGTCGTTTGTTCATCCGTTGATCTGGACTGCGACTGAAGTTTCAAGACCATTGCGACTCAGTTGATTCGACTCTGTAGATAATTTTTCACTTGAGTCAAATAAATTGCTATAAATAAAAGATATTTTGTTATTTAGTAGTAAAGACAATTGACTTCAATTTTTTATTTTTTTGAAAACCTGATTTAGGATGTGAATTAAATTTTAATTTGTAGTTTAAGTCTTGTCATTAAAAATGGTTTTAACGACTTGTTTGTATGTTTTTTTTAAGGAAAAATTGTTTGTATGTTATTTTTCTTGATTGGTTGGTTCTCAAGTGTGTGTGTGTGTGTATGAGAATGAGAATATGTGATAGATATGAGATTAGGTGATGTTTGGACATCTTACTTAAGTACAGGTGCTATAGGATCAAAACAACCCACAAATTACAACTTCAAAAAAACATGATAGATGCATTAGTAATGGTTTACAAACAAAATAGATACTTTACCGTATACATTAGATGCATTAGTAATGGTTTACAAACAAAATAGATACTTTAACCTTATGAAGTTAAAAACTACTCTAATCTAGCATTAGTATTTGTAAAAATGAGATGCATATCTTATTGGCTATGTGCGTCTACGTATACATGTGTGGGTGAAAATTCATGTTACGCAACCAAATTTTTTTTTTCTTTCAAAGATCTCATCCATCAATTGCTTGCTTGATGGTACTTATTTTGACATAGATAAACAACCATAAAAAATTCTTTTAAACGTTGGTTTGATTAAAAACAAAAAAAAAAAAAAAACTTTTTTGGCTTGATAATCTATTGCTTACCAAAGAAGAGTGAAAGAAAGAGAATGGAATGACACACACATGTAGCGAGTGAGAGAAGAAACATGAAACAATACCGCAAATGATGAGAATTAAATGAACATAAATCTTTGTTTTTTCTTCAATCATTGAAAGGTAAACAAAATAAAATGTAAAACCAATTTAAGAATAAGTCAAACCAAATACAAGTTTAATGTCATTAAAATTGTTTAATGTCATTAAAGAAAATAATTCATTTGTATGGTTTGTACAACATAAGGACATGTGTCATTGTTTTAAGTAGAAGAAATGAGAATGTCATGAGGATTGTTTATTTGAACTATGCTCAAATGTATGCATAGATATTGATTACATAAAGAAAACAACCCCTTTAAGCTCTTTTGGGTTGACTTTTTCTCTTTCCAAAAATGCCCTCAATTTTCAATACAAATAGCACATGTAACAAATAGATAAGAATAAATTCAAGAGCTTTGCTGTATAAAGCGAAGAAAAAATCCCGAGGACATTGCGAATAGTAAACAAACCAATGAATATCAAAGGTGAGCGGAATTCATGGGAAGTTAGTTTACAAAATGACATTCAATAAATGCTGCCTTTGATGGAAAACACGTCGTGAAAAAATCGTGGGATTGTAATTCGCGTTATTTAGCTTTTTCCTAAATTTAAATATAAAAAAATGTAACATAATATGAATATATATATATATATATATATATATATATATATATATATATATATATATATATATATATATGTCTGAACTTTTTTTCTTTATCATTTAAAAAGTGTAACAAATTGATGAGTATATTTATACTTACTTTTTCATTATTCAAATTATACCATTAAACAATTTTTTATAAAATAAAGATTGTTGTTGGTATCATTAAAAAAGAATTTATATTATATTTTTTGTTATATTGTTGGTGTCATTGAAATAGATAATCATGGTTAGTTTGATTTGTTATAACTTGAAAGCAACAAACATTTATATTTTTAGTTTTAATAAAAATCAAAATTTCATAAAAAAATACCGCTCATAATTTTCAAACGTTAGAGCAATAAAAAGAGCGGAAAGACACCCACTCAAATGCTCGTCTTTTCACTAGTAAAGACTGAAAAATGATTTACCTATTACACTTGACAAAAGACAACAACTTACTCCTGTTAATGTTATCTGCGCTCAACGAATATGAACCATAAGGCTCTGTTTGGATTGATGGAACTGAACGGAGCGGAGTGGAACAGAACGGAATGGAACGGGACAAAATGGAATGACTACTCCATTTCATTGTTTGGTTATTTTATGACGGAACATGGTCAATTTTCCATACCATTGTTTGGAAAGTGAACGGAATGGAACAATTATAATTTTTTTATTCCATTTATACCCTTATTTTAAACCATACTATTATGTAAAAACAAAATTATATAATTTTTTTAGGAATAAACTCTCTTTCCTATTTTCACTAATGCGTTATACATACCTCCAGAGGAAACTATCATAATAATGATAAAAAAAATTTCTCACATAATGTCCTTGAAGCAAGAAACCACGAATACCAAAGGAACTGCAACAAGAACCAGCATTCCAACACCACTAAAATTAACCTTTGATAACAAACTTGATATATTTCACCTAAAAACGAGCAAAAACAAGAAAAGACAAAAAAACTCCAAACTGAAATGTTATGATAAAATTGAGTACTTTGCTTGTGCCTGTTCGTGAAGAAGAAACATGCACAGAGGCAGACATCACCGAAGAAGAATGTGAAAATGGGTTGTTAGTGAAGAGGAACATGTAGGAATAAGAATTGGATGAGTAAAGGAAATGACAATTAAAATAAGGGTAAAATGGTAATATTGTAAGACTTACATTCCATTCCATTGCATACACCCCAAATTGGGGGGAATGACAAATTGAAGGATTGAGTGGTATAGAATGGAATTGGTTCCATTGTGTTCCATTCCATTCCATTCATTTTTTATAAATCCAAACAATGGAATTTAATTATATACCATTCCATTCCACTCCATTCCACCACATCCCATCAATCCAAACAAACCCTAAAAAAAAAGAACAAATTTGTTGCTCTAAGGTCAAAAGCAAAGAAGCTTTGGAATCAAAAGCTCTCCAAGCTGAAGAACAATTAGATGAACATGTTTTTTTTTTTTTTTTTTTGACAAAATTAGATGAACATGTTGTGATACCTTTTATCTGGAAGGAAAAAAAAAATTAAAATTGTTTAAATAAAAAACTTAGTGAGGAAAGCCTTGTACCGAGTACCTTGAGGTTTAATTAAAAGACACTCACACCCCATTAATTTTAAACATAACACTAACGGTTTTACATGTAGACATAACATAAGAGAATTGTGTTCAATAACGTGTAGGTGCTGGAATTTATTTCGAATCATGCTATCAATTTGGGGTTTTGAGTTTTTAATAGTCTATAACGTGTAGGTACTGGTGGTCTATTATGAGAACAATATAATCGATGACAAGAACCAAAGTTTGACAGCATATAAATTGTTTCTCGAGGAAAATTACAAGCTGTTAGCTAAATTAACTAGCCTAGCTAAATAAAATTTATTAAGATGGAATAACAAATGCTATAATGAAAGAAAGACTCATTAAGATGGATATGGTATAACAAGGTTACTATCCACAACTGAAACTAGTGACACATTGAATCAACAAACCAGTGCACGCAAGATACAAAGTATGCAAAACAAAACAGCTTCACAAAGATAGCAACTCTGCACAAATTCAGCGGAAAAAAATTCCGAAAGGAAATCAATGAAATCTGACTCAAAACTCTAAAAAAAGTCTGAAACTAGTGAACCGATACTCGCTTAAGCTATGGCCGTGCATTCCAAACTCCAACCGGTTTGAAGCATGGAAGTAGCCTCGACTATGTCCAAAACAAACCTACCACCACTATAAAAACAACTAGAACCGCAAAGCTGCACGGAGAGAATGTACCAAAAGGTCAGCAACATTTATATATTAATGTACCGGAGCTAACTTGTTTACTACAAAGTTTGACTTCGTAGCAACATTTATCGAAGAAAAATATCTCTTTGCATGACGCGAACGCTTAATCTTCACTACATAATTTGCATTTAAGACCCTCATGCCTATGAGCCTTTTGGCGTCCTCCTAACGCTTGCGGAGAATGAAACTGTCTTAGTATATTTGCATGAGTAAGTTATCGAATTCGAAGAAACATTTATCTCTACTTGACGCTCATGTGTATGAGCCTTTTGGTGTCCACCTAAAGATTTGCGGAGAACGAAACTGATTCTCACATTATTTGCATCGGTAAGTTTTCAACTTTGAAGATTTTTCTTCAACGTACTTTTCATTTTGAACTTATTAGTAGCTACACTTAACGAAGATGAATCCACATCCAATTTACTTCACGGGTGAAAAAGTCATATTATTGCGTCTGACCTAGGAATCAGAACATCCTTGAAGAGGTCGATGAAATCAATGTGGGTAAAGTTTGAAGCTTGTTAAGATTTTGCAACTTCCTTCCCCTTTGTTGTCATTGTCACCACCTGTCGTTGTTATAAGTAGAAACAACAACCAGGCATGTTGTTGTTTCGACTTATAACAACAATAAGGTGGTCATAAGGGAAGTAAATTGAAAAAGTTGAACAAGGTCAAACTCTAACCACATCATCAACCTCTCTAAGGATGTTCCGATTCCTGGGGGCAAGGATGCAATAATACGACTTTTTCAGCCCAACAAAGAAATTAGAGGTGGGTTCATTTTCATCAAGTTGATCTAATACTAAGCTCAAAAATGAAAAGATGAAGAATAGTCTTGCAAGTCGAAAACTTATCTATGCAAATATTGTGAGACACTTTCGTTCTCCACAAGATTTAATAGGACACCAAAAAGGCTCATATGCATGAGCGTCAAGCAAAGAGAAGGTTTTCTTTGAAGTCAAAAACCTAATATTGTGACAGACAATTTCATTCTCCACAAGCTTTAGGAGGACACAAAAAGGTTCATAGGCATGAGGGTCTTAATGCAAATTATGGTCTATGGAGTGTAGATTAAACGTAAGAGTCATACAAAGACTTTTCTCCTATGAACTTTGCCACGAAGTTGAACTCAATAGTAAACAAGTCATAGAGCTGCTACCATTATCCCCTTGGATGCCTCTCGCTTCAGCTCTGCAAACCTTGCGGCTTTCACGGAAGTACATCAATACTTGTTGCAAATACAAAATCAACAATCAAACAAGAAACAATAAGGTAGAGTTAATAGAATACAAAGTCACTACTGTTACAATGCTAAGATTATAAAAACCTGAAAAACCAAGATGCTCAACAGTGGCTCAAGATAGGAACCCAAAAAAGTAGAACATCACAACTTCACAGATACTCCTCTAGAATAAGATGATAATGTCCAACTATTGTATTGTCCAAGAAACTTGGTAACTGTAGAAGTTGAGAAGTACACAATTGGAACATACCTTAACCAATGCACTGCCGCCTATTACATCAATGCACTGCTCACATCGTAACAGTATATGTTACGACCATTATTTGAGCAAATATGGAATAACATATCAAATGCAAAGTACGTGAAAATAAATTGATGATAATCAGTGAGTCATTATGTTAAGTACGTGAAACTTAAGCAGGGTAGATTTTTTTTTTCCAACTTATGCCCTTTCAATTAGTAGTATGTAGGTTAAAACCTACGAAGCACAGATACGGACACGGACACCGGACACGGACACACCGACACCACTAATAATTTCGGAAAATCACATAATTCAGTGTAATTATATGTGTCGGTGTCGTGTCGGACATGACACGTGTCCGACACTGACACTGGGACACGCCTAATCCAATGAGTGTCCATGCTTCATAGGTTAAAACCCAATCGAGAAATCAAGAAGCTCAATCACAAAATTCTTTAGCATCCTTTTCCTTGCCTCCAGTAGATGAAATCAGTTAAAGATTAGTGGCAAAGGAATATTAGATTGCAAGACAGAAAAATAAAATGCAATATTAGAAGGAACTCACGTGAGAGATTTTATGATAATTGGTGGAGAGAAAATGCAAAAGGCAATGTGCAACTGCTTGCAGAAATCGGAAAAAAGGAGATGAGCATTTTACAATTTATAGTAAAACGCATTTACGTGTCATGTTTTGTACCTACAATTGCAGTTGTCTTTCTACATATCATTCATGTATACAAAATCAACACCACATTCAAGAGAGTTTCAAAGCTAGTCAAATTATTATTTCAATCCCAATAATATGTCAAATACTGGATAATTGTCAATGAAGCCACTACACAATCAAATTAGATTATAGATCTATTTTATGAATTGAAATAAATAAAATACCTGGATCTTATTCTTTGACCTAATCGATCCTACAAAAGCTTCATCATCCAAAGTAACAAGATTTTCAGCCACCCGTCCGACTTTTTATTGTTTTTGAATTTCAGCTGGATCCTGCAATTGTTAAGGTGAAATTGATCGGAATCGAAAATAAAGAAACGAGGGTTCAACCCGTATTGCTTCGGCAGCTTAAACCCTAACTTGGTGCAAAGGGTTTGATTAATTACACATATTGTATGTTCTATCACTTCACTTTTATACAGGAGTAAATGTCGATTTCTTCTCTCATATTTTTTGGCCCAATTTAGTCTCTGACATTTACTAGGTCAAAGATACTAGAGCACGATGTAATGAGAAATTAATTTTTGCACCCTTCACATTTCTCGTGTCCCTTCGTTTTGCTCGTTTTATAATGTGAAGCGTGTTTTGTTAGTTTTCAATAAATACGGGTGTAGGTCCTTTTAGAAATGGAATCACTTGTAAATTCTGAAACAATATAGAGAGAGAACGAGGGAAGAGAGATAAGGAAGCCATTGAAGGGATAGTGAAGCCTAGAGACAAGCTTGTTGATGCTTCTCTAACATTTATTAACTCTCTTGTGTTACTCATGCATTTCATGTGTAACTAAACTCTCTTTTTTGCTGGGATTGGATGTAAATATCTAGGAATCTATGTAGCACTTTTAATCTGGCCAGTTGTATATGCATCCAATATAATTTTAGTTTAAACATGTTCTAATACTTTGCCGACAATGTAGTGTGCCACAATTTATATATTGATTTAGTCAGAGTCTAGTAAGCCTAGATATCTAAGGGACGTTGTTTAAATTATGTATAGGTACTATCTCCCGAGAGATCGCGAGTAGAACTATATTCATGAATAAATTTTTGAGCTTATGCCATAGAATAAGCTATTTTGTCGTCGTGCATTGGAAGTTAGTTCCATGGATAATGAATGAAAGGCTTGATATTTATAGGGAAAGCTTATATATGGTTTGTTTTTACGCATGCTTAGGGCACACATCACATCCTTGAGGCGCTTGAGAGTGCAGAAAATGCACCCTTGAGGCGCATAGGTCATGCTTAAGGCACATGGTCGTACTTGAGGCACATGGACCATGCTCGGGGTGCATGTTAGTGCAATCTGGTTCATAAATGTCTGTTTCTTCGTCCTTTTGGGTGTTTGCTACCATATAAGATGTCTTGGGACTTGGGACCAAAATTTCACCCTCTGTGATATCTTTTGAGGCCTCTTGATTCTTCATTCATGATTTTCCCAAAGTCTTCACAAGTCTTCATATGTCTTGTTTTGCCGATTTGCGTGATTTCTTCGTGAATTACATCAAAACACCCTAAAATTGCTATGTTTCAGGAAAAACAGAATTACATGACTCAAATATAGAAAACATTACAAATGTCTTGAAATTATAAGCAATTTCTCTAATATTCCTTTATTCTAGATGAAAAACCTACTGAAAATGACTAACAAACATGCTAAGAATAACGTAAGATGACCTGTCATCACAACCCCAAACTTAAATTGTTGCTTGTCCTCAAGTAACGAAAGAAAAAATGAATTTTATTCGTTGCATTTTTTTAGAAAAACATATCTTTCCGAAGAGGTTGCTCAGATCATCATACTGTCCCATTTAAAGACTTTACTTACTTACCACATTACATCCAAGCGGGATAGACTTAGAGAAGTTAGCTCATATACAAAACCACAATCTTTTCCAGGATACACATATGTATCTCCTTAAGCCAATAGGGCTGGTCATGACATTTGCCCACTCCAATCATCATATGAATGTATCTTGCTGTAAATTTAATACAATTCTAAACAGACAGTCATGATTAGATTATATACAAGATGGGTACTGCCAACCTTTATTCCTTGAATCAAACAAGATGAGTGCTAAGTATAACTATTTATCTTTTTCGTTTTCATCAAAAATTTATTTTTTTTAAGAGCCCAAATTTTTTGATATTTTTGGCTCTTGATTTTTTTTTCTATTTTCTTTTTGTTAAGAGGCATGGTAATATACTTTTTTTTTCTTTTTCATTTTTTTTATGTTAAATAAGTTCTACTAGTAACCCACCCGAAACTTAGAATGTTGCTAATTTCAAATAGCAACCCCAAACTTAGTTGCAAATCATACCAAGTTAAAAATATTCTATCTAACTCCAAGAGAAATAAAAAAAATGACATTAAGGTTCAGAACTTGTGACATGATTCATCACTTAGTAACAACAAAAGAAATTATTTTTGGAGGCTCAAAGTGGTTTTACAAAGGATAATAAGAATATAACATGGTAGCTTGAAAGGTTCAAAGTACCAAAAAAGAACTGCCTCGTGTGTAGTATAACATGATCGATCGTCCACAAAAAGCGGCCGTAAATTCAATCAAAAATAACATTCATATGAAACACGCACGATAGAAAGAATTATAACAGAAGAATGGATTGAAATATTAGGCTCAAAATCACACCGGTATGCGATACAGAAAAGAGATGGTGAATAATATGAGTACCTTCAGTAGCAAGCCCCAAAAGTTATCTTGCTCTTGAATGTAAGAATAAACTAGCCTCCGTTGTAAATAGTCAGAAATAACTCTCTAAGACTAAAACAATTTAAGCTTAAATGGAAAGGTTATATATTTAATGCAAGGAAATAAAATTAAAAACAATAATGAGGATTAGCAACAATAACAACAAATGGAACATTTAAACCAGTCAAAAAGGATGTGGACACGTAGTTTTCATTTTAGTAAAATAATCTAAAACAAATTTTGAATCTTGCTTTAGATTGTTGATCGTGGATCGAAGCATAGCAATACATACACGATCAACTTTAAAGAAGCGTTCCTTGAGGTCTTGCCAAACATCAATGGCATGTTCATGAAAGACAAGAATCTGAGCAATGTAAGGAGTAACATAATTGATAATCCAAGATTGAATCAAGTGATTACAACATTCCCACGCATTGCAATTCAAATAATCTTCATCAGGAATCTCCATATATCCATCAATGAACTTCAATTTGTTCTTCGCACCTAAAGCAAGATGCATCGAACGACTTGATCCAAGATAATTGGGACCATTTAATTGCGGAGTAACGAGAACATAGTTCGGACCTTCACAAGGATGAACATATAATATGGATTCATTATCAGGTTGTACATTGTGAGGCAGATTGTGTGAAGAAAACTCTCAAAAAAAGGAGAATTCAATGCGAAATCAGTATGAACCAATCGCAAGAAAACGAGAAAACGCAAGTAAATTGCGAAAAATCCAGGAAAAGTGTGAAGAAAAAGCGAGAATTCGCAAGAAAATTGCGAAGAAAGAAGGAAAATTGATGAAAAGTTGAAGAGATTGAGTTGTAACAAACTTTGTAACTAACTTCTTCGTGAAGAAAAAGCTCAATGATACCATGTTATGAGAGAAGAAAGATTAACAAATGAACTCATTTCTCTCAATTAAAAACAGAGATACAACCAACATTTATAGTAGTTGGTATGAAGTCTACGATAGCTAAACATACACACTTATGTAGTGAAACAATCTAACTAACTCTAGGAAGCGTGTAATGCAAGTAAAGCTATGAACTAAGATGTGCTTTGTGTTCAATTGTGTTGCTTCCATTTCTTCATACTCTAATAACATGCTGAAAGAATCTCTCATGGAGAGTAACAAAATCTTTCACTATTTTAATGGAGCTACCTTGGAAAGGGAAAGACATTATGCCGAGCGACCTCACGTAAGTTTATCTCAGCCCACACAAAAGACTTGAAAGAGGTGTATGGTAAAGTGGAAACTGGGTCTTGTTGTCTGAATTGAAATAGGGTACTTTTAGGGCAACAAACAAACAAAATGCCAACAAACGAACATAAAGAACAAACGGAAGCAAAAAATAAATCAGAACTATATACAAAATTTCACAAATTAAAAGATCAATTTACTCAAAAACATAATCAATCATACTCCGATTTGAGAGGGAAGAAGAAAATGAGGGTTAGTAACAAAAACTCGGTTAAATATTAAAACTCAACAAACGTAAAGGACATCAATCCATCTTAACAATAGTTAATTTTGATATTGTTAAAATTCAACAACGTAAAGGACAACAATCTGTTGGAAAATAGGAGAAGATTATAGTGAGAACTTTGTGAGGAATTTAGGAGGAGAATATTTGAGAGAAGAACAATTTCTATTACTTGAAAGGATACTTTGATTCTTGTTTGCTTGCTTGATTTACAAATGACAAGCTCTCCTCTTTTTATAGGCTCCAAGGGAGAGTTCTAGACACATCCTAGGATAACTTTCTACACACTTCAAGAGAGTATTCTACACACTTCTCTCATGAGAGTTCTACACTCTTCTCTCAACTACACTTAATGATATTTCTACCAATCTAGTTCTACATGACTCTAGAACTTTCTATGGGCTACATCACTTATTAGCTAATTGGGCCTAACACTTGATTAGTCCAATGGACCAAATCAAGTTTATTATCCAACATCCCCCCTTAAACTTGATTTGTCATCCCTAGTAAACCTCTGAACTTGATAAAGTCTTCATGCTTGAGTGGCTTGGTGAATATGTCAGCTACTTGATCTTGAGACTTCACATATTCAACTTGTACATCCTTTCTTTCGATGCACTCCCTTATGTAATGGTAGCGAGTATCAATATGCTTGCTACGATCATGGAATACTGGATTCTTTGCAAGAGCTATGGATGACTTGTTGTCCACAAAAATCGTGGTCGGCTCTTTCTGTGACATTCCCAATTCCTTCAATAGATTCCTAAGCCAAACTGCATGACAAACACATGATGTAGCTGCTACATATTCTGCCTCACATGTCGAAAGTGCGACAATTGACTGCTTCTTCGACATCCAAGTGAAAGATGTGTTTCCCATGAAGAACACAAATCTGGTAGTACTTTTCCGGTCATCGCCATCTCCAGCCCAATCACTGTCACTATAACCAACTAACTTATAGTCCTTATCTGATGAGAACCATAAGCCAAGGTCGGTTGTACCTTTGATATAGCGAAGAATTCTTTTTGTAGCCTTGAGATGGGTAATAGTTGGATTCTCCATGTGTCGACTGATGATCCCTGTAGCATAGAGGACGTCAGGTCTTGTGCATGTCAGATACCTCAAACTCCCAACTAAACTCTTGAAGTTGGTAGCATCCACCTTTTCTGCTCCATCAAACTTTGATAGCTTCAATCCACACTCCACTGGTGTGCTAATTGGTTTACAACCGTCCATCTTAAACTTTTTTAGCATCTCCTTTGCATATCTTTGTTGGGAAATGAAGATTCCATCATCTTTCTGCCTTACCTCTATGCCAAGATAGTATGACATGAGCCCAATATCAGACATCTCGAATTCCTTGATCATAGCTTTCTTGAATTCTTCAAACATATTTGGATTGTTTCCCGTGAGGATCAAGTCATCCACATATATGCAAACAAACAAGATATCTCCATTCTTGATCTTGACGTACATGGCATGTTCGTGTGGGCACTTTGTAAAGTTGTTTGCTTTGAAATAGTTATCAATTCGACTGTACCATGCTCTTGGGGCTTGTTTCAAACCATACAGTGCTTTATTTAGTTTGAGAACTTTATCTTCTTGTCCTTTCACCTTGTAACCCAAAGGTTGTTCGATGTACACTTCCTCCTCTAAAACTCCATTTAAAAAGGCAGATTTCACGTCCATCTGGTGAATTTTCCATTTATGTTGAGCTGCTAGGGAGACTATGAGTCTTATGGTCTCCAGACGAGCGACTGGGGTAAACAGTTCATCATAATCAATCCCCGCCTTTTGACTATAGCCTTTTGCGACTAGTCTTGCCTTATATCTTTCAATTTCTCCCTTTGAATTCTTCTTTGCTTTGTACACCCATTTGACACCGATGGATTTATGCCCTTTGGGTAGGGATACGAGTTCCCATGTGTTGTTCTTCTCTATGGATCTGATTTCTTCATCCATTGCATCTCTCCATTTCTTATCTTGTGTAGCTTCTTCGAAGTTCATGGGTTCACAATCTACAAAGAGACAAAATAGTGTGATGTTATCTGTCTCTCCTGTTTGCTCATAGAGATCTTCAAGCCTTCGTTGTGATAGTGGCTCCGTGTTATCATAAAGATCTTGAAGACTCCGTGTGCGCGCCGTAATTCTTTCACTACTTGTATCTTTAGCAGTGGGTGATGTTGGTGAACGGGGCACTTGTTGAACTTCTTGAGACGTATCTTCTTCGAATTCGGGAAAGAAACTGTATTCCTTTTTGTGTGCTTCAAAGTCCCATTCTCCTTCTTCATCAAAAACCACATCTCGGCTAATTACAATCTTGTTGTTGTCTGGATTGTATAACTTGTAACCCTTTGAGTTTTGATCGTAACCAACAAAGATGAACTTCTCACTCTTATCATCAAACTTTGCTCTTTTCTCATCTGGAATGTGAACATGGGCTACACTCCCGAAGACCCTCAAGTGTGAGATACCTGGCTTCCTTCCACTCCATGCTTCTTGTGGTGTCTTTCCCCACACACTCCTAGTTGGAGATCGATTAGATAGATAGACTGCACACACCACAGCTTCAGTCCAAAACTCTTTTGGTAGTTTCTTACTTTTGAGCATGCTTCGAGCCATGTCTAGTATTGTCCGATTCTTCCTTTCCGCCACACCATTTTGTTGGGGGATCTTGGAACTGTCAATGGACGTCTGATTCCATTCTCTTCAAAAAAACTCTTGAAACTCTTTAGAAGTGAATTCTCGTCCTCGGTCAGTCCGCATAGCTTTTATATGTCTACCACTTTCTTTCTCCACAACAGCTTTAAACTTCTTGAAGGTTACGAAGACTTCCGATTTCTATTTCAAGAAATAGACCCATGTTTTTCTTGAAAAATCATCAATGAAAAGGAGGAAATAATTGTTTTTACCTAGTGAGCATGGCTTGATTGGTCCACAGACGTCAGCATGTATAAGCTCGAGTGGCTTCTTGGCTCTTGAGTTTGACTCCTTTGGAAAACTCATTCGAAATTGCTTCCCAAGTAAACATCCTTCACACAGTTGGTCTGGATGGTTGATAGATGGAAGATCTTTCACCATATTTTGGTTTGCCATCAAGCTTAAGCTTCCAAAATTTAAGTGCCCAAACCGGAGATGCCAAAGCCATGAAGCATCATTGTAGCAAGCTTTGAGACACTTTGCAACATCATTTTAGATATTCAAGAAGAACATCCTATTTCTTGACATTGGTACCTTGGTGATGAGATTATTTTTTTCATCTTTGATGGAGAGACTTGAATCTTTCATGTGAATATCATAACCCTTTTCTAACAGTTGGCCCAGACTCAAAATATTGCTCTTCATATTAGGGACATAGTAGACATTTGAAATAAATTGATGTCTTCCATCTTTCAAGCGAATTAAGATATTACCTTTGCCTTTCACTGGAATCTTAGAATCATCGCCAAATGAGATATTTCCATGCACCGATTCATCAAGCTCTACGAACATGCTCCTTTTTCCACACATATGATTGCTTGCACCAGTGTCAAGGCACCATGAATTTTCATGGATGCCTTCATTACTTCCACGTGCTAGCAGCACTGTTTCAAATTTCTCGTCTTTTTCTTCCACGTAGTTGGTCTTCTCCTCTACTAGATTCTTGGAGAATCTACACTCTGAAGCGTAGTGCCCAAACTTGTGACAATTGTAGCATTGAGTTTGAGATTTTTCATACCTTGATTTTGGGTATCCTCTCCCACGTCCTCTAGTTGAGGTCTCTCCTTTCTCGTAACTGTTTTATCTTGGTTTTCGGGTGTCAAACATTGATTACGTTTGAACCTTTTAAACCGGTGATATCTTATTTTTTCTTGGGAAGGGAAAAAGTAAGCAAAACCCTTGAGAATCGAGGTCCGGGAGTTGTTTTCGCTACGGGAAGGTGTTAGGCACCCATAACGACTATAGTATCCTATAGGAACCGTCTTTAACTTCTACGCGCGCGCTTTGTTTTTAAATGCTATTTTGAAAGAAAATATTAAGCCTAAGAGTTTCTAAGTGAAGAATTGGAGGGAGAAGAATGTTTTTGGATTTTTATTTTAGTTGAATTGAAGGAATTTTGTTCCTTGCCTACGTACCCGATTAAGAGATCAAATCCACCGTAGTTCTCTTCCAAAAATGTTTTTTGTTTTTGTTGGTTGATTTTAAGTTTGAAAATGGGATTTTGAAGAATAGAAAGAGGCCTCAAGGGCATGAGATTTAGAAAAGGTGAGGTGGGATTAGTTATTTGCAAAATATGGTCCAAGTATGATTAAAGTTCATTAGAATTTGATTAAGAAAATACAAGGAAAAATTCAATGGGGTTTTGGACCCCAAGGTTTATTAGGAAAAAGGTTTGGGTGATGTTTTTCACATTTTTTTGGAAATTGATTTTTCTAAGTTTAAAGCCTAACATACATCTAAACATACAATCCTAAACATACATCTAAACATGCATATTCTAGCTATATACCTAAAGTAGTGTGTGTGCATGTGTCGGTGCTTGTGTCGGTGTACATTATTAGAGTCCATTGTCCTTTACATCATACCCTAGATACATTCTATGGCCTCTTTGCCAAGAAATTGAAATTGCATAAAAGTAAAATACAAAAAAAAACTCCTAAGTATTTACATTCTAATTTTTGGTGAAAATTAAATTGCAAGAAAAAAAAAAAATAGAGATGAATATGGGATGAAATGGAGATGCTTATGAAATGATGAAACATGAAATGAAAGGAGTTAGTAGCACATGACAATATCAAAGGAAATAAAGCAAGAGAAACACTAGAACATAAAGGATAGAAAATGAGTGCAAACATGGCTAAAATTTGTTCATAGAATGCAAGAACCATATGACCTATAATTCTCACATTCCAATACATTTTTAAAGGTTTAGAATCAAGTCTTGGAATGGGAATTAAGGCAACATGATTTACTTGGCATTTTAAAACAAACTTTAAGCATATTTGCATTATTTAACTACACAAGTAACTTGTAAGCTAAGCAATTGAGAAAAATTCACACACATGCAGCCAAAGTCAAATGTAAACAGTAGCAATAAACGCACAAAATTCAAGTAACATTTATCACCAACAATTATCAAGAACTTGAAGTAGAACTAAACAATTTTTCATGAATTTTTGCATAAAAAACAAGAAATGAAGCAAGAACATACACTTAACTTTTTTCATCAAGATTTTCAGTAGCAATATGCATAAAATCATCACAAAGAATTACAAGAAATACATACAAATTTTTATAGAATTTTCTAAGGAAATTTGGACATGGCCAGAGGTGTGAAAAGCGAAAACAAGGTGTGAAATAGCAAGAACAATAAGAGAAAATGCAGGATTTGCAAGAAATAAGCCCAAGCCCGTACACAAGAGGAAAACGGATCACCAGAGAGCGCAGGGATCGTCGGATCGATCCAAATGGATCAAATCCGAGATCCAACGGCCAAAACACACGAAGGAACACGTAGGCATAACCACATGGAATTAGAGGCAGGTATAAAAACTGAACACAGGCCAGGCAACTACATAACCAACATATACTTCTCTCTCTAACATGATTCTAGAGAGAGAAGCTCTGGAAATAAGACATCGGAGAAGACGATTAGAAGGACGTCCGACGCGGCGGCCGGCCGGCTTCCGGCGGCGGCGCCACCGCGTCGGAGAGCTCAACCTATATTTTTTAAAACTTTTTTTTATGGAAAACAGCCTCCTTCGTCTTCTCTATTCGAATCCACCGTCAGTTTTCAAAAACAAACAACCAGCAAGCCTAGATCTAAGCCTAAAGTTCCAATCCAAAAAAGTCCAAAAGAAAGCAAAGATCAAGAAAACGATGTTACCTCTTGCTGAATTCGGAACAAGAGAAGAAAGCGAAGAGGGAAACCTCACGAGTTCCTTCGGATCCAAAAGACGAAATCGGAGAAGCCTTTTTTCCACTTCGTCGGTGTGCGAAATTGCAACTTCTTCTCTTGTTTCGGCTTGAATCCACTTTTCTTGCTTTGATCCCGTCTCAATTCGACGCTTTGCGGTTCGTAAAGAAACTTTGCGTGTTGTTGTTGTAGGTTGAGATGAGGAACGAATTCGTTCTTCTTCTCTGTGTTCTTGACCGATTCTGTTTCAGTTGAGTAATCGATTGAATTCACAGAATTGCGACGAGAATTGTGGTTGTTTCTGATGAAATGGCGTTGATGAATCAGTGGATTTGTTACTGTTATTGTTGACTATGAGAATTGGTGGTGAATTATGGCGGTGATTTGTGGTGTTTTTGTGGTTTGTTAGGGTTTGGTTGCGGTGGAGATGAGTTGTTACCGGTTCAGTTACGGCGGAGCTTGTTGAAGTTCTTGATGAACTTCAAGCAAGTTCTTCTGGTTTCTGGCGTTTGATTCGTTTTGGTGGAGAGAGAGAGAGAATGAGAAGTGTTTTTGATGAGTTGTCAAAAAAATGAATGGGATCCTTGACTTTGACCATTGAGTCAGCTTTTATAGCTGATGTGTAACTGCCTGGACCTGTTAGATGATGACATGTGGCATAACCTTATAACAAACCTCTGTGGACTAATGAGAACTTGACATGTGGCCTGGACCTGTGACTTGGACAAAAAAGGACTAACCTGCAATTAACTAAAAAATAAAGGACTGAAATGCAAAAAATGACAAAAACAGGACTTAAAAGTAATTAATAATAAAATTGGTAAAAAACGTAATTTGGAAATAAACGTAAAGTGAAACGATTAAAATTGACAAAACGGACTAAAACGAACCAATGGCCTAAATGAGGTACTTTAAAGTAACCTCTCTTTGCCGAAATTTCGTGTGAAATGACCAAAATGCCCCTGGGGCTAAAACGACTAAAAAAATGACTCAGATGCAATTTTAAAATGGATTTTTGACAGGAAATTAAAGCAAGAACTTATACAAACAAAATTAAAGGACTCAGAGACAGTTTCAACAGTTTAAACAGAGTTTTGACACATGAAAAGACCAAAATGCCCCTAGGGGCAAAACTGACTCAAAATGACTTCAAATGCAATTTTTTGAAATGGATTTTGACATAGAATGAAACAGAGACTTATTCAAACTCCTTGAAAGGACTTAAACAAATTTCCAAATATTGAAAGAAATTTTGACATAGGAAATGACCAAAACACCCCTGCATGTGAATTTTGCAAATAACATTGCAGAGAAAGATGTAATTGATCAGAGCCAGTTCAAATGGCTTGAAATGCAAGAAAAGAAGAATTGATCAAGTATTTTTAGGTCCAAAATTAGGGTATAACAGTAACTGCTTCCAGGAAAATTTGAACCACACGCACCGTAGCCACGTCCAAATTGTCCTCGACTGCGACCTCGTCCTTGACCTCTACCTTGACTTTGTTGGCTCCTCTCATTTCTTTGACCTTCATCTTTCTCTTTTAGTTGCATCTTGAAGAGTTTCTCGGTGATCTCTTTCTTCTTCTTGTGCTTCTCTTCATAAGCTTGCAAAGATCCTTGAAGTTGCTCTATTGTCATAGTCTCTAAATCTTTGGTTTCTTCAATTGTCACAACAATATGCTCGAATTTGGGGTCTAATGATCGGAGTATCTTCTCCATAATTCTCACATCTTCTAACTTTTCACCGTTTCTTTTTAATTGATTTGAGATAGAGATAACTCTAGAAAAATATTCTGAAATAGACTCTGACTCTTTCATATGCAAGGATTCAAACTCGCCTCTTAAAGTTTGGAGACGTACCTTCTTTACCTTGTCTTCTCCTTGGCAAGAGGTTTTAAGCTTCTCCCATGCCTCCTTAGCGGATGTTGCATTTGAGATTTTCTCGAACTCATCTTCATCCAATGCTTGGTAGATGTGGAAGAGAGCTTTTTTGTCTCTCTTTCTTGAATCCTTCAAAGAGTCTCCTTGTGCTTTAGTTAAGGAATCCTAATCTTGTGATTCCGTATAGCCTTTTTCAACAACCTCCCAAACATCGTGTGCTCCAAGAAGAGCCATCATTTTGATGCACCAATTATCATAGGTACTCCCTTTTAGAAGTGGAACTTGGAAGGATGCCGCTCCATTGACCGCCATAACTATGGAATAATTTATTCTCAGAACCTAAGCTCTGATGCCACTTTGTTGGAAAATAGGAGAAGATTATAGTGAGAACTTTGTGAGGAATTTAGGAGGAGAATATTTGAGAGAAGAACAATTTCTATTACTTGAAAGGATACTTTGATTCTTGTTTGCTTGCTTGATTTACAAATGACAAGCTCTCCTCTTTTTATAGGCTCCAAGGGAGAGTTCTAGACACATCCTAGGATAACTTTCTACACACTTCAAGAGAGTGTTCTACACACTTCTCTCATGAGAGTTCTACACTCTTCTCTCAACTACACTTAATGATATTTCTACCAATCTAGTTCTACATGACTCTAGAACTTTCTATGGGCTACATCACTTATTAGCTAATTGGGCCTAACACTTGATTAGTCCAATGGACCAAATCAAGTTTATTACCCAACACAATCCATCTTAACAATAGTTAATTTTGATTTTGTTCCATCAAACAATTGTCTTTTAACTTTTAAGAGTCAAACGGAATCAACTGGAAGAACATGGTTACCTCATGAGTACCAGCATAACTATTT
The DNA here is from genome assembly GCF_051527215.1 of Medicago sativa. NCBI lineage: Eukaryota > Viridiplantae > Streptophyta > Magnoliopsida > Fabales > Fabaceae > Medicago > Medicago sativa. The sequence continues at coordinate 48,739,508 of NC_140752.1, read as the reverse complement.
GGTTACAAACACTGATGGCCAGAAGTTTCCTGGTTGAGATCAGCCTTATTATTAACACTTTGGTTTTCCATTTGTGACTCCAGATCCATTTGTTAAGATTAGCCTTATTATCATTAACACTTGCCTTACCTTTGAACATTTATTATCTTTCCGAATTTTTATTGAAAATTCTGACGATGAGAAGAAATCATTTTTTTTTGCCTTATTTATCGATTAATATTACTTGCTAATTACAAATACAATATTATGAGATCCATTTCAATGAATTTCTACAATTTCTAGTCATTGTACAATTCTTGGTTCCCAACACGATTGCTAGTTTCTACACAACCTAATGTCTAATAGCTCATTGGAGGGACAATGAAAGCTACAATGTGTTTACTAATGGAATTTTCAAGTCTTCTTTTCCTATGAGGTTTGAAGGAGGGTATTGGAGAAATACTTTTTGTATATCAAAAAGTTGCAACCTCTTCCAAATATAATTTGCTAGACCAAAATACTGGGAAACCTCTTCCAAATATCATTTGCTAGAACGAAATACTAGGTATGGTTAAGGGTGGGAGTATGAACAGGTTCCATGTTGGTACCGCTCCCGTTTCCAAAAGTCCAAATATTTTTCTACTAGATGGGGCCATGAAATAGGAAGGTTAGTCGATATTGTTGTAGAAATTATGTCTTCAGTTAAGCTTGACACTATATGATTTGTAGAGCATCGACGTGGCAAAGGATTGACATTGTTTTGAGGCCACATCCCATGGATGTTGAACCTGCTTGGTTTATGAACACATTTATTGATTTTGCCTGCGGTAAGAAAGTGGCCACTGCATTACCATGAAGAAAATAATCATTTTGAGCAGCATAGCATAATGATAAGGATAAAAAAAATAAAAAGCATAAACACAATTTTGGCCCTCTAACTTTGCAGTAGTTGCGATTTTGGCTCCCTATTAAAAAAAACTAACATTCGAACCCCTTTTTGCCTCGTAGTTGATTCCTTGTTTGATTGTGATTTTATTACTTTTCTTTTGTCACTTTCCTGTCAAAATGGCATTCACAAAAATATCTACTTCTCTCAAAAAATAAAAAGTATCTACTAGTGCTAACAAAATAAAGAATAACAGCGGTTAGAGGAAATCTTACTGCTGAAGAGTTGGTTTGTTGAGTTTCCTTCAGAATATGAGCTTTGAGTTCCTCTTCATTATCTAAACTGGCTCTTTTTCTGGACATTTTTCTGCATTAAAATGAGTGTTAGGTTAGCAAAATGACCATCAAAAGAAATACATGTGAGTTAGCATTTAACAATAGAATAATTTTTAGTTAGACACAAAGTTTACTCTTCACATTATGAGATGAAAAATAAGTAAAAAGGGTAGTCCGGTGCATTAAAACTCCCGCATACATAGGGTCCGGAGGGTTCCATCATTTGATGTTTTGTTCACAATCTTACTGTAATATCCCACTTTTATGATACAAAGAATTACTTGTTAACGATAGATTAAACGCGGTTAAGACTAAGGGTAAAATGGTAATTTCTCATGGAGGGACTATTTAAGGATTTTTGGCTCAATAATTTCATACTTCTCACCATTTTCTCTCTCTAGGGTAAAGATTCAATTCTTCTCTCCCTTCTCTCTAGGAAAAAAATCGGTTCCCTCCTTCTCTCACTCTACGCAATCTTTGATTTTCATCTTTCCTCATGAAATTAAAGACAAAGATGGCTAGGGTTTATGGTGTTGGTTAGGGAAGTGATGAAGAAATCTTCTCTTTTCCCCTCTATTCATAATCTTTGCTCAATCTTCTTCTTAATCCTTCAAGAAACAAGAATCTAAGTTAGATTAGGGTTGGAACTTGTTGGTGTCAAGTGGGAAGCAAGTTTCACCAACATCCCTCTTTCAACTAGGGTTTGAACTTAGGGTTTGTTGTCAAGAACTTGGAGTTGTGTGCATATTCTCAGGATAAACCAAGGTGAGTTCTAGGGTAGTTCCGTTCCATGGGATGAGTGTTAAAGCTTGCAAGAAAACTATATATTTTTCTAGGGTTAATGTATATGAAAGTTACCCCTTTTATGCCATGCATCTTTATACTTGTGAATACTTGCATAATAGTTGTTTTACAGGTTCTATATGACTTCTAGTACTATGGTATGCCTTGGGATGCCTTGCTTTGAGGTTTTTGGGTGCAAAATGTCATTTTTTCATGTTCTGAACTGACATAACTCGCCAAGGCGAGCTATTACTCGCCACGGCGAGCTAGAAGTGCGAATGGGGGGTTCCACTCGCCCCCAACTCGCCTAGGCGGGTAACTACTCGCCTCCCACACCATTTTACTCGCCATGGCGAGCAGACAATGAGGGAGACTCCTTGTTTTGCTCGTCATGGGTGGGTTGGGCATTTCGCGGGCGGTTTTCTTAGAACAAATCTTGAAACGGTAACCCCTCAATTCAAGACACCAAGGCATAGTTTCCAAAATAATGTTTCTTGAATGTTAAGCAAGTATTCATTATGCATAAATGAGCATGGCATACGAGGGAGTTTATTAGATAAGTTGAATGGGCATTATGTAATAGTGTAGGAGAGAAATGGAACTAGAGCCTCGACGTAGATGTTGAGAACTAGGGTGTAGATCAAGATTAACTATGTTAAGGGTAATGAATGTCTTTTATGCTTATGAACTTATATGTATTACCCTAAGGATCGATCAAGGATCCGAGTTAAAGGAATTTAACTCAAGTGGTTATAGATTAATCATTCATGTATGCATAAGATTATGACTAATACAAGATGTAGGTGTTCGTGTCTCTCGCTATCCACGTTAGGGGGATACGAGAGGTTCTCGACCTAAGGGGAACGGTTCAAGCCGCAAGGGACCCGCACGACACCGAGGGAGTCCGATGTACGTACATCGGTCATGTATGGGAGTGTACTCGGGGTTACTCCACCCGGGACTCTCTGTAAAATGAACCAAGATTATGTTTGATTGTTCAACCCTAACATAATGATATAAAGAATGTATTCATGCATGATTATGATATGATGATAGATATGAGCAAGTTATTAAGGATTGCCAAGGACGATCCTAGGTTACCCCCATTCGTCCGGTATAGGTTGTGCCATGATTTAATTTATGTTTAGGCTTCGATACATTTAATGTATCTTAGTAAAGCGGTTCTAGGAACCCTTAACCGCCATGGCATGTATGTTCTTAGCAAGCCTATAACAAATAGGAAAGACCTAAGACGGATATAGCATGCACGACCGTCGAAGGTACAAGTCCACACACGTATAATCAACCGCCAGGTTGTAAAGTAGACACGTGATAACCATAGGTTATCCCCGAGGTTATCACTAGCCTAGGGCTAGAAAGAACTCACTGAGACATTATGTCTCACCCAATTCCTTATTTGTTCAGGTTCACAGGTTGCGCAAGGAAAAGGTAAAGAAAAAGTCTTGGATTGATCGTGACTTCATGAAGTCGCTTTGTTGTGAATTAGAGATGTATATGTTATATTATAAGATGTGTTTTTATGGGTTTTGTATTTACCCTATGTATGTTTAACATTTGGTGTAACAATGTAACATAGAAGCTTTGGATGGTGTTGTAACCGAACTTCCGACTTGATGACGTGTCTTGTATTTGTATAATTAATGTATCCAATATCAGTTTAACGCTTATTTGATTATTCTAGACACTTTCAAATTTAGGCGTTACAATTTGGTATCAGAGCAGGTCTTTCCAGATCGTGCCTTGGGTCATTAATAATACAATTCAAGTAGTCGTTCTTTTTGGTGTGTAAGATATTTGTCCTCATTGTTATATTGGTTAAAATTGATCACTTTGACTTAAATATGACTGTTAGAGCGAAAATGTCTGGAGCCCGAAGGGGACGAGGCCGGCCAAGAGGTAATCCGTATGTGGAGGAGAATGTAAATCCTGATGCTCAGATGTGGGCACAGTTGATGCAACAAAACCAACAGATGATGCATATGATGCAGCAGCAGATACAGCAGAACGCTCAGACTCAGCAGCAGTGGGCTGCGAATATGCAGCAAGGTCCGGGTGTTTGTCATCAGCCCCTTCCACCACCTCCAGTTGTGGGAAATCCGACCTTTCGAGAATTTAACCGGAACCATCCCCCGGAGTTCGATGGTAGTGGTGAGCCACCTGAAGCTAAGAGGTGGATCAAACAGATGGAAAAGATTTTTCTGATGGTTCATTGCACCAAGGAAGATAAAGTGGTTTTTGCAACGAATCAATTCCGAGGTGCAGCGCTTGATTGGTGGGAAACTGCTCGGCGTAGAATGGAGAATAATGGGTTGGAGTTGAACTGGGAGAATTTCAAGCAAGTGATGAAGGAGAAGTACCTTCCTTTGTCATACAAGGTCAGGAAGGAGCAAGAATTTCTCCATCTGAGGCAAGGTCATATGTCGGTGACAGATTTTACGAAAAAGTTTGAGGAATTATCTTATTACTCTACTCACAATGAGTATGCGGGTAATGAGATGTGGAAGGTCAATCAATATAAGGATGCTTTGAGGGGAGAACTCTATGATGTAGTGAGTCAGCAAAGGGTAACAGATTATGATGAGTTGGTGCATAACAGCTTGGAGGCTGAAAGAGGTTTTGACAAGGCAGCTAGAGAAGGTTCTGGGGCAGGTGGAAGAAACCGAGGTAACTTTGTTGACAAGTATCATGAGAAGCTGAAACCCAAGGGTTCTCCAACTAGAGGAAAGTACACAGGTCCGCCTAAAGCTTATCCAACTTGCAGGAAGTGTGGCAAGGCTCATCAAGGAGAATGTAGATCAGGTTCTAATAATTGTTTTGCATGCGGTCAGTCGGGGCACTATGTGGTTGATTGTCCAAACAGAGGAAACAAGGGCAAGGGTTTGAGTACTACAATGAGTAAAGGTAGAGTGTATTCCCTTGATGGTAAGAAGGCGCAGGCAAATGAAGACTTGATTAGTGGTACATGTTTTCTTGGTCAGAATCCTGTTAATGTTTTATTTGATTGTGGTGCATCATGTTCTTTCATTTCATTTCAATGTGTTGAAGCTCTTCAATTGTCTACTTCATTATTAAATCCCCCTATGAAGGTAACCACAGCCACTGACGGAAGTATTGTCGCGAGTTATGTTTGTGAAAATTGTCCCATCACCGTATCTAGTAAGACGTACTATATAGATTTAGTATGTCTTCCGATGAAGCAACTTGATGTTATTTTGGGTATGGATTGGTTGTCAGCCAATCATGTGTATATTGGGTGTGCAGAAAGGACTATTTACATGCCAACTAGTAATACGGTGCAAGGTGTAGCGTTGTCAGAACTGATTAAGCACACGTATCAGATGGCTCAGTTTATTTGTGCACAAAATAAAGGTTTTTATGTAATGCTCACGGTGACTCCAGAATCAGACTTAAGCCCCAATGATATTCCAATAGTTAGTGAGTATTTGGATGTTTTTCCACCCGATATTACTAGTTTGCCACCGGAAAGGGAAATTGAGTTTTCAATTGATTTGATTCCGGGAGCCGAACCTGTGTCGGTAGCACCTTATAGAATGTCTCCTTTGGAACTTAAGGAACTGAAATCGCAATTAAAAGATCTTATTCAGAAGCATTTCATTAGACCTAGTGTGTCTCCATGGGGTGCACCGGTATTGCTGGTCAAGAAGAAAGATGGCAGCATGAGGCTGTGTATTGATTACCGTCGGCTTAATAAGGTAACTATCAAGAACAAGTATCCTTTGCCAAGGATTGATGATCTCCTTGATCAAATTAAGTGAGCGTGTGTGTTCTCGAAAATTGATCTTAGGTCGGGTTATCATCAGATACGCATCAAATCCTCTGATGTGTCCAAGACGGCTTTCAGAACTCGTTACGGACACTATGAATTCCTGGTTATGCCTTTTGGAGTATCCAACGCACCAGCAGTCTTCATGGATTATATGAACCGGATTTTCCAACCTTATCTAGATCAGTTTGTTATTATTTTCATTGATGACATTTTGATTTATTCTAAGAATCCACAAGATCATGCTCAGCATCTAAGAATAGTGTTGGATATCCTTCGGGAGAAGCAATTGTTTGCAAAGTTCAGTAAGTGCGAATTTTGGTTATCTGAAGTCAAATTTCTGGGCCACGTTATTTCTCAGGGTGGTGTAGCCGTTGATCAATCGAAGGTTGAGGCTGTTCAAAATTGGGCAAGGCCGAAGAATGTTTCAGAAGTTAGGAGCTTTTTGGGGTTAGCAGGTTATTACCGACGTTTCATCATGAAGTTTTCTCAAATCGCTTTGCCTTTAACTCGACTCACGAGGAAAGAGGTACCTTTCGAGTGGGACGAGGAATGTGAAAAGAGTTTTAGAACCCTGAAAAAGAAATTGACTCAAGCCCCTGTTTTGATTATTCTGGATCCAGAAAAGAAATATGTGGTATTTTGTGATGCATCGTCTAAGGGACTCGGAGGAGTGCTTATGCAAGAAAACAATGTAGTAGCTTATGCATCTAGACAACTCAAGACGCATGAAGCAAATTATCCCGCTCATGATTTGGAGTTGGCTGCTATAATCTTCGTTTTGAAGATATGGAGGCATCACCTTTATGGAATGCACTTTGAATTGTTTAGTGATCACAAGAGTCTGAAATATTTATTTGATCAGAGGGATTTGAATATGAGGCAGAGGCGTTGGATGGAGTATCTTAAGGACTTCGACTTTGATTTGAAATATCATCCAGGAAAGGCCAATGTTGTAGCGGATGCTTTGAGTCTTAAGGCCTTAATTCAAGCCGAAGTTATGATGCACACTTGTAAGATGTATGAAAAGGTTCGTGATCTTAACCTTGGAGTTACTGATGTCGGTGATGGTATTTGTTTGTATAATTTGGAAGTCTCGTGTGACTTGCGATCAAGAATCGTACAAGCACAAAATGATGATTTGGAACTTCGGAAACGAAGTGGTTACCCAGAATTCTCTATGGCTGCAGATGGAGCAATTTTGTATGAAGGAAGATTATGTGTTCCAAATGATCAAGAGCTTAGAAGATTGATTTTGGAAGAAGCTCATAAAAGCAGTTTTTCAATTCACCCTGGTACAACTAAGATGTATCAAGATTTAAAGAAGGAGTATTGGTGGCCCGGCATGAAAAAGGATATTGCTGAATTTGTAGCACGGTGTGTTGTATGTCAGCAAGTCAAGATAGAGCATCAGAGACCAGCTGGTATGTTGCAACCATTAGAGATTCCTCAATGGAAATGGGAGCACATTACCATGGATTTTGTAGGAGGTTTACCCCGTACTCAAAGAGGTCATGATTCAATTTGGGTAATAGTAGATAGGCTAACCAAATCAGCTCATTTCTTACCGGTAAGGTCTACCTACAAGACATCACAATATGCAGATTTGTTTATTTCCGAGATTGTCAAGCTACACGGTGTTCCTGTGAGTATTATATCAGATAGGGATCCAATCTTCACTTCGCATTTTTGGAGGGCTTTTAATAAAGCCTTAGGTACTAAATTGAAACTAAGCACGTCACATCATCCGCAAACCGATGGTCAATCAGAAGGGACTATCCAAACCTTAGAAGATATGTTACGTGCTTGTGTTTTGGAAAATGGAGGAAGTTGGAACCATCATCTACCTTTGATAGAATTTTCCTACAACAATAGCTATCATGCAAGTATTGGAATGGCACCATATGAAGCTTTGTATGGTAGGAAGTGTAGGACCCCTTTGTGTTGGGCTGAGGTTGGAGACAAGAGCATCCTTGGACCGGAGATCATTCAATAAACGACTTTGAAGATTAAGTCAATTCAAGAGAAAATGAAGATAGCTCAAAGTCGTCAGAAAAGCTATGCGGATCAGAGGCGGAGACCTTTGGAGTTTAATGAAGGTGATCATGTGTTTCTAAGAGTTACGCCTAAGCTGGGTTTGAGAGGTGTTTTTAGAACCAAGAAATTAAGTCCTAGATATGTGGGACCGTTTTTGGTACTCAAGCGTATCGGACCAGTAGCTTATCAGTTGGCCTTACCTCCAGCTATGTCGGGTTTGCATGATGTATTCCATGTGTCACAGCTGAAGAAGTATGTCCCGGATCTCTTTCAACCAGTTGAATTAGACTCTATAGAGTTAAGATCAGATTTGACATTTCAGCCGGAACCATAGGGTATAGTAGATCGTGACGTCAAATCTCTCAGGAACAAAGAGATTCCCAAAGTCAAGGTTGTATGGAAAGGATCTCCAGATGGTGAAGCAACATGGGAACTTGAATCAGAGATGTGGAGTCAGTATCCGCATTTGTTTTCAGGTAAATTTCAAATTTCGAGGACGAAATTTTTTAAGGGGGTAGAATGTAATATCCCACTTTTATGATACGAAGAATTACTTGTTAACGATAGATTAAACGCGGTTAAGACTAAGGGTAAAATGGTAATTTCTCATGGAGGGACTATTTAAGGATTTTTGGCTCAATAATTTCATACTTCTCACCATTTTCTCTCTCTAGGGTAAAGATTCAATTCTTCTCTCCCTTCTCCCTAGGAAAAAAATCGGTTCCCTCCTTCTCTCACTCTACACAATCTTTGATTTTCATCTTTCCTCATGAAATTAAAGACAAAGATGGCTATGGTTTATGGTGTTGGTTAGGGAAATGATGAAGAAATCTTCTCTTTTCCCCTCTATTCATAATCTTTGCTCAATCTTTGTAACACCCATACTAGACGTATCTAGAAAGTCTAGCGTGTGCGTTAATTCAGTACTGGATACATCAAAAATTTACAACAATAAAACTTCGAATGAATAATCTTATACAACAAATGCGTTTGTACAACATAAATACAACTCAAATTTTCATAAATGTACTATATGCAATCCTTGAAGTATCTATACATCCTGCAGCGGTACAAACGAACACTTGTCGCATCATCCATTCAGCTACTAGCTTGCTAATCCAACCTGACATCTGAAACAAAAATGGATTGGGATGAGACATAATGTCTCAGTGAGTTCCCCTAAATCCTAGGCTATAGGTAACCTCAGGGGAAACCTACGGTCACCACGTGTCTACTTTACAACCTGACGGTTGATTATACGTGTGTGGGGACTTGCATACTAGACGGTCGTGCAAACTAGGGCCGTCATAGTCTCACCTTAACTTGTTATAGGCTTCACTTCCTATACGTGTCATGGCGGCCGAGGGAACCTAGGACCGCATTGCCAAGATTACGCTCTACGTATCGAGGCCTAAACATAACATAATCATGACACGATTCTAAACCGGACGATTAGGGGAAACCTAAGATCGTCATCGGTATCAGGTTCATATAATTCTCTTTACATAACTTATACTTGTCTTAAAGCATCTAATGCTCTTGTCCTTAACATGGTCTTGCATGAATCATACTACATGCCATAACATAATCATAAGGAACATAATCGTATTCATATCATGCATAAACGTATCTAAGTTCGTTCATTAGGTTAGCGTTGAACAAACAATTATTATCTTGATTCATTTTACGGATAGTCCCGGGTGGAGTAACCCCGAGATCAATCCCATACATGACCGATGTACGTACATCGGACTCCCTCGGTGTCGTGCGGGTCCCTTGAGGCTTAAACCGTTCCCCTTAGGTCGAGAACCTCCCGTATCCCCCTGGCGTGGATAACAAGAGACACGAGCACCTACGTCTTGCTTATTTCAGTGACATGCGGGTCCCTTACGGCTTGAATCGTTCCCCTTAGATCGAGAACCTCTTGTATCCCCCTGATGTGGATAGCAAGAGACATGCCACCTACTTATGATAATCATAGTCTTGTCGTACGTATACTTAAACATAATCATACTTGCTTGCTTATTACCTCGGACCCTTGAGTCGATCCGGTTAGCGGTAATCTTATACTTGTACATACTTAGTCTTAGTGGAGAGATTAGCTAATCAATCCATGGCTTAACATACTCGCAATCTTATTCTTATTCATGTGCGAAGATATGCATTTCGCGTATGAAAATTCTAGGGATTCTTGCTAACTTGCTAGTTCTTGACAACTATGTCAAGGCTCTAGTTTTCCCCTTGCTTATGGATTATCTTGCTACCCCAGTTCGTATCGTACATACATGTCATCCTCTCATATACCAAGCATCACTAAACATGTTTAATACTTGCTTCATTCATAAGAAAACTCTTTTAGAAATTCATCATATAGGACATTGGTTTGAGGGGTTTGTTTTTATGAAAGATTACACGGGTAACACCAGCTCGAAAGATGACAACAGGGCCTGAGGCGAGCAAGTTGTACTCTGTTGCACAAACTCACTCGCGAGGCGAGTAGCACCACTCGCCATGGCGAGTTGCTTTTCTCGCGAGGCGAGCTCAGGGCGAGCAACACCCCCCACTCGACTTTCATACACGCCGTGGCGACCAGCTTGCTCGCGAGGCGAGTTATGACAGTCCAGCACCTGCATAATTGGTGTTTTTGACCCAAAAACCTCAAAACCAACCATCCATATGCATAACATGACACTAGAGGCCATAGAAAACTTGTAAAACATATATATAGCAAGTGTAAAACATGTTTAGCATGCATGGCATAAAAAGGGGTAATCAATTCATTCATAAACCCTAGAATTGTCATATTATCCTACAAGACATAAACATAAACCCAAAGGGTAGGATAGCTACCTATGGAACTCACCTAGCATAATCTTGAAGCATTAACAAGCTCCAAGCTTCTAAGCCCAATATCAACCCTAATTTGCTTCTCTTGCAATCTTAGCTTATGCCATTCAATCTTGTTGTTGTCTTGAACTGTAGGACACCATAATCCTTGCTTTATCATAAAGAACCACAACTTGCATCATCTTAGTACTCACCAAGAACCAAACCCTAACCTTAGCTTTCTTTCATGAGAGGAGAAGAGAAGAGATCAAACATAATACAAACTTCCTTAAGTTCAATAGGTTCATGAGGAAACATGATCTAAAGCTTGCCAAGGGAGGAGAAAGGATTTGAGAAGATTGATGGAGATGAAGAGAAGAGAGTGGCGTGAGGGAAAAGAAGAGAGAAGGAGAAGAAAATATTTTCCCAACCAAGAGAGAGAAAAGGATAAGGGAAATGAGATATTTTCCCACACAAAACATATAAATATTCCTTTCCATGTGATATTACCATATTACCCTTGCCTTAAGCGTGTTTAGTACAACTCTGATACTTTATCCGTATTATACTGACATGTCATAAAATATTAACCATTAACTTACTCTCCATAAATTAAATTCATCTGACACAGTCGACTGGTAATATCTCGATACTGCCAGGCGGGATGTTACATTCTACCCCCCTTAAAAAAAATTTCGTCCTCGAAATTTAGAGATCACCTACCGATCATCATGACAAAAACTTACCATCTATGGTCTGAGCCATACATATTTGAAACACCATTTCTCAAGAAGTTCATCGTTACTTTCGTCTCGTCTTGTTTCTTGATTCACATACATAAGCATATAGCTTTCTTGATCTTAATATCACTTAAAAATTGGAGTTATCACATCACATCATGATTTGGAACTTACCTTGCTACACAAAGACTTATTGTCTCGGACTCATAACTTACCCGCTTAACATAAACCATTCATAACAGTATCTCATCATAAACATGAACACTCAGAATTTGCCTTTTAACTGGAATCCTACCAGAAACCAGGTTTGCCCTGCAGTGCTTACTTGCAACCTTAAAACATCGTTTCATGCATACATGATCTTTCCTACCGCACTTTGCGAATTATGCCTCTTACATACATTACTCATATAGACAATTCCACGAATCTCTTTCCGAGTCTTAAGAAATCTTCTGTTCTCATTAAAAACTTATTGCATCTTATTGCACCCGAATTAAAGGGTAACTCATATAGCTTGACATAGATAAGCGAAATCAACTAGCCACTTTATCTGACACTCTAATAACCAACGTTGTGGTTAACATGTTCTTGAAACTTCCTAGCAAATTTACTTGCACATACATCATACATTCTTAACATATCTCAGTGTATCCCGTAGGATATTGACTTCATACGAACATTGTCGTTTCCATAATATGCGCATACTTTCAAGTGCCACTTCTTGTTAAATGATAACGATACGTGTTCTAAAATCTTTCTTAAATTTTTTTTTTTTTAAACTTTGGTATTCGGGTTCTTGGAACGAATATACACATGGCTAGAAAGATTTTATCATTCCCAAAACTGAATCTGTAATGGTACTACAGAACCTCCGGACGAGTTTCTATATTTTGAAAAAGATTTAACAACTCGCCCCAAACTTGTCCACGACAAGTTGGTCCTGAAGCTTGTATATCTTAAGAGAGTTTACTTACGACGTATCTCATCAGTTTCGAAAATGTATAATTCCATGAGTTTAAAATAAGCATCGTTCCCAAGTTCCTTAATACCAATCTTAACTTTTAAAAATTATAAAATCATAACTTAACATGTCTTAACAAGTATCGTTTTCAATTAACAAGTATTGCATACGAGAGTATGATCCTCATTGCACAAAATCGAGAGCTACATCTCCTTTCATGATAACATGCTTAACTCCGAAGGTGGATTCTTATCTTCTTAACTGATATACGTAGCTCAGACACGTATTACGACATAACGTAGACCATAGATGATCCTTCGCCCACTTGACGGTAACTTGTTCCTCTTCTTTAGGAACACATAACTTGATTCTCCACATAATTTCATTCAGTTATCACCTGAGCGTTAATACCTTTTTTCGAAACCGGTCATCATACTCTATGTTTCAATCATTACTTGGATCACAAGAGGAAACCTTCTGAACCTAACATGTTTTCCTATATCGTCATTCATGCTTACTTATCACATCGAGAACTCCTCGCTTGTCTTGTGATGCATCTTGCTAAACTTGAATTACCAACCGAACATTCTTCATGAAAATCCATACATACTAAAATTCCATGCTTCGTGATTAACGATTAGCTTCCATGGCGCTACTCTGATTCCCACCGGTTGGTTTAAACCATTACTCTAATCCGTTAGAGCGATTGAGACTTCATATTCCTTACACTTGTCTTTACTACTGCCTTGTAAGAACAAAACTCGTGATGACTTATCTTATGCTCATAATACTTGACTTGGGGGTAAACCTTACATTCTTGCTAGTTGGATTTCCGGCTGGGGTATACATGTCATACTTGAACACATCTTTCTTGAACATCTAACCTTGTACCTTCGCATTCTCGCATACTATATTTTGCTTAATCATACCAATGCTTGCTCGTGGATTTTTCTTTTAAAGGAAAACTTCGTAATCTAACGCACGGGTCATTGACGTTGATGATTTTCTACTTTATAATTATATCGGGTTTAGGCTCCGGTCGTTACTCTATAATTATAGAACGAGTTGATAACACATACGTGCCACCAATCCTAGACTCTAATAAGTCTAGCCCGCTCTACGAGTGTCGTAGCAAACCGGTTCCTAGAAATCTCTTGTGAATTTCCAAAATGTCAACTTCAATCACCCATACGCGTAATTCTTTTCTAAAATTCTTTTAAACTTTATAACTCAACATCATATCGAGCCTTAACAAGTTAATTAAGCAAAACATAGGTTCGAGAAATACGTCATAATTCCACACAATCCGTGAACCATGTGAATTCCTATAACTTTGCACCGCTTAAAACTTCTTCTTCATACCTTGTACATAAACATCCGTGACTTTCCTTCTAAATACCGGAACTTCTATATTCTTGATCTTGGCTCGTTCTTGACTCTTAACACATTAACTTCCAAAGCTACCTTAAACCGTACCGATTTCATTGATGGTTGCCCATGCCTATTCCTTGGAAATCTTATGATATGATATGCATTCGTTACTTGACGTCATAAAAAATTTTCTTTACATAAAAGTTTATTGTGAAGACATCTCGCCAATAGTCATTGCAAACCATAGGAACGAAATGGTAGTTTTCATAAAAACGGAAAGTTTCGTCCCAGGCTTGCTATTGGTGAGCTTCTCCAACTCTATTTTTCAGCAACATTCCTTGCATGAAATTCTTATTCTCAAGTATCCAATGCACATCATTTATTCCTATCATCGTGAAATATTTTATAACATATGCATGGCAATCCTCAACCTTTTTCGATACAGTTCTTGGCACGTCGGAAATCAACGCCTTAATCCTGATAACATAAATCTTTCTCTTGAATCCTTAACTTCATTCACATATTGCTATTCCTAAGAGCCTGCTGACTCCGTCAACACATATCGACTTCTCACTATCTTGTAACCTTGTACTAACATTCCAGAATATCATAAACCCGTCCCAACAACAACTCTTACCGAATCTTTCGGTCATGATTATATATATCCAACTTCGCCACTTACGGGTACATGAAGTATTGCTAACATCTTACCCGACATGGTTGGAACGTTCCTTCTTAACGTGTCTTACATTCCCGGAGGATTCACACTTCTACTTGATTAGTTCACCGGCCACCTTTTGGCACGATCAAACTTCTTCATCACATACTTCGTTCCTCCTGGGTCCTATTCAGCTCTCAGGTACCTATTCCAATCGTTGAATGCTAAATTGAGTTGATCAGGCTCAACTAACAACAACAACTAGAACGTTTACCTGGAACCCAATGGTCCCACTTCCTTAGTTGTAATTTAATGACCCAAGGCACGGTCTGAATCGACCTGCTCTGATACCAAATGTAACACCCATACTAGACGTATCTAGCAAGTCTAGCGTGTGCGTTAATTCAGTACTGGATACATCAAAAATTTACAACAATAAAACTTCGAATGAATAATCTTATACAACAAATGCGTTTGTACAACATAAATACAACTCAACTTTTCATAAATGTACTATATGCAATCCTTGAAGTATCCATACATCCTGCATCGGTACAAACAAACACTTGTCGCATCATCCATTCGGCTACTAGCTTGCTAATCCAACCTGACATCTGAAACAAAAAAGGATTGGGATGAGACATAACGTCTCAGTGAGTTCCCCTAAATCCTAGGCTATAGGTAACCTCAGGGGAAACCTACGGTCACCACGTGTCTACTTTACAACCTGACGGTTGATTATACGTGTGTGGGGACTTGCATACTAGACGGTCGTGCAAACTAGGGCCGTCATAGTCTCACCTTAACTTGTTATAGGCTTCACTTCCTATACGTGTCATGGCGGCCGAGGGAACCTAGGACCGCATTGCCAAGATTACGCTCTACGTATCGAGGCCTAAACATAACATAATCATGACACGATTCTAAACCGGACGATTAGGGGAAACCTAAGATCGTCATCGGTATCATGTTCATATAATGCTCTTTACATAACTTATACTTGTCCTAAAGCATCTAATGCTCTTGTCCTTAACATGGTCTTGCATGAATCATACTACATGCCATAACATAATCATAAGGAACATAATCGTATTCATATCATGCATAAACGTATCTAAGTTCGTTCATTAGGTTAGCGTTGAACAAACAATTATTATCTTGATTCATTTTACGGATAGTCCCGGGTGGAGTAACCCCGAGATCAATCCCATACATGACCGATGTACGTACATCGGACTCCCTCGGTGTCGTGCGGGTCCCTTGCGGCTTAAACCGTTCCCCTTAGGTCGAGAACCTCCCGTATCCCCCTGGCGTGGATAACAAGAGACACGAGCACCTACGTCTTGCTTATTTCAGTGACATGCGGGTCCCTTACGGCTTGAATCGTTCCCCTTAGATCGAGAACCTCTTGTATCCCCCTGATGTGGATAGCAAGAGACATGCCACCTACTTATGATAATCATAGTCTTGTCGTACGTATACTTAAACATAATCATACTTGCTTGCTTATTACCTCGGACCCTTGAGTCGATCCGGTTAGCGGTAATCTTATACTTGTACATACTTAGTCTTAGTGGAGAGATTAGCTAATCAATCCATGGCTTAACATACTTGCAATCTTATTCTTATTCATGTACGAAGATATGCATTTCGCGTATGAACATTCTAGGGATTCTTGCTAACTTGCTAGTTCTTGACAACTATGTCAAGGCTCTAGTTTTCCCCTTGCTTATGGATTATCTTGCTACCCCAGTTCGTATCGTACATACATGTCATCCTCTCATATACCAAGCATCACTAAACATGTTTAATACTTGCTTCATTCATAAGAAAACTCTTTTAGAAATTCATCATATAGGACATTGGTTTGAGGGGTTTGTTTTTATGAAAGATTGCACGGGTAACACCAGCTCGAAAGATGACAACAGGGCCTGAGGCGAGCAAGTTGTACTCTGTTGCACAAACTCACTCGCGAGGCGAGTAGCACCACTCGCCATGGCGAGTTGCTTTGCTCGCGAGGCGAGCTCAAGGCGAGCAACACCCCCCACTCGACTTTCATACACGCCGTGGCGACCAGCTTGCTCGCGAGGCGAGTTATGACAGTCATGCACCTGCATAATTGGTGTTTTTGACCCAAAAACCTCAAAACCAACCATCCATATGCATAACATGACACTAGAGGCCATAGAAAACTTGTAAAACATATATATAGCAAGTGTAAAACATGTTTAGCATGCATGGCATAAAAAGGGGTAATCAATTCATTCATAAACCCTAGAATTGTCATATTATCCTACAAGACATAAACATAAACCCAAAGGGTAGGATAGCTACCTATGGAACTCACCTAGCATAATCTTGAAGCATTAACAAGCTCCAAGCTTCCAAGCCCAATATCAACCCTAATTTGCTTCTCTTGCAATCTTAGCTTATGCCATTCAATCTTGTTGTTTTCTTGAACTCTAGGACACCATAATCCTTGCTTTATCATAAAGAACCACAACTTGCATCATCTTAGTACTCACCAAGAACCAAACCCTAACCTTAGCTTTCTTTCATGAGAGGAGAAGAGAAGAGATCAAACATAATACAAACTTCCTTAAGTTCAATAGGTTCATGAGGAAACATGATCTAAAGCTTGCCATGGGAGGAGAAAGGATTTGAGAAGATTGATGGAGATGAAGAGAAGAGAGTGGCGTGAGGGAAAGGAAGAGAGAAGGAGAAGAAAATATTTTCCCAACCAAGAGAGAGAAAAGGATAAGGGAAATGAGATATTTTCCCAGACAAAACATATAAATATTCCTTTCCATGTGATATTACCATATTACCCTTGCCTTAAGCGTGTTTAGTACAACTCTGATACTTTATCCGTATTATACTGACATGTCATAAAATATTAACCATTAACTTACTCTCCATAAATTAAATTCATCTGACACAGTCGACTGGTAATATCTCGATACTGCCAGGTGGGATGTTACAATCTTCTTCTTAATCCTTCAAGAAACAAGAATCTAAGTTAGATTAGGGTTGGAACTTGTTGGTGTCAAGTGGGAAGCAAGTTTCACCAACATCCCTCTTTCAACTAGGGTTTGAGCTTAGGGTTTGTTGTCAAGAACTTGGAGTTGTGTGCATATTCTCAGGATAAACCAAGGTGAGTTCTAGGGTAGTTCCGTTCCATGGGATGAGTGTTAAAGCTTGCAAGAAAACTATATATTTTTCTAGGGTTAATGTATAGGAAAGTTACCCCTTTTATGCCATGCATCTTTATACTTGTGAATACTTGCATAATAGTTGTTTTACAGGTTCTATATGACATCTAGTACTATGGTATGCCTTGGGATGCCTTGCTTTGAGGTTTTTGGGTGCAAAATGTCATTTTTTCATGTTCTGAACTGACATAACTCGCCAAGGCAAGCTATTACTCGCCACGGCGAGCTAGAAGTGCGAATGGGGGGTTCCACTCGCCCCCAACTCGCCTAGGCGAGTAACTACTCGCCTCCCACACCATTTTACTCGCCATGGCGAGCAGACAATGGGGGAGACTCCTTGTTTTGCTCGTCATGGGTGGGTTGGGCATTTTGCGGGCGGTTTTCTTAGAACAAATCTTGAAACGGTAACCCCTCAATTCAAGACACCAAGGCATAGTTTCCAAAAGAATGTTTCTTGAATGTTAAGCAAGTATTCATTATGCATAAATGAGCATGGCATACGAGGGAGTTTATTAGATAAGTTGAATGGGCATTATGTAATAGTGTAGGAGAGAAATGGAACTAGAGCCTCGACGTAGATGTTGAGAACTAGGGTGTAGATCAAGATTAATTATGTTAAGGGTAATGAATGTCTTTTATGCTTATGAACTTATATGTATTACCCTAAGGATCGATCAAGGATCCGAGTTAAAGGAATTTAACTCAAGTGGTTATAGATTAATCATTCATGTATGCATAAGATTATGACTAATACAAGATGTAGGTGTTCGTGTCTCTCGCTATCCACGTTAGGGGGATATGAGAGGTTCTCGACCTAAGGGGAACGGTTCAAGCCGCAAGGGACCCGCACGACACCGAGGGAGTCCGATGTACGTACATCGGTCATGTATGGGAGTGTACTCGGGGTTACTTCACCCGGGACTCTCCGTAAAATGAACCAAGATTATGTTTGATTGTTCAACCCTAACATAATGATATAAAGAATGTATTCATGCATGATTATGATATGATGATAGATATGAGCAAGTTATTAAGGATTGCCAAGGACGATCCTAGGTTACCCCCATTCGTCCGGTATAGGTTGTGCCATGATTTAATTCATGTTTAGGCTTCGATACATTTAGTGTATCTTAGTAAAGCGGTTCTAGGAACCCTTAACCACGATGGCATGTATGTTGTTAGCAAGCCTATAACAAATAGGAAAGACCTAAGACGGATATAGCATGCACGACCGTCAAAGGTACAAGTCCACACACGTATAATCAACCGCCAGGTTGTAAAGTAGACACGTGATAACCATAGGTTATCCCCGAGGTTATCACTAGCCTAGGGCTAGAAAGAACTCACTGAGACATTATGTCTCACCCAATTCCTTATTTGTTCAGGTTCACAGGTTGCGCAAGGAAAAGGTAAAGAAAAAGTCTTGGATTGATCGTGACTTCATGAAGTCGCTTTGTTGTGAATTAGAGATGTATATGTTATATTATAAGATGTGTTTTTATGGGTTTTGTATTTACCCTATGTATGTTTAACCTTTGGTGTAACAATGTAACATAGAAGCTGCAGATGGTGTTGTAACCGAACTTCCGACTTGATGACGTGTCTTGTATTTGTATAATTAATGTATCCAATATCAGTTTAACGCTTATTTGATTATTCTAGACACTTTCAAATTTAGGCGTTACACTTACCCTATTTTTAGGCAAAAAGCTATTTCTAGGGCACAAACCATGAACTTTTGATCAGGTGATAACAATTTTACCGTTTCATAACGCTCCCCCGCATGAAATGAAAATAAGTAATAAGTAATTATTTTCCAAGGATTGTCTTTTTCATAACAAATTCTAAAGAAACTAATAAGTAATTATTGAAAAGTTTTCACTCTAAAACATTTTCCGAATAATGTATGAATATTTTTAGGTTTCAAACACACACCCTTCAAAGGTTTTGGTGATTTTTTTGTTGAAAAAAAAAAGGTTTGGGGGATTTTTGTTCACACTTACAAAAATCAAGTGAAAATATAGAGACCTTACCTAATTAATCAAGGAAATTACACTCGTTGTATTTAAAAAAGATCTACCATGGAGGAGCAAACACAACACATAGTAGACAATGAAGAAGTATCAGATTAGATCTTGAACATTTACAATGACACTGCATAAGTTGGAAATAGCAGATCAAGATTAGGCAGAGATTATAGTATCACATAAGAATAAAATTATAAAATTAATAAAATTAAAATGGATAGTGAAATGAAGTTAAAATGCATACTCTGAAAGTGCCGAAATAACAATGTAAGGAATAGCGCAGAGCTTTGGTCTGTAATGGGATATATATAATAAAATTCACACTTTTTTCTTTCAGGAATAATGTCGGTGTCTAAAAATGGGAAATAAATTAATCCAATCTTTATCTTTATATAATACAAAAGGATACATCTATAAGCAATAGTACACGTGGCGTCTTCATATTCTCCATCTCATTTAATGTTTTTTCATCAACCAATCAAAATGGATCTTTACTCATTCGTTTTCTATTAGCCAATCAAAATGAATCATATGACTCATTTATTTTTCATCAACCAATCAAAGTTGATTATGACATATTCTCTCCTATATATATAGACAATTTGATTTTCATTATTTTCATCTACCTCTTTCCTCCATAAAAAAATCATTGCTTTCCAACACATTCTCTTTTATTTATTTATTTATTTCTTATTTTTTATTGTTTTATTGTTTAATTTATTTAACATTTCTTATTCTCATGTTACTTTATATTGTGATTTCTTATTTTGTTGTTTTCTTATTCATATTCTCTCTTTTCAATTTTTTTTGTGTTTATAAGTTTTTTTGTTTTTGACCGGATCTTTAGTTTGGACATGGAAGTCAATCAAGAGAAAAGAAGAAATGCATCACATATCAATCGAAAAATATATCGAGGATTTCTATAACCCTTTTGTTTTATTTTAATCTCTCGATACTCGCAACCTTTTCTATCTATTTATTTTTTTCTGTTTAACTTCTCTTATATTTCTTATGTTTTTATTTTACTTTCGATAATTTGCTCTTTTATATTTTACTTTGGTGATTATATTTGATTTTTCTCTATTTATCCTACTTTATACTTGAGATGGAAACACAAGAAGAAATGCATCTCATTTTCACAAAACAGGTTGAATTGATAACTTTGGAGTGACATCTTTCAAATGATCTTTTTTTGAGAGGAAAATGATATTTTTCTGTATATGTCAAAAAAGAAAATCGTTTTTATGGCATCTTTAATTAATTTTTTTCGGTAAAAACTTCATTTTTCTTTAACTAAAAGGGAGCGATATCCTAAAATTTTAAGTGCATTTTAAAAAATAATAAACCCAGTAATCATTTATGTTTTATTTCTTTATCCAAATTAAATATATAAATGAATTCATACAATTATTAAAATTAATATCATAATTAAAGATTATTAAATTATTATGTTTTTTTAGAGAAAAATATTAATTGTTTTATTCAAATCCATATTTTTGTATTCAATGCATTCATTCTATTATTAAAACTAATAATCACAAATGCTTTAAAACCGACTTCAAATTTAACTCTTTCCATAATCTTCGCTTCATCCATCATTTTTTTAAAAAAACAATTCTTTCACAACACTTCTACAAACTTGAAAAATTAAATTGATTGATTTTGAAATTGTAATTACTATAATTTAATAAAATGAAAATCAGGTATTTTGGCTCAAGTCGTTTATTAACTCCATCAAATAAATAATTTTTTGAGAGAATCTGAATATTAGTTACTTCGCGGTTGAAATTTGAATTAGTAAAGTTCATTTCTCCTAGGAATTGTAGGGTTAACACACACAATAAAAATATCAAGACACATAAATATTGTTTGTGAGTCTCAACATTTTCACGTCATTCAGAATTCAACTTCTTAGCATATTTTTTTTCATCACTCGAATTTCAAAAATTGATTCAATTTATGATATCAATCCACTAAATGTTGTGGATATCCATGTATTTTGTCCAAATACACATATTCGCCCTATGATAATTTCAAGTTCTAACGGTTTATGGCATGGACATCATAGATCTACCCAAGAGAAACTTAGATAATGTAATCTTTTTTTTGGTGGAGAATGTCCATTTGTTGGTTTTTTTTTCATCTATAATATATGTTATGTTTGGTTTCATATATATTCTATTGAAATTTTGCCTTTAGATTGTTGGTTAGTCCTGTTTGAATATTCTATTGAATTTTTGCCTTTAGAAACTTTGATTTATTGTGCTATTTCCTTTTGGTTGCCATTGTAACACTAAGATCAATTATTTTTATATCTATGATCTATTGTTTAATTTATTCATGTTTTGATGTGTATATATGTTTGTAATCATTTTATATATAATCAATTCATTTCTTAGACATATAATTCATAGGTACCTAAATTAGAGTGATTTTATTTGCCAATATACGGCCAATGTGACTCGGTGGATGCTATCAAGATGAGATTGATTTCGTCTATAATATAATCTTAATTTATTTCTCCTAAAAACATTTATTCATTTTACATTTTTATAATTTAATTGGGAATAATTATACTCCAAGCAATTATTCTAAAATATATTTAAACATAATTTTAATATTGGTTTGATCTTAATTGCTTTAATGGAACTTAAATGAAATATAATGTAATTGATTCATTTTAATATTGTTAAAGTAGACTTAAATGATCGCAATTAAAAAAAAGTAAATGAAGATGTCACACAATCATCCAAGAGCGTTTAGATGAGATGGCAAGAGTCTTTTCTTGCTTAACCAGGTCCTTGGGCAAGCAAAAATGTTAAAACTTTTGTCACACATTTAGTCTCCACGGTTACGCGCACGGAGGATATCTGATTTACACAAAACAAATGTCACACAATTTTAATTTCTAAAATTGTCCTTAGCCAAATTCCTAACAACGGCAATACAATATGACCAAACATAAATGCAATTAATTCTCATTAATACCTTTTCAATTTGGTACTAAATGGAAATGATCATTTTTTTACCCACAGATTCA
Source organism: Medicago sativa (assembly GCF_051527215.1). Taxonomy (NCBI): domain Eukaryota; kingdom Viridiplantae; phylum Streptophyta; class Magnoliopsida; order Fabales; family Fabaceae; genus Medicago; species Medicago sativa. The sequence goes on along the minus strand of NC_140752.1, from coordinate 48,716,848 downwards.
ACTCCTGATGCACATAAGGACCTATTTAGTAGATGATTTGCAAGTACATTGCTCATTAAGTCTTGAGGCATCCTCTCGCTCGAAGCTCAATTAACATAAAGTTTTACTTGAAAAGGATAAGAAAATAAAAACTGTTCAAATAATTTTAGTTCAAGGTATAAATAATATCAACACAGCATATAAAATATTCATATTTGAAAACATTAAAATGTTGCTAACAAATCATTTTACGTCCCCCTTGAAAAAACATTTTACACATCCTCTTAAAAAAAATCAATATACGCACATTAGTTTCTATTAATTTTTTTGTGTTCAAATAATTATGAGTGCATTTAAATAGGTAGTTAATATTGTAATAAAAAAAATAAGGACTTTGATATTTTTCATTTTAATTGATATGTATTTTTTCACTTTTCCTTTTAGTGACATACATCTTATATATCGACATTGTCAGTTGAGCTGAAAAATTACTAACAAATAATATTTTCATCACACTAAAAGCATATTCCATTGTTTAAAAAAAATAGAAACACAATTGTTGTAGTACACATGACAACTTTCTTTGTCAAACCTAAGCAATATTGATACGCCTCTATCTGATCATGAGACATCACACTGGAACAGAGAAAAAAAGAAGATGATATATTAATAAAACCAACGATTGCATAAACACAAACACATAAAGACTCTAGCAAAGATCCTTGCAACTCCAAATAAATAAAAAATATATATGGTATCGTGAACTTTAAAAACAAGTTTTGTTTAAATTTATTCATTTCATTCAAACCCTACAAAAATGCATCATTTTAGGTAAATTTATTAGAAAAAGTAGGTAAAAGAAAACTGGTGTATTTCATTCTAATTTTGGACCAAAATATCAATTTTCTATAATATACTTTTATTTACGATTAAGGTTTACCATCTATCTATAATTATAAGCAAAAGTGTTCATCCAAGCATTTTAGCATGCATTGTTTGTCGGACTATTAAATTTAGTAGTATTTATTCCTTTCATAAGGAGGTTGTAATGAATTATATGATGAAGAAAATGCTAGGTGTTAACGTTATTAGTTGTTTCTAGAATGAATATGGTGTCAGGTGATCTTAATATAACATTTAAATCATATGGTATGCAATTTCGATTAACATTTTATTTTGCAATGACCATAAAAATAAAAGTCATACCAATCTCTATGTAGGTATTTATCTTTCGAATCATGTCTTTTCACATGGATAACTTTATGTTATTGTCTCTCGCCTTACATCTAAAAATGATTGAAATTTCTAAATTGGATGAAAAAAATATTTGCAATGAGACTATGAATGTATTGTATCACAATGTCTTGCAAAATTTGTAAACATTGATGATGAAATCAAGTTATTTCTTGATATTATTTATATTATTCTATTCTAATTCTTAAAATTTATTTGTGGTTTATAGTAGTAGCAATTAACCTCTCATTATTGTACTTATGGCACTAGAATGGTTTCAATGCAAAGATATATATGACAACATCTTTTGCATTTAAATAAGAATGTAACTTTCTTCCTTTTCAATTCTTCCCTTTCGAATTTGAAATCTTAACCATTATTTCCTTTATTTTCATTCCCGCATATTTCATCTATTAGAGACCAAAATTTGTGCAATGTTTTACTTTTTTTTTTGCCCATATATATATATATATATATATATATATATATATATATATATATATATATAACACTCATTTATCACCCATTAAATTATTCTCCTAACTTTTTTTTGGTACAAATTATTTCCCAAATTTATCAATCATAAAAATGTCTTATAAAAATGTACTTTGTCACACATGACGCATTAACATCTCTCTCTTGATTGTGAGACTCTAAGTTTCTATGATTTGATGAGATAGCCAAATAAGGTTAGAGGCACACCATGATAAGAAAGATGATTGGTGGTGGTTTCATATATGATTGTTTTTGTTCCTCTCTGTCTCTATGTTATTGTTATTCTTTAAATAAGAAAATGAAAGAAAATGAAAAAAGTAATTTTAACACGAGAAAAATGATAAGAGAAAAGAATGAGTTGTTGGTAATTCTATGGGTATATCGAAAGAGTTGGAGATTATTTCATAATAATGCTACCAACTTAATAAAAAAAAAGGTCAGGTCGATTTAAAATGTCTAATAAACGTGTATTTTGTCAACTCAACATGATATATCTATATTTTTTGCTTTGTTTATTATATATATATATATATATATATATATATATATATATATATATATTGCTTTGTGAGATCCCACTAAAGACCTAAGGTGATTGAATTTTAAACAATAGAGGTTGAGTAAAAAAATTGCATGAAAGTTAATGACATCCAAAATCTAAAATTTAATTTAAAAAATAAAATAGGCGGCATCCTAAAACTAACAAAACAAATCATCATAATGTTGGGACTTTCAGTGGAGCCTACATATGGAGTTGTTCCATCACATTAGACTAAGAGAAACCACAAAAATGAGTTTGACACGCACATCTTCAACCAAAATCTTTAGGCACGTGTATATGAGTAATCTCACTAATTCAACATCTCCTCTTCCATCAACTATAGAATTTTAACTCATATTTGATACATTAACATCTCTCTTTCTCTCTATCTCTCTCTCTCCCTCCCTCCCTCCCTCGCTCCCTCCCCCCCTCAAGTGTGTGACTGTCGACATCTGTAATTATGTGACAACTATGGTCGCAAAGATGGGTTGATGATAATTTAATGGAGGGAGATTTATATTTCTTTCTTTGATGAGAAGTGAGAAGTAAATTAGAAAAGGAAAGAATATAAAAAAAAAAAGAATAAGGGAAATGATATTGGACAAAACAAAAGCGTGTTTTGTCCATGAGGAATCAAGCGAGTTGCTGGTAATTTTATGCATTTGTTGAACGAGTTAGATATTTTTGGGTAATAAATTTACCAAAATATCCTCTCCAAAACATTTAAAAACGTACAATAAACATGTATTTTGTAAACTTAGTATATAAGACATGAGAGTTTTTCTATGGTTAAATCCCACTGAATACCGAAGGTGAAGGAAATTGAAATAATAGAGATTGAATACAAAATATTGCAGGAAAGCAAACAATATCCAAAACTTAAATTTGATATAAAAATTGAACAAATGACTTCTAAAAACAAACAAAACAGTTCATCATAATGTCCATTGTTCTAAGGGAGCATACAATCGGTTGAATCATCATATTAGACTAAGAACAACTACACAGGTGAGATTGACACCACATCTTCACCCAAAACCTTAAGGCATTAGGTATATTGTTCATCTCACTTATATGTTTCTCAACATCTACTCCTTCAACAAATATAAAACTTTAAGTGACAATTAACATATTACATATCTCTCTAAGTGTAAGACTCTCTACGTTTGTGATCTAATGGCATAGAAAACTAAAGTCAGATGGAGGCACAACATTGTAAAAAAGGCGAGTTAATGTCGGTTTCAAGGAAGAATGTTTATGTTCATATCTTTCATGAAACGAGAGAAAATGGATAAGAAAAAGAAAGAATATGAAAATAAAATTTGAACACGTGGGAAATGATAAGGGAAAAACATAAAGTATGTTTTTTTCTTTCGTGGAAGTATTTAGAATAGAGTGAGTTACTGATAATTGGGAATAAGAAAGAATTTTATGTTTTTTGTCAATTAAGAAAATGACACGTCATTTTAAAATGTCACTTTAACTAAACATAACACATGCATTTTTCTAATGTCAGATCCCGCCAAAGACTAAAATTGAAGGTATTTGAAATAATACAGTTTGGATAAAAGAAATTGCATGAAAGCGAAAGACATCTAAAAATTTATATTTTTTTATATAAAAAGTAAAGCAAATGACATCCAAAAATTAATAAAACAATTCATCATAATGTTCGGAATTCTAAGGGAGAATACAATGATTTGAATCATCACATTTGATTAAGAGAAACTCCACAAGTGAGATACACACCAAATCTTCACCCAAAGGCTTAAGACATTAGGTATATTTGTCATTTTATTTATATGTTGCTCAATATATACTCTTGCATCTAACCTTGAAATTTAACTCGCACATGATACATTAACATCCCTCTCTTACGTGTGAGACTCTTTGAGTATGTGATCCTGTGAAATTGTGAAATAAGGTCTGAGGTGCAACATGGTAAAAATATGGGCTGGTGGAAGTTTCGTAGATGGATGTATATGTTCATTTTTTCATGTGAAGAGGGAAAGTAAATTAGAAAAATAAAGTAGATTAAAAAGGACTTTAAACATGAGATAAATAACAAGGGATAAACTAGGAGTGTGTGTTTTTTTCAGATAGTATAGAGAATAGAGTGACGTGTCGGTAATGTTATGGATTTGTTGAAGGAGTTAGAGATTACTTTGTAATTATGCTACCAAAATCATCGACTCATTCAAAAAATGTCACATCAATTTAAAATGTCTAACAAGCGTCTATTTTATATTTTATCATCTGAGTATAACACACTTGCAATTTTTCATTATTAGATCCCACTAAAGACCAGAAGTGGAGGAATTTAAAATAATAGGGGGTTTAATAGAAAAATTGCGTGAAAAAAATGACATCCAAAATTTGAAACTTTTTTAAAAAAAGAAGCTAAATTAGCCCACCTAAATTGACGCTGAAGAGAATCTAACCTGAGACTTTGAGGAGGTGCATAAGCCAATACCACCAGGACAACCCAAGTGGGTTCCAAAATTTGAAACTGCAGATAAAAATTAAACAAATGGCACCTAAAAACTAACAAAGCAAATCATTATAGTGTTGGGACTTCCATGGGAGCATACATTGAATTGTATCATCACATTATGCTAAGAGAAACAACACAAGTGAGATTCATATAAATTAGGTATACGACTCATCTAACTTATATGTTGGTGAACATCTACTCTTGAATCCAATATGAAATTTTAACACTTGACACCTTAGAATCTCTCCATTAAGTGTGACACTCTTTGTATCTATGATCTACCACTAAGGCCCACTTTTGCTCCCCCACAATATTGAACCACGATAGGATACCACAGTTGGAGGATTTGAATCGATACATTGGAGAAAGGGCAACCACACAAGTGAGAATGATACCACATATTCAATCAAAATTTTAAGGCTTAAGTATATAAGATTTTTCACTTATTTGTCGGCCAACTTCAACTCTTTTATCCAATATTGGGCTTTACTAGACACTTGATACATCACAATATTCCATATTTTAAGGTATAACGAAATTCTAGCCCGTGCTTGGCACGGGTGTCCATACTAGTTTATTACTCAAATATCCGAGAATTACTAAACGGAATAAATAAATAAATAAGGAATAAAGAATCTTTTTCAAAGGAGTGATTTCAGTGTTTTTTTTTTTGAGCAATTTCAGGTGTTTATAATGAAGGAAATTATAACAATAATTAACGAGAGAAATAATAGGGATTAGGAGATAAATGGAGATACGGGCATTATTACTGGCATGTTTTGCAAGAAATTATTTTTAGGATATAAAAGAACTAATATGGACAATTGGATCGAATGTATGATTATGTACCACACACCAAATTTCTTTCTGGGTTCAAATTCTTCTTTTTTTTTTTTTTTTTAGGGATTATGTTGAAATTCTTGAAACCTAAATGATAAGTAAAAGTGGAACGGGTAAAAAAAATCACGTAAAATAGTGGTGTACCGTGTCGGTTTAAATAAATGAATTTACTGGCTTTTAATTCTTTTAGGAGGTTCCCTCAAAAAAAATTCTTTTAGGAGGTGTATTGAATTAGGATTTTAAGGGATTTTAAAAGACTTTTTTATTATGAAAAAGTTTTCAGATATTCAGTCAAAACTCTTTACAATTTAAAAAAAGTCATGTGGTATTCAATCAACACTCTTTATAATTTAAAACAAGTATTGTGATATTCAATCAAGATTGTTCATCATTTAAAAAAAATCTTGTAATATTCAAAATCATTCAAATTTCGAAGGATTGTTTAAGAAATTTGATTTTGATGGATTTTTTTAGTGAAATTTTAGCATGAAAGAGATTTCTTTTCTTTTAAGATTATACTATCTTTCTTCTCTTTACAATTTAAAAAAAGTCATGTGGTATTCAATCAACACTCTTTATAATTTAAAACAAGTATTGTGATATTCAATCAAGATTGTTCATCATTTAAAAAAAATCTTGTAATATTCAAAATCATTCAAATTTCGAAGGATTGTTTAAGAAATTTGATTTTGATGGATTTTTTTAGTGAAATTTTAGCATGAAAGAGATTTCTTTTCTTTTAAGATTATACTATCTTTCTTCTCTCATCCCCCCCCCCCCCCCCCCCCCCCCCCCCCCCCCTATATATATATATATATATATCGTAAAAATAAATAAATAAAAGAGTTTGTATTAAGAATATTGTGAAAGAGAGTGTGTTATTATCAAATTTTTTTTTGAGAGAATAATCATTTTTTTAATGAGTAATCATTTCAAATCCTTTAAAATCTTATGTTGTGAATCCATTGAAATCCAAATTGTAAATCTATATAGTCTTATAAAATTATGAAAGTCATTAATGTCAAGCAAAATCTTCTAAAATTTCTCAAGACTTTTTTAAACAAAAATTGTCCTTTAAAATCCAAATCCAATTTTTGATGAATCAAGAGAGTAAGAAAGACATCAAGGATAAGCTAGACATATTAACTAGGATGGAACCCCGTAGTTGCTTCCATCCTCTACCAACTTCAATGAAATCTTATTAAAAAAGAAAAAAAATTGTACAATAGGGGGTACTAGGCCAAAACCTTCGAAAATAGCAACAAAAGTGGGAACTAAGGAAATTCAAAATTGGGAAAACCGAGTCTTTCCTTGTAAAAATTCAGAACTAAGTACTTTTAATTCTTTTATAAAAGTAGATTAAATCTATACTATATATAAAGAAAACTACCCCTCTCGGCAATTTTGGGTTAGATTTTTCTTTCAAAAAATATCCTCAATTTTCAATACAAATAACACATGTAACAAATAGATAAGAATAAATTTAAATATTAAAACAAATGTAACAAACACGATATGAATATATATCTATACTATATATAAAGAAAACTACACCTCTCAGCACTTTTGGGTTGAATTTTTCTTTCCAAAAATACCCTCATTTTTCAATACAAATATATAAAGTAGATTAAATCTATACTATATATAAAGAAAACTACCCCTCTCAGCAATTTTGGGTTAGATTTTTCTTTCAAAAAATATCCTCAATTTTCAATACAAATAACACATGTAACAAATAGATAAGAATAAATTTAAATATTAAAACAAATGTAACAAACACGATATGAATATATATCTATACTATATTGTTATGCCCTAATTTTGGACCTAAAAATACTAGTCAATTTTTCTTTTCTTGCATTATAAGTCATTTGAACTGTCTCTGATCAATTGCATCTTTCTCTGTATTTTATTTCAATATTGTTTACAAAAGTTCACATGCAAGGGTATTTTAGTCATTTCCTATGTCAAATTTCTCTCAGTCTTTCAAAATTTTGTTTGAGTCCTTTCAAGTAGTGTGAATAAGCCTCTGTTTCATTCTATGTCAAAATCCATTTTAAAAATTGCATTTGAAGTCATTTTTTGAGTCAGTTTTGCCCCTAGGGGCATTTTAGTCATTTCAAGTGTCAAGTCACTGCTTTAATCCTAAAAATTGTCTCTGAGTCTTTTAACTTTGTTTGTATAGACTCTTGCTTCATTTTCCTGTTAAAAATCCATTTTAAATTTGCATCTGAGTCATTTTTAGTCGTTTTTAGCCCCCAGGGGCATTTTGGTCATTTCACACGAAATTTCGACAGAGAGGTACTTTAAAGTACCTCATTTAGGCCATTGGTTCGTTTTAGTCCGTTTTGTGTTTTTTATTCGTTTCACTTTACGTTTAGTCAAAATTACCAATTTTAGTCCAATTTTCATTTTTTAGTTTTTTTTAAGTCCTCAAAAGTTAGTTATTTGCATTTTAGTCCAGAATTCTGTCCAAGTCATTAGTCCAAGTCCACATGTCCTTTTTTCATTTGTCCAGGTGCCACATGGCAGATCATGATTGGTCCAGCAGTTACATGGCAGCCTATAAATCCCAGTCACCAGGCCCAGTCAACACACACTATTCATTTTTCCACTTTCCCCATTCACTTCCTGCCACGTCACTCACCCTCTAACAACTTTCTCTCTCTTTTCTCCCTCTCAACCCTAACAAACCAATTCCACCACCGTCCACCACCGTGAACCACCGTAACCAACTCCAAAATCATCATCAATCGCACAATAAACACAGATTATCAGCAAAACGAAACTAACAACCATGCCAATTCAGTGAATCTTCGTCAAAATTCGAATAGCTCTCAGTTGATTCCTTTCGAAATCATCATCATTGAGCCGTATTGATCCCTCTTCTCGCAATTCAAGCCAAATGCGATCACGAGAAGAGGATTGGAGAGAAGAAGAAGGAAGATCGAAGAATCAGTGAACACAAACCCTAACTGAAATTTTCCAGAAACACAATTCAGCACGAAAAAGGTTCGAATCCGTTCAATTCTCACCAGAATCATTCAATCATCATCACAAATAACACCAATACAGAATCACAGAAACATCAACACATCAAATTCCTCAGAAAGCTGAAGAAATTTCGCGAACATCGCAGAGAAGGAGAAGACACATAATCTCCGATTTATTTTCGGATCGAGGCCTTTCAACTCGAAGAACGAAGTTCTCCATTTCCCTGCTCGTCGTTTTTCTCCGATTTGAACGAGGTAATGCTTCCTCTCTCTGTTTCTTTCGTAAATCTTTCTTTGGCTTTGCGTGCTTGTTCTTGATGCATACGAGCGTAGATCGGAGGATGTAGAGTGTTCCTTTTCAAAAAAAAATTTCAAGAAGATAAAGATCTTGTGAAACCGAAAAGCTTCACTCCGATCTACGCCGTTCTGTTAGGATTTAGGAAAAATCAGTCAAGGTTTCGTGTTTACGACGGAGAAGACGACCTCTCTGCATCAAAAAGTTTTGAAAACGACGAAAATCCAACTCCGGTGTGGCGGCGCTGACGCCAGCCACCGCACCGGAGGCTTTTCTGGCCGTCTTCTCCGACTTGCTTGTTGCAGAGTTCGGATACCTTAGAGAGAAATGAGAGGATTGGAAGTTAGAGAGAGAAAGGAGGGTTAAGAATGAGGAACAAACCGGTTCCTAGGCTTATATAGAGCCTGGACCGGGTTGACCCGTTCCTGGACCCGTCCATTCCCTTTCTAAGCCCATTCCCACGTTCATACTGCAGTATTGCTATGTCCACCCCCCTTTTCCCAACCTTACTTGCTGAAAGTTGCTAATTACACCCCTGCCTTGCTTTAAATTCTTGCAAAAAATCCTATAAAAATTTCTAAGTCTTTTTTGATGCATATGTAATGTTTGTATAGTGGTTTTGCATGTGAAAAATCGATAAAAAAAATGTGTAATAAAATCTTGCCTATGTGATGTATTTGTGTCAAATTTGTGAAGAGCTTTGTACATTTTTGAGCTTAAAAGTCCTTTAAAAACTCCTAGAAATTTCCTATGTGTTCTTAATCATTTTCTTGATATTTTTGTGATATTGTCATATGTTGAATCTTGGTTAAAAAGTGTGTGATATTTTCTTGTCAATTGTTTACTATTTTGTTAAAAAAAAACTTGTGAAAATTTTATATGTTTTGTGTGTAAAAATTCTCTAAAAATTCTAAAAATTTTCATGCATGTTTCTTGATAGTTTTGTGGTATTTTGGTGATAATTGTTGCATGTTGAAATTGATAAAAATATATGTGGAGTTTTCTTGTGATTTTATGTTACTTTTTGATAATTTCTTGTGAAAATTTTGCATAATCTTGGCCCTTAATCTTGAGTATTTGATATGGAACCTTGTTATTTGAATTTTATGAAAATTTTGATTGTGAACCCATGAAATTGGTGCTGTTTGTGAATATGTCATTAATGCCTTGTGCTCCAAGTTTTGTTTGTAAATAAATAATGTGAAATTTGCCTAATCTTTGTCTTAAATGCTTGGTGGTGTATATTCCTTTAATCCTCTTTGTGAAAATTGAATTGAAATTCTTTGGAAACTCTTTGAAGTATGAGGATTATAGGTCATATTCAAGCCTTGCATTGGTGATGATTTTTTTTAGGCCTATTTCACATTTTTTTTTTTTTTAAACCAAAAGGGTTACAGCATGATGCTGCAACCAAAATTCCATTGAAAGAAAAAGAAAATACAAATCAGAGGGGGGACATAGACCAAACCCTCAAGAAGAAACAAACCTATAGTTAGGCATACCTAACTTGTTTTGAATTAAAGAGCTAGAAATGAAGGATGGAGCAGATTCCCAAGAAAACAATCCTTGAATTGTTAAGCCAAAGTTTGCAAGGGAATCAGCACATTGATTTCCTTCTCTAAAAATATGAGATACAACAAAATTCATGCTAGCTAAGAGTTTCATACAATTAAGCCATCTATTACTTAAATGCCAAGGAACTATGCTCTTGTTAGAGAAAGCATTCACCACTAGTATGGAATCAGATTCCAACCAGAAATTAAACCAATTCTTATGATAAGCTATCTCTATGGCTCTCATTGCACCAAGGAGTTCAGCATGAAAGGCAGAAACCGTACCAAGATTTTCAGATATGCAAAGTAAACAATCAGCTTCAGAGTTTCTAAAAATAATACCACTTGCAGAAGCTAAAGCAGAAGATGAACCATCTGTATTTCCTTTAATCCAATGACTAAAAGGAGGATGCCATATGACCTCTTTGATCTGAGGAGCCCTAGGAGGGTGAATATTAACTCTGAACTTTTTGATGATAGCAAAATCCGGCATTGATGAATTTGATGTAGCTTTGGAGTTGTTACCAGATAAAGCTACATTAGAAGAGACTAAAGAAATGGCACTCTTCCAATGTATTGTTTTGTCTTTGAATCTAGCAGTATTCCTTGCAAACCAAATAGTTGATAAGACATTGATAATGGCTGCTTTGATCACTATCTTGCACTGGGGGTTCCATCTTCTATCACAGATGTGCCAAATTTCTTCAATATTGTTAAAGTGCAGATTGAAATTTAGAGTGTTTGCTAGCCAATTCCAGATTCTCATTGCATAAGGGCAAGCAAAGAATAAGTGAAATGTTGTTTCTTCTTGACTCAGACAAAGGGTACAGATGGATGGGATGTTACAACCTCTTTCCTTAAGCTTTTCATCTGTTGGCATTTTGTCATGCATAATTCTCCATGCTACAAAGGATCTGGATGGAGGAATGTCAATACTCCATATAGTTGAGGCCCAATGAATCTTCTGCATTGTTTGAGATTTGAGTTGATAAGCATCCTTGAGTGAAACATCACCAGATTTACAGTTTGTCCACATCAGCTTATCTTTCTTATGCTCCAAAGGGATCACAATGTTGTCAACAATTTGTTTGAGATTAGGAAATTGTACCTGAAGCTGCCAAGGTATGGTCCATTGAAAATCATTCAGATAATCACAGACTCTAGAAGTAAGAGAGTTGTGAATGTTAGGGGGAATTTGAAACACCTCACAGAGGGGAGGCCCGCACCAACTATCAGTCCAGAATTTGATATTTTCCCCATTTCCTAACAACAATGTGGTGTTCTCAAGAATTGTGGTATATTCGCTCTTGACACTGCTCCAAATTGAAGAAAAAACATGATGAGCAATTTGTCTCCTATCTCTGAGAACTCTATTCCTGAGGATGACTGCCCACATTTCATCAGAATTAAGCAAATTCCAACAAAGCTTGAGGTTGGAGGCTTCATTAATTTTGATTAAGGATCTCAGACCTAAGCCTCCTTCATCAAATGGTCTACAAAGCTTTTTCCAAGCCACAGTAACAAGCTTCCTTTGAGTGATATCCCCACTCCAGATGAAATTCTTTATACATCTTTCCAGATCCTTTAGTAGAGAAATGGGCCAAGAGTAAACAGTTATGCTATGAATCAACATTCCATGAATCACTGACTTTACTAGCTGAATTCTACCAGAGATGGACAGTAAGGAGGCTTTCCAAGCACTAAGTTTAAGTTTGATCTTGTCTGCTATAGGTTGGAAATGTAGTGATTTAGGTTTCCCTTTGAAAATGGGAACTCCTAAATAAGAGAATGGTAACTGACCAATGGTGAAGCCAATTAACTGAGCAAGATGATGTAGTCTAGATGATGGAATGGAACCTGAAAATATGGTTGACTTGTTTGCATTAATCATTTGCCCTGATGCTAGTGCATACCTTGTGAAAGTTTCTCTGAGAGCCAGTAGACAAGATTGTTTACCCTTGCAGTAAACCATTATGTCATCAGCATACAAACTATGTGATGGAATATTGGATAATCTAGAAGCTTTGATCAATTCAAGTTTTCCCTCCTCCACCAGTTTTGAGATACTCCTGCTTAGAACATCTTCTGCCAGACAAAATAAAAGAGGAGAGAGGGGGTCTCCCTGCCTCACCCCTCTCTTACAATGGAAATAACCCTGTTGACTGCCATTAATATTAATTGAAAGAGTTGCAGAGTTAAGAATCACCTCTATCCATTTGCAAAATTTTTCATTGAAACCAAAACACTTGAGAACTGAAAGAAGAAAACTCCAATCGAGGGTATCAAAAGCTTTAGAGATATCGATCTTTAAAGCCAGGTTTCCCCCAAATGCTTTCTTATGAAGAAGATTTGCAGCTTCTGATGCTAAACAGATGCAGTCCTTAATGTTTCTTCCTTGTATGAAACCCCTCTGCTCAGTTGAAACAATTTGAGGCATGATTTTGGCTAATCTATCTGCAATAACCTTAGAGATGATTTTGAACTTGAAATTGGCCATTGCAATTGGTCTATACTGCTCAATAGTGTCAGCATTATTGGATTTTGGAATAAGTATCAGTGTATTAGCATTAAAATTGGGAAGTAACCAACTGGTGTTGAAGAATTCAATGACTGCCTTGATGACATCACTTGAAACAATGTCCCAGTAGGTTTGAAAAAAGAAGGCACCAAAGCCATCAGGGCCAGGTGCACCATCTTTATTTAGATCAAAGACTGCATTTTTGATTTCCAAATTAGAGGGAAGCATGGTCAGCATTGCATTAATACTCTCATCAACAAGATTGGGGATGACTTCCTGCACAAGTGATTGATCCTGCAAAATAACAGGGTTAGTACAAAATAGATTTTTATAATATTGAACCACATGGTTTGATATTTGATCATGATTTGTAACTAAAGTATCTTGAATTCTGAGAGATGAGATGAGCTTTGAAGCATTTTTTATTTTTGTAACTCTATGGAAAAAGGCAGTGTTTCTGTCACCCTCCACATGCCATTTTATTTTTGCCTTTTCTTGCCAAAACCATTCTTGTTTCATCAATTCTATTTCTAACTTCATTTGTGCCTCCTTTTCTTGATTCATCAAAGCATCAGTGTGGCCAGTTTGTTGAATAGTATGCTGGATCTCTGCAACTTTGTTTTCAGCATCTTTGACCAAAGAGTGGACATTACCAAAAGTGACTTTGTTCCAGTCTCTAAGGGTGTTCTTTAATAACTTCAGCTTCTTGTTAAGCACATACATTGGACAACCAATGAATCTATTATTCCAGCAGGAGGCAATAACATCTTTACAACCTTCATGAAGTGACCACATTTTCATAAACCTAAACTGAGACTTGAAAATACAGTCAGAGAATTGAAACTCAAGGAGTAAGGGATAGTGATCTGATCTTGTTCTGATCAGAGTAGAACAAGACATTGATGTACAGAAATCTAACCAAGCATGGTTAGAGATTGCTCTATCCAGCCTTCTTTCAGTATATAACCTGCCACTTCTTCTGTTTTCCCAAGTAAAAGCTGCTCCTCTAGTTGGAATGTGGAACAAATCATTCAAATTTGACCACTCCTGGAAGTCAACCATAGGTAACCTGGTTGGAGCAAGTCTCCCTCTATGTTCACTGGCTTCTAATATGGTGTTAAAGTCTCCTATGAGGCAAAAGGGAAGATTATGGTGTTGGATAAGGTTTGAGAGATCACTCCAAAGAGCTCTTCTCTTTATGTAGCAAGTGGATGCATAGATTGCAGCCATACAAAAAGTTTTATTATTATCAGTGACTGTAAAGGCAACATATTGATCAGAGGTTGAGATAACTAAAGGGTTAAGATGTAAAGAACAAATGCACCAAAGGTTAGGGTTTAGGTTGTCTCTATTGTTAACAGAGAATAACTTCAAACCTAATCTATGTAACCATCTGTTTGGGAATTGGTTATAAGCCATCCAGGGTTCAGCAATAAACACAAGCTCAGGCTTATTAGAAATAATTAAATTTTGTAGAGCTAATTTAGAGGGAGAATTAGCCAAACCTCTAATGTTCCAAAATAAAGTCTTCATTTAAAAGGTTTGGGTTGACCAGCCTTTGATCTGGTTAAAGGAATATTTGTTGAGACTTTCTTTTGTTTCTGAGTTTTCTTCTTATGTTGCACCATTCTGAAACTATCAGAAGTATCACCAGTGCAGTCATCATCTTTTTCCAGCTGTGCAATCAGTCCTTGTTCAGCTTCAGGATCTTCAGCCAGATTTGCCCAGGAATCTTTTAAAAACTCCATATCTTGCTGGACTCTAATAGGAGTGATTTGTTGAACTCCTTCTTCATCTGAACCCTCTGAACCATCATCAATAATTTGTGTAGCATCAACAAAAGCAGAATCATCATGACTTGTGTCTTCCACTTCGTGAGTAAAGTTTTCATTGTTTCTGTTGACTTGAATCTCCACATTATCAATAGGTATCTCATTAATGTCTTCCAATGTGTGCTCTAAAGCTGCAAATCTGTTTGATTGTTCCACATCTTCTTCATGTGCTGGAATATCAGTCTCCCTGTTTTGTGGTCGAACCAATTCCTCTTCAGTCACTGTGTTCGCCTGACGCAGCTGATTTGAAACCAAAATACCATTCAAGATAACATCACGTTCCTGTGAATCTCTATCATCTGTTACTGCTTTCTCAGTGCCCTGCTGCACTCGTTTGTCTTTCTTAGGGACAAAGACTTTTTCAGTGTTACCTTTGTTCCTGGGGTTGTTTCTTTTCTCATTATCAACTAACTCTTCATCAACTACTTGGAATTTTCTGCAATTTTCAAGAGAATGACCTACCATATTGCAATGATTGCAAAAATATGGTAAGTTTTCATAGTCTAATTCCACAAAAAAAGCATATCCCTTTCGCTCTACTAAAACTTTATAGTTTAGGGTTTGTGATATGTCAAGGTCAACAAGAACCCTAACATACTGGCCAAATGTTCTCTCAAACATAGGCTTGCAAGCAACAGCATCTATTGTGATCGGGGAACCTATGCTACTGGCAATAGCTGTGATTATCTTTGGTCTCCAATATTCTTGTGCCAAACCATAGATCCTGACCCAGACTTGTGCAAAAGTGTTCTTCAGCAACTTAGGGTTGAAATCATTTTGCCAAGCAAAAAGTTTCAGAAACCCTGGGTTTAAGTTCCACGAAGGAACTGATCTAACCCTCCTTACATCCTCAACAGATGAAAATGAGAATTCATAATAACCCTTACCAACAGAAGTAACTCCCCATGTTGATAAGTCTTTCCAAAAAGGAGCTAGCTTGTTCTTCAAACCTAGTGCAGTAAGAGGCGTGGAACCCTTTGGCCATAGGACCCTCCCATGCAAATTAAGCTTGCAGTCGCTTAAACCTGCTTCATATTCTTCTTCTGGTATTTCAATGGCTAATATACCTCCTTTAACACAAGGTTGTGGAAGTTGTGATTCAGGAATGGTGCAAACATTGTTGACGGCCTGTGCGAAGGTTTTTGGTGGTTTGGTTACGGATTTTGGTAGATTTTCTGATGGATCTGTGTGATCTAAGAAGGACCAAGGGATTTGGAAGGATTGCATGTTGGATCGGTTGAAAGAAAAGGTAGATTGAGGTAGTCGGTGGGGAAACCTAAGGTTGAAGAAAGCTAGAAGTTGGTGGGTGAACAGTGCAAGAAAAATCTCCAGAGCTTCTCTCTCATCTCTCTCGGATAATTCATCAAATATAGAAAGTGCACCTATTTCACATTGTTTTTGCTTGTTTTTTATGTTAATTTCCATTACTTTTGTTATGATAGCTTTGACTTGCTTTATATCTTGTGCTACTAACTCCTTTCATTTCATATTTCATATTCATCATAAGCATCTCCATAGCATCCCATATTCATCTCTATTTCTTCCTTGCAACTTAATTTGTACCAAAGTTAGGATGTAAACACTTAGGAATTCTTGTAATATTCTTCCTTTATGCACTTTTAATTTTCTTGGCAAAGAGGCCATAGAATGTATCTAGGGTACGATGTAAAGGACAATGGACTCTAAAGATGTACACCGACACAAGCACCGACACATGCACACACACCACTATAGCTAGAATATGCATGTTTAGATGTATGCTTAGGATTGTATGTTTAGATGAATGCCTAGGGCTTATACTTAGAAAAAACCAATTTTCCAAACAAATGTGAACAACTTCACTCAAATCTTTTCCAAATAAACCTTGGGATCCAACATCCCATTGTATTTTCTTTTCCATTTTCTTAATCAAATTTCAATGAACTCTAATCCTACCTTGACCATATTTTGCAATTCACTAATTCAACCTCACTATTTCCTAATCTCATGCCCTTGAGGCCTCTTTCTATTCTTCAAAATCCATTTTCAAACTTAAAATCAACCAACAAAAACAAAAACATTTTTGAGAGAGAACTACGGTGGATTTGATCCCTTAAACGGGTACGTAGGCAAGGAACAAAATTCCTTCAATTCAACTAAAATAAAAATCCAAAAACATTCTTCTCCCTCCAATTCTTCACTTAGAACATTCTTAGGTTTAATAAACATTTTCAAAATAGCATTTAAAAATAAAGCGCGCGCGTAGAAATTAAAGACGGTTCCTATAGGTTACTATAGTCGTTATGGGTGCCTAACACCTTCCCGTAGCGAAAACAACTCCCGGACCTCGATTCTCAAGGGTTTTGCTTACTTTTTCCCTTCCCAAGAAAAAATAAGATATCACCGGTTTAAAAGGTTCAAACGTAATCAATGTTTGACACCCGAAAACCAAGATAAAACATATATATAAAGAAAACTACACCTCTCAGCACTTTTGGGTTGAATTTTTCTTTCCAAAAATACCCTCATTTTTCAATACAAATATATAAAGTAGATTAAATCTATACTATATATAAAGAAAACTACCCCTCTCATTAGCTTGTGGGGTGAGAATATCAAAAGTCCTGCACCCGGGCTGAGTGAACTTAGGATTTAGGAGGGATATAATCGACAATTCATTCCGGGGGTTGCCTCGTGTTTTGGATTATGCGATCAATCCCACATAGCTGAGGCATTTTGGGGGTGATGTTGTCGGCGCGTGTTGTCGCGTTTAGGCACTTTACTTCTAATTGTTCTATGACGCTATGAACCGTAGATAACCGAACCCATCCATGGCCATTTTTCTAGGATGTAGTGCGGAGGCTAAACCGAGTGTTGTCTCGAATTTTAGTCGTCACGCGATACTACACTCAAGTTAGACCTTCCACGGATAATCATGGAGCGAGTGTTGTCTCGTGACACCATGATATACGTCGGAGAGGTTGCAACTTGGGAACCTTTTTAGAACCCGGTTACTATTTCCTAAAGCCCTAGTTTCACCGGACACCGTGTCCACCCATGACTCCTCGACTTTGAACTTCAACCCACCATGTTTTCTCCGAACTTGAACATAATCATGCATTCATGCATACATGCATACATGCATAAACTTTTTCCCATGCATTTATCGGAGGATTTAGACAAGTCATCTTTTGAACATCACGGATGTGAACACCAAGCGATGCCATCTCAACTAAACTTTTAGCTTTGCTCAAGATTTTCAAATAAAACCGTGTTTCTCCGTGATGTTTACAACCACTTTGACAAAGTCCTCTGAAAAAAAAAGAGTCTTTTCGCATTTGCATATCATGCATCATATGCATCATTCATCGGTCACAAATGGCTTCCCGTGCTCATTGTCTCCTGGTTTTTCCGCCGCAGTCTGAAAGGTGGCTCGTGCTCGTAAGGTTTACCAACCGGCTAGAATTCATCAAACAAGGTCGTACAAGAGAAGAAACATGGCTAACCTTGAGGAAGAGAATGCCAGCCCCTCAGGCCAGCCCATTAAAAAGTCTAAATCTGGACGAGGTTTTGAGGCTCATCAAGAAGAGCGATTATAAAGTTGTTGACCAGCTGCTGCAAACTCTGTCAAAGATATCCATCTTGTCTCTGCTCATGAGCTCAGAGGCTCACAGGAAGGTGTTGATGAAGATACTCGAGCAAGCTTATGTTGACCACGAAGTCTCTGTGGATCAGTTTGATGGGATAGTGAGTAATATTACTGCCTGCAATAACTTGGGGTTTGGTGACGATGAACTCCCCGAAGCAGGGAAACATCACAACTTGGCTCTGCATATCTCAGTACATTGTAGATCTGATATGATATCCAACGTGTTGGTGGACACTGGATCGTCTCTGAATGTAATGCCTGAATCCACACTAAGGAAATTGAGTCATCATGGAATCTCTCTGAGGGGTAGTAGCTATCTGGTTAAGGCTTTCGATGGATCTCGCAAAGATGTTCTTGGGGAAGTAGACTTGCCAATTACCGTTGGTCCCGAGACATTTCAGATTACCTTCCAAGTCATGGATATCAATGCTTCTTACAGCTGTCTCCTCGGAAGACCGTGGATCCACGACGCTGGAGCAGTCACATCCACTTTGCATCAGAAGCTCAAGTTCATGAGGAACGGTAAGGTTGTCACTGTGTATGGTGAGGAAGCATTTCTGGTTAGCCAAGTATCATCGTTCTCTTGTGTTGAAGCAGGGTCCGCTGAAGGGACGTCATTTCAAGGCTTGACTGTTGAGGGTGCAGAACCCCGGAGGGCTGGTACTAGCATGGCTTCATTGAAAGACGCCCAGAAGGCTGTACAAGCAGGGCAAGCTGCTGGCTGGGGCAAAGTGATTCAGATTCTGGAAAACAAGCGTAAAGAGGGCCTTGGATTCTCCCCGACATCTGCTGTTTCAACAGGAGCTTTCTACAGTGCTGGGTTTATTAATGCTATTACTGAAGATGCTGCTGGAAGTAGTTATGTGCCTACATTTGTTGTACCAGGAGGCACTGTGAGAAATTGGGAGGCCATTGATGTTCCTTTAGTCATGCATGCTTCCATGTAATGTGTCTTGTTGCTCACATTTTTTTGTTTTCAAAATAACAATCCTTTCGCTCTGCCCAAGGCGAAAGTGATATCATTGTAAGGGCGTGTTTGTTTCGGCATTGCCGTTATCAATAAAAGTTGTCGTCTTTCTCGCGACTCTTTGTTTTTTACTTTTTAGTGCCTTTTTCTTGGAAATAATGGTAATGCCAGAAAAAACCAAAACATCTGTATTTTCTTATTAATTTCAAAAATCTGCATGAAAAAAAACATTTTTTCTAAAAATCATCCCAATCATATTATGCAGATTGAACCACAATAAACCCATTGAACACAGTGACCCTATGGTTCCTCCAAATTTTGAATTCCCTGTATATGAAGCCGAAGATGAGGATGGTGATGAAGAGATACCATATGAGATCACTCGACTACTTGAGCAAGAAAGAAGAGCCATTCAGCCTCACCAGGAAGAGATTGAACTCATCAACCTGGGTACTGAAGAAAACAAGCGAGAGATCAAGATTGGTGCTGCACTTGAGCCAGAAGTGAAAAAGAAGATCATTCAGCTTCTCCATGATTATCCAGATGTCTTTGCATGGTCCTATGAAGATATGCCGGGTCTAGATCCCAAGATTGTGGAACATCGAATACCGACAAGACCTGAATGTCCTCCTGTCAAACAGAAATTGAGAAGGTCTCGTCCAGACATGGCTCTTAAGATCAAGGCTGAGGTGCAAAAGCAAATTGATGCGGGTTTCCTCATGACGGCTGAATACCCTGAGTGGATTGCCAACATTGTACCAGTACCAAAGAAAGATGGGAAAGTTCGAATGTGTGTTGATTACAGAGATCTGAACAAAGCCAGTCCAAAAGACAACTTCCCATTGCCTCATATTGATGTGCTTGTTGACAGTACTGCTCAGTCTAAAGTGTTCTCCTTTATGGATGGTTTCTCTGGCTATAACCAGATACGGATGTCTCCTGAAGATAGAGAAAAGACGTCCTTCATTACTCCGTGGGGAACGTTCTGTTATAAAGTGATGCCGTTTGGTTTGATAAATGCTGGTGCTACCTATCAAAGAGGTATGACAACTCTGTTTCATGACATGATTCACAAAGAAATTGAAGTATATGTTGATGATATGATTGTGAAGTCAAGTGATGAAGAGCAGCATATTGTGTATTTGAAAAAGATGTTTGAAAGGTTGAGAAAGTACAAGCTGCGGTTGAATCCTAACAAGTGCACATTCGGTGTACGATCTGGAAAATTGCTAGGCTTCATTGTCAGCCAAAGAGGCATTGAAGTTGATCCTGACAAAGTCCGAGCCATCAGAGAGATGTCGGCCCCTCAAACTGAGAAGCAAGTCAGAGGTTTCCTCGGACGTCTGAATTATATTTCAAGATTCATATCTCATATGACTACTACTTGTGGACCAATTTTCAAATTGCTCAGAAAGAACCAGCCTGTTGTCTGGAATGTTGAATGCCAGGAAGCTTTTGATAGCATTAAAGAATACCTGTTAGAACCACCTATCCTTGTCCCACCCGTGGAAGGAAGGCCTTTGATTATGTATTTGTCAGTGTTAGATGATTCAGTGGGTTGTGTTCTCGGTCAGCAAGATGAGACTGGTAAGAAAGAGCATGCCATCTACTACCTTAGCAAGAAGTTCACCGACTGTGAGACTCGGTATACGATGCTTGAAAAGACTTGTTGTGCTTTAGCCTGGGCTGCCAAACGCCTGCGTCATTATATGGTGAATCATACAACTTGGTTGATATCCCGAATGGATCCAATCAAGTACATCTTTGAAAAGCCTGCTGTTACTGGAAAGATTGCACGTTGGCAAATGTTGTTGTCTGAATATGATATTGTGTACAAAGCTCAGAAAGCAATCAAAGGAAGTGTCCTTGCTGAGCATCTTGCTTGTCAACCTCTTGATGATTACCAGCCAATTAAGTTTGATTTCCCTGATGAAGAAGTTATGTATCTGAAGGCAAAAGATTGTGAAGAACCACTGATCAATGAGGGGCCAGACCCCAATAGCAAATGGGGATTGGTGTTTGATGGTGCTGTTAATGCTTATGGTAAAGGAATTGGGGCCATCATTGTAACTCCGCAGGGGCACCACATTCCTTTCACTGCTCGAATAACTTTTGAATGCACAAACAACATAGCTGAATATGAAGCATGCATCTTGGGCATTGAAGAAGCCCTTGATCTGAGAATTAAACACCTCGACATCTATGGGGATTCTGCACTTGTTATTAATCAAATAAAGGGTGAATGGGAGACTCATCATGAGAAGCTGATCCCATACCGTGACTATGCAAGACGTCTGTTGACATACTTTACCAAGGTTGAATTGCATCATATCCCTCGGGATGAAAATCAGATGGCTGATGCTCTTGCTACTCTGTCTTCTATGTTTCGTGTCAATCACTGGAATGATGTGCCCGTAATCAAAGTACAACGTCTTGATAGACCCGCTCATGTGTTTACTATTGAAAATATGCCAGATCAAGCTAATGAAGATGTGAATGATAAAAGGCCTTGGTATCACAACATCAAACAATTCTTGCAGAATCGTGAATATCCACCTGGTGCTTCCAACAGGGATAAAAAGACATTGAGACGATGGGCTAGTAAGTTCGTTCTGGACGGGGAAATCATATACAAGAGGAACTATGACATGGTCCTGTTGAGATGTGTTGACAAACAAGAAGCTGAGAAATTGATGCATGATGTACATGACGGTACCTTTGGGACCCATGCTTCGGGTCACGCCATGTCAAGAAAACTGTTAAGAGCCGGCTACTACTGGATAACTATGGTGCGTGACTGCCACAAACATGCTAAAAGATGCCACAAGTGTCAAATTTATGCTGACAAGATTCATGTGCCTCCACATGCCCTCAACGTTATATCTTCCCCATGGCCTTTCTCTATGTGGGGCATTGACATGATCGGAAGAATTGAACCGAAGGCTTCCAATGGACATCGTTTCATTCTAGTGGCAATTGATTATTTCACCAAGTGGGTTGAAGCCGCCTCCTATGCCAACGTGACCAAGCAAGTGGTTGTCAAGTTTATCAAGAATAACATCATCTGTCGATATGGTGTTCCTAACAAAATCATCACTGACAATGGTTCCAATCTGAACAATAGCATGATGCAAGCTTTATGTGAAGAATTCAAGATCGAACATCACAACTCTTCTCCTTATAGACCTCAGATGAATGGTGCAGTTGAGGCCGCTAACAAGAACATCAAGAAGATTGTTCAGAAGATGGTCACTACTTACAAAGACTGGCATGAAATGCTACCTTTTGCCTTGCATGGTTACCGTACTACGGTGCGCAGTTCAACCGGGGCAACTCCCTTCTCTCTGGTATATGGCATGGAAGCAGTTCTCCCTCTGGAAGTGGAGATTCCATCTCTTCGAGTGATCATGGAAGCAAAATTAACTGAGGCTGAATGGTGTCAAAGTCGGTATGACCAGTTGAATCTGATTGAGGAGAAACGTATGGATGCTATGGCTCATGGACGGTTGTATCAAGTGCGAATGAAGAATGCTTTTGACAAGAAAGTCCGACCTCGAGAATTCAAGGAAGGCGAACTTGTATTGAAAAGAAGAATAAGTCAGCAACCCGACCCAAGGGGCAAGTGGACACCCAACTATGAAGGACCTTATGTTGTCAAGAAGGCTTTCTCTGGTGGTGCTTTGATTCTTACACACATGGATGGTGTTGAACTCCCAAGTCCCGTTAATGCCGATATAGTCAAGAAATACTTTGTCTAGAAAGAAAAGAACAGCGTGGTAGGTCGAAAACCCGAAAGGGCGGCCTAGGCAAAAATGCGCTTCCCGGTGGATCGAAAACCCGAAAGGGCGATCCAGGCAAAAGTTAGGGACAAAAAAATGAATATGAAAAAGCTCGCTGAGATTGTACGCAACTCAGGCAAGAATGAGCGCCTCGATGAGCCGAAAACCCGAAAGGGCGGTTCATGCAAAAATGAGGTTGACAAAAGACAAGTAACTATATCTGGCAAATCACCATCACCCCTTGGGGCATCTGCAACTGTCAATGATCGTCTTCATCAGAGGCTTCTGTACTTGTGAATTCAAAATTTCTATGAAATGTAGCGGTCATCGTGTTCAATGTATCACCAACCAATAAAATTACCATTTTCCAAGCTTTGTAAATCCGTGAAGTCATGCCCTTGGCTGACTCTCACTCTTCTACATCAATTTGAGCCTTTCTATTGTTTGAAACTCTATTTTTCTTCCTACTTTCAATGCTATATACAAATATTTTCTTTCTATTTTGATAATGTCAATGTCTGAAACAAACATCTTTGAAAATTGAAAAATCTTTTCCTGTCTATTTTTGAAAGCAAACCTGAGCAACAGGGTACATTTCAATGAAACATGCATGAATAAATGAATGTCAATGTCTCTTTCAATACATGTTACAAGCAGGTTACTCCCCAGGATGATCTGTGGTCAATGGCAAGAATGAAAGAACAGAATAAAAATGAAAAATGAAAATAAAAAGCTCGCTAAGTTGAAAACCCGAAAGGGCGGCTTAGGCAAAAATGAGCACCCCGCTGATTGACAACCTATGAAGGCAATTCAGGCAAAAATGGGGCAATGAAAAGAATCTTTACTCCCCGGTGAATCGAAAACCCGAAAGGGCGGTTCAGGCAAAAGTGGGGTTTGAAAATGAAAAATGAAAAGAATATAAAAGCATTGACCACAGATGCGAACATCCAATGTTTACCCAGCACTGACACGCCTAGCAACGGCGACCTGTATCCAAGAACCTTCCAAGGTTCCTTCCTCTACAAGTTTTATTGCCCTCAGCCATGGTTTTGATACGTCTCTCAACGACGGTCTCTCCAAAGAGGTTTTTCCCCTGTGAATATGTCGCAGCACGAGCCACTACGTGCCCAATCTTCCAATGTCTTATCTATCTTTGTGAAACTTCTCCGCCAAATTACAAGCCAATCATGCATTTCAAGCATTCATACATGCATAATCATGCATTTTATGAGCATACATCCAATAATCTTGTTATACCATACATACATGTTGCATATCCAACTCTCAACTGTCAAATTCAATCCAGGTTGCAACTGTCAAACTCAATTTCAATTTCAATTCCAATTCCAATGTCAAATTCAGTTCAATTTCAACTGTCAAATTCGATGCAATCTCAACTTTCCAATCTCAATTTCAAACCATGTCAAATGTCAAATTCGAAGCAATCTCAATTTCAATTCAATGTCAAATTCGAAGCAATTTCCAATCTCCAATTTCAATTCCAATTTCAATGACAATCTCCAATGACAATCTCCAATGTCAATGTCAAATATCAATGTCAGTTCCAATTCCAATGACAATATCCAATGTCAATGTCAATTTTCAATCCAATTTCAATGTCAATTGCAACTCTCCAATCCAATGTCAATGTCTATGTCTCAATCCAATTCCAATTTCCAATGTCTCTTTCAATTGCAACTCTCAATCCAATGTCTATGTCTATGTCTATGTCTCTGTTCAATCTCAACTTTCAATCCCTCTTCCAATGTCAATCTTCAACTCAAATCAATGTCAATTTACTCTCAATTTACTCTTGGGCCAACCAAAAATGGTCATGTCTATTTGCAAATCAGGTCAATGACAATTTACCCTCAATTGGTATCTTGTTAAACCAGACTTTCAATTTGTATCTTGTTGCTGGTCAAGTGCCAGGTTCGATCCCAAAAAGAACCACTTGTACCTGCTTATATACCTATGCTTCCGGACAAACGGCAAGTTCGATTTGAAGAACAGTTTGTACCCAGCTCATGCTTTGTTATCAGTCAGACGACAAGTTCAATCTGAAGAACAGTTTGTACCCAGCTTATGCTTTGTTATCGGTCAAACGACAAGTTCGTTCTAAGAGAACAGTCTGCACTTTCCCACATGATGTGGTGATAATCCAACAAGCAAGTTCGATCCAAAGAAGCAGCTTGTACCAACCCTTTTGCCTATAGCTCCAGCCAAACAGCCAGTTCAATCCAAAAGAACAGTTTGTGTCTGCCTATTTGTTTGTATCTTCAACCAAGTGTCAAGTTCGATCCAAAGAACAACTTGTATCTGCCTATATGTCTATGTTTCCGGTCAAGTGCCAAGTTCAATCCCAAGAACAGCTTGCGCCCATCTCTTGTTTTGTATTCCTTGGTCAAGTGGCTAGTTCGACCCAAAGAACAGCTTGTACCTTATTCTCTATCCCTGGTTTGTCTACCCTGTCAATGTCTATCTGAATCCCCAGTGACATCACAGGTTCCATAGACTCCAGTGGTTTGTCTTGCATTCATAATCCAAGTATTGCATAACATTCATATCTTTGAAACTCTGAAAGCGTATTTTTATGTCCAAAAGCAGTGCGAATGTTAATATTTAAGTATCTTCGTCCCGTCAACTCTAAGACTTCGTCTCTTGACTCTCCGGACAAAGAAACTTAAATAGGGGCAGCTGTTATGCCCTAATTTTGGACCTAAAAATACTAGTCAATTTTTCTTTTCTTGCATTATAAGTCATTTGAACTGTCTCTGATCAATTGCATCTTTCTCTGTATTTTATTTCAATATTGTTTACAAAAGTTCACATGCAAGGGTATTTTAGTCATTTCCTATGTCAAATTTCTCTCAGTCTTTCAAAATTTTGTTTGAGTCCTTTCAAGTAGTGTGAATAAGCCTCTGTTTCATTTTATGTCAAAATCCATTTTAAAAATTGCGTTTGAAGTCATTTTTTGAGTCAGTTTTGCCCCTAGGGGCATTTTAGTCATTTCAAGTGTCAAGTCACTGCTTTAATTCTAAAAATTGTCTCTGAGTCTTTTAACTTTGTTTGTATAGACTCTTGCTTCATTTTCCTGTTAAAAATCCATTTTAAATTTGCATCTGAGTCATTTTTAGTCGTTTTTAGCCCCCAGGGGCATTTTGGTCATTTCACACGAAATTTCGACAGAGAGGTACTTTAAAGTACCTCATTTAGGCCATTGGTTCGTTTTAGTCCGTTTTGTGTTTTTTATTCGTTTCACTTTACGTTTAGTCAAAATTACCAATTTTAGTCCAATTTTCATTTTTTAGTTTTTTTTAAGTCCTCAAAAGTTAGTTATTTGCATTTTAGTCCAGAATTCTGTCCAAGTCCACATGTCCTTTTTTCATTTGTCCAGGTGCCACATGGCAGATCATGATTGGTCCAGCAGTTACATGGCAGCCTATAAATCCCAGTCACCAGGCCCAGTCAACACACACTATTCATTTTTCCACTTTCCCCATTCACTTCCTGCCACGTCACTCACCCTCTAACAACTTTCTCTCTCTTTTCTCCCTCTCAACCCTAACAAACCAATTCCACCACCGTCCACCACCGTGAACCACCGTAACCAACTCCAAAATCATCATCAATCGCACAATAAACACAGATTATCAGCAAAACGAAACTAACAACCATGCCAATTCAGTGAATCTTCGTCAAAATTCGAATAGCTCTCAGTTGATTCCTTTCGAAATCATCATCATTGAGCCGTATTGATCCCTCTTCTCGCAATTCAAGCCAAATGCGATCACGAGAAGAGGATTGGAGAGAAGAAGAAGGAAGATCGAAGAATCAGTGAACACAAACCCTAACTGAAATTTTCCAGAAACACAATTCAGCACGAAAAAGGTTCGAATCCGTTCAATTCTCACCAGAATCATTCAATCATCATCACAAATAACACCAATACAGAATCACAGAAACATCAACACATCAAATTCCTCAGAAAGCTGAAGAAATTTCGCGAACATCGCAGAGAAGGAGAAGACACATAATCTCCGATTTATTTTCGGATCGAGGCCTTTCAACTCGAAGAACGAAGTTCTCCATTTCCCTGCTCGTCGTTTTTCTCCGATTTGAACGAGGTAATGCTTCCTCTCTCTGTTTCTTTCGTAAATCTTTCTTTGGCTTTGCGTGCTTGTTCTTGATGCATACGAGCGTAGATCGGAGGATGTAGAGTGTTCCTTTTCAAAAAAAATTTTCAAGAAGATAAAGATCTTGTGAAACCGAAAAGCTTCACTCCGATCTACGCCGTTCTGTTAGGATTTAGGAAAAATCAGTCAAGGTTTCGTGTTTACGACGGAGAAGACGACCTCTCTGCATCAAAAAGTTTTGAAAACGACGAAAATCCAACTCCGGTGTGGCGGCGCTGACGCCAGCCACCGCACCGGAGGCTTTTCTGGCCGTCTTCTCCGACTTGCTTGTTGCAGAGTTCGGATACCTTAGAGAGAAATGAGAGGATTGGAAGTTAGAGAGAGAAAGGAGGGTTAAGAATGAGGAACAAACCGGTTCCTAGGCTTATATAGAGCCTGGACCGGGTTGACCCATTCCTGGACCCGTCCATTCCCTTTCTAAGCCCATTCCCACGTTCATACTGCAGTATTGCTATGTCCACCCCCCTTTTCCCAACCTTACTTGCTGAAAGTTGCTAATTACACCCCTGCCTTGCTTTAAATTCTTGCAAAAAATCCTATAAAAATTTCTAAGTCTTTTTTGATGCATATGTAATGTTTGTATAGTGGTTTTGCATGTGAAAAATCGATAAAAAAAATGTGTAATAAAATCTTGCCTATGTGATGTATTTGTGTCAAATTTGTGAAGAGCTTTGTACATTTTTGAGCTTAAAAGTCCTTTAAAAACTCCTAGAAATTTCCTATGTGTTCTTAATCATTTTCTTGATATTTTTGTGATATTGTCATATGTTGAATCTTGGTTAAAAAGTGTGTGATATTTTCTTGTCAATTGTTTACTATTTTGTTAAAAAAAAAACTTGTGAAAATTTTATATGTTTTGTGTGTGAAAATTCTCTAAAAATTCTAAAAATTTTCATGCATGTTTCTTGATAGTTTTGTGGTATTTTGGTGATAATTGTTGCATGTTGAAATTGATAAAAATATATGTGGAGTTTTCTTGTGATTTTATGTTACTTTTTGATAATTTCTTGTGAAAATTTTGCATAATCTTGGCCCTTAATCTTGAGTATTTGATATGGAACCTTGTTATTTGAATTTTATGAAAATTGTGATTGTGAACCCATGAAATTGGTGCTGTTTGTGAATATGTCATTAATGCCTTGTGCTCCAAGTTTTGTTTGTAAATAAATAATGTGAAATTTGCCTAATCTTTGTCTTAAATGCTTGGTGGTGTATATTCCTTTAATCCTCTTTGTGAAAATTGAATTGAAATTCTTTGGAAACTCTTTGAAGTATGAGGATTATAGGTCATATTCAAGCCTTGCATTGGTGATGATTTTTTTTAGGCCTATTTCACATTGTTTTTGCTTGTTTTTTATGTTAATTTCCATTACTTTTGTTATGATAGCTTTGACTTGCTTTATATCTTGTGCTACTAACTCCTTTCATTTCATATTTCATATTCATCATAAGCATCTCCATAGCATCCCATATTCATCTCTATTTCTTCCTTGCAACTTAATTTGTACCAAAGTTAGGATGTAAACACTTAGGAATTCTTGTAATATTCTTCCTTTATGCACTTTTAATTTTCTTGGCAAAGAGGCCATAGAATGTATCTAGGGTACGATGTAAAGGACAATGGACTCTAAAGATGTACACCGACACAAGCACCGACACATGCACACACACCACTATAGCTAGAATATGCATGTTTAGATGTATGCTTAGGATTGTATGTTTAGATGAATGCCTAGGGCTTATACTTAGAAAAAACCAATTTTCCAAACAAATGTGAACAACTTCACTCAAATCTTTTCCAAATAAACCTTGGGATCCAACATCCCATTGTATTTTCTTTTCCATTTTCTTAATCAAATTTCAATGAACTCTAATCCTACCTTGACCATATTTTGCAATTCACTAATTCAACCTCACTATTTCCTAATCTCATGCCCTTGAGGCCTCTTTCTATTCTTCAAAATCCATTTTCAAACTTAAAATCAACCAACAAAAACAAAAACATTTTTGAGAGAGAACTACGGTGGATTTGATCCCTTAAACGGGTACGTAGGCAAGGAACAAAATTCCTTCAATTCAACTAAAATAAAAATCCAAAAACATTCTTCTCCCTCCAATTCTTCACTTAGAACATTCTTAGGTTTAATAAACATTTTCAAAATAGCATTTAAAAATAAAGCGCGCGCGTAGAAATTAAAGACGGTTCCTATAGGTTACTATAGTCGTTATGGGTGCCTAACACCTTCCCGTAGCGAAAACAACTCCCGGACCTCGATTCTCAAGGGTTTTGCTTACTTTTTCCCTTCCCAAGAAAAAATAAGATATCACCGGTTTAAAAGGTTCAAACGTAATCAATGTTTGACACCCGAAAACCAAGATAAAACATATATATAAAGAAAACTACACCTCTCAGCACTTTTGGGTTGAATTTTTCTTTCCAAAAATACCCTCATTTTTCAATACAAATATATAAAGTAGATTAAATCTATACTATATATAAAGAAAACTACCCCTCTCAGCAATTTTGGGTTAGATTTTTCTTTCAAAAAATATCCTCAATTTTCAATACAAATAACACATGTAACAAATAGATAAGAATAAATTTAAATATTAAAACAAATGTAACAAACACGATATGAATATATATCTATACTATATATAAAGAAAACTACACCTCTCAGCACTTTTGGGTTGAATTTTTCTTTCCAAAAATACCCTCATTTTTCAATACAAATAACACATGTAACAAATAGATAAGAATAAATTTAAATATTAAAACAAATGTAACAAACACGATATGAATATATATTTTTTTTTGTTTTTTTCTTTATCATTTAAAAAGTGTAACAAACTAGATGAATATATTTATACTTACTTTTTCAACATTCAAATTATGAGCAATGCTAAAACACATGACAGTTTATGCAGCATGAACCACACCACAGTATATGTGGCACTTGTAACATCCCAGACTGCTTTTAGGATTGCCGACTAACCCCACAAACCAACACGGGTCTTTTCAGCATGCTTTGTCCTCACTCACATGCTTACCGGGAAACTTCCCGGTAGGTCACCCATCCTAGTACTACTCCAAGCCAAGCACGCTTAACTGTGGAGTTCCTATGGATTGAGCTCCCGAAAAGAAGATGCATCTTGTTGATATGGGTAGTACCTAACAATTCTTATAAGCCTTCCTTCAACCATGTAGTCCCATACCTACACGGCCTCCGGATCTCTCTCATTCCGATGTGATTCGGTTCCTCTTATTAACGTGGGGTCATCCTTACGGATAGTGCCCGTTCCAACTGGCGGGAACCTTTCGTATCCAACTGGCGGGATATCGAAAGCCACGTCGTGGGTGTTACATGCCCACCAGCTTCCGCCTGGTTCGTCCCCGAACCACACCGTAGTGGGAGAAGTCTGCTCTGATACCATTTTGTAACATCCCAGACTGCTTTTAGGATTGCCGACTAACCCCACAAACCAACACGGGTCTTTTCAGCATGCTTTGTCCTCACTCACATGCTTACCGGGAAACTTCCCGGTAGGTCACCCATCCTAGTACTACTCCAAGCCAAGCACGCTTAACTGTGGAGTTCCTATGGATTGAGCTCCCGAAAAGAAGATGCATCTTGTTGATATGGGTAGTACCTAACAATTCTTATAAGCCTTCCTTCAACCATGTAGTCCCATACCTACACGGCCTCCGGATCCCTCTCATTCCGATGTGATTCGGTTCCTCTTATTAACGTGGGGTCATCCTTACGGATAGTGCCCGTTCCAACTGGCGGGAACCTTTCGTATCCAACTGGCGGGATATCGAAAGCCACGTCGTGGGTGTTACAGCACTCTTCCATTGTTTAAATAAAATTTAATTAAAATAAATGGTAAAAATTAGAAATTGTATCCTGGTGGAAATCAAGGTCGTGCGGGTAGCACGACAAATTGATGAGTCATTAATTAGTCTATTTTATTGCATTATTTAGTTTAGTTTTATTAAAGATTTGATTTGATTTTATTGCAATTTATTTCCTTTTTGAATATTTTACTTTTTTTTTTTTTTTTTTTGAACTAAAAGTGGAGCAGCAAGGAGCCACTACCACCCAAAATATAATAAAAAACAAAGAAACACAACAAAAAACAAGGAGGGGGACCAAACCAAAACCTCCTTAAGAAGGTACAAATCTAAAGATTGGCCAACCTATCTTGTTTTCTATGTAAGGTTTGTGAATAAAGGATGGAATATTGCACCAGCAAGTGAGATGATCCAGAGATAATCCTATGTTAGCTAGGCTATCTGCACACTGATTGCCTTCCCTAAAAATGTGAGAGACAATGAAATGCATGTTCTTAACTAAATGTAAACAGTTAGACCATCTATTTCTTAAGTGCCAAGGAATAATGGAATTAGATTTGAAAGCCTGTACAACCAAAGATGAGTCTAACTCAAGCCACAAGTGTGTCCAGTTCCTAGATGCTGCAATTTCAATGGCTCTCATCGCTCCAGATAATTCTGCATGGAGGGCATTCCCCGGTCCAGTATTCTCCGCAAAACAAAGAATAAAATCTGCACTTGAGTTTCTGAAAATCCCCCCACACGCTGAGGTGATGTTAGTAGCTGATCCGTCTGAATAACATTTAATCCAACAAGATAAAGGCGGAGACCAGAAGACTTCTATGATAGCAGGGGCTTTAGGAGGGTGCAGGATGATGCTGAACTTCTTTAGGAGAGAGAACTCAGACATGGAAATAGAAGTTGCTGAGGTGCAAGTACCTGCCAATTTGACACCTGAACTGATGGAAGAAATAGAACTTTTCCAGGGAATCCATCTGTTATTAAATCTCTTTTGATTTCTAGCATACCAAATAGAATTAATTGTGTAAATTAGGGCTGCATAAATTACCACTTTGCATTGTTTATTGGTGAATCTGTTGCTCAGCTTCCATAAATCTTCCATGGAATGAAGGTGGATCGGAATATTGATGGTGGAGGCCAGCCAGTTCCAAATTCTAAGAGAATAAGCGCAACCAAAGAACATGTGATGGGAAGTTTCAGCATCAGCGTTGCATAAAGAGCAAATTGATGGAAGGTGCAAACCCCTTAGCGCAAGATTTTCATCTGTGGGTAGCTTTCCCAACATAAGTCTCCATACAAGCATTGCCTTTGAAGGTGGGATGTCTTTATTCCAAAGACATTTAGTCCAGGGGATCTTCAAGTGATGATGCTTTTTGAAAGAGAAGGCGTCTCTGAGATGTAGGGTACCAGATGGGTTGTGCTTCCAAATTAACAGATCTGGCGTATCATCTATCGGGATTGTGACTTTCATCACCCAGTTTCTGATCATAGGGAAACGGTTTTGCAAATTTGCAGGAAGGCTCCAGTGTTTGTTGGTTATATAATCATTGACGAATTGTGGAAAAAGGGAAGATGTTGAGATTGGAATTTGGAAGTGATCTGCAATCACTACTTCACTCCAATTGTCTTGCCAAAAGTTCACCTTCTGACCATTACCAAGCAACCATGCAGTGTTATCCTTGATAATCTGAAAGTCATTCTTTATGCTGCTCCATAGGGAAGAAAATATGTGATGTGATATACAAGAGTTCCTTCTAATCACTCTACTTCTGACCAAAGTTGCCCAAGTTTCCTGAGAGTGAAGCATCTCCCAACAAAGCTTCAAGTTGGTAGCCTCATTAAGACATACCAGGGACTTAATGCCCAAGCCACCTTCATCTAAATCATAGCAGACTTTTTTTCCAAGAAACAGTAACTAATTTTCTTTTTTCAGTGTCCCCACTCCAGATAAAATTCTTAATCCATTTTAGGAACGAATATATGGTGGAAGGTGTCTTGGAGCAAAAGAAAGAGGACTGGAGCAAATACAGTACGAAAATACAAAGATACAGAACAAAAATATGTTCCCACCAAGTCAGAAGCTTGGCACGGCCAGTGCCAACATATGGCACGGCCGTGCCACCTCCAGAAGCCACTTTTGCTGCTTTTCTTCAAGCCCAAGTTACCCTGTTGCAGCTTTACTGTTTTGCCCTTTTAGTTGCTTAGTTTCTAAGTCGATTGTAAAGTTATAAATAAAGTAGCTCTCCACCATAAACATTCACCTTTACTTACAATATTTTCAGTATTATTTCAATAAAAGTCTTTATTTTCCTTTTATTTCTTTCTCGCAATTTACTTTATTGCTTTCTCTCTTTTTCCCCTATGTCTACGATGAACATGAGTGAGTAGACTTTCTTTGTCTTGGGATTGTTGGATAAGTCTAATGACGTAATCCGGATCAAGCCAAGCCTTAAACCCTAATCTTATACAACCTTAATTTCTAATTTAGATTCACCGCTTTAACATGAATTAACCATTATCAAACTGTGGAAACGAAAGTGGAGGGTTTGATAACTGTTAATTCATTATTCCAAATATCAATTCATAAAACGAAAGTGGAGTTTTGATATTCGAACAAGTGAATCTAAACAAGGATTGCGAAACATGAAAATAGTCTAGCAAACCTTGAGACATATAAAGTTTCGAGCTTCAAGGATTCCAAAGGCAATCACCCATGAAAATAGGTGTGGTTGTTGGAGGAACACACTCACTAAGACCGAAAGGAGATGTGATAGGCTAAAGAGAAACTTGTCTTTAGAAATTAAGACCAACGTAAGGTTATAAGTTTAAGGCTTGTTTGTGAAAAGATTCGTTATTACGATGAACCAATAATCCCAAGGGTCTTTTTATTATTGTTATTTACCTTCAGCAATTAAACCTCATTTTACTAAACTTTCTTCTCCTCTAATCATTCTTTAAAGGTTAATTGAATTAAACAACTCCCTAGCGGAACGATGCTCTTTTACTACTATTACTTCGATAGACCGTGCACTTGCGGTTTGGCCTATCAAGTTTTTGGCGCCGTTGCCGGGGAGTTAACAAATTTGATTAACTTTTTCTTAGTGATTAGAATCCTCTCTCTTCTTCTCTTTCCTTTTCTTTTTATTTTTATTTTTCTGTTATCGATAACTTCTTGGGTTCTCAATTTTTTATGCGAAAAACCAGGAATCGAGTTGTAATAATCAACGAGATCGAAAGGTATTTGCATAAACGAAAGAGAGACACACGAAATAACACCGCCATGGTTAATCGCACTCTCAAAGAGTATGCAACGCCGTCTACGGCTGAGCCACAAGCTGTTATTGTGTACCTAACGGTTGAGGATGACAACTTTGAAATTAAGCATGCCCTACTTAACTTGGTGCAGCAAAACTAATTCTTGGGATCCCCCACTGAGGATCCCAATCTTCACATATCTGTTTTTCTACGAATTAGTGGGACCATGAAGGAGAACCAAGAGGCCGTAAGACTTCATCTCTTTCCCTTTTCCTTAAGGGATAGAGCTAGCGCTTGGTTCCATTCCCTCGAAGTCGGTTCCATTACTTCATGGGATCAAATGAGGCAAGCATTCCTTCCCCGATTCTTTCCCCCATCCAAAACTGCTAAACTTAGGGACCAAATTACTCGGTTCAATCAAAAAGATGGGGAATCTCTCTACGATGCGTGGGAGCATTTCAAAGAAATGCTTAGACTTTGTCCCCACCATGGTCTAGAGAGTTGGCTCATAGTCCATACCTTTTATAATGGCTTATCTTATACCACTAAGATGTCTGTTGATGCAGCTGCAGGTGGAGCTCTAATGAACAAGAACTACATGGAGGCATACGCCTTAATTGAAGACATGGCTCAGAATCATTACAAATGGACCGACGAGAGAGCCATCACTAGTTCTTCAACCTCCAAAAAGGAGACAGGTATGTACGAAGTCTCTAACTATGATCACCTTGCTTCTAAAATTGATGTATTAACGGAGAAATTTGAAAAATTCAACGTTAGTGCCATCAATTCTGCTTCTACTCCTTCTTCTTGTGAAATCTGTGGTATAACTGGTCATGTAGGTGTTGATTGCCAACTAGGTAGTGCTATTAATGGTGTTGAGCAAATAAATTATGCTCAATACAACCAAGGGATGAGACAAAATCAAAATTTTTATAAAAACCAAAATCCTTATGGACAAGCAGCACCACCCGGTTATGCAAACAACCAGAGATTCACTCAGAAATCTAATTTGGAAATTTTGTTGGAAAATTCTATTGCCAACCAAAACAAACAACTTCAAGAACTCAAAAACCAAACTGGATTTCTGAACGATTCTCTTTCCAAACTCAACACCAAGGTTGATTCTATCTCTACTCATTCTAAAATGCTTGAAACACAAATCTCCCAAATAGCCCAACAAGTGTCCACTCTTTCTCAAACACCGGGAGTCTTTCCTGGTCAAACCGAAGCCAACCCTAAAGCTCATGTTAATGTCATATCTTTTGAGGGTAGTAAGTTAGGAGATACTATTGATAAGGTTTGTCAACATTCTTAAAAGAATTTGCATTAAAATCCCCCTTGCGGAAGCTTTGTCCAGGATGCCTCTATATGCCAAGTTTTTAAAGGAAATTTTTTCAAAGAAAAGGGCTATAGAGCATAGTGAGATAATAGCTTTGGCTAAGGACACTATTGCAATCATCCAAAAGACATCCCTTAAGCTTAGAGATCCAGGTAGTTTTGCCATACCTTGTATGATTGGGAGTGAGACCGTTGACAATGCCTTGTGTGACTTAGGAGCTAGCGTTAGTTTGTTACCTTTGTCCCTCTTTAAACGGATGGGAATAGGAGAGTTGAAACCTACCGAGATAGAATTGAAGTTAGCTGATCGTTCTACCATGAAACCAATAGGATTTGTTGAGGATATACCGATTAAGATAGAAGGGATATACATCCCGACTAATTTCATAGTCATTGACATTAAAGAGGACGCAGACGTCCCAATAATCCTAGGTAGACCTTTCTTAGCCATTGCGGGAGCTCTCATAGATGTTAAACTTGGTAGGATTGTCTTTCAAGTGAGTGATACAATGGTAGGATTTGAGTTGGAAAACGTTATGAAATGTCCCGCTCTTTACTCTTGTTGCATGCTTAAGGATCATATTGTGAAAGAACGTTTTATAGCGTCATCTACACAATATGATATCTTTGATCCATTCTAAGGACCCTTTCTAACCGTCAAGCTAATGACATTAAAAGAGCGCTTCGTGGGAGGCAACCCACGCATTTATTTGCTTTATTTTGTTTGTTTTCCTTTGTTTTAAGTGTTTTGTAGGTAATTGTCCGAGTGTGATTCTAGAAAAGTTGAAAATTTTGAAGTCCCTATGTCTAGAAGGTTGGCACGGCCCGTGCTAAGGTTGGCACGGCCGTGCCAGATGATTCAAGCCACAAACCAAGCCAAACTACAGAAAGTTGGCACGGCCTGTGCCAATAGGTGGCACGGCCGTGCCCGACCTCTACACACCCTATAACACAAAATTTTTCTTCCTTCTTCCTCATTCACAAACCACAACCCTCTTTCATCTTTCAAACTTTTCTCTAAACCTCCATAACCGCCCAATTTCAACCCTTCATATCTCACTCAAAACTCCACCAATTCACACAATTCTTTCACCAAATCAATTCTAAACTTCATTCCAAACACAAACCACCAATCAAAAACAACTTTCATCCATTCAAATCCATAATTCACCAAACCTTTATCTCCATAAACCATTACCCAAAAACCACAAAATCTTGACCAATCTCTACATCTAAACCCATAAGCCTTCCTAAAACATCAACCCCAACCCTAAACCAACTTTTTCCACACAAACTCTTCCCAACCCTAACCTTCACCCAAAAGTCAAGGTCAACCCAAGGTCAAGGTTCAATGGCTTCAAGGAGAAGTGGCAAGGAACCAGCAAGCTCTTCTGGAGGACCTCCACAAAAGAAAAGAGCACCGGCTAAGAATCATGGCATCACCTTCAAGGACAACAACCAAAAAGAAAGGTATAAATTTCTTATCACTAAACCTTTGCATCCTTGTAGGTACCCTGATTCTCATACTATGAATGTCTTAGAGATTAGGGACAATGCTTTTGAATTGCTGCATAGATTAGGATGGGGTGAGATGCTTAGACCTATGAGGGGATATGAGAATTTTACTTATGAGTTTTTAAGTTCTATTCAATTCAATAAAGATAAGTTGAATTTATATGACCCCGATCATAGAGTCTCCTTCCGGCTTTTGAATATTGATTACGAGATGTCCCTTGAAAACTTTTGCAATGAAATGGGCTTCGCAAATGCGGGGTTCATACATGACTCTTATAGT
Source organism: Medicago sativa (assembly GCF_051527215.1). Taxonomy (NCBI): domain Eukaryota; kingdom Viridiplantae; phylum Streptophyta; class Magnoliopsida; order Fabales; family Fabaceae; genus Medicago; species Medicago sativa. The sequence goes on along the minus strand of NC_140752.1, from coordinate 48,679,258 downwards.
CAAGCTCTAAAGCCGGAAGACTATGACCCTGCTAGTTTTTGGAAACGCATCACCGGTTTAAATCAATATGTTTCACGTTCCAATAAGGCTAGTAACATTCACAACCCAGTCCTTAGGTACCTTCAAAGGGTAATGGCTTGTACCATTTGGGGTAGGAAGGAAGTAGGAACATGTAGGACAGATGAACTCTTTATGCTTTGGGCTATGCTTCATAATAATCCCGTGAATACTTGTTTTTACATGCTTGACTACCTTGCCTCAATAGGAACTAAGCCTAATCTTGTAGCTGACATAGTAGTGGGGGGTGTTATTACATTCATTGCTAGGAAGTTTGGAGTAAGTGAGGAGGAGGGGATAAATCAAATTGAGGGCAACAATAGGCTTAACATAGAGACACTAATCTCTATGAAATTCATTACACATCGTCCACCCATGCAATATGCCCTTAAACTCAATGTACCTATTCTATTTTTGCTTCCTAACCCATCTCGGACTAACACCGAGGTGGAGGAAAATTTGTTGTATGTTGATAATGAACAGGTACATGAGCACCATGATGAAGGAGAAGGTGCAAACTTGCACCATGAGGGAGAGCACCATGACCATGAAGCTGGAGAGCTGAATGACGATCAAGGATGGGCATGGATGCGAACCAAGGTCGAGAGGATAAGCACCGAGCAACAAAGGCAAGGTGTAGAACTTTTAGGGCTAAGAAATGAAGTCCAAAGGGGTAACCTCTTGTCGGAAGAAAACAATCAAATGCTCCGAAGGATGATGCACCAATTCAATCTCCAAGGTCCTCCCTATGGACCTCAATGAGAAAATGTGAGCTTTCCTCTTCCTCTCTTCCCTTCTCTCTTATCTCTTTCTCCTACTCTCTCTATCTATCTCTTCTCCTCCTTCTTCTTCTACTTCTCCTTCTTCTTCTCTTTTGTTTGAATCATTGAGGACAATGCTTCCCCTAAGTGGGGGGGGGGGGGGCTAATAAAGTGTCTAGAGTTGTAGTGTTTCCAAACTCCCTTGAACTTTATTCTTTTGTTTTGTTTTTATAGTAAAAGGCATGACTAGTGGCTTGTTTTCAATATAAAAAATGCCATAATTTTTTTTTTTGTTTTGTCTCTTCTTTAAAGGTTGTTTCTTGTACATGAAAGTAGTTTCTTGTGTTCCTTGTGTTCTTGCTATACCCATGTCTTGTTTTATTGTGAAAATTCTCCAATGAGAAAAGCACCCGGTTGCAATCTTTGAGCAAATGTATGAATAGGTATTTTAAGGAACACGTTCTATCTTTAGTGTTAACTTAGTCCCTTTAAAGTCTTAAGAGTAAAAGTAGTATAAGTTTGTGTGGGAAATTAATCAAATGTTCTTAATTGTTATATGCTTAAATGTTAAAGTTAAATGGGGCGAGAGAATGGCACCAACATGTGGGGGAAAGGACAATCCCTAACTTCCTAATTGTGGTGGTGACTCCCTAATTTGAATTTAAAGAAAATAAATTCATCAATGCTAGGGGGAAAGGACAATTACATCCAAAAAGACTTCCTACGCGGAGATGAAATAAAAGAAAATTTTGCAGCACTGCTTAGGGTGATTTTGAATCTAGGGGGAAATGACAATTACATCCGAGAAGACTTCCTATGAGGATAGATAGCCCCTAAGCATCTGCAGCCCCTTGTGTTTAATTGTTAATCTAATCTAATTTAAACTTAAAGTCCCATCACTCTTATACGAAATGAAGAAAGGACTTTTCTCGGTTACTTTAGCATTAAGGATAGAACCTGTTCCTCATAATATCTGTCTTATACAGGAGCAAGAAAAGGGTTGGACTGCATACACACACTCACTTGGGACTTGGTGTTGGGTTGAAAAGGTTCATGAGGAATGTTTGAAATTGTAATTAGTGTACTTGAAACAAAACCTTTCTTTTGAGACATGTGTTCTTAATAAGTATTGCCGTGATTAATCTTTTGTTGCTGCTATGTCTATTGCCTTTTGCTTTAGGACAAGCAAAGATTCAAGTGTGGGGGAGTTTGATGAGTCATTAATTAGTCTATTTTATTGCATTATTTAGTTTAGTTTTATTAAAGATTTGATTTTATTTTATTGCAATTTATTTCCTTTTTGAATATTTTACTTCAAATTGCTTTTTATTATATTTTAGGAACGAATATATGGTGGAAGGTGTCTTGGAGCAAAAGAAAGAGGACTGGAGCAAATACAGTATGAAAATACGAAGATACGGAATAAAAATATGTTCCCACCAAGTCAGAAGCTTGGCACGGCCAGTGCCAACATATGGCACGGCCGTGCCACCTCCAAAAGCCACTTTTGCTGCTTTTCTTCAAGCCCAAGTTACCCTGTTGCAGCTTTACTGTTTTGCCCTTTTAGTTGCTTAGTTTCTAAGTCGATTGTAAAGCTATAAATAGAGTAGCTCTCCACCATAAACATTCACCTTTACTTACAATATTTTCAGTATTATTTCAATAAAAGTCTTTATTTTCCTTTTATTTCTTTCTCGCAATTTACTTTATTGCTTTCTCTCTTCTTCCCCTATGTCTACGATGAACATGAGTGAGTAGACTTTCTTTGTCTTGGGATTGTTGGATAAGTCTAATGACGTAATCCGGATCAAGCCAAGCCTTAAACCCTAATCTTATACAACCTTAATTTCTAATTTAGATTCACCGCTTTAACATGAATTAACCATTATCAAACTGTGGAAACGAAAGTGGAGGGTTTGATAATTGTTAATTCATTATTCCAAATATCAATTCATAAAACGAAAGTGGAGTTTTGATATTCGAACAAGTGAATCTAAACAAGGATTGCGAAACATAAAAATAGTCTAGCAAACCTTGAGACATATAAAGTTTCGAGCTTCAAGGATTCCAAAGGCAATCACCCATGAAAATAGGTGTGGTTGTTGGAGGAACACACTCACTGAGACCGAAAGGAGATGTGATAGGCTAAAGAGAAACTTGTCTTTAGAAATTAAGACCAACGTAAGGTTATAAGTTTAAGGCTTGTTTGTGAAAAGATTCGTTATTACGATGAACCAATAATCCTAATGCTCTTTTTATTATTGTTATTTACCTTTAGCAATTAAACCTCCTTTTACTAAACTTTCTTCTCCTCTAATCATTCTTTAAAGGTTAATTGAATTAAACAACTCCCTAGCGGAACGATGCTCTTTTACTACTATTACTTCGATAGATCGTGCACTTGCGGTTTGGCCTATCACAAATGCATGTCGTGTACTTTAGCAATTTTCATTTATACCATTAAACAACTTTTTCTATAATAAAATTGTTGTTGGTGTCATTAAAAAAAGAATTTAGATTTTTTTGTTGTTGTTATATTGTATTATTGTTGGTTTCGTTGAAATAGATAATCATGGTTAATTTGATTTTTTATAACTTGAAAGCAACAAACATTTATATATTTTTTTCAGTTTAAATCAAAATCAAAATTTCATAAAAGAACATGTTCATAATTTTCAAACGTTAGCGCAATAAAAAGAGCGGAAAGACGAGCACATGAGTGCCCGTCTTTTTGCTAGTCTACATAATAATCATTTTACCTTGCACAAATGTTATAGTACACATGGTGTGTACCAATTGCATGATGTAAAATGATTACCAATCGCATGATGTAAAATCATCCTAAAATGTTATATACCAATCGCATTAATTAGATTTAGCACATTAAAATGGTGATTGGTACACATCATGCGATTTGTACAAGACTTATGTAATTAACACTAGCATGGACACCTATGTCAAACACAAGCTAGAATGTTATATGCGATTGGTACACATCATGCGATTTATGCAACGTAAAATGATTATTATATACAATACTTATGTTTTATACACATCATCCTAAATGTTATATGTGATTGGTACACATCATGCGATTTGTACAAGACTTATGTAATTAACACTAGCATGGACACCGGAGTCAAACACAAGCTAGAATGTCGTCATATTTGAGGGAGTGAACATTGTGATGTATCAAGTGTCAGTTAACAAAAATCATATACTTAAGTCATAAAATTTTGGATGAAGATGTGGTGGTATCATTATCACTTGTGTGGTTGCTCTTTCTCCAAATTGTTGATTTACATTAGTGTAGGCTCCCATAGAAAGTCCAACGGTGGTATCACATCCCGGTTCGACACAGAGATCCTAACACTGTTAATGTGTCAAGTGTGAGTTAAAATTTCACATTGTATGCAAGAGTAGATGTGCGAAATATATAAGTAAGATGACTCATATACATAATGCCTTAAGATTTTGAAAGAAGATGTGATGTGAAACTCACTTGTGTGATTGCTTTTAGCCTAATGTAATAATACAATCCAATGTAGGCTCCCACAAAAGTCTGAACATCATGATTATTTGCTTTCTTAGTTTTTGGGTGTCATTTGTTTAACTTTTCATCTTAAGTTTTAGTTTTTGAATGTCATTTTTTTTCTTGCAAAAAAAAAAAAAATGATTCAACCTTTATTATTTCAAATTCATTCACTTTTGGTATTTCTTGGGATCTTAAAATGGAAATTTGTAGATGTATTATGATAAGTTTACAAAATACATGCTTATTAGACATTTTAAATTGATGTACGTTTTTTTATTAAGTCTAATATTTTGGTAGCATAATTGCCTAGCAATTTTCAACTTCTTCAACAAATCTATAAAACTACTAGCAATTCATTATGTTTCATATACTCTCACGAATAAAACACACTCCTTATTATTATTTTTTATCTTATCATTTTTCTCAAGTTCAAATTCATTTATCATCTTCTTTTATTTTCTAATTTCCTTTATCTATTCTCATGAAAGAAAGAAAGAAACAAACAAACAAAGATCCTTATATGTATTTTTCAACTCCGCATAAAAATCCTTATTTTGAATGTTGATTGGCTTGATTCTGTTAAAGCAATGTGTTCTGGCAAGATGTGGTAGGAGATGTTCTAACATGTAATAATACGACATCCCAAGACAAGGTAGTGTACCGTATTTTCGCATTCTTTGGAGTAATTAAATAATTCTTTGGAATACTCTCGCGTATGTTCCAGAAGCTTTTGTCATATTTCTTTTGCTTCAAGAAGCATGTATTTCTAGAAGTGGTCCTCTGTCTGTTTAAGTTGTTGTGTGCTTGAAGTTATTTCCAAAATAGATTTGGTTAAAATATATTTTGTGTTTCTAGAAGATTGTTGCTGAAAATATATTTATGGACAACTGATGTTTTTAAGGTGTTTCTATAAGGTGTTTATCGTGCATCTCAAGTTACTTTAAGGAAGATTTGAAGCAAATACATTTTTGTACCGTATGTGTCTAAAATGAAGTTTTAATGCAAATATATTTGTACCGTATGTTTCTAAAATGGAGTTTTGATGCAAATATATTTTTGTACCGTATGTTTCAAGAGGGAAGATTTGATGCAAATATATGTTGGCATGATGAAGAAAAAACCCAGCAGATGAATGGCTATATAAGGAGGCTCAAATCTAATAACAAGTCAGCGAAATCAATATTGAAGAATTGAGTTTTTAGGGTTTCGTGTGTTTGAGTCTTTGTGTTTTATTGTATACCACTCTTGTGCTGCCATTGAATATCAAAAGGTTGAGAGTTGGTTTGTGTTGGTTGAGTTGTAATTTTTTTTGGGTACACCACTATAGTGCATCTAGCAAGAGTTGGTTTGTATTGGAGTTGTTCTCCTACTTTACTATAATTGTGATTGAGTCAAGCACTAGGGATAGTGATTGAGAGAAAGTGAGTGTTGGTCTATATGGCAAACAAGAGTATGCACTAGAGGCGGGGTGAATAGCATTTTTCAAATTTCAAAAGAGTTTAGCGAAAGAGAGGTTAGAAAACGTATGACTTTTCAGTTTCATGCACAATTACGATAAGAAAGATTAAGACAATGAATAAATCACTAAGATTCACTATTGAATTGAGATGTTCAAATGTAGAATCTTAATAAGCACAATCAAATATCAATATTCAACAATACAATTCACAAAACTAGACAAGCTCAAACCAAACCTAATTGCAATAAAACAAACTAACACTAAGGAACACAAAATATATGAATTAAAGATTTGAAACGCAGTTCAAGTTCAATTGTGATGAAATTGAATTTGAAAAGTGAAGGTGAGAAAAACACAAGAAGGAAGGGGGTTTGAATTGTGTTAGATTTTTCTGGTTTCTTTTTAAATCTGAGTGTTACAGAACTGGTCAGAATCTGATGGGTTTAGATTCTAATTCAGAGTCTGAGTGGCAGTGGATAATAACAGACACAGAGAAAAAAAGGTGAGAGAGAGAGAGAGAGAAAACAGAAGAAATTTTTAATGGTTTCTCCCACAACACAGTAGTAGTCCAGTCCCCTTGCACTTTAAAGGGATTTCACTATAATCTCACTAGATTACAATTGCTCAAGGACTCTTCCAAGAGACTTCTAATGCTCAAGCACACTTACAAGAGACTTCTAATGCTCAATGTCACTACCAAGGGATTCCTTTTCTCAAGCACAACTGCAATAAACTTTTATTGCTCAAGGACAATTACAAGAGACTTCTATTGCTCAAGCACGCAAGCAAGAAACTTCTTTTGCTTAATCACAACTCAAAGAGACTTCTGATGCTCAAGATTTGCAGACAAGAGACTTCTATTTGTTTACAAATATAAACAAATTTGTTCTTACACCGAATAAACAATTGGTGGTGTAATCTGAACAATGTTGAATAAACTCTTAAGACTTTAGGATTTATAAGATACGAACTTTGATACAAAAATCCTAAATGTTTTTGCGCTATTGAGTTTGGAAGAATAATGACACAGTAAAAATAGCAGAGTCTTGTTGATCTTCTTCAAGTCTTTAGCTTCTTAAATAGGCAGAGAGTTGAGAGACGTTGGAGAAGAGTGCCATTGCATTAAGAGTCGTTGAGAAGCTTCAAATCAAAGATGTTGGGCCATCGCCTAATATGGATAATTCTGTTTGATAGTCTTTTGAAAATACTTTGCTGAAACTGAAAATATCTATTCATTCTCTTTGTCCTTTATGATCTTTGTATGTTTCTACATGTGGTCAGAAGAAGGCAAAACTGCACTCAGATCCTTGATAGAGACAGTTAAACAAGACGGTAAATCTGTCGTGGAATTTTGCGTCCCTCAGGTTCTTCTGAAGTTTGAAGGTCTTCCACGTCTGATGATCCCTTATGAGTCTGATGAGGTCTTCTAAGTCTGATGCTATTTACAGAGTCTGATAAGGTCCTTCAGCTTCCGATGATCTTCGTAGAGTCTCATGAGGTGTTCTTTTCTTCTGATCCAAGATGTTGATTTCTAGTTGACCTTTCTTCATATCTTCTACCATAGTCTTTTAAGCTTTTCTTAGTGCTTCTGAGGCTTTAATACATGTTCAATACTTTAATGGATATATTCTATGATCCTGCACACTTGAACATATATTAGTATATCTAATTGTTCATCAATACTTTGTTATCATCAAAATCTTAGAGGAATTGCACAAATCCATTTTGTTCCAACAAAAGTAATCTTAATTCAAATCAATGAATTAATATTAGGTTAAGTCTTAAAAAGGATCACAGTTAAATCAACTAGCAGCAAACATTAAAAGTCATATACAACAAATAAAGGAAAATCAAAGAGGAAAGGGAAGAGAAGAACACTGGAAGGTTTATAGTAATTCCTCCTTTTGTCCTCGTTTTGGGGTACATATACTCTTGTTGATAGAATAAATCTCTATCAAGGACTTCCACCATTGTTGAAATTTGATTACAATTTATGATTACAAAGAATTCTCTCGATAACCCTAATCTTCAATCACAAGCAACAACAATCCCCAATCTTCAAGTAACCCTTGAAATTGGTGATTCTCCAAGTCTTTGAAACTTAAACTCCCATGCAATCATTGAATTTCTTCACCTCAAACTCTTATTTGCTATGTCCGGAGCTTGGATCCCCTTGAACTTGAGAAGATTATAAAGAACCCCCAATTCCATTGGAGGGGGAAAGAAATCACTATTTTCCCTTTGGACCATTGATTTCCAATCAAGTTACTTGAAAGAATCCAATCTACAATCCCTATAGCACTCTATCAATCTGTGACTAAAAAAAACGCAATGATTCTTAGAAAATGTGTTTAATCTGAAGAACAAGTGGATAAAGGTTTGAAGATTCTAGAATGTAACATGCAATTGATTCAATGAGTAGAGAAGTGTGTGAGTAAGAGTAATATAGGTGAGTGAGATAGGAGCAAGTTGGGCTCAAAATAACACTAAAAAAATCATTTGATTTGAATCATTAAAGTATTGAATCGATTCAATAATGTAAAATATGGAATCCGGGTTGTCAAAAAGATTGATAAGAATTAGACAATCTTCGATTCAAGTCAAATCATTCAAGATGAAGATTGATAAGAATCATACAATCTGTGATTTGAATCAAATAAAAATTTATAAGAATCAAATAATTCTGAATAGATTCACAATCAATTTTCATGAGCCAAACACTTGAGAACTTGAATAAATCGATTCAACATATACATGAATGGAATAAAAAAATGGATTTTGTACATATTGAACACAAAACATGACTCCAAACATCACAAGAGCTTGAATGCAATATATAAATCGAATTAAATCACTAAAAATGGGTTTTGAATATATTGAACACAAAACTTGACTCCAAACATCACAAGAGATTGAATGCAATATAAGAATAGAATCAAATAACTTAAAATGGATTTTGAACACATTGAATAAAAACAAAGAATACACTTTTAAGAACTGGACTTGTAAAAATACACTTCTAACAAATTGTGATTTGATTCAAGCATGATACGAATCAACAATTTGTGATACGATTCAAAGGTATAGAAAAAGGAGTTTTGCCACAAAATTAAACACATAATAAAACTTGACACTAAAGACACTTTGAAGAAACTTAAGATCATGGGTGGCTAGGTGCTTTAACATATGTTAATTACTATGAACATGTAAACAATAAACATCATTACTAATTACTATGATACCTAGTCTTAATCAAACATCATAAATACAACTCCAACACCAAGGGAAACTGCAACTTAAGTAACAAGTCGATATCTCACACTTGCTAAATCAAAATATAGTTTGCGGAGTGATCGTTTACACAAGCATTAAGAATTAATTTAAACCAAAGACTATATTGAATACATAGATCATATTAAGACTTGAGTAACTAACAAAAAAGAGATGACTATTGTTGATGAAGCATCCAAAAGCTTGAAGCCAAACTACAAAATTTTCCAATGGTTGAAACTCATTTACTCTCTCTTTCTCTTCCTTTTCCTCTCTCTATTTCGTACTTAGAATATAAAAGAAACTCTAAAAGATAATCTAAAAGACAACTCTATTTATAATAATACATAAAGTGCAAGTTTGTTGGGAAAAGCAACTTGTCTTCAAACATTTACCAAATCGTCATAGTTTGGTGAGCAAAGTATTGCCACCTAGAGAAAGTGGTCTAGAGTTTCTCCCTGGATTTCTCTAAAATTTCTCACCTTCACCTCGATTTTGTTTGCATAGCGAGTGTACTCGTACCAAAATTCTTTCCTTTATTGTATCACTCATTTTCACATTTTAAGATGGCTAAAACTAATTTGACACTTTGGAAACTCTTCATAAGGATATGAAGACGTCAAGCATTCTAAAATTAACATGCTTACTTAACAAAATGAACTCTTTCACATGAAAGAAGGTGAAACCATCTCTTTAATGCTAATGAGATTCCACCAATATTGTTAATAAATAGCAAATCATTGTTAAGACAACTAGTATGGACACCCGTGCCAAGCACAGGCTAGAATTTCGTCGTAATTAAAACATTGGATGAAGATGTATTATTCTCATTTATGTGGTTGCCCTATGTCTAATGAGTAGATTAACACTAGTGCTGGCTCTTTCTATAAGGTCCAATGATGATATTATAACTCGGTTCGACTTTGCGAATGAAGCATGGGTGAATCCCAGTCACAAATGTCGGCTGCGGAGAGTCTTATACTTAAGTGAGATATGTTGATGTGTTGACTGTGAGCTAAAGTTTCACATTGGATGTGAGAGTAGATGTTGAGCAACATATAAGTGATATGATTCATATACATAATTTCTTAAGGTTTAGGTTAAGATGTGGTGTCAAACTCACGTGTGTGGATTATCTTTGTATGTTGAGATGATCAAACTCAATGTAGGATTATGCGAAAATCACAATATTGTTATCAACCGGTTTTTTAGTTTTTGGATGTCATTTGTTTATTTTCATCTTAAAGTTTAGTTTTTATATGGCATTCTCTTCCATATTTTTTTTTTCCATTCAACGTCTATTATTTCAATTTATTCACTTTTGGACTTTTGTGGCAGGTGAAAATGGTAAATTGTCGATGTGTTATGTTGAGTTGACAAAAATATATATTTATTAGACAATTTAAAATCATGTAATGTTTTCCTTAAAAAAAATCATGTGACGTTTGTTTAATTGTATCTAATTTTTTGGTAAAATAATTACCCAAAAATCTCGGACTCCTTCGACCAACCCATAAAATAACCAGCAACTCACACTATTCTCTATACTCTCACAAAAAAAATGCACAATACTTATTTTCTTTCGCCTATCTTCCCTTGTGTTTTAATTCCTTTTTTGATTTTTTTTTTGCTTTTAATTTTCTTTATTTCTTCTCATGGAAGAAAGAAACATAAACCCCTCTCCATGAAACCACCGCCAACCAAATTTTTTGAACATTTTGTGATTTCAATTGACCATATTTAAATACGTCATGTAATTACGGAGGTGGATAGTTGAATGATAATTTATCAAGTGTGTATTAAAGTTCTGTATTGGATGGAATAATAGATTTTGAACATCATATAAGTGAGATGACTCCTGATGCCTAAAGGTTTTGGACGAAGATATGATATCAATCTCACTTGTGAGGTTTCTCTTAATCTAAGATGGTGATCAAACTCTATGCATAATCCCCTAGAAGTCCCAAAATCATGATGAACTGTTTTGTTAGTTTTTATATGTCATTTGTTTAACTTTTTTATCTTAAATTTTAGTTATTGAATTTCATTCACGTTCATTGTTTTTTTATTTAGCATTCCTTATTTCAAATTCTTTGACTTTGGTCTTTTGTGAATTCTGATAATGAAAAAAGATAAATGTATTATTTTGAGTTTACAAAAATATATACCTATTAGAAATTTTAAAATGATGTGACGTTTTTTAATTGAGTCTATTTTTTTCGTAAAGTAATTACCCCAAAATCTCCTTATCCTTCAACATACCTACAAAATTGCAAGCAACTCAATCCATTTGCTATACTTTAAAGGTTAAAGCACACGCCCCTTACTTGTTTTCCTTACCATCTATCTCATGTAAAAAAATTCCTTTTTCATGTTAGGTCTCAGTTTGTCCTTATAATTTGGATATGTCACCATATTACACATGCAAAAAGTCTCACATTTAAGAGAGATGTTAAGGTGTCATATGTGAGTTAAAGATTCACATTGAATTCAATGGTAGATGGTGAGGAAAATATAAGTGAGATAACTTATGTACATAATGTCTTAAGATTTTAGATGAAGATGTGGTGTGAATCTTACTTTTGTGGTTGATCTTAGCCTAAACTGATTATATAAAAAAAAATAGGCTCCCTCAGAAGACACAATATTATGATGAACTATTTAGTTAGTTTTGGATATCATTTATTAAATTTTTTCATCTTAAAATTTATAGTTTAGGGATGTCATTTGCTTTGATGCTGTTTTTTTTTATTCAATATCTATTATTTCAAACCATTTTAATTTTAGTCTTTGGTGGGATCTAAGAATTGAAAAATGTAGAAGTGTTATGCTGAGTTGAAAAAAATACATGCTCATAAGCTCATTAGATATGTTAAGTCGATATGTGGTGTCAATCTCCATTGTGCGATTGTTCTTTGCATAATATGAGGATCAAACACAATATAGGCTCCCTGTGTCGTCCCAACATTAAGATGAACTATTTTGCTGGTGTTTAGATGTCATTTGTTTATTTATTTTTTAACTTAAATATAGTTTTTGGATGTCATTCGCTCTCATGCCATTTTTTATTCAACCTTTATCATTTAAAATTACTTTACATTTGGTCTTTAGTGGGATGTTACAATGAAAAAATGCAGATGTGTTATGTTAGTTGACAAAGCACATGCTTATTAAACATTTGAAAATGACGTGACTTTTTGTTAATTAAGTCTAATTTTTTGGTAAAATAATTACCCAAAAATCTTCAACCCCTTCAACAAACCCATATAATTACCGGCAACTCAGTTTATTCCCAATAATTTTTCGGATAAAGCATGCTACATATATTTTTTCCCTAATCATTTTTATCATGTTCAAATTCTTTTTTCGTATTCTATTTTTTCTTTTTAATTTCCTTTCTCTATTATCATGAAATAAATAAACATAAATTTGCCACCATGAAATCACTATCAAACTACCTTTTGAACATGATGTGCCTACGATTGACATTATTTGACTATGTCACATATTTACGGATGTGGATAGTCACACACTTGATTAACATATGTTAATGTATCAAGTGTGAGTTGACGTTCTACATTGGATAAAATAGTAGATTTTGAACAACATATAAGTGAGATGACACGTATACTTAATGACTTAAGATTTTTTGTGAAGATGTGGTGTGGCAATCTCACTTATATGGTTGCTTTAGACCTAATATGGTGATCTAACTCAATGTAGGCTCATCTGAAAGTCTGAACATTATCCCAAAATTATGATAAACTACTTTGTTAGGTATTGGATGACATTTTTTAATTTTTTATCTTAAATTTTAATTATTGGTTGTTATTCACTTTCATGCTATATCTTTTATTTAACCTCTATTATTTTAAATTCATTCACTTTTGATCTTTGGTTGGATTTGACAATGAAAAATTGCATGTGTTTTGCTAATTTGACAAAATAAAGGGTTGTTGTATTTATTATTAAAACAATGTGCCATTTTTTATTTAGTTTAATTTTTTGGTAAAATATATACTAAAAAATTTCGAACTCCTTCAACAAACTCGTAAATCACCAGGAATTCACTCTATTCTATTTACTCTCATAGATAAAGCACAAATATTTCTTTTTTTCTTATCATCTCTCTCATGTTTGAATTGCATTTTTGTCTTCTATCTTTTTCTAATTTACTTTCTCTCTTCTCATGAATGAAAAGAATAAAAACATTCATCCATTAAATCACCACCAACCCACTTTTATAGCATGTTATGTTTTCTCTAATCTTATTTGGTTATGTTACCAGATTACAAATGTACAAAGTCTCACACGTAAAGGAGATATGCTAATATGTCATATATGAGTTAAAACTTCATATTGGATTGAAGAGTATGTGGTGAGAAACATATAAATGATATGACTTATATACCTAGTGCGTTAAAGATTACGACGGAGATGTGGTGTCAATTTCATCTTTGTGGTTACTCTTAGCCTAATGTGATTATCCATGAGAAGACTTTTGGTATTTGCTGGAAAGTAACCTTGGAAAAATATTGATGTGTTACTTGAGCTGATAAATTACATATTTATTTAACATTTTAAATGATGTGAGATTTTTTTAATTAAGTAAAAAAGAAATGGTAAAAAGAAACGTCATATTAAACATTCCCTTAATTAAGGGGTGTGATCGTAAAAAGAAGTGGTATACTTATTCAGTCATTTAAATTAAAAATAAATCATATTTACATCAAACTGAAGAAAATATCTATATTTACGATGATGTGTATTATTTATTTTTTTATGAACGATGATGTATACTTGTTAGTAAGCATTCCATTAAAATTCACCAAAAGAAAAATATGCTTGTTGGTGGACATATTCAAAACTACCAAATACATTTGAAAGAAAATAAAAGAATATATTTTGCATTGCGGATGTTTTTCTCACAAAGAAAACTTGTTATTTTTAATTTATTTATTTTTTATAAGTGGAAGTTTAGTGAGTCAGACTCCAAGGCCTCATCTGAATTACGATAGATTTTGAGATTTATCGAGCTCTAATACGTACCACCCATCAAGAAGTTTTTTACAATTGAACCAAATCTTCATTGAGCAAGAATATATGTTTTTGATATTAAATGGGAGAAATCCATAAATTGAAAGTTGAATTAGGAAAACATGTTAGAACCACTTGAAAGACATTTATTTAACAAATTAGTAAACACCCACAATTAACATATATCGGCATAACTTGACCCAAAAAAAACAAATATAGACATAATTGATTTTTTGTGTAAATGCTGATATAAAAACATTTAATTTAGAATGGTACCATAATCATCATGGACAATTTTAAATATTTATTTGAATATTTTGTTTTATAAAAATGAAATATCATAGCATGAAATGAGGTAGGAAATGAGAGACCGTCATGTGTACTTTATATGTAATGTAAGACAAATGTTTATTATAAAGATAAAGATAAAAATATAAAGATCTGTAGTGTGATTGAGAATGTGCTTATATTGTCGATATATGTTGATTTAGTTGATAATAAATTGACTCCAGCCCCCATTAAAGTGTGAGTACAATTCTCAATACCAGCGTTAAGACATCCTCAATGGATAATACATTGTAATCTCTTTTTGATTCTTGAGGTTTTCTCTTTGGACTCAACTCACCTAAATAAACAGAAATATTGACCAAAAAAAAAAATCTCACCTAAATAAAATTATTAAAAAAACGAATATGTTTTTTTAGGGGAAAAGATAGTATGTTTATATGAGTAAAAAAAGGAACATACTTGTATGGTGCGCTTTTTTCATGTGCTATTTTTTATTGTTATAAAAACATTAAAATATATTAATTTCCAACTTTTATTCTGATGATATAATTCAATTCAAGGTTTTTACTAAATAACTCCTTTCCATTTGGAAAAAACGTACACTTGATTTTATCAATGTCTATGATCGGCAAAAAAAACTGTGAAGACCAAATGTTGATTGTAATTAAATTGAAGAAATCAAATAAGAAAAAGGGGACAATAACCTTTACCGGTTTTCATGGAAAATAATTTCATTTCTTTTGCATAATGAGGAATGCTAGTAACACACATTTTAATATACATTTTTTAACACACTCTTTTGATTGGTTAAAACTCACTTGAGTTCCACCAAATTTATATCGGTCTCACATGATTTGGTGGAACCCGTGCGAGCAACCAATTTTTTTTTTTTTTTTTGATAAGCAAGGAACGTAGACAGACATCAAGAGGCATCATCGACATCCCAACTAAGTTGGCACCCGAGAGACCTCCATCCTATGTCGCCACGCTCTAAAAAAGGTCTGTTGAAAAGTGTGTGTTGCTATCATTTCTCTTTTTATAATACTACCTTTATTTGAAAGCTTATTTCATTCATTTTTATAGATAGTATACGATTTTTTTCTTAAATGTCTAGGCCTTTCATATTCTATACTACTTTTTTGGGTTCAAACATGCATATTCATTCGTTAGCAGTAACAAAAAACAAAATAAAAATTTCGTTAGCAAAAAAAAACATGCATATTCATTAAATAATAATAAATGGTTTTAGCAAAGAGCATATACATTAATACACACGGTTTTGATTATATATATATATTGATATACATTGATATACCATAAAAAAACTTGTAATATTCAGAAAAAAAGAAAAGAATATTGTAGATAAATACTAATTTTTTTTTACATCTTGTTCCTTTTTAAAGTGTTTGAATCTGTTTGACTTGGAAATTATCATTGACATATGTTAACATTTGAATGACTTATAATATAAGTGATGACACATATAAAGTACACCCTCCAGTCACTAATATAAGCAAAGGTTTAATTTTTAGATTCATTCATTAAATGACGTATGTAGTCTATAATAAAGACTACATATGTCATTTAATGAATGAATCTAAAAATCAAACTTTTGCTTATATAGCGTGTACAAATGTCTTTTTCAATTATTCATAACACATTCATAATAATATCTTTCATTTATTTGGTCAAACAAATAGCTTCCATATTTATCATGCATGATTGATGCATTATGTCTATCATTAATCATTTAGTAACAAAAGACATTTATCTTGCATGATTGATACATTTATGTGTATCATTTATCTTGTTATTCATAGACTTGTTTAAAAATATAGTGGAAAAAATCTAATATGTTTTTTTGTTGTTGGGGTTAACCCTCCGGTCCCAGAGGAAAAGGACCCGAGTAATTCGAGCAAAGAGGAAATTAAAGTCTTAACAAAAATTATTTTTCTTAAATAATTCATCTTTTAGTAGAACTCATTAACCACTTTGAGTCCAATTAATTGTTTCAAATTTACAATTGTTTAAAACAATATTGGAGTTTTCTAAAAATGGTTGCTTTTTTGTACTTGTGTAAATAACATATGATCAAGTTTATCAAAGCCTCATTCTTTAAAAGAAAATGGTTTATCAAAGCCTCCAAATAGATTGTACTACCTCTTTAAGATCGAAAATAATGTTGTGATGAAAAAACTAATCCGAACAAAATAAAAGTATTATACATATAAATGACATAATAAGAAACACCAAATCAATATCTGAACTGAAATATCTGAAGGTACACTATTCACTCCACATAATTTCATTTTTGTGTTAAACTAAAATTTTTGTTTGTAGTCATGTTTCGTTGTTTGATAAGATCCAAGATTTGTAGCGCAACACCAAAGTAGACCTTTCCTTCCTTCAAATCCTTCTCAAATTTATAGATCATATTTCTTCATACAACAACATGAATTTTGTTACCCTGAAAATGCAAATAGTTAATTAGAAGAAGAAAAAAAAAGGAACTGGATAAAAAAAATGAAGGAAACCTAAATACAGAATTTTCACACCTACATGTTATAACAAAAAGCACATAAATACAACCACAATGAAAAACAATCATAAAAAGTATACTCGAAACCTAAATTATGGACACAAAATGTCTTTTATTTTATGAGAGGAAGATGGTAGATGAAGATAATGAAAAACAAATTGTCTATATATAGGAAAAAAAATCATGTCAAGATCAATTTTGATTGGCTCATAAAAAATAAATGAGTCATGATCTATTTTGATTGGTTAAGAAAAAAATTATGAGTCATGATCCATTCTAATTGGTTGATAAAAATATTAAATGCAATGGATACATAATACATAATACATAATTAAGTCAACTTTCTTGATCAAAGGTCTAATGCATTGCAAAAAAATTGTTTGAGGAGCATTAAATGCTAAAAGCAAAATGAGGCGCCACGTGTACTTATGCTCATAGAAGTATCCTTTTGTATTATATAAAGATATCAAATCATGATTAAGTAATATAAGTTATTTACCAACGTTGTCACATGCATACAAAACACACTTTAGTTTCAAAAAAAAAAATCAATGTTCTCTTATAAGAATCTAGCTAATTATTCAATTACAAAAATGCATAAATAAATAAATAAGATGATAACATATAGAAATTTGAGAATTGAACCCAAATTTTATGTCATTTTCATGTAATCAATGGTAAATTGTCATAATGTAATATAATTTAATTTTTTGTTTATGTAAATAAAATTCTATTTTAAATATAGAATGATAAATGTCTCTTAATTATATTCACGTGTCGTCTTTGTCCTTTGCTTACTCAATCAATTACTTGACTCTCTTTAAAAAAAATATTGATCTCTTAAATTTATTAAAAATCCTACAGTAAAACGTTTTGGTCATTAAAGTTTATTTTTTAGCCAAACTATTATTATTTTCACCCTCTTTTTAGCTTTCGTGGTAAATAAGGTCAAAATAGCAAAAGAGCATGATGATTTTGAAGGATGATGAAGTTAGTTGTAGTAATAATTATTTAAAATGAGGTGAATCATATTCCACATTATCATTCATATCAATTTTACTATTGATATTGATTAGAATTTTATAACAAAATATGGTATTGAGTATTTTCTGCATAACACCCTATTGGTACCATATGTATATACCGAAAATTCCTTCTTAAAATATATACATATATTTGTAAGATTGTGATTATTTTTTTTATATGTGTGCATACTATGATGTGTTCTTTACACTTTTTTATTACAGTTAGTTGTTAATATAAAGTGAGGATATTATATATTTTTATTTATTATTTTAAATATTCTCTCAAAATGGAACTATTTTAGTGTTAGTTGTTAATATAAAGTGAGGATATTATATATTTTTATTTATTATTTTAAATATTCTCTCAAAATGGTACTATTTTAGTATGAGTATTTTTGGGAATAATAATTTAAATATGAAAGAGTCAAATAAAATAAGTGAATGTGTGTATTTATGATTGAGCTAGATTTATTAAACATATGAATTAGAATTAATAGTAAAGGTAAATGAGTTATCCCCATGTGATAAAACAAACAAAAAATTAAGTAGGAAATTGGAATATCTAGTTATAAAATAAGCAACACTGACACTTAGGCATAGGAATAGGTTAGGTTGTTTGATATGGGTCTATGACCTAAGCTACTTGTAGTCTAACTCGGTCTGACTTGTTTAGTAAAACTACTCTTATTTCTCATATATACTGACAGGGGTCTATGACCTAACCCACTTGTAGACTAGCTCAGTCTGACTTGTTTGGTAAAACTCCTCTAATTTTCCATATATATTGTAAAACAACCCTTGTGTTACATATGTTGTGTGCATGTCAAATAAATTAAAAGTTAGAAGGAGAAAAATTGAATTGTGCAAGAAAGCATAAGAGTATCAACAAATAAAAATAAAACTATAAGATTAGATGTAAAAAAGTTATTTGTCAACTCACATATTATTTGTAAATAATAAAGTTACTTGTCAACGCAGTAACACACATACAAAATACACTTCGAATATTCATGTGGGGAACATATATTTGGACAATCAGCGTCCTGTTTACAGTTATTATAAAGTAAGAATCTGCCAAATCCTTCAATTGTAAAAAGTACATATATAAATAGGATTATAACGTACAAAAGTTTTAGAATTGTAACCATATTTTTTCTCACTTGCATGTAATCAATGAAAAATTGTTTGATCATTTTATAATGTAAAAATATTTAATTTTATATTTATGTAAATCAAAATTATTTTTAAATTTAGAATTTTAAAGGTCTCTTAATTATATTCATGTGTCATATTTGTCCTTTGCTCACTAAATATATAACCTGACTCTTTTTTATTAAATATTGATCTCTTAAATTTATTAAAGATCTTGCACTAAAATGTAGTTCTTTTTTATTCACATTGATCTAATCCCCCAATCTCTCGTAAGGATGATGAAGTCAGCTATGGTAGAAATATTATAGAAATTACATTAGTTATTACATATTATCATTCATATCAATTTTACTATTGATATTGATTAGCATTTTTTTTATAAAAATATGATATTGAAAAAACTTCATTTGGAGTGGTGATACCTCAAAGAGAAAGCTTGTGACTGTTGCTTGGAAGAAAATTTGCAAACCTTATTTAGAAGGGGGATTAGGTTTGAGATCTTTAATCTCTCTAAATGAAGCTTTCAATCTTAAGCTTTGTTTTGATCTGTTGAAATCAAATGAAGATTGGGCCATAATTGTCAGAAGTAGAGCTGTTAGAGGAAATTGTGCAATCAAGTATCACATCTTTTCTTCCATCTGGTCTAGTATTAAAGCTGAGTTCTCAAGAGTGGTAGACAATTCTTGCTGGCTTCTAGGGGATGACAGAAGCATCAACTTCTGGTTGGATGTTTGGTGTGGTGATCCTCTAATTGATGTCTTGCAGATGGATATAACAGATTTTCAGAACTTCCCAAAGTTGGTAAGTGACTTCATTCAGAATGGTCAATGGAATATCCCTCAAGTGATTGATAATCAGTTCCCTTCTATCAGACCAATTATCAGCCATGTCATCATTCCTTTTGAAGAGTCCAAGGATGAGCTGGTTTGGAAGCATACAACCAATGGTGTTCTGACCTTAAAGGGCTCTTATGCCTTCATAAAGCAACCTTCAAACACCTTTCACTGGGCCAAGCACATCTGGAGCATTGATATTCCCCCATCTAAATCTCTGGTTGCTTGGAGAGTTCTTCATGATAAGGTGCCCACTGATGAGCAGTTACAACAAAGAGGTTGTTCTTTCTCATCAATGTGCTCTTTATGCTCATCTAATGTTGAAACCACATTCCATTTGTTTTTTTGAATGTAAGTTTGCCTTCATGATTTGGTGCTGGTTTACTTCTATTCTTGGTTCTGCCTTGCACTTCCAGTCTATTGAGGGCATATGGTCCATCTGTGATAGAGGCTGGTCCCCTCAATGTAAAACTGTAATTCAAGCTACTATTGTCAATATTTTTAGTACTGTTTGGTATTATAGGAACCAAAGCAGATTTCAGGATTCTAAACCTAATTGGGAGATGGCTATTAACACTATCATAGCTGCAGTCAATCTCTCAGGTAACAACCCATCAAAGGTCTCTAATTCTTCTGTCACTGATTTGATCACCCTCAAGAAGTTTGATGTTCACATTAACCCGCCCAAGCCTGCTAGCATCAAAGAGGTGTTTTGGTCTCCACCATACTTGGACTGGATAAAGTGTAATACTGATGGAGCAGCTACTTCATCAAACTCAGCTTGGGGAGGCATATTCAGGGACTCTAACTCTAATTTTCTATGTTGTTTTGCTGAAAACTTAGGTTGCGGTACTGCCTATTTTGCTGAGCTCTCTGCAGTGATGAAGGCCACAGAGATTGCTTCACAACACAACTGGAAAAACCTCTGGATTGAATCTGATTCTTCTCTTGTTGTCATGGCTTTCAGCAATGATGCCATGATTCCTTGTTGCATGAGAAATAGGTGGTTAAACTGCAAGAAACTTTTATACCAGATGAATTTTGTGGTTTCCCATATTTATAGGGAGGGAAACAAATGTGCAGATAAACTAGCTTCACTAGGTCTGGACATCTCTGGTGTATATATTTGGACGGCCTTGCCTGTCTTCCTTAGGGACTTTTTTGTGCATGACAGGCTAGGGTTACCTAACTTTAGGGTTTCTAACCTTTAGGAGGTTTTGGTTTGGCCCCCCTCCTTTTTTTTGTATATCTTTCGGTTATTATATGATATTTTGGGGTCGTAGCTCTTTGCTGCACCTCTTTTGGTTAAAAAAAAAAGTCTTACCAAAATAATTCATTAGTAATATATATGGAACTTTATTTTTAGTGCAATTTTTCTTTAATCAAGTTAAATACTTATTTAAGGTTGCACCTTGGAGTTAATTTGACATAATCCCAAATTATTAGTCGACCAATATCTATACTATATATAAAGAAAACTACCTCTTTCAGCACACTTTTGGGTTGGACTTTTCTTTCCAAAAATATCCTTAATTTTAAATACAAATAGTCAATTATAAAATAACACGTGGATTAGTAATCCTTTTAAATACAAATAGCCAATTATAAAATAACACGTGTGAAGGTGAGAAAAACACAAGAAGGGGGGGTTGAATTGTGTTTTGGAAAATTCTTCGTTTCTCATAAAAACTGAACACACTGATCAGAAGCTAAGTGAAACAGCTTCTGAAGTGATAATCAGAATCTGAACACAGCGGAATAAAACAGAGAGAGAGAGAGAGAAGAAGAAGAAAGACACAGAGCAATTATACTGGTTCCTTCCACAATCCGGAAGTAGTCCAGTCCCCCTTGCACTTCCAAGGAGATTTCACTAGAATGTAATATCTGTTTACAATTGCTCAAGCACACAGCAAGAGACTTCCTTTGCTCAAGCACACTTTGCAAGAGTCTTCCTATGCTCAAGAACACAATCAAGAGACTTCCTTTGCTCAAGCACAACTGCAAGAGACTTCTAGCTAAACAAAATTACACAGAAAATTGTTTAAGGTTGAACACTTGATATACAATCAGAGGTGCTCACAATACAAATCAGATACAGACTCTAAGACTTAAGAATTTCTAAGATATGACTTTGAGACACAGAAATTCTAAGTGAATCTCAGCAGAGGTTTGACATTTGTAAAAATATTGAGAGTCTATCGTTCAACATTGCCAAATCTCTAAGTGTTCACTCCTTTATATAGAGGTGTGAAAGAGACGTTGTGAAATTGTCAGCACATCAAAGAGTCGTTGTTGAAGCTTGATCTTTCACCAATGATCTTTTGCCTGATTTGGTTGTTGTCCTATGAAGAACAAATTTGAAATCCATTCCTTATCCAAAGGAACATCTATGCAGGCGAAGCCGTATTCTAGAGCTGTTTTCTTGTCTTGTAGCGTGGACACAAAACAGAGTAATGGAGAAGGTGGTTGTACAGTTCGTACAAAGTACAATGTCAACGCTTTTGTTCCTTTTGCAAGGAAATGCCTTCAAACACTTTTGAAATGACCGTTGCAAGGTTCCACTAGTCTTCTGCTATCTTTAGATGAATTTCAATCCATGAAACAACTCTTGAATCCTTGAATTTTGCAAATTCAGTTGATCTTCAGCTTCTGGTGAAAACAACTTCTGATGAGGTCGTCCATCTTCAGGAGCACTTTGACTTCAGGAGCACTTTTAGTCTTCAAGAGCACTTCTCTTCAGACGCTTTAAGCTTCCTTTTCTTGATTCCTTAGCTCTATTTTGTTCTTCAGAACCTTTACATGATGTAAATTTTTAACTATGGTCCTGTACACTTGAACAAATATTAGCTAGTCCAATTGACAATTTTTAATACTTTGTTATCATCAAAACTCTTAAAGGTTCATTGTTAAACACATTTTGTTCCAACATACTGGTGAAAGTGTGAGAGCATCATTGGTAACCTTAAGTATGCCATTGATTGCACTAGACCCGATATTGTCTTTGTCGTGGGAATGTTGTGCCAATTTGTCAGTAAACCAAGTAATAATCATTCGAAATTTATTGATAGGGTCTTAAGACTCCTAAATAGAACCATGAACCTTGGATTACATTATCAAAAATTTCTGCTGTCTTGGAAGGATACACAGATGTAGATTGGAACATATTATAAGATGATTCCAAAGTGACCAGTGAATATATATTTAATATCTCTGAAAGAGTTGTTTCTTAGAAAATCTAAGAAACAAAATATATTGGCTCAGTCTACTTCGGAGTTTGAGAAGATAGCACTAGCAAAAGCTAGTGAGGAAGCAAGTTGGTTAACATGCTTCCTAGCAGAGATTCCCTTATGGGAAAACAATTGCCAGTTGTGTTGATCCATAGTGATAGTACCGCGGCTATTGCAAAAATCGAGAACCATTATTATAACGGTAAGAGATGACAAATACGTCATAAGAACATAATTGTTAGAGAGATACTCTACACATGGGCTGTAAGAGTGGATCATGAACACACTGATGAAAATTTAGTCGATCCTTTGACGAAAGGACTAGCTAGAGAGAAAGTCCATAACACATCAATGAAGATTGGACTAGTGCCTATGGAATCACTCATGATGGTAACCCGACCTAAATGACTGGAGATCCCAATAAATAGGTTCAATGGGTAATAACAAGCCATGAAGTGATATGAGGTGAACAAGCTATAATAAATCACAAGAGGCATGATTCCTGAAGCGATAAGAGGTTGAGATAATATAAACTCTTAATGAGATCTATACTCTATGTGGAGTGGAGTACCTAGCTACAGGAGTACTCTTGATAGACTCACCTTTGTGAATGTGGAAGTGGGGGCCGCTTCCCATGAAATTCTATAGGCAAAATTCCTAGAGCGTTCACTAAACCGGGATTGACGTGCAAGGCCTTTAATGCACAAGATTTTTGATAATACACCTAAGAAAAGGTTGTGTGTGGTTTGATGTTAGAGATAGAGTTCAAGACTACGAGTCACTCTAGTAAAATCTGAATCTTATTTACTACGCAAAGGTTCAAGTCATAGACACCTTCGCTTATGCACAATCTTAGAAAAGCAAAGGTTCAAGTCGTAAGACACCTTGGCTTATGCTATCTTAATAGAAACCTCTAATTCATTTTTTTTAAATTCAAGTGGGGGATTGTTGGAACACATGGAGTGTAATGGTGTGAATTAAAAAAAAATCTCAAGTCAACTTTCTCAATTAGTGCTCATTTATGATGCAAGATTAAGCCATTGATTTTCTAACGGTCAACTAATCCTAGCCATTGGATTTGTAACTTATCTTTGGCTCTTCACCTATAAATTGAGCTCCTCTCCCTCACTTCTACATACACCAAAAGTTCTCTTGAGTTGTCAAAGAACTTTTCTCTCTTCTCCCTCCTTTAGCTTGTGTTGACGAACTATTCTTTTCTTCTCCCTCATTTTCTGTCCCTTCAGATTTAAAAAGTGGTCTTAAGGCCATAGTCCCTTCGGTTTATAATGTACCTTTGAAATTAAGAATGGTCTTAAGAACATAGTCCCTTCGGTAAATTTTGTCCCTTAGGAAATAAGAGTATTCTTAAGATCAAAGTTCCATTCAAGATAAAGTGTCCCTTCGGAAAATAAGAATGATCTTAAGAATATAATCTCTGTTTTATATTTTATGCCCATGGAGAAGTTTGAGGTTTGAGTGGTGGAAACACCATATTAGAGTGGTCTTAGTACCATATAAGAATGGTCTTAGTACCATAATAGAGTGGTATCAATACCATATTAGAGTGGTCTTAGCACCATATTTGAAGGTGTATTTCTAGAACAGATCTTATAGTGCAATAGGATGCTGATACAGTTGTAGCTGGGTTGTTTTATCCTGGGGGCGTCGTGGTTGATAGTCTGCTTGCACAATTTTGGGCATTGCCACGAAACGTCTTAAAGAGAACGACCTAGTCCGCGACTTAGCCTAGTAATCTCTTCGGTGACAAAAATATTTTTTAACTAATTTTGACTATTGTTACAACATTTATTGAAGAAAAATATCTCTTTGCATGACGCTCACGCTTAATCTTCACTATGTAATTTGCATTAAAACCCTCATGCCTATGAGCCTTTTGGCGTCCTCCCAAAGCTTGCGGAGAATGAAACCGTCTTAGTATATTGGCATGAGTAAGTTATCGACTTTCGAAGAAATGTTTCTCTCTACTTGACGCTCATGTGTATGAGCCTTTTGGTGTCCACCTAAAGATTTGTGGAGAACGAAACTGTTTCTCACATTATTTGCATGGGTAAGTTTTCAACTTTGAGGACTTTTCTTCAGCATACTTTTCATTTTGAACTTATTAGTAGCTACACTTAACAAAGATGAACCCACATCCAACTTACTTCTTGGGTGAAAAGTCATATTATTGCGTCTGACCTACGAATCAGAACATCCTTGGAGAGGTCGATGAAATCAATGTGGGTAAAGTTTGAAGCTTGTTAAGATTTTGCAGCTTCCTTCCCCTTTGTTGTCACCACTTTGTTGTTGTTGTTGTTGTAAGTAGAAACAACAACCAGACATGTTGTTTCGACTTATAAGGTGGTAATAGGGGAAGTAAATTGAAAAACTTGAACACTCTCAAACTCTAACCACGTTGATTCATCAACCTCTCTAAGGATGTTCTGATTCTTGGGGGCAATGATGCAATAATACGACTTTTTCAGCCCAATAAAAAATTAGAGGTGGGTTCATTTTCATCAAGTTGATCTAATACTAAGCTCATAAATGAAAAGATGAAGAATAGTCTTCCAAGTCGAAAACTTACCTGTGCAAATATTGTGAAACACTTTCGTTCTCCACAAGATTTAATAGGACACCAAAAAGGCTCATATGCATGAGCGTCAAGCAAAGAGAAGGATTTCTTTGAAGTTAAAAACCTAATCTTGTGAAAGACAATTTCATTCCCCACAAGCTTTAGGAGGACCCAAAAAGGTTCATAGGCATGAGGGTCTCAATGCAAATTATGGTCTATGGAGTGTAGATTAAGCGTAAGAGTCATACAAAGAGAGACTTTTCTCCTATGAACTTTGCCACGAAGTTGAACTCGATAGTAAACAAGTCATAGAGCTGCTACCATTATCCCCTTGGATGCCTCTCGCTTCAGCTCTGCAAACCTTGCGGCTTTCACGGAAGTACATCAATACTTGTTGCAAATACAAAATCAACAATCAAACAAGAAACAATAAGGTAGAGTTAATAGAATACAAAGTCATTACAATTATAGTGCTAAGATTATAAAAACCTGAAAAACCAAGATGCTCAATAGTGGCTCAAGATAGAAAAACCCGAACCCAATAAAGTAGAACATCTGCAATTCATAACAAGTATCAACATCATTTCATCGTGAAATCATAACTTTACATATACTCCTCTAGAATAAGATGAAATCAGTTAAAGATTAGTGGCAAAAGAATATTAGATTGCAAGACAGAAAAATAAAATGCAATATTAGAAGGAACTCACGTGAGAGATTTTATGATAATTGGTGGAGAGAAAATGCAAAAGGCAATGTGCAACTGCTTGCAGAAATTGAAAAAAAGGAGATGAGCATTTTACAATTTATAGTAAAACGCATTTACGTGTCATGTTTTGTACCTGCAATTGCAGTTGTCTTCCTGCATATCATTCATGTATACAAAATCAACACCGCATTCAAGAGAGTTTCAAAGCTAGTCAAATTATTATTTCACTCCCAATAATATGTCAAATACTGGATAATTGTCAATGAAGCCTGTAATATCCCGCCTGTCAGTATCGGAATATTACCAGTCGATCGTGTCAGAGAATTGATGTTACGAAAGATAGTTGATGGAAATATTTATTATGAGATATCAGTTCAATACGGGTTAAGTATCAGAGCTGTATTAAACATGCTTGAGGCAAGGGCATTATGGTAATTGCACGTTAAAGAGATATTTATTTGGATTTGGTTCCAAAATCATTCATTTTCCATTTGATTTCTCTCTCTAGGGTTGAGAGAAAGAGTTTGCTCTCCCTTCTCTCTTCTCTCACGCCATCCTTCTCTCTTTCTCTTCCTCAAATCTTTCCAAACTTCTTCCTTCCATGGCAAGGCTTTAACTTATATTCTTTCAAGACATCATAATCATATGAAGCTTGGTTTGGGTTGTATTTCACTTCTTCTCTTCATCAAGAATAATTCATGAAGTTAGGGTTTGATGATGCTAGTAGAAGATGATACTTGGAAGCTTGGAATTAAGAAATCATCTTGGTAGTCTCATGGTCAAGAGTTAAAGAGAAAGTTGATTTGAAGATTGAATTAATGAACCAAGAGCTAGGGTTTGGTTTGCTTGAGCTAGGAACTTGGTGCTGCCTTGAGAATCTTATTAGGTGAGTTCCTTAGTTAGTTTTCCACCCTTGGGATTATGTGTTTTACTTGTGTAAGATAACTATGATTTCTAGGGTTTTTACATAAGAGTTTAGTTACCCCTTTTTATGTCATGCTTGCTATACTTGCAAATACTTGCCATACAAATGTTTTAGAGGTTTTATATGACCACTAGAGTCATAATATGCACAGAGACACTTGGTTTTGAGGTTTTGGGGTCAAAAACATCATTTTTAGGTGTTCTGGACTGTCATAACTCGCCGTGGCGAGTAAGCTATTACTCGCCACAGCGAGCAGAAGCAACAGAAGACATGATCTGCTCACCTCCTACTCGCCATGGCAAGTAGGTACTCGCCTCCCCAGTAAAGTTGCTCGCCATGGCGAGCAGACTGTGTGGTCACACGGTTCGTTCGCTTCCGGCAACTTTGGCATCTTTCCGAACGGTTTTCTTTGAGCAGCCTTTTAATAGAAGTAAACCCCTCAAACCAAGGTCCTATTTAATAATATTTAGCAAAGTTTTATTGAGAAAGAAGCAAGTGTTTGACAAGTTAACAAAGCATGGCAAATGAGAGAATAATACGACAAGTATCGGATAGCAAGTTAATCATTAAGCAAGAGAATGAAAGTAGAACCTTGACATAGTTTGTCAAGAAATAGAATGCTATACATTACTGATATGCTTGACAAGACGTGAAGTGATTTAGAGTATTATCTTCGTATAGGAGCTAAGTGTTATACGAGTATGGCAAGACGTGAATCGATTAGATATCTATTCACAAAGTAAGTTAAGAAAGTTAAGTAAGCATATAGTTACCTCTAGTGGGATCGTTTAAGGATCCGAGGTAAAAGAGATAGCATGTTTAAGTTTAACTTTCATGCATGCATTAGACCAAGACTTTATTAAAGATGTGAAACGATTAACTATCTTTTCACAAGAAAGTTTAAGCAAGCAAGTTTAAGACAAGAATCATATATGGTCAAGACCATTAAGTAAGAGTAGGTGCCGTGTCTCTTGTAATCCTTCCTAGGTTGGATTCAAGGGGTTCTCTGAGGGGAATGGTTAAGCCGTAAGGGAGCTGCACGTCACTGAAGGAGTCCGGTGCGCCGTAGCTAGGCATTTCACCGGTAGCAAGGGATTAACTTCTGGGGTTACTCCACCCGGGACTAATCCGTAAAATGAACTTAGATAATGTTGTTTGTTACACGCTAACATAGTCAATGAAGCTGACTATGCATATTTATTATACATGTATATGTATTTTATAGAGCCTTGACATAGATCGTCAAGAACAAGTAGAAACTTGGCGTAGATAGTCAAGAAGTAGTAAGATAGCAAGAATCACTTTTATGATAAGAGATGATATGTTGTAGATACAAAATATTAAGCAAGTAGAAGCAAGTAAAGAAAGACATGCCGGTGACGATCTTAGGTTTCCCCTAATTGTCCGGTTTAGAATCGTGTCATGATAGAAGTATAGAGCGTATCTTGGCATTGCAGTTTTAGATTCCCCTTGACCGCCATGGCACATATAAGAAGAGAAGTCTATAACAAGTTAAGAATATTATGACGGCCCTAGCAAGCACAGCCGTCTAAGTAAGCAAGTCCGCACACACGTATAATCAACCTGCAGGATGTATTGTAGACACGTGGTGACCGTAGGTTTCCCCTGTGGTTGCCTATAGCCTTGGGTTAGGTGGAACTCACTGAGACATTATGTCTCATCCCAATCCTTATTTGTTTCAGATATCAGGATGGATTAGCAAGCTAGTAGCCGAACGAATGATTCAACAAGTGTTCGTTCGTACCGCTGCAGGATGAGGTGGATATTCAAGGATGCATCGATTATACTTTAGAAAAGTTGAGTTGTGATTGTATTGTACGAACTCATTTGTTGTATGAGATATTCATTCGAAGTTTTATTTATTGTTGTAAATTTTTAATGTATCCAGTACTAAACTAATGCACATGCTAGACTTTCTAGATACGTCTTGTGTGGGTGTTACAAAGCCGCTACACAATCTAATTAGATTATAGATCTATTTTATGAATTGAAATAAATAAAATACGTTGATCTTATTCTTTGACCTAATCGATCCTACAAAAGCTTCATCATCCAAAGTAACAAGATTTTCAGCCACCCGTTCCGACTTTTTATTGTTTTTGAATTTCAGCTGGATCCTGCAATTGTTAAGGTTAAATTGATCGGAATCGAAAATAAAGAAACGAGGGTTCAACCTGTATTGCTTCGGCAGCTTAAACCCTAACTAGGCGCAAAGGGTTTGATTAATTACACATATTGTATGTTCTATCTATCACTTCACTTTTATACAAGAGTAAATGTCGATTTCTTCTCTCAAATATTTTTTTGGCCCAATTTAGTCTCTGACATTTACTAGGTCAAAGATACTAGAGCACGACGTAATGAGAAATTAATTTTTGCACCCTTCACATTTCTCGTGTCCCTTCATTTTGCTCGTTTTATAATGTGAAGCGTGTTTTGTTAGTTTTCAATAAATACGGGTGTAGGTCCTTTTAGAAATGGAATCACTTGTAAATTCTGAAACAATATAGAGAGAACGAGGGCATAGAGATAAGGAAGCCATTGAAGGGATAGTGAAGCCTATAGACAAGCTTGTTGATGCTTCTCTAACATTTATTAAATCTCTTGTGTTAGTCATGCATTTCATGTGTAACTAAACTCTCTTTTTTGCTGGGATTGGATATAAATATCTAGGAATCTATGTAGTACTTTTAATCTGGCCAGTTGTATATGACTTATGCATCCAATATAATTTTAGTTTAAACATGTTCTTAATACTTTGCCGACAATGTAGTGTGCCAGAATTTATATATTGATTTAGTCAGAGTCTAGTAAGCCAAGATATCTAAGGGACGCGGTATAAATTATGTATAAGTGCTATCTCCCGAGAGATCGCGAGTAGATCTATATTCATGTATAAATTTTCGAGCTTATGCCATAAAATAAGTTATTTTGTCGTCGTGCATTGGAAGTTAGTTCCGTGGATAATTCCATGGATAATGAATGAAAGGCTTGGTATTTATAGGGAAAGCTTCCACCTGAAGTTTGGCTTAAAAACTGGGTTCTTTCACTTAAAAGTAGCAAAAATCAATTATGGTTTGTTTTTACGCATGCTAGGGGCACACATCACATCCTTGAGGCGCTTGAGAGTGCAGAAAATGCACCCTTGAGGCGCATAGGTCATGCTTAAGGCACATGGTCGTACTTGAGGCATATGGACCATGCTCAGGGCGCATGTTAGTGCAATCTAGTGCATAAATGTCAGTTTCTTCGTCCTTTTGAGTGTTTGTTACCATATAAGATGTCTTGGGACTTGGGACCAAAATTTCTCCCTCTGTAATATCTTTTGAGGCCTCTTAATTCTTCATTCATGATTTTCCCAAAGTCCTTCAGAAGTCTTCATATGTCTTGTTTTGCCGATTTGCGTGATTTCTTCGTGAATTACATCAAAACACCCTAAAATTGCTATGTTTCAGGAAAAACATAATTACATGACTCAAATATAGAAAACATTACAAATGTCTTGAAATCATAAGCAATTTCTCTAATATTCCTCTATTCTAGATGAAAAACCTACTGAAAATGACTGACAAACATGCTAAGAATAGCGTAAGATGACCTGTCATCACAACCCCAAACTTAAATTGTAGCTTGTCCTCAAGTAACGAAAGAAAAAACGAATTTTATTTGTTGC
Source organism: Medicago sativa (assembly GCF_051527215.1). NCBI lineage: Eukaryota > Viridiplantae > Streptophyta > Magnoliopsida > Fabales > Fabaceae > Medicago > Medicago sativa. The sequence goes on along the minus strand of NC_140752.1, from coordinate 48,648,172 downwards.
ATTTTTTTTCAGAAAACATATCTTTTCGAAGAGGTTGCTCAGATCATCATATTGTCCCATTTAAAGACTTTACTTACTTACCACATTACATCTAAGCGGGATAGACTTAGAGAAGTTAGCTCATATACAAAACCACGATCTTTTCCAGGATACACATATGTATCTCCTTAAGCCAGTAGGGCTGGTCATGACATTTGCCCACTCCAATCATCATATGAATGTATCTTGCTGTAAATTTAAGACAATTCTAAACAGACAGTCAAGATTAGATTATATACAAGATGGGTACTGCCAACCTTTATTCCTTGAATCAAACAAGATGGGTGCTAAGTATAACTATTTATCTTTTTCGTTTTCAACAAAAATTTATTTTTTTTAAGAGCCCAAATTTTTTGATATTTTTGACTCTTGATTTTTTTTCTATTTTTTTTGTTAAGAGGCATGGTAATCTACTTTTTTTTTTTCATTTTTTCTTTATGTTAAATAAGTTTCTACTAGTAACCCACCCCAAACTTAGAATGTTGCTAATTTCAAATAGCAACCCCAAATTTAGTTGCAAATCATACCAAGTTAAAAATATTCTATCTAACTTCAAGAGAAATAAAAAAGATGACATTAAGGTTCAGAACTTGTGACATGATTCTTCACTTAGTAACAACAAAAGAAATTATTTGTGGAGGCTCAAAGTGGTTTTACAAAGGATAATATGAATATAACATGGTAGCTTGAAAGGTTCAAAGTACCAAAAAAGAATTGCCTCGTGTGTAGTATAACATGATCGATCATCCATAAAAAGCGGCCGTAAATTCGAGCAAAAATAACATTCATATGAAACACTCACGATAGAAAGAATTATAGCAGAAGAATGGATTGAAATATTAGGCTCAAAATCACACCGGTATGCGATACAGAAAAGAGATGGTGAATAATACGAGTACCTTCAGTAGCAAGCCCCAAAAGTTATCCTGCTCTTGAATGTAAGAATAAATTAGACTCCATTGTAAATAGTCTGAAATAACTCTCTAAGACTAAAACAATTTAAGCTTAAATGGAAAGGTTATATATTTAATGCAAAGAAATAAAATTAAAAACAATAAGTTTATTAATTGGGCTTCAATGGTAGATGGATTCAATGGATGTGCATGTGTGTCGAATCTGTTGATTACTCTGTTCTAGTTAATAATGAGGCAGTTGGTCCGATCATCCCTGGTAGAGGCTTACGACAAGGTGACCCGTTATCCCCGTACCTATTTATATTGTGTGTTGAAGGTCTCTCTTCTCTTATCAGGGATGCAGAGGAACGTCGCTTAATTTCAGGTGTTCGTATTTGCCGAGGCGCTCCTTCTGTATCTCATCTATTGTTCGTCGATGATTGTTTTATTTTCTTCAATGCTGAGGAAAGCCAGGCTCAGGTGATGAAGTCCATTCTTACTATATACGAGAAAGCATCTGGACAAGCAATAAGTTTACCAAAATCGGAAATTTACTATAGCCGCAATGTTCAAGAACCTCTGAAGCAACACATTACAACTATATTGGGGGTTCGGGCTGTTCTTGGTACCGGTAAATATCTAGGCCTTCCGTCCATGATTGGTAGAGATCGTAATGCTACTTTTGGCTATATAAAAGATAGAGTGTGGCAGAAAATCAATTCGTGGAGTAGTAAGTGTTTGTCCAAAGCAGGACGCGAGATCATGATTAAGGCAGTATTGCAGTCTATTCCCTCATATATTATGAGCATCTTTCAACTTCCAACGACATTAATAAATACCATAGAAAGGATGATGAATTCCTTTTGGTGGGTCGTGGAACCGCAACACGTCGCGGTATTAACTGGCTAAATTGGGAGAAGCTCTCTATGCACAAGAATCATGGTGGCATGGGATTTAAAGATCTCTCTGTTTTCAATTTGGCCATGTTAGGAAAACAAGGCTGGAAATTCCAAACAGATCCTACCTCACTTGTTTCTCGTATTTTTAAGGCACGGTATTTCCCAAAGACATCTTACTTTCATGCTAGGCTTGGCCACAATCCGAGCTATGTTTGGCGGAGCATCTTCAACGCTCGTTTTATTGTGCGTGGGGGTGCAAGATGGCGTATTGGTACAGGTGAGTCTATCCCCCTCATCAATGAACCTTGGATGTTGAATGGTGGACGTATTGATGGAAGTATAGCAGGTGCACAACTGTTTCAGAATTCTGCTGTTAAGAGTTTGCTGGAGGAAAATGAGAAAAAATGGAATGAGTCTCTTATTAGGCATACTTTTAATCATGATATTGCTACTGCCATTTTAAAAACGCCTCTAATTGTTCAGGTACAGCAGGATAAACTCATTTGGAAAGCGGAAAGAAATGGAAAATACTCTGTTCGTAGCGCGTATAGATTGTGCGTTGAGGAATTAATTGATACGTCTCATATACGGCGCCCGGGGTATTGGGCAGGTATCTGGAAGCTAAAGGTTCCACCAAAGATTAGAAATTTAATCTGGCGAGTTTGTAGAGGAGTTCTGCCGACTCGTATGCGGCTTCTTGATAAAGGCGTGCAATGCCCAACTAATTGTGTCAGCTGCAATTCCACACATGAAGATTTATGGCACCTTTGCTTCGACTGTCCTTTCGCAATTCAGGTTTGGGGTATGACAGCTTTATGGCACGCAATTCAGTCTGCAATCAGCCAAGTGAACACGGCTGCTGAAGTAGTTTTCCATCTTCTGCGTACACTAGTGCAGTTCAATGTCAATTTTTTGCAGCTACCATTTGGAGTCTATGGAAGCACAGGAATCTAAAGGTATGGGAGGACAAAAATGAGTCTTGTGCGATGACTGTTGACAGAGCCCGAGTTATGATTGAAGAGTGGCAAAATGCGCAAGAGAATGGTAGAGCAAACACCAATAATGTGCTGCCAGCAGTGTACACATTGCAGCAAAGTGCTGTGCAGAATGACAGCAGTGCTGCCAGCAATTCTGGTTCGCATCCGCCACACCAATTGCAGTGGCAGTGGCCTCCTCGTGGACGACTTAAGTGTAATATTGATGCTGGATTCTCGACTTCTATGAACAGAACCGGCATAGGAATATGTGTGAGAGATGACGATGGTGCGTTCGTGCTAGCCAAAACATTGAGTTTTGAAGTTGTTCATTCAGTTAATGTAGGAGAAGCTTTGGGTCTATACTATGCTTTCGAGTGGTTAAGCGACATGCAACTTGATCATGTCAACTTCGAGACAGACTCTAAGATCACCCATGATGCTTTCCATTCCCGTAAAGTTGATGATTCTGAATTTGGACAAATTATTTCAGCTTGTCAATCTCTCTTCAGCACTCATTTCACAAACTCTCGGGTCGAGTTTATTAGGCGACAAGCAAATGAGGTTGCTCACGCACTTGCAGGAGAAGCCACATTATTAGCTAGTCCCATTACTTATTTTAATCCCCCTCGTTGTATTAACAACATCATTTTTAATGAAATGCTATAAGCACCTTTTACTTCAAAAAAAAAAAAACAATAACAACAAATGAAACGTTTAAACCAGTCAAAAAGGATGTGGAAACGTAGTTTTCATTTTAGTAAAATAATCTAAAACAAATTTTGAATCTTGCTTTAGATTGTTGATAGTGGATCGAAGTATAGCAACACAGACACGATCAACTTTAAAGAAGCGTTCCTTGAGGTCTTGCCAATCATCAATGGCTTGTTCATGAAAGACAAGAATCTGAGCAATTTAAGGAGTAGCATAATTGATAATCCAAGATTGAATCAAGTGATTACAACATTCCCACGTGTTGCATCTAAATCAAGTGATATATCCATCAATGGACTTCAATTTTTTCTTAGCACCTAAAGCAAGATGCATGGAACGACTTGATCCAAGATAATTGGGACCATTTAATTGCGGAGTAACGAGAACATAGTTCGGACCTTCACTAGGATGAACGTAGAATATGGATTCATTATCAGGTTGTACATTGTGAGGCAGATTGTGTGAAGAAAACTCTCAGAAAAAGGAGAATTCAATGCGAAATCAGTATGAACCAATCGCAAGAAAACGAGAAAAAGCAAGTAAATTGCGAAAAATCCAGGAAAAGTGTGAAGAAAAAGCGAGAATTCGCAAAAAAATTGCGAAGAAACAAGGAAAATTGATGAAAAGTTGAAGAGATTGAGTTGTAACAAACATTGTAACTAACTTCTTCGTGAAGAAAAAGCTCAATGATACCATGTTATGAGAGAAGAAAGATTAACAAATGAACTCATTTCTCTCAATTAAAAACAAAGATACAACAAACATTTATTTGGTATCAAGTCTACGATAGCTAAACATACACACTTATGTAGTGAAACAATCTAACTAACTCTAGGAAGCGTGTAATGCAAGTAAAGCTATGAACTAAGACGTGCTTTGTGTTCAATTGTGTTGCTTCCATTTCTTCATACTCTAATAACATGCTGAAAGAATCTCTCATGGAGAGTAACAAAATCTTTCACTATTTTAATAGAGCTACCCTGGAAAGGGAAAGACATTATGCCGAGCGACCTCACGTAAGTTTATCTCAGCCCTCACAAAAGACTTGAAAGAGATGTATGGTAAAGTGGAAACTGGGTCTTGTTGTCTGAATTGAAACAGGGTACTTTTAGGGCAACAAACAAACAAAATGCCAACAAACCAACCGAAAGAACAAACGGAAGGGAAAAATAAATCTGACTCAAAAGATATATACAAACAGCGGATGGATTACACGAACAGTAGCAACAAACTTGAATCAGAGTCAGCTATATACAAAATTTCACAAATTAAAAGATCAATTTACTCAGCAACATAATCATACTCGGATTTGAGAGGGAAGAAAACGAGGGTTAGTAACAAAAACTTGGTCAAATATTAAAATTCAACAACGTAAAGGACATCTATCCATCTTAACAATAGTTAATTTTGATTTTGTTCCATCAAACAATTGTGTTTTAACTTATAAGAGTCAAACGGAATTAACTGGAAGAACATGGTTACCTCATGAGTACCGGCATAACTATTTGGTTACAAACACCGATGGCCGGAAGTTTCCTGGTTGAGATCAGCCTTATTATTAACACTTTGGCTTTGGCATCTGCACTCTTGTTTTCCATTTGTGACTCCAGATCCATTTGTTAAGATTAGCCTTATTATCATTAACACTTGCCTTACCTTTGAACATTCTATTTTCTTTCCGAATTTTTATTGAAAATTCTGATGATGAGAAGAAATATTTATTTATTTTTTGCTTTATTTATCAATTAATATTACTTGCTAATTACAAATACAATATTATGAAATCCATTTCAATGAATTTCTACAATTTCTAGTCATTGTACAATTCTTGGTTCCCAGCATGATTGCTAGTTTCTACACAACCTAATCTCTAATAGCTCATTGGAGGGACAATGAAAGCTACAATATAATGTGTTTACTAATGGAACTTTCAAGTCTTCTTTTCCTATGAGGTTTGAAGGAGGGTATTGGAGAAATACCTTTTGTATATCAAAAAGTTGCAACCTCTTCCAAATATAATTTGCTAGACCAAAATACTGGGAAACCTCTTCCAAATATCATTTGCTAGAACGAAATACTCAGTATGGTTAAGGGTGGGAGTATGAACAGGTTCCATGTTGGTACCGCTCCCATTTCCAAAAGTCCAAATATTTTTCTACTAGATGGGGACATGAAATAGGAAGGTCAGTCGATATTGTTGTAGAAACTATGTCTTCAGTTAAGCTTGACACTATGTGATTTGTAGAGCATCGACGTGGCAAAGGATTGACATTGTTTTGAGGCCACATCCCATGGATGTTAAACCTGCTTGGTTTATGAACACATTTATTGATTTTGCCTGCAGTAAGAAAGTGGCCACTGCATTACCATGAAGAAAATAATCATTTTGAGCAGCAGAACATAATGATAGGGATAAAAAAAAATAAAAAGCATAAACACAATTTTGGCCTTCTAACTTTGCACTAGTTGCGATTTTGGCCCCCTATTAAAAAAAACTAACATTCCAACCCCTTTTTGCCTCGTAGTTGATTCCTTGTTTGATTGTGATTTTATTACTTTTCTTTTGTCACTTTCCTGTCAAAATGGCATTCACAAAAATATCTACTTCTCTCAAAAAATAAAAAATATCTACTAGTGCTAACAAAATAAAGAATAACAGCGGTTAGAGGAAATCTTACTGCTGAAGAGTTGGTTTGTTGAGTTTCCTTCAGAATATGAGCTTTGAGTTCCTCTTCATTATCTAAACTGGCTCTTTTTCTGGACATTTTTCTGCATTAAAATGAGTGTTAGGTTAGCAAAATGACCATCAAAAGAAATACATGTGAGTTAGCATTTCACAATAGAATAATTTTTAGTTAGACACAAAGTTTACTCTTCACATTATGAGATGAAAAATAAGTAAAAAGGGTAGTCCGGTGCATTAAAACTCCTGCATACATAGGGTCCGGAGGGGTTCCATCATTTGATGTTTTGTTCACAATCTTACCCTATTTTTTTAGGCAAAAAGCTATTTCTAGGACACAAACCATGAACTTTTGATCACGTGATAACAATTTTACCGTTTCATAACGCTCCCCCACATGAAATGAAAATAAGTAATAAGTAATTATTTTCCAAGGATTGTCTTTTTCATAACAAATTCTAAAGAAACTAATAAGTAATTATTGAAAAGTTTTCACTCTAAAACATTTTCGGAATAATGTATGAATATTTTTAGGTTTCAAACACACACCCTTCAAAGGGTTTGGTGATTTTTTTGTTGAAAAAAAAAAAGGTTTGGGGGATTTTTGTTCACACTTACAAAAATCAAGTGAAAATATAGAGACCTTACCTAATTAATCAAGGAAATTACACTAGTTGTATTTAAAAAAAATCTACGATGGAGGAGCAAACACAACACATAGTAGACAATGAAGAAGTATCAGATTAGATCTTGAACATTTACAATGACACTGCATAAGTTGGAAATAGCAGATCAAGATTAGGCAGAGATTATAGTATCACATAAGAATAAAATTATAAAATTAATAAAATTAAAATGGATAGTGAAATGAAGTTAAAATGCCTACTCTGAAAGTGCCGAAATAAGTCTAGGGGTGTTCGCGGTGCGGTTTGGTTCGGTTTTGAGCAAAAAAGTCATCCGAACCGCGAGATAAAAAAGCATGCGGTTTGGTTTGGTTCGGTTGATTTTTAAAAAGTCATCCAAACCAAACCAATGCGGTTTGGATTGGTTCGGTTTGTGCGGTTTATCGCGAGATAAAAAAATATTACATTAACTCTAATATTGCCAACTTGTTACAAAATAAACATAGGACATTTTATTTTGATGTTTATATGATAAAATATTAGGTAAAACTTAAATCAAAATAGGTAAAATTAAGAAGAAACATAAGCATGAAACAAATTATTGGGAAGTAAAGAAAACAAATACATCACTGGAAATGAATTGAAAGAGATGGAAATGACTTATAATCGAATCTGATGGTGCAACGATGGAAAAATCGAATCAAAAGAGATTATTCTTGAGTTAAGTAATATTCATTATTCTTGCGGTTTGGTTTGGTTTGGTTCGGTTGCTGAGATGCAAACCGCAAACCGAACCGAACTGCGCGGTTCAGTGTAAAAGTCATCCGAATTCATCCGAACCAAGTGCGGTTTTTTGCGGTTTCGGTTTGGTTTGCGGTTTTTCTATTGGATTGGTTCGATTTTGAACACCCCTAGAAATAACAATGTAAGGAATAGCGCAGAGCTTTAGTCTGTAATGGTCACACTTTTTTTTCTTTCAGGAATAATGTCGGTGTCTAAAAATAGGAAAGAAATTAATCCAATTTATTACTCAAATATCCGAGAATTACTAAACGGAATAAATAAATAAATAAATAAGGAATAAAGAATCTTTTTCAAAGGAGTGATTTCAGGTGTTTTTTTTTTTTTGAGCAATTTCAGGTGTTTATAATGAAGGAAATTATAACAATAATTAACGAGAAAAATAATAGGGATTAGGAGATAAATGGAGATACGGGCATTATTACTGGCATGTTTTGCAAGAAATTATTTTTAGGATATAAAAGAACTAATATGGACAATTGGATCGAATGCATGATTATGTACCACACACCAAACTTCTTTCTGGGTTCAAATTCTTTTTTTTTTTTTTTTTTTTTTTTTAGGGATTATGTTGAAATTCTTGAAACCTAAATGATAAGTAAAAGTGGAACGGGTAAAAAAAATCACGTAAAATAGTGGTGTGCCGTGTCGGTTTAAATAAATGAATTTACTGGCTTTTAATTCTTTTAGGAGGTAAAAAAATTCTTTTAGGAGGTGTATTGAATTAGAATTTTAAGTGATTTTAAAAGACTTTTTTATTATGAAAAAGTCTTCAGATATTCAGTCAAAACTCTTTACAATTTAAAAAAAGTCATGTGGTATTCAATCAACACTCTTTATAATTTAAAACAAGTATTGTGATATTCAATCAAGATTGTTCATCAATTAAAAAAAATCTTGTAATATTCAAAATCATTCAAATTTCGAAGGATTGTTTAAAAAATTTGATTTTGATGGATTTTTTTAGTGAAATTTTAGCATGAAAGAGATTTCTTTTCTTTTAAGATTATACTATCTTTCTCCTCTCATCCCCCCCCCCCCCCCACATCTATATTATATATATATCGTAAAAATAAATAAATAAAAGAGTTTGTATTGAGAATATTGTGAAAGAGAGTGTGTTATTATTAAAAAAAATTGAGAAAATAATCATTTTTTTAATGAGTAATCATTTCAAATCCTTTAAAATCTTATGTTGTGAATCCATTGAAATCCAAATTGTAAATCTATATAGTCTTTTAAAATTATGAAAGTCATTAATGTCAAGCAAAGTCTTCTAAAATTTCTCAAGACTTTTTTAAACAAAAATTGTCCTTTAAAATCCAAATCCAATTTTTGATGAATCAAGAGAGTAAGAAAGACATCAAGGATAAGCTAGACATATTAACTAGGATGGAACCCCGTAGTTGCTTCCATCCTCTACCAACTTCAATGAAATCTTATTAAAAAAGAAAAAATTGTACAATAGGGGGTACTAGGCCAAAACCTTCGAAAATAGCAACAAAAGTGGGAACTAAGGAAATTCAAAATTGGGAAGACCGAGTCTTTCCTTGTAAAAATTCAGAACTAAGTACTTTTAATTCTTTTATAAAAGTAGATTAAATCTATACTATATATAAAGAAAACTACCCCTCTCAGCAATTTTCGGTTAGATTTTTCTTTCAAAAAATATCATCAATTTTCAATACAAATAACACATGTAACAAATAGATAAGAATAAATTTAAATATTAAAACAAATGTAACAAACACGATATGAATATATATCTATACTATATATAAAGAAAACTACACCTCTCAGCACTTTTGGGTTGAATTTTTCTTTCCAAAAATACCCTCATTTTTCAATACAAATAACACATGTAACAAATAGATAAGAATAAATTTAAATATTAAAACAAATGTAACAAACACGATATGAATATATATTTTTTTTGTTTTTTTTCTTTATCATTTAAAAAGTGTAACAAACTAGATGAATATATTTATACTTACTTTTTCAACATTCAAATTATGAGCAATGCTAAAACACACGACAGTTTATGCAGCATGAACCACACGACAGTATATGTGGCACTCTTCCATTGTTTAAATAAAATTTAATTAAAATAAATGGTAAAAATCAGAAATTGTATCCTGGTGGAAATCAAGGTCGTGCGGGTAGCACGACAAATTGATGAGTCATTAATTAGTCTATTTTATTGCATTATTTAGTTTAGTTTTATTAAAGATTTGATTTTATTTTATTGCAACTTATTTCCTTTTTGAATATTTTACTTCAAATTGCTTTTTATTATATTTTAGGAACGAATATATGGTGGAAGGTGTCTTGGAGCAAAAGAAAGAGGACTGGAGCAAATACAGTACGAAAATACGAAGATACGGAACAAAAATATGTTCCCACCAAGTCAGAAGCTTGGCACGGCCAGTGCCAACATATGGCACGGCCGTGCCACCTCCAGAAGCCACTTTTACTGCTTTTCTTCAAGCCCAAGTTACCCTGTTGCAGCTTTATTGTTTTGCCCTTTTAGTTGCTTAGTTTCTAAGTCGATTGTAAAGCTATAAATAGAGTAGCTCTCCACCATAAACATTCACCTTTACTTAGAATATTTTCAGAATTATTTCAATAAAAGTCTTTATTTTCCTTTTATTTCTTTCTCGCAATTTACTTTATTGCTTTCTCTCTTCTTCCCCCATGTCTACGATGAACATGAGTGAGTAGACATTCTTTGTCTTGGGATTGTTGGATAAGTCTAATGACGTAATCCGGATCAAGCCAAGCCTTAAACCCTAATCTTATACAACCTTAATTTCTAATTTAGATTCACCGCTTTAACATGAATTAACCATTATCAAACTGTGGAAACGAAAGTGGAGGGTTTGATAATTGTTAATTCATTATTCCAAATATCAATTCATAAAACGAAAGTGGAGTTTTGATATCCTGAAGGAAAACTCGACAAATTCTAAAGAAACTAATAATGAAGGAACTCAATGACGTAAGTTAATTCATTATTCCAAATATCAATTCATAAAACGAAAGTGGAGTTTCGATATCCTGAAGGAAAACTCGACAAATTCTGAACGAAAGTTGGATTGTCTTTTTCATAACAAATTCTAAAGAAACTAATAAGTAATTATTGAAAAGTTTTCACTCTAAAACATTTTCGGAATAATGTATGAATATTTTTAGGTTTCAAACACACACCCTTCAAAGGTTTTGGTGATTTTTTTGTTGAAAAAAAAAAGGTTTGGGGGATTTTTGTTCATACTTACAAAAATCTAGTGAAAATATAGAGACCTTACCTAATTAATCAAGGAAATTACACTCGTTGTATTTAAAAAAAATCTACGATGGAGGAGCAAACACAACACATAGTAGACAATGAAGAAGTATCAGATTAGATCTTGAACATTTACAATGAAACTGCATAAGTTGGAAATAGCAGATCAAGATTAGGCAGTAATTATAGTATCACGTAAGAATGAAATTAAAATGCATAGTTAGTGAAATCAAATAGAACAATGAAGAAGTTAAAATGCATACCTCTGAAAGTGCCGAAATAACAAAAGTAAAAGGAATAGTAAGGGTTGTGCAGAGCTTTAGTCTGTGATGGGATATATATAATAAAATTCACACTTTTTTTTTTTTCCAGAAATAACGTCGGTGTCTTTTTTTTTTTTTGGTTACTAAATAACGTTTTTTTTTTTTCCAGAAATAACGTCGGTGTCTTTTTTTTTTTTGGTTACTAAATAACGTCGGTGTCTAAGAATAGGAAAGAAATTAATCCAATTTATTACCCAAATATCCTAGAATTACTAAACGGAATAAATAAATAAATAAATAAATAAGGAATAAAGAATATTTTCCAAAGGAGTGATTTATGGTGTTTTTTAGTGGTCGGAGTTTGAACCACGGACCCTTGCATATTTTATGCATTGGTGTTTATAATGAAGGAAATCTTTATTATAAACATTTGCCTTAATTTTTTTGAAAAGTACACATGGCATCTTCAAATTTCTCATCTCTGATAGATCTCTGGCAAGTGCACCAAATACTATCGAAGTAGTAAAAATATCGATCCCACGAGGACTGTTTTTAATCTCAATAATTCAACTACGTTGTATTTTAGGATGTATAAAGGTTATTTTGATTTGCCACTAGGCAGTAGATTGGTTTGATTGCATAAAAGTAATTGCTAAAAAATAAATTGGTTTTCAAGAATAAGAGAGAGATGAGTTTAGGTCTATCGAATCATCTATGTTCCCCTAATTGTTATGTTGCACCTATTCGTATGAATGATCTTCTAATCCCACGATAGTTAACAAAATAGTCCTAATCAATCCCTTGAGTTAGGACCCTCTTCTTAAACTACAGCCCCTAATCCCTTAGGTGGTCTAATAATCTTTGAAGGTTTAAAGCACGTTAACCTAATATCACTAATAAACGATTATCCATTCCTAGACTAACCATGTTTATTAGAACAATTCAATAGGTCTAAGTAGAAAGCTATGGTCAGTAGTCATTCATTCTCACAAAATCATATTTATATTTGATCAGGATATAAAAAGCATTAAGAACAATTGAATTGAATAAAGACTAGAATATCATTCACAATAAATAGAGTTTCACAACATAATATCTCAATTAGGGTTACAACGAATCATCTCAGACCTAACCTCTAATGGATTTAGCTACTCATAATAGTGTTTACAAATAACATAATCATTAGAGGTAATAAAACATACACAAAGTGGTTGGAAGATGAAGAAATCGTCCTCCTGGTCTTCCTTGCAGTTGCAAAATCGCACTTGGCTCTCTAGAATTCGTAACCCTTGTTTTTGGAATAGACTTCAGCATAAATAGGCACAGAAAATCGCCCAAATCGTGTCACGTTTTAAGTGAATCGTGACACGTTTTTACCTTCTGGAGCAAGAAACTGAATTAGGGCTTCACCAAATCGTGTCACGTTTTACCAATCGTGACACGTTTTCATAATGTCGAACCAAACCTTTCTGAAGCTCTTAAATCGTGTCACGTTTTCTTTCTTTGTATTTTCTTCAGTTTTTCTGCTCTTTTGCTGCATAAGTCTCCTTGTGAACTCCATTTTTGTGCTAAAATACATATAAAATTACGTAATGACAAGATGTCATCACAACCCCAAACTTAAACCATTCCTTGTCCTCAAGGAATTTACTTGCAAAGCTGACAATCGACAGTGAAATAACAATTACCTATTCAAGCAGTAGTACCCAAAAGTTCAACACCTTACTAGCTAATGATGAGCTAGTTTGACTTGTATGCATCCACCAATTCACAACTCCACGCAAATATTTGAAATAGGGTTCTACCAGTCGACATGCAGATCTACATATTACCATACGCTTGAAAAGTTTCTAAACATCAATCAAAGTCAATATCATTACACACTTTTGAGGTCTTTAGGGTTATAACGGGGCTTAGGTGAAAGGTGGGACATATTTGGATAAGTAGGCTACACAAAATTAGAGTTAGGCATTCCTACGGAAGTTAAAGAACAAATTCAATCCTACGATCATTCACCTTGTGGAATAACAATCAATGCAAAGGTACTAGAGAATATTTATAACTTTTAGGGACAATCGAGTTTGAAGTTACTCGCATGTTTCAAAGTTTGGTCCCTTTTTCATCATTCATTTCATCTTTTTTTTTTTTTTTCATACATCAATTTTTTGAATGTATTTTTGCATTTTGCATGACAATTCTTTTTCTTTTTGTTCTCTTATTCTCTAGTACCCCCACCCCAAACTTAATTGGTTGCAAATTCCAATAGCAACCCCAAACTTAATTTTAAGCAACATTCTACAATGCCTAACTCAGAAAAACAATAAGGGACAAGTCCTAAAAGTCTCTAAGTTTGTAATGTAGTTTGTCACCGAACAAAAAGTTCTAATCCTACCGGCTCAAAGGGGCTAAGAAAATGATAAAGTTTAACAATTATAGTCAGGGTAGGCTTCAAAAGGCTCACAGGACCAAGCACTTTTGCCTCAGTGTGTAATTAACAAAGACCAATCAATAATAGAGAAACAATGCAAGTTCTAGAAATGTAGTTGCATGGAAAACTAAGCTAAATATGAGTAAATTGAAAAACAAAATATGGCAATGAACCTTATGGCTGAGATTTCTGGGAGTATGTGACTACCTAGCAACGCCGTACACTTCGCCTTTGAAAACCAAGTCACTCCTCCTTTTGAACTTTTGGAATACCACTTGAACAACTATTTGTTATCAAACTGTAAAAAGTCAACTAAACAAACAAATTCATCAATAATAAACAAGTGCAGGAATAATTACATAAACGGGGGGAATAAAACCGAGTTAAACTTAATTAAAAGCAATTAAAATTGTTCGAACATAAAATTAAAGTTACATAACCAAAGTGCTGAAACAAAAACAGAAAAATACAAATAGGTGGGCCATCAGTAGCCCACTCAATCCTGCATCTGGTCCTCCGGAATCCAAGTGTTGGGGTCCTCCTCTGCATAGGTATCCTCCCCAAAGTGCTGCCTAGACTGAGCTCCACCAGCAGCAAAGTCAGCTCGGATCTCCTGCTCTCTATCCTGAGCTCGACCTCTGGTGACATCAAAGTAGTGGTCCATAGCCTCCTCGGACCCATCAAAGCGCTCGAAAGACCCAGTCATCTTCCTCCTGTTGAGGCAGACCGCCTCAGTGAACTCCTGACCAAACCTCGGACGGTTCCAATACTCCTGATCTGACACCTCATTCATCCAGTTGGCATGGCCGAACATGTAGTCCAGCATCATAGGATGAATAGGTGCATAGGCACCCTGCTGGCTGCTCCCCTCTCCAGCAAAAGTCTGACTCTGAGGTGGTGGCTGTGGTTGTTGTGGTGGTGGCGGCTGTGGCTGTCCTGCTGCTGCTGCCTCGGCACCCATGATAGTCTGCATGCGGTCATGATAATCCTTGACAAAGCCATCCATGTAAGTGTCGGTGATGGGCTTCATCATTGCTGCACTTAAATCATTAGCAAACAAATCGCACTCCTCCTCCTCACAAAGCCAATTGATAAGGCTCAAATGAGGGAGTGCCTTCTTGGTACCTGAAGCAAACATATAGATATTGTCGGCAATTAACTCACCAACATTGATGGGTGCACCATCAAGAATAGCAGACAGCGTCAACAAGCGGGGCAGCGGAATCTCTGAAGTACAAGAGGTGCCCTCAATAGTTTGCACCACAAAAGATGCCCACGCCTTTGCATGGGGCTTGAAGTCAGCCCTCAACAGCATATGTGACCCTCCATGCCACTTAGCACCTTCAACACAAATCTGCATTAGCAACTCCTCCCACCTTTCATCATCCCAATTCTTGCACTCCTCCATCCTCCTCTTCACATCACAAATCTCCGGTGGCACAATTTCCAGCAACTGATTAATCCTTTCCGGGCTATAGTCTATCTCCTTCCCCCTCACATAGGACACATACTTCCTCCCCATATACCTAGCATTAGAATAGAATTCTATCCCAATGGTTTTGTTGGCCTGCTCGAAAATCATACTAACAAGGGACTCCCACCCTCTCTCAGTGATCACTTGATGGAATTCAGGGTTGGAGATGAGTTTGGTGAAATCAAAACCTCTCTCCGGGATCACCCTATAGCCTCGGATGTCCTTGAAACGGTCACGGGCAGCAGTATTATAAAACCGGTGGTTGATGGACGGTGGGGGTGCGGTGTTAGGGCTAGGTTTGACAGGTTGTTTGCGTTTGGGGGCTATTTTGGCCTTTTTGGCTGGTTGGGATGTGGCTTGGGACTTGCCTTTGTTGCGGGTCTCAACCATGGTTAGGGTTAGGATTTGGAGAAGAAAAAAACTGGATATTAGGGTTAGGGTTAAGATGGAGATAATGGGTTTGGTTGTTTGTTGGTGATGATGAAGGTGTATGGTAATGGTTTGGTGATTAGAAGATGAAAAGATGAAGATTTTTGGTAGAAAAGGGTTAGAAAATCGTAGGTTAGGGTTCTGGGAAAATTTTGGCAGAGTTTGGCTACTTTTGGAAGTGAATGGAATGAAAATCGTGTTGGATATATTTATAGGCTGGGAAAATCGTGCCACGTTTGGCCAAAAACGTGTCACGATTTTGTTTTGTAACGGTTAAATTTTTGAAACTGCTAAAATCGTGTCACGTTTGGGCTAAAGTGTCACGATTGTTCATTTTTGAAAATTTTCTTGCCCAGAAATCGTGTCACGTTTTGGCCAACGTGTCACGATTTCCAATTGTCAAATTGCACCAGTTTGAGACTTAGAAAAATATTTAGGTGCCAAAATTCGTGTCACGATTTCAGCATCGTGACACGTTTTCTGGAAATGTCGAATGGCACCCTTTTTTTACTTAGAAAAATTTCTGAGAGGAGCTTCAGAGGGGGGCAAATCGTGTCACGTTTGGCCCAAAACGTGTCACGATTTGCACAGTATTGGAAAACAAAAAATTTTCTTCCTCTGTTCGTTTCAGCAAAAAATCTTTTTGTATTTTTGAATATTTGAAAGCAATAAAAAGGAAATAAGAAATACTACCTGAAATCTAAATGTGGGTTGCCTCCCACCAAGCGCTTCTTTACCGTCACTAGCTTGACTCATGACGACCCCTAAGGATCATTCAAAATAAGTCCTACCCTTGCCTTCGGTAGGTCGCCACCCAGATATGGCTTAACTCTTTGCCCATTTACCTTGAAACTTCGGTCACCTTCAGGTGTCATCAACTCGACAGCTCCATGAGGTGACACACTTTTCACCAAGAACGGTCCAGACCACTTTGACTTGAGCTTTCCAGGAAACAGTTTCAACCTGGAATTATACAACAAAACTAATTGCCCACAGTTAATATCCCTAGACACTAAGTTTTTGTCATGATACCTTTTAGTCCTGGCTTTATAAATGAGCGCATTTTCATATGCTCTAAGCCTCATCTCCTCCAGCTCATTAAGTTTCAAGAGTCTTTTCTTACCAGCGGCTTCTTGATCAAAGTTTAAGGTCTTAATGGCCCAGTACGCCTTATGTTCTAGCTCAACTGGTAGATGACATGCCTTTCCATAGACTAACTGATAGGGTGAGAGCCCGAGGTGAGTCTTAAAGGCAGTCCTATATGCCCATAGTGCGTCATCTAATTTTTTAGACCAGTCCTTCCTATTTGACGCAACTGTTTTCTCTAAGATTTGTTTCAGCTGACGGTTTGAAACCTCTGCTTGACCACTTGTTTGTGGGTGGTAGGGAGTTGCAACTTTGTGCTTTATGTTATACTTTTTGAGCAAATTTTCAAGAAAATTATTGCAAAAGTGCTTCCCCCCATCACTGATCAAGACTCTAGGTGTTCCAAACCTAGTGAAAATGTTTTTATGCAGGAAGTTAACAACTGTCTTAGCATCATTAGCAACACAAGGTATCGCTTCAACCCATTTAGTGACATAATCAACACAGACAAGAATATGAAGAAAAGAGTAAGAGGAAGGGAAAGGTCCCATAAAGTCGATGCCCCAGCAATCAAATGGTTCAACTTCGATGATTCCTGATAGGGGCATCTCATTCCTCTTAGAGATGTTACCTGTCCTTTGGCATTTGTCACAATGTGCAACAAAGTCGTGGCAATCTTTGAAAAGGGTGGGCCACCAGAATCCACTTTGCAAAATTTTTGCCGCGGTTCTTTCTCCACTATGGTGGCCCCCATAAGCTGAGCTATGGCAGTGCCACATGATACTATGAGCTTCCTTACCTGCAACACAACGTCTTATCAAACCGTCAGTTCCTATCTTAAACAGATACGGGTCATCCCACAAGTAGTGGTTTGCATCCTTGAAGAATTTTTTTCTCTGAGGATAGGTCATATCATCAGGAACTATGTTACCGGCCTTAAAGTTCGCAATGTCAGCAAACCAAGGCCTTTCTCCAATAGCAAACAGTTGTTCATCAGGAAATTCGGCCTTGATGGCCTTCTCTTTGTTTGTCACCTCATCATTTTCCAGCCTTGATAGATGATCAGCTACTACGTTCTCTACTCCTTTCTTGTCACGAATCTCAAGATCGAATTCTTGTAGCAAAAGGATCCACCTCAACAGCCGAGGCTTTGAATCCCCTTTGGTCAAGAGATATTTAAGAGCTGCATGATCTGTAAAAACAATGACTTTGGAGCCTATTAGATAAGAACGAAACTTTTCCAATGCAAAAATTACCGCAAGCAACTCTTTTTCTGTTGTGGAATAGTTAATTTGATTCTCATTTAAAACTTTGCTTGCATAGTAAATTGCATGGAAAAACTTGTTCTTGCGTTGGCCTAGAACTGCACCAACAGCATAATCACTTGCATCACACATAAGTTCAAATGGTACATCCCAATCGGGTGCAATGATTATTGGTGCAGTTACCAACTTGTTTTTAATCAAAGAAAAAGCATTCAAACATTCATCATCAAAATTAAATTCAGTTTCTTTGACCAAGAGGTTACAGAGGGGCTTGGAAATTTTTGAAAAATCTTTTATAAAACGCCGATAGAAACCAGCATGCCCCAAGAAACTTCTTATTCCCTTAACATTAACAGGTGGAGGGAGCTTCTCTATAACCTCTATTTTAGCTTGGTCCACCTCTATGCCCTTCGCACTTATTTTATGCCCCAAAACTATACCTTCGGTCACCATAAAGTGACATTTTTCCCAGTTTAAAACAAGGTTAGTTTCGGTGCATCGTTTAAGGACAGCATCTAGGTGAAATAAGCATTGATCAAAAGACTTACCAAACACAGAAAAGTCGTCCATAAATACCTCAATATTCTTCTCTATCATGTCAGAGAAGATGGAGAGCATACACCTTTGAAAGGTCGCCGGCGCATTACACAGCCCAAAGGGCATCCTCCTATAAGCAAATATACCAAATGGACAAGTGAAGGCTGTCTTCTCTTGATCTTCTGGAGCTACCGCAATCTGATTGTACCCCGAATACCCATCCAAAAAGCAATAAAAGGCTTGGCCAGCCAACCTCTCAATCATTTGGTCCATGAATGGTAAAGGGAAATGATCCTTCCTTGTTGCGGTGTTCAACCTCCGGTAGTCTATACACATCCTCCAACCAGTAACAGTACGGGTGGGTATTAATTCATTTTTTTCATTAGCCACCACCGTCATTCCACCTTTCTTTGGTACCACGTGGACCGGACTTACCCATGAGCTATCAGAGATAGGGTAGATCATACCTGCATCTAGTAACTTCAGCACCTCTTTCTTTACCACTTCCTTCATTGTTGGGTTAAGTCTCCTTTGAGCTTGAACCACCGGTTTGTATTCAGCCTCCATGTGTATTTTATGCATGCAATAAGCTGGACTAATACCCTTCAAATCAGAAATGTTCCACCCCAAAGCTCCTTGATTGTCTCTTAACACCCTCATTAATTTTTCTTCTTCCAAAGGTGTCAAGGTATTGCTGATGATTACTGGTTTAGAGGCATCCTTAGTGAGAAAAACATATTTCAAGTGAGAAGGGAGTTCTTTTAATTCTGGATTTTTCTCTCCTTCTCCACTCAAAATAGGAGCATCCATAGAGTGCTTACCCATTAATTCTTCTATTTTTACCGGACCCAACTCTTGCTTGCTTGCTGCTAGTTGCTTCACACAATCTCTTACTTCAAGATCTTCATCATGCTCACAACTCTCTATAGAATTTACAATTGCTCTTTCAAGAGGTTATGGTGGTTGAGGTTCGCGAGAGTTGTCTTCTACTATTTCTTCAACAACATCAATCCGGTAACACTTGGGATTTTCCTCTCGGTGTTTCATTGCTTCGAAGATATTGAACACCACTTGCTCATTATGGAACCTCAACATTAGCTCTCCCATCTCAACATCAATCAAAGCACGACCAGTTGCAAGGAAAGGTCTTCCTAAAATGAGTGGCATATCTTCATCTTCAGCCATGTCTAAGATCACAAAGTCTGCTGGAAACACAAGATCATTAACTTTGACTAGCACATCTTCAAGTATGCCAACAGGATAAGAGATTGACCGATCAGCTAAAGTAATGGTCATTCTTGTTGGTTTTGGCTCCCCACACTTGAGCTTCTTCATCATTGAAAGAGGCATCAAGTTGATACTTGCTCCTAGATCACATAAAGCTCTTCCAATGTCTACCGGTCCAATGGAACAAGGGATAGTAAAAGCACCAGGATCTTTCAGCTTAGGTGGTAGCTTCTTTTGAAGAATGGCGCTACAATTCTCGGAAAGAGAAATATTTTCATCATCTTTAGGCTTTCTTCTTCCCGTTAGCAAATCTTTCATGAACTTGGCATACAAAGGCATTTGATCAAGAGCCTCACTGAAAGGGATATTTACTTGAAGTTGTGAGACAAGTTGCATGAACTTCTTGAATTGTCCTTCCTCCTTCTTTTTCTTCTTCTCAAGATGAGGGTAAGGAAGCTTCACATATGATGGAATAATTTGTGGCTTGTCTCCATCTTTCAAGATTTGACTCTTTGACTTCCTTAAGATTGAGTCTTCATCTATCAATTTCTCACTTTTATCTCCCTCTATTTTTTTCTTCTTTTCATTTTCAACTACTCCATGATCATTTTTATTTTCAACTACACCCTCATCATTTTTTTCAACTACATCGTTCTCCTCCACCTCAACTACTTCATCAACCTTCTTTGGAGCTTTTGGAACTAAAGGTGTCAAAACCTTTTTGCTCCTCAATTCAATAGCATTACAAGACTCATTCTTAGGGTTATCTTTAGTGTTACCTGAGAATCCGCCTTTACTTTGTTCAGCCAATTGCTTAGCTAATTGCCCCAGTTGAGTTTCAAGCATCTTCCTAGAAGCTTCATTGTTCTTTCTTTCAGCTTCTTGACTCTTTTTCATCTCTTCAAAGTTGCCTTGAGTCATCTTCATGAAGTTCATCATAGTTTCTTCAAGAGCTGATGGCTTCCTTTGTTGTTGTTGAGGAGGAGTAAGCATCTGAGAATTCAAAGCATTGTTATTTGAGTAGCTTAGATTTGGATGCTTATTAATGCCTGAATTGTAGTACTGATTTTGCCTTTGATAACCTCCCATGAAGTTAGCTTCTTCACTTGATCCTTCCGGAACGCATTCACCGTTGGGATGTTCTTCACCACATAAGTCGCACTTGATTGCAGCTACTTGTTGTTGTTTATGAGCCAAAGTGAACCCTTGAAACTCCTTAGTTAGAGCTTCAATTTGTTTGTTCATAGCTGCTTGGTTAGCAAGGATAGCAGTTTGTTCACTCACCCCAAACACTCCTCTTTCCTTCTTCTTAGCTTCAGCACGATACTCATTTCCAGCCATGTTTTCTATCAAAGCTTGGACTTCATGATCAGTTTTGCTCTTGAGACTACCTCCCGCGGAAGCATCTAAGAACATTCTAGTGTTTGGTGTTACCCCCTCAGTGAAGATTTGGAGGTATTGCTTCTCGGTGAACTCATGATTAGGGCATCTCTTAAGAAGCAAGTTGAATCGCTCCCAAGCATCATACAATGATTCACCTTCTCCTTGCTTGAAGTTAGAGATCTCCATCTTCTTTTCCCAATACTTAGACATAGGGAAATACTTCTCCAAGAACTTCAGCTCTAACTCTTCCCATGTTTGGACAGTCCCGTTTGGAATTGTTAGCAACCAATCTTTTGCTCTTCCCGTCAAAGTGAAAGGGAACAGCCTTAGTTTCTTCTGTGCTTCAGTCACGGTGGCTGGTTGCACACAAAACTCGCAGGTTTCAGCAAAGCGGCTCAAGTGTTCATGAGGACTCATAGCTTCAGTCCCATCGAATTGCTTGTCCCTCAAACCGTTGAGGACAGTTGTCTTGATGTCGAAAGCTACGGGGTTAGCTGGTTGAAAAGTGTGGGTCAGTTGACCACGATGAGTGGCTAACCCGTAGTCTCCAAGCTTAGGTCTTGGTGGTACAACTCCTTCCCCTTCCATAGTTGCAGATTTAGGAGAAGAGATTGTTTCAGATTCACTTGAGAATTGCTCCGGTACTTGTTCTCGAACACCCGGTGGAACGGATTGAGCTAACCTTTGCGATCGGACAGCTTTCCGAAGTGCTCTAGCAGTTCTTTCAATTTCTGGATCGTACTCTAAGTCGTCCGAGCTCTGTTTACCTCGCATAAACAGCAAAATACCTTAGTAGCACTGCACAACGCAAAGTAATCAAGTGAATATGAAAACAGAAAAATAAAAAATTAAAAACAGAAAAATTAAATTGCAAAAACCCTAAATTATAACGTAATTGCCTTGTTGAAATAATTCAACAGTCCCCGGCAACGGCGCCAAAAACTTGATAGATCTCTGGCAAGTGCACCAAATACTATCGAAGTAGTAAAAATATCGATCCCACGAGGACTGTTTTTAATCTCAATAATTCAACTACGTTGTATTTTAGGATGTATAAAGGTTATTTTGATTTGCCACTAGGCAGTAGATTGGTTTGATTGCATAAAAGTAATTGCTAAAAAATAAATTGATTTTCAAGAATAAGAGAGAGATGAGTTTAGGTCTATCGAATCATCTATGTTCCCCTAATTGTTATGTTGCACCTATTCGTATGAATGATCTTCTAATCCCACGATAGTTAACAAAATAGTCCTAATCAATCCCTTGAGTTAGGACCCTCTTCTTAAACTACAGCCCCTAATCCCTTAGGTGGTCTAATAATCTTTGAAGGTTTAAAGCACGTTAACCTAATATCACTAATAAACAATTATCCATTCCTAGACTAACCATGTTTATTAGAACAATTCAATAGGTCTAAGTAGAAAGCTATGGTCAGTAGTCATTCATTCTCACAAAATCATATTTATATTTGATCAGGATATAAAAAGCATTAAGAACAATTGAATTGAATAAAGACTAGAATATCATTCACAATAAATAGAGTTTCACAACATAATATCTCAATTAGGGTTACAACGAATCATCTCAGACCTAACCTCTAATGGATTTAGCTACTCATAATAGTGTTTACAAATAACATAATCATTAGAGGTAATAAAACATACACAAAGTGGTTGGAAGATGAAGAAATCGTCCTCCTGGTCTTCCTTGCAGTTGCAAAATCGCACTTGGCTCTCTAGAATTCGTAACCCTTGTTTTTGGAATAGACTTCAGCATAAATAGGCACAGAAAATCGCCCAAATCGTGTCACGTTTTAAGTGAATCGTGACACGTTTTTACCTTCTGGAGCAAGAAACTGAATTAGGGCTTCACCAAATCGCGTCACGTTTTACCAATCGTGACACGTTTTCATAATGTCGAACCAAACCTTTCTGAAGCTCTTAAATCGTGTCACGTTTTCTTTCTTTGTATTTTCTTCAGTTTTTCTGCTCTTTTGCTGCATAAGTCTCCTTGTGAACTCCATTTTTGTGCTAAAATACATATAAAATTACGTAATGACAAGATGTCATCAATCTCATTTAATGCTTTTTTATCAACCAATCAAAATGGATCATGACTCATTTATTTTTTATTAGCCAATAATCATGACTCATTTATTTTTCATTAGCCAATCAAAATTGATCATGACATGATTTTATTATATATAGACAAATTGTTTTTCATTATTTTCATCTACCTCTTCCTCTCATAAAAAAACCACTTTCAACCACATTATCTTTTCTTTTATTTGTTTATTTCCATTTTTTATTTAGTGTTTGATTAACATTTCTTATTCTTATGTTACTTTTTATTGTGATTTTGTGTGTGTGAAGAATATTGTGATTTCTTATTCAAAATTGGTGTTTATATGTTCTTTGTCTTTTACTGCATTCTTATTTTGGACTTGGAAGTCAATCAAGAGAAAAGAAGAAATGCATCACATATATATTAGAATATATATGAAGTATTTATTTTTATGTAGTATTTGTTTTTGGAAATTTTGGAAATGATGTTTATCAATTTTATTGATTATTGATATTTTATTGTTATAGAGATATGATCAAGGTCATGTATAACATAAAGTTTTTTCCTTTTTCCAAACATCATGGCTTGAACATCAGGAATCCATGTTTCGTCTATCAATATACCTATGCTTGAACATAGTACCTAAAAAACTAAGCAAGTAGCAAATCTATAACCTTCATCTACTGATGCATTCTGAAATTCTAGCGCATTTGTTTTAACACGTTCTGTTAGATGTTTTAACGTTTGCAATGTTCTGATTAATGTTTCAACATCACGCGATAAACAGAAATAAAACAAGAAAATAAAGGACAGAAAAATAAAGAACACATGAAGTTTGTTGACCCAGTTCAGCACAACACGCTTACATCTAGGGGCTACCAAGCCAGGAAGGAAATCCACCAGTGTAGTCCTTATTCAATAGCTCTCAGCAAACTCCTCGTTTACACTATATGACCTAGGACCTACCCGTATAGACTTCAACCTAGGAACTCCTAGATCTGAGATCCCATCTCACTATCCTAATGGTCAGTCACTGCCCCAGTGACCTATTAGACCTCAAACAAAACAGATTAGAAGTTACCTTCCAACATAAACAACCAAACCTTGTTTCACAACTTCGGTTTAGTGCACAAGAGTATCAATACTCACAAACTCAGTCCTAAACAAGTATCACATACGACACAAGATAGGTACACAATAAAGATTCTAGACTTGCATCACAAACGACACAAGAACATAATACATGAAGACTCAAACCCTAAAGATCTAAACTTTTTAGTATGACGGCTTGAATAATCAATTAGGTCTTGAAGTCTTCCTTTTATACTGAAGCAGGTTGGGCTAAATAATTCATTGGGCTTCAGTAAACTTGCAGATCGGTTCAGCTAACCTGCAAAACAAGAATCAGAAACAAATCTGGAAAGTCCTAAAATGTCGGAACATTTATAGGAGCGTTCCAAATAATAACAAATATTTCCTAAAATAAATATCTACTTTAGAAATATTCCACAACTGATTCTTAGATGATATGCGCGTTGCTTGGCCACTAAGTAAAGGAAATATGGTTTCCTTAATCGATAAAATACGCGCGTACACAAAGGCGAGAACTCAGGCACACTGAACCGTGCCAGGATGTTGGAACATTGTATCCAACATCTTACAGAGTCGCCTAACTACATGCTGGAACATTGGTTCCAACTTACAAAACAAGGATATTTGATTTAGCAATAATCCTCACAAATACCCAACAATCTCCCCCTTTGGCAAATTTTTGGCTAAAACAAATTAAGGCCAATTCTCATGAAATAGAGGGATACAAATTGTCATTCCTCCAAGAGCATGAGTACACACCAATGAAGAAAACAGCTAGCACACAGAATCCAAAGAGTTACCATAGATACACTTTCTCAAGTCATCACGAACACATATTCAAGAAGAAGAAGTAGCAGATAGTATCATTCTAGAGATAGCAAGAATGTGCATACATAGAATACCTCACGAGTCTTCAATCACAGCTTCAGCTGGCAGAGGTATTACACTGGATCAGAGACATGCAGCAGCGGATCAGATCAGTAGCATAGTCTCAAGAGCTAAGGAATAAATTCCTAATCTACAACTAGGGAACCTAAGTTCTTGTACAGAAAGAGAAGCAAGTTCTCTAAAGAGCAGAGGAAAAATAAATTCCTTTGTTACAGTCAAGGAAGATAACTTCCCACACAGAAGTGGAGAGAAGCAAGTTCTCTCAAAAGCAGAGGAAAAACTAAGTTCCAATGCTACAGACATAGGATGTTCCAACATCCTTTAGCACATCAGACAGGAGTACCTGCCACACATAGAGGCAAGGGAAAAAATAAATTTCTCATACCTACAGAGTACTGTTGTAACACACATACTAGACGTATCTAGAATGTCTAGCATGTGTATTAGTTTAGTACTGGATACACTAATGCAATTTACAACAATAAAATTACGAACGAATATTTTATAAAACAACGTGCGTTCATACAATAATAATACAACTCATCCTTAAAGAAGTATAACAAATACATCCTTGAAATCCATGTTATCCTGTTGCGGGTACGAACGATCACTTGTTGAAACATCATTCGGCTTCTAGCTCTCCATCCAACCTGTTTATCTAAAACAAATAAGGATTGGGATGAGACATAATGTCTCAGTGAGTTCCCCTAAATCCTAGGCTATAGGTAACCTCAGGGGAAACCTACGGTCACCACGTATCTACAATACAACCTGACGGTTGATTATACGCGTGTGGTCATGTATTCCTAGACGGTAGTGCATGCTAGACCCGTCATAGGTTCATTTTACTTGTTATATGCGTCACTTCCTATACGTGTCATGGCGGTCGAGGGGAACCTAAAACTGCATTGCCAAGAATACGCTCTACGTATCGGGGCCTAAACATAACATAGTCATGACACGATTCTAAACCGGACGATTAGGGGAAACCTAAGATCGTCATCGGTATTACATTCTTTACTTGTTCTATACATATCTTGTACTTGTCTAATAGCATCTTGTGTTCTTGTTCTTAACATAATCGCACATGGATTCATTCATGATCATAATCATAACATGCATGGTCGTACATATGTTCATTCGTTATGTTAGCGTTGAACAAACAGTTATTATGTTGATTCATTTTACGAAGAGCCCCGGGTGGAGTAACCCCAAGAACAATCCCATACATGACCAATGTACGTACAACGGACTCCCTCGGTGTGTGCGGGTCCCTTACGTCTTGAACCGTTCCCCTTGAGTCGAGAACCTCTCGCATCCCCCTGACGTGGATAACAAGAGACACGAAAACCTACATCTTGATTACTCAGTGACATGTGGGTCCCTTGTGGCTTGAACCATTCCCATCATGAGAACCCCTTGTATCCCCCTGGCGTGGATAGCAAGAGACATGCCACCTACTTTACATTAGTCATGGTCTTGTCGTTCGTGAAAGTTAAACTTATTTATGCTTGTTTGTTTACCTCGGAACCTTGATCGATCCATTAGTGGTAAACTCATACTTGTTCATGTACATACTTAATCACGGTGGAGAGATTAACTAGTCAATCCACGGTTAATCATGCTTGCTATATCATTCTAGATCATGTGCAAAGATAACATGCTTCGCGTCTCATCATTCTAAGGATTCTTACTTGTCATGCTAGTTCTCGACAACTATGTCGAGGATCTAGTTTTTCCCTTGCTTAAGGAATATCTTGCTACCCCAAAACATATCGTATCATGTAATTCCCTCGTGTGCCTTGCATCACTAAGTATGTTAAATACTTGCCTCATCCTTGAGAAAACCTCTTTAAAAGAACATCATATAGGACCTTAGTTTGAGGGGTTTATTTTCATAAAAGTACCACAGGGAAAACCCCACGCGAAAACTGCCAAAAACTGCCCGAAACGAGCCAACAACACACTTTGGTGCTGTCAGCTCGCCATGGCGAGTTGGTGGCGAGTAACCACTCGCAGTGGCGAGTTAGGGGCGAGCAGGACCCCCTGTTCTGCCTTCTAGCTCACCTAGCAAGCTATTTACTCGCTATGGCGAGTAATGACAGTCCAGCACTTGTAAAAATGGTGTTTTTGGCTCAAAAACCTCAAAACCAAGTGTCCCTAAGCATATTTGAACATATTTGATCATAGAATACTTGTAAAACACTCATATGGCAAGTATTAACATGTTTAGTAAGCATGACAAGAAAAGGGGCAACTAAGCTCATACATAAACCCTAGAATTATCATAGTTTCATATTTTCCCTATAAGACATAAACATGATCCCAAAGGGTGGGAAAACTATCTATGGAACTCACCTAATGATTTACACTTGATCCCCAAGCTTTCAAGCATCATCACTTCACATCCACAATTCTAAATCTTGATCTTGTTCAACAACTCCATGGTACATGCTTCAATATATGCTTCCATGCTTAAGCAACCAAAACCCTAGCCTCTTAATCATTAACCAAACCCTAGATTCCATGATTTCATCTCTTGAGAACCAAAGTGAAGAAAGAGTTTAATCCAAACCCTAGGGCATATAACTCCTTTCAAAGAATATCAAATCTATATAGAGGTTGGAGCTAAGCCATTCTTGATGAAACTTCATGTATAATTCTTCAATTTAGCCACTATCAATCCAAATCCTAACTCTTTATTCTCTTCTTGAGAGAAGAAATAAAGAAATCAACAAGATAAGGGCTTCCCTTAGCTTGAAAGATCATGAGAGAACATAACTTAGAAGCTTGCCATGAAAAGAGAAGAATTTGGAAGGCTTGATGGAGATGAGAAGAAGGTGAATGGCATGGGTGAAGAAGAGAGAAGGAGGAGAAAAAGATTTCTTCAAGCTAGAGAGAGAAAAGGATAAGAATAATGAGATATTCTTTGGCCACAAACATATAAATATCCTTTTCCGTGCAATTACTAAAATGCCCTTGACTTAAACGTGTTAAATCCGACACCGATACTTTCTCCGTATTAAACTGACATCTCATAATAAATATTTTCCATTATATTTACTTTCCATAAACTTAATCCTCTGGCACGATCGACTGGTAATATTCCGATACTGACAGGCGGGATATTACATTCTACCCCCTTAAAGAAATTTCGTCCTCGAAATTTAGAGATCACCTACCAATCATCATAACGAATCCTTACCGTCTTTGGTCTAAGTCATACAATCTCAAGGAGTTCATTGGATAAATTCCTCATCAAAACATGTATTTCATTTTGTTTCTTAATTCATACACATTAGCATATAGTTTTTCTCAAAATCTAGAGTTATCTCAGAACATGCGATTTGGAACTTGCTTCACGGCACATAGATTTATTGCCTCGGATTCTTATCCACTTAAATAAACCATTCATATAAGTAATCCTTCATTAACTAAACACTCAGGATTTGCCTTTCAACTGGAGTCTTACTATAATCCAGGTTTGCCCTGCAGTGCTCACTTGCATTTAAAACATCTTATCATGTAAACACATAGTTCATACATCATCTTACTAACTGTACCTTGAGACACATGCCTCTTATTTACATTACTCATCTAGACGATTCCACGAATCTCTTAGCTCTTCCAGAGCTTTAGGAAATCTTTCTATCTTATTACGATCTCATTGCACCCGAATTAGTGGGTAACTCATACAGCTTGATATGGAGAAGTGAAATAAAAAATGCCCATTCATCTGACGATCTAATAACCAGTGTTTTGGTTCACATGCTCTTGAAACTTTCTAATAAATCCATATGCACTTGCATTAAACACTCCTAACATAACCCCACATATCATGTATGATTTTGGTACCATACGGACATTGTTGTTTCCATAACGTTTGCATACTATCAATTGCCGTTTCTTGTTAAATGATAACGATACGTGTTCAAACACCTTGCTTTAAGAAATTTTTTTTCTAAACTTTGGCATACGGGTTCTTGGAACGAATAGATACATAACTTAAAAAGGATTATCATTTCAAAATTGAATCTGTAATGGTACTACAGAACCACAGGACGAGTCTCTATATTTTGAAAAAGATTTTTCAACTCGCCTCAAACTCGTTTATAACGAGTCGGTCCTGAAATTCGTACATCTTAAGTGAGTTTACTTACTTATGACGTAGCTCTTCAGTTTCGATAATGTAAAATTTCATGTTTTAAAATAAGCATCGTTCCCAAATTCCTTAATACCAATTTTAGCTTTAAAAGTTACAAAACCATGACTTGACATATCTTACCAAGTATCGTTTTCACTCAATAAGTATTGCATACTAGGGGATGAATCTCATTGTACAAAACTCATGAGTTGCGTCTCCTTCGTGGTAACATGCTAAACCTCAAGAGTGGATTCTTCCCTTCTTAACTGATATACATACTTCAAACACACGTTAATGCATAACTTAAACCATAGAAAATCCTTGACCCACTTGACGTTAAGTTGTTCCTATTCTCCAGGAACACTAGACTTGAATTTTCAAAATATCTTACTCGGATATTGCTCGAGTGTTACTACCTTTTCCGAATACCGGTCATCATACTTGATGCTTCAATCGTTACTTTGAGTTACACTAGGGAAACTTTTGATTCTTACATGTATTCAATATCACCAATTAAAGTAACCTAATTAATCCATATGTAGCGACTCTAGTCTTTCACATCTTACCTAGGTGAAGATACATCCTTTATACATTTACCTTATCCATTACTAACTATACAATCATCAATACTTACTTATCACATCGAGAACTCCTCGCTTGTCTTATGATGCTTCTTGCTACATTCGTGTTACCAACCGAACATTCTCCACGAAGATTCATACATACCAAAATTCCATGTTCTGTGATTACTGATTAACTTCCGTGGCGGTACTCTGATTCCCACCGGTTGGCTACCAGTACTCTAATCGTTTGAGCAAGTGAAACTTCACATTCCTGTTCACCACTGGTTTACTATCTTCTTGAACTATTCTTAAGATCTTCCATGTTGCAACCAACGTCACAACCTTACACTTATTTATACCACTGTCTTGTAAGATTGAATCTCATGTTAACTTATCGTATACTCATAACATTTTAATTGGGGATAGACCTTACATTCTTGCTGGTTAGGTTCACCTCTTGATATATACACATCATACTTGAACTTGTTTCTGAGCAATCTCGAACTCTTATAACAAACTCTTCTTGCACTTGATCATACCTTCCTTAAACTTCTAACCTTGTACCTTCGCATTCTCGCATACTAGGTTTAGCTTAACCATTCCTATGCTTGCTCGTTAATTTTTCTTTCTAAGAAAATTTCGTAAGTTAGCACACGGATCATTGACGTTGATGATTTTCCACTAAAAATATAGGTATATATACTGAATCTAGGCCCCAGTCGTTACTCTAAAATCATAGAACGAGTTGATAACACATACGTGCCATCAAATCTGGGTTCTAATGTGTTTAACCCACTCAACGCGAGTCGTAACAACCGATACCTACAATACTTCATTTTGAATTTCAAAAATATCAACTTCAATCACCCATATGCATATATCTTTCTAGACTCAGGTAAACTTTATGATTTATCATCATAACGAGCCTTAGCAAGTCAATTAAGCAAAACATAGGTTTGATAATTACTCATAATTCCATAAAATTCGAGAACCTTGTGATTTCATATAACTCTGCACCACGTTAACTTCTTACTTCATGCCTTCACTTCTGTGATGTCCATTCTAAATACCATAACTGATTTTTATTGATAGTTGTCCATGCCTTTTCCTTTAGAAACCTTAGGATGTGATATGCATTCGTTACTTGAAATTATAAAAGTTTACATCACTTAAAAGATTGTGAAACAACTCCCCAATAGCTAGAGACGAACTGATAGTTTTCGGTAAAATAGAGAATTTCGCCCCAGGTTTTGCTATTGGCGAGTTTCTTCAACTCAATTTTCCGGAAAACATTCCTTGCATGAAAATTCTTATTTCTCAAGTAACCTAATGCACATCATTCATTCCTAACATTGTAAAATATTCGATAACATATGCATGGTAACCATCAACCTATTTTGATACAATTTTCGGCATGACAGAAATTAACGCCTTAGTCCTGATAACATAAAACCTTCACTTGAATCTTTAACTACTTCCACTACGAGTAGCTTATCTCATTATATTGCCGTTTAATGCAACTTCACAGACACTAGAACCTTCTCCACTCCGATCATACAAGTCCTTGACTTCAATCACGTAACACTATCCTTGAGAGCTTACAATTCCATCAACCTACGTCGACTTCTTTCTATCTTGTAGCCTTGCACTTGTGTTACGGAATACAATTCCTTTCTCTACATTGCCTTA
The DNA here is from genome assembly GCF_051527215.1 of Medicago sativa. Taxonomy (NCBI): domain Eukaryota; kingdom Viridiplantae; phylum Streptophyta; class Magnoliopsida; order Fabales; family Fabaceae; genus Medicago; species Medicago sativa. Next base: position 48,616,731 of record NC_140752.1, on the reverse strand, counting down.
CTTTCCCGGAGGATTCATACTTCTACTTGCTTAGTTCACCGGCCACCTACTGGCACGATCAACTTCTAACTAATACACATTATGAGTTCTTACTTCTGAGTTCACACTTTCCAATGCATCTTCATGACATACTTTGTTCCTCCTGGGTCCTATTCAACTCTCAGGCATCCGTTCTAATAGTCGAATGCTAAATTGAGTTGATCAGGCTCAACTAACAAAAACAACTAGAACATTTACCTGGAACCTAATGGTCCCTCTACCTTTGTTGTAACTTAATGACCCAAGGCGTGATCTGAATGGACCTGCTCTGATACCAAATGTAACACCCATACTAGACGTATCTAGAATGTCTAGCATGTGTATTAGTTTAGTACTGGATACATTAATGCAATTTACAACAATAAAACTACGAACGAATATTTTATACAACAACGTGCGTTCGTACAATAATAATACAACTCATCCTTAAAGAAGTATAACAAATACATCATTGAAATCCATGTTATCCTGTTGCGGGTACGAACGATCACTTGTTGAAACATCCATTCGACTTCTAGCTTGCCATCCAACCTGTTTATCTGAAACAAATAAGGATTGGGATGAGACATAATGTCTCAGTGAGTTCCTCTAAATCCTAGGCTATAGGTAACCCCAGGGGAAACTTACGGTCACCATGTAACACCCTATTTCTATTAAGCGGTAAAACGCGCGAATACATCAGAAATATTCTAGAAATAGATGCTACGTCTCAAAATAAAACCAATTAATGTCATGCATATATATAATATTTCAACGGTCACAGCGGAATTCAAATCATAAACTTCAACATATACATGCCATGGTCAAATATATCCTCATACGAAAATACTCCAAGTCCGACAAGTGGACAATAGCAACAACATAGGAACAGAATCCAAAACAACAAATAGACGCTAAGCCTAAACAGAGCCTAGATACTACGACACTGACACGACGACGGAGAAAGCTCCCGTCGTCCAAACATCCAACAAGCAAACTCACCAAGCGTCTAATCCTGCACAACGTCTACCCATCCATACAGACAGGTAGGCGGTCGAAACCACTGGGGGTAAGCATTACATTAATCATAATCCACATATAAAAACATGATATTCAAGAATTTATACATATCACATACACATAACCACCCCTCCTAGAATACTAGCATCATATGATTAACATCCCCCATTACTTGCATCTCAAGCTATCACATTATTATCATAGCATAGCATGCATAATCAACCTCTAATCAAGTCATCAATAAAAGCTCATCATTTATCAACATCAATCAATGATCACATCACTTACCTCATTACTCATTTAACATGCTTAATTCAACAAGTACAATTCATCATTTCAAGTTACAAGCAATCAATCATCATCATCAAAGAAATCACCACATCTTATGTATATACATATACAATTCTCACCTCATCATTATCATCCAATCAATTATCATCAAATAGATTCACCAAGTGTATAAGTACAAACAAGTAAGACATGCAATTAGAACATTTATTTCACAACCATCAACAAAATCCACCAATATACATATACATCAATCCACATAATCACAACATTCACCAAATTTCACCAATACACAAAATCATCAAGTCACATATTCAATTATATCACAACTCATCAACCATTCAATTCCAAATATCACAAGTATGTATTCATCAAACACACTTATCATCAACATTCACCATTCACATGCAACAACAAGATAACATTTCATTATGCAATGCGCCTATACTCGACACATATATGCATGTGGTACCAAATCAACAACAGTCATTAGATGCCAACTGAACATCTATGTAAGAGTACACCTCCTCTTACATGTAAGAGTACACCTCCTCTTACAACAACTATGTAAAAGTACATCTCCTTTTACATTTCAACATATGACTCAACATGATCATGATGCATGGACATACAACAACGACCCGATAATGCACAACTTCAACATAACAACGACAATGTAAAAGTACACCTCCAATTACATTGACTACCTCAACAACAACTGCATTATCAAGTATACGTGTCCACACATTCAACAATCACAATCAAATAAGAGTCATCAACATACATCAACATCATCAACTTAATCATCATTATATACATCAACAACCAACAACATCAACATCGGCTCACAATTCATTTCCATTTACATCACATAAATCAAGTAAAATGGAATAACACAACAATTTATGATAAACATCATTCTCATCCTTCCACAATCATTCAAATACAACCATTTAGTCATAGATTAGATAGTATTAAACACCTTAATTGAACTCATAAAACATAAGTTTGAAGTTTGGAAACAATCCAAAGGGTTTGGGTCGACTTAGAAATAGTTATGCGGATTTTTTTGTAAAATTTTCTCTAAGACCTCCTTGGAGTATTTTCCTCATAACTCAAAAACTAAAAATCATTTTCAAGTCAAACCAAAGCCATTAGAAAGCTAACAAAATTATCTACAACTTTCATGTTTACAACAAAGACCAGATCAAAACAGAAAAGAGGGAAAAAGACGCGAAACAGGGGATGCTGCCACTGTGCAGCCCGCCATGGCGAGTAAATCTACTCGCGAGGCGAGTAAACTCTCAATGCGCACCTCCTGCTCGCCTCCCACTCGCTGTGGCGAGTTGGGACAGTCCTGTTACGAGAAAAACTCACTTTTTCACCCCAAAACCCCAATTTTGACTTCCCAAAGCTCAAATTTGATCCCAAAGTTTGTTTAAACATTTCTAAACATGAAAAGACACTCAAAATCATGTAAAACTTGCATCAAAACATCCTTACAACAAAAATCATCATTTGACCCATTTTTCATAAACTTCAAAAATAACAACACAAATTCATAGCAAGCTCAATGAATATAATTCCCCAAGGTTTCAATCATCAACAACAACAACAACAACCAAATATGAATTCATCAATAATTCATCAACAACAACATCTCTCAACAACAACAACAACCAAATATGAATTCATCAACAACAACATCTCTCAATAACAACAACAACCAATCATGGGCTCATCAATAATTCATCAACAACAACATCTCATATCAACAATTTTTGGGTAAAACACAAAGCATACATATGTACATGATTTGAGCTTGCAATTTCATCATCAACAACTCAATTAGCATTCAATTTACATACCCAAACATTGCATCACAACATAAGCACGAATTTCACAATTAATTTCACAAATAATCAATTATTCAAATAAGCACTTATGTAAGAAGTTAGGGTAGAAGCTACAACTAAGTGATTATGAGTAAAGACTAACCCCCTTACCTCTAACACCAAGAATCCTTAATTCAAGCTTCAATTTAGCTCCTAGATGGTGAATCTCCCTCTTGCCTCTAACCCTTGTTCTTGCTATTCTCTCTAGTTTCTATCTCTTCTCTTCTCCAATGAAATGAAATGAAAATGTTGTAACCCTATCTCTTCTCACTAACATTAGTTTATAAAGGCTCACTTAATGGGCTTATCTCACAAACCTTAATGGGCCTAACCCATTTCTAATTCAACCTCAAAAATGTTACTATTCACTTACCGGTAAAATATAACACTAACGGTCACTTAACGGTAATTAAAATAATTACTACACCCTCTCTAGTAACTTGGTAAAATAATAACTTCCACTAAACACTAAAAAAAAAATAACTTTCTGCAAAATTACAAAATTGCCACTGCCCTCAAAATCACCAAAATGCCCCTAAGTCCAAAATGACTAAAATACCCTTCTACACCGAATTCTACGAATCCCAACCAAAAATACACACAGAGGCAAATAATCACATAAGAGCACATATAACACATAAATAAATAATAAAATAAAACTAGCGAAAATCGGGCTGTTACAACTCTCCCCTACTAAAAAGAATTTTCGCCCTCAAAAATTACCTGAAGAAAACAACTCTGGATACGCAACCCTCATCCTACTCTCTGATTCCCAAAGCATCTTGCAAACTCTCCCAAACTTAGAAGTAAACCTCGGATCCCGATCCGATACAATACTAGAAGGAACACCATGCAATCTAACAATCTGCTCAATATAGATCTCAGCCAACTTAGCCACAGACAAACCGGTCTTAATAGGAACTAAATGTGCCGACTTCGTCAACCGATCAACAATCACCCAAATAGAATCAAAACCCTTAGCAGTCTTCGGCAGAGCTCCAACAAAGTCCATTGATATACTATCCCACTTCCACTCTGGCACGAACAGCGGTTGCATCAAACCTGACGGCTTCTGAAATTCAATCTTAGACTTCTGACAAACCAAACAAGCATACACAAACTCTGGAACATCCTTCTTCAGTCCAGGCCACCAAAACAACCTCTTCAAATCCTGATACATCTTAGTCGCTCCGGGATGAATACTTAAACTACTTCTGTGACCTTCTTCCAAAATCTGCCTCTTAAGCTCAAGAACACTTGGCACACAAAAACGATCATGAAACATCAAAACACCGTTCTCATCCAACCTGAAATCTCCACCCTTACCTTGGTTAACCAACACCACACGATCAACAAGTTCCAAATCTTCCTTCTGGCCATTCTTGATCTCCTCCAGAATATTACTTGTCAACTTCAACATTCCCAACCTCACACCCTCCGGTGTCAATTCACTAACCAAACTCAAATCTCGGAACTGCTCAATCAACTCCAACTCTTTTACCATCAAAGCAGACATATGCAACGACTTTCTACTCAAAGCATCAGCAACAACATTTGCCTTCCCAGGGTGATAACTCAGCTGAAAATCAAAATCCTTAAGATACTCCAACCATCTTCTTTGCCTCATATTCAACTCCTTCTGGTCAAACAAATACTTCAAACTCTTGTGGTCACTGAACACCTCAAACTTAGAACCATACAGATAATGCCTCCAAATCTTCAACACATACACAACGGCCGCTAATTCCAAATCATAAGTCAGATAATTCTTCTCATGCACTTTCAACTGCCTCGAAACATAAGCCACAACCTGACGATTCTGCATAAGCACACCACCAAGACCCATCTTAGAAGCATCACAATACACCACAAACGATTCCTTCGGATTCGGCAAAATCAACACTGGAGCCGACGTCAACCTCTTCTTCAACTCTTGGAAACTCTTCTCACACTTAGCATCCCAAACATAAGCTTGTCCTTTCCGAGTCAACTGCGTCAATGGCAACGCCAACTTAGAGAATCCCTCAATGAACCTCCGATAATAACCTGCCAATCCAAGAAAGCTCCTTACTTCAAAAACAGACTTAGGTGGTTCCCACTGCAACACTGCATCAACCTTCGACGGATCCACCACAATACCACCTTTAGAAATCACATGACTAAGGAAACTCACTTCCCGCAACCAAAACTCACACTTGGACAACTTAGCAAACAACTTCTTCTCTTTCAAAACTCCCAACACAATCCTCAAATGCTCGGCATGCTCCTCTTCAGACTTAGAATACACCAAAATATCATCTATAAACACCACCACAAAACGATCCAGAAAAGGATGAAATATTCTATTCATGTACTCCATGAAGACACCTGGCGCATTAGATACTCCAAATGGCATCACATAATACTCATAGTGTCCATACCTCGTTCTGAACGCAGTTTTGGATATATCTTCCGCCTTCACTCTAATCTGATGATATCCTGACCTCAAATCAATCTTACTGAACACTTCTGCACCAACCAATTGATCCATCAAATCGTCGATTCTCGGAAGCGGATACCGATTCTTAATTGTCACCTTGTTCAACTGCCGATAATCCACACACAACCTCATACTTCCATCTTTCTTTTTGACCAACAACACCGGAGCTCCCCACGGAGAAACACTCGGTCTGATAAACTGCTTCTCGAGCAACTCTTCCAATTGCTTCTTCAACTCACCCAACTCTGATGCAGACATCCGATACGGCATAATCAAGATAGGACTCGTTCTTGGTACCAAATCAATTGCAAATTCAACTTCCCTCTCCGGCGGTATCTCGGTAATGTCGTCTGGAAAAACTTCTGGAAAGTCTTGCACTACCGGCAAATCACCAACTCCTTTCTCACTACTCTCCTTCAAGGAAGCAAACATCATGAACACACTAGCTTCACCATCCAAGGACCTCTTCACTTGCTCCGCGGTCAAGAACCTTCTACCTTCCTCAACTACTGGCTTAGAAAACGTTACACTCTTGGTTAAACAATTAATGTTAACACCAAAAGTCAACATCCAATCCATACCAAAAATAACGTCCATATGCTTCAACGGAAGACACAAAAGATCCAACTCAAAATCAACAGGAACCTTAACACAAACCACAACCAACTGAGTCTCTGCAGCCAAAGATACCTTCCCTTGCCAGACCCAACAAACTTGAAACAACCTGCTACTCCCCCACTACGCTCAAACCCACCTAAAAGAACGAAACAACACAACAAGTACCGACAGTACTTTCGTACATGTCGCATACAAACAGGAAAGCAACGGGTTTTGGTCTGGACAAGACCGACCACGGCTCTGATACCAACTTGTAACACCCTATTTCTATTGAGCAGTAAAACGCGCAAATACATCAGAAATATTCTAGAAATAGATGCTACGTCTCAAAATAAAACCAATTAATGTCATGCATATATATAATATTTCAACGGTCACAGCGGAATTCAAATCATAAACTTCAACATATACATGACATGGTCAAATATATCCTCATACGAAAATACTCCAAGTCCGACAAGTGGACAATAGCAACAACATAGGAACAGAATCCAAAACAACAAATAGACGCTAAGCCTAAATAGAGCCTAGATACTACGACACTGACACGACGACGGAGAAAGCTCCCGTCGTCCAAACATCCAACAAGCAAACTCACCAAGCGTTTAATCCTGCACAACGTCTACCCATCCATACAGACAGGTAGGCGGTCGAAACCACTGGGGGTAAGCATTACATTAATCATAATCCACATATAAAAACATGGTATTCAAGAATTTATACATATCACATATACATAACCACCCCTCCTAGAATATTAGCGTCATGTGATTAACATCCCCCATTACTTGCATCTCAAGCTATCACATTATTATCATAGCATAACATGTATAATCAACCTCTAATCAAGTCATCAATAAAAGCTCATCATTTATCAACATCAATCAATGATCACATCACTTACCTCATTACTCATTTAGCATGCTTAATTCAACAAGTACAATTCATCATTTCAAGTTACAAGCAATCAATCATCATCATCAAAGAAATCACCACATCTTATGTATATACATATACAATTCTCACCTCATCATTATCATCCAATCAATTATCATCAAATAGATTCACCAAGTGTATAAGTACAAACAAGTAAGACATGCAATTAGAACATTTATTTCACAACCATCAACAAAATCCACCAATATACATATACACCAATCCACATAATCACAACATTCACCAAATTTCACCAATACACAAAATCATCAAGTCACATATTCAATTATATCACAACTCATCAACCATTCAATTTCAAATATCACAAGTATGTATTCATCAAACACACTTATCATCAACATTCACCATTCACATGCAACAACAAGATAACATTTCATTATGCAATGCGCCTATACTCGACACATATATGCATGTGGTACCAAATCAACAACAGTCATTAGATGCCAACTGAACATCTATGTAAGAGTACACCTCCTCGTACATGTAAGAGTACACCTCCTCTTACAACAACTCTGTAAAAGTACATCTCCTTTTACATTTCAACATATGAATCAACATGATCATGATGCATGGACATAGAACAACGACCCGATAATGCACAACTTCAACATAACAACGACAATGTAAAAGTACACCTCCAATTATATTGACTACCTCAACAACAACTGCATTATCAAGTATACGTGTCCACACATTCAAAAATCACAATCAAATAAGAGTCATCAACATACATCAACATCATCAACTTAATCATCATTATATACATCAACAACCAACAACATCAACATCGGCTCACAATTCATTTCCATTTACATCACATAAATCAAGTAAAATGGAATAACACAACAATTTATGATAAACATCATTCTCATCCTTCCACAATCATTCAAATACAACCATTTAGTCATATGTGACCTATTCACAAAAGATTCATAAGACTTTAGTTCAACAAGATTCATTTCTACTAAGTTCGTCTCCAAAAGTCACCATTTAAAAATACTAGAGGTTATGAACCAAAATCAATTCTACAAGCTCAATTGCCTATGCCATGTATTCTCACAAGTCACTTATAGCAGTAGAGTTTACATAAGCATTTCATCAGCCAAATACGATGAATTCATGAAGAACTCAAAGTTCGTCTCACTTAATCATTTTTCACAAAAATTTCCATTTTCAAATCACAACAAGTTAGATCCATCACCTCATAGATTAGATAGTATTAAACACCTTAATTGAACTCATAAAACATAAGTTTGAAGTTTGGAAACAATCCAAAGGGTTTGGGTCAACTTAGAAATAGTTATGCGGATTTTTTTGTAAAATTTTCTCTAAGACCTCCTTGGATTATTTTCCTCATAACTCAAAAACTAAAAATCATTTTCAAGTCAAACCAAAGCCATTGGAAATCTAACTACAACTTTCATGTTTACACCAAAGACCAGATCAAAACAGAAACGAGGGAAAAAGATGCGAGAACGCGAAACAGGGGATGCTGCCACTGTGCAGCTCGCCATGGCGAGTAAATCTACTCGCGAGGCGAGTAAACTCTCAATGCGCACCTCCTGCTCGCCTCCAACTCGCCTCCCACTCGCTGTGGCAAGTTGGGACAGTCCTGTTACAAGAAAAACTCACTTTTTCACCCCAAAACCCCAATTTTGACTTCCCAAAGCTCAAATTTGATCCCAAAGTTTGTTTAAACATTTCTAAACATGAAAAGACACTCAAAATCATGTAAAACTTGCATCAAAACATCCTTACAACAAAAATCATCATTTGACCCATTTTTCATAAACTTCAAAAATGAGAACACAAATTCATAGCAACCTCAATGAATATAATTCCCCAAGGTTTCAATCATCAACAACAACATCTCTCAACAACAACAACAACAACCAAACATGAATTCATCAATAATTCATCAACAACAACATCTCTCAACAACAACAACAACAACCAAATATGAATTCATCAATAATTCATCAACAACAACATCTCTCAACAACAACAACAACAACCAAATATGAATTCATCAACAACAACATCTCTCAACAACAACAACAACCAATCATGGGTTCATCAATAATTCATCAACAACAACATCTCATATCAACAATTTTTGTGTAAAACACAAAGCATACATATGTACATGATTTAAGCTTGCAATTTCATCATCAACAACTCAATTAGCATTCAATTTACATACCCAAACATTGCATCACAACATAAGCACGAATTTCACAATTAATTTCACAAATAATCAATTATTCAAATAAGCACTTATGTAAGAAGTTAGGGTAGAAGCTACAACTAAGTGATTATGAGTAAAGACTAACCCCCTTACCTCTAACACCAAGAATCCTTAATTCAAGCTTCAATTTAGCTCCTAGATGGTGAATCTCCCTCTTGCCTCTAACCCTTGTTCTTGCTATTCTCTCTAGTTTCTATCTCTTCTCTTCTCCAATGAAATGAAATGAAAATGTTGTAACCCTATCTCTTCTCACTAACATTAGTTTATAAAGGCTCACTTAATGGGCTTATCTCACAAACCTTAATGGGCCTAACCCATTTCTAATTCAACCTCAAAAATGTTACTATTCACTTACCGGTAAAATATAACACTAACGGTCACTTAACGGTAATTAAAATAATTACTACACCCTCTCTAGTAACTTGGTAAAATAATAACTTCCACTAAACACTAAAAAAAAAAAAATAACTTTCTGCAAAATTACAAAATTGCCACTGCCCTCAAAATGACCAAAATGCCCCTAAGTCCAAAATGACTAAAATACCCTTCTACACCGAATTCTACGAATCCCAACCAAAAATACACACAGAGGCAAATAATCACATAAGAGCACATATAACACACATAAATAAATAATAAAATAAAACTAGCGAAAATCGGGCTGTTACACACCACGTGTCTACAATACAACCTGACGGTTGATTATACGTGTGTGGTCATGTATTCCTAGACGGTAGGGCATGCTAGACCCGTCATAGGTTCATCTTACTTGTTATAGGCTTCACTTCCTATACGTATCATGGCGGTCGAGGGGAACCTAAAACCGCATTGCCAAGAATACGCTCTACGTATCGAGGCCTAAACATAACATAGTCATGGCACGATTCTAAACCGGACGATTAGGGGAAACCTAAGATCGTCATCGGTATTACATTCTTTACTTTTTCTATACATATCTTGTACTTGTCTAATAGCATCTCGTGTTCTTGTTCTTAACATAATCGTACATGGATTCATTCATGATCATAATCATAACATGCATGTTCGTACATAAGTTCATTCGTTATGTTAGCGTTGAACAAACAGTTATTATCTTGATTCATTTTACGGAGAGCCCCGGGTGGAGTAACCCCGAGAACAATAATCCCATACATGACCGATGTACGTACATCGGACTCCCTCGGTGTCGTGCGGGTCCCTTACGTCTTGAACCGTCCCCTTGAGTCGAGAACCTCTCGCATCCCCCTGACGTGGATAACAAGAGACACGAACACCTACATCTTGATTACTAAGTGACATGTGGGTCCCTTGTGGCTTGAACCATTCCCATCATGAGAACCCCTTGTATCCCCCTGGCGTGGATAGCAAGAGACATGCCACCTACTTTACATTAGTCATGGTCTTGTTGTTCGTGAAAGTTAAACTTATTTATGCTTGTTTGTTTACCTCGGAACCTTGATCGATCCGATTAGTGGTAAACTCATACTTGTTCATGTACATACTTAATCATGGTGGAGAGATTAACTAGTCAATCCACGGTTAATCATCCTTGCTATATCATTCTAGATCATGTGCGAAGATAACATGCTTCGCGTCTCATCATTCTAGGGATTCTTACTTATCATGCTAGTTCTCGACAACTATGTCGAGGATCTAGTTTTTCCCTTGCTTAAGGAATATCTTGCTACCCCAAAACATATCGTATCATGTCATTCCCTCGTGTGCCTTGCATCACTAAGTATGTTAAATTCTTGCCTCATCCTTGAGAAAACCTCTTTAAAAGAACATCATATAGGACCTTAGTTTGAGGGGTTTATTTTCATAAAAGTACCACAGGGAAAACCCCACGCGAAAACTGCCAAAAACTGCCCGAAACGAGCCAACAACACACTTTGGTGCTGTCAGCTCGCCATGGCGAGTTGGTGGCAAGTAACCACTTGCAGTGGCAAGTTAGGGGTGAGCAGGACCCCCTGTTCTGGCTTCTAGCTCGCCTAGCGAGCTATTTACTCGCTGTGGCGAGTAATGACAGTCCAACACTTGTAAAAATGGTGTTTTTGGCTCAAAAACCTCAAAACCAAGTGTCCCTAAGCATATTTGAACATATTTGATCATAGAATACTTGTAAAACACTCATATGGCAAGTATTAACATGTTTAGTAAGCATGGCAAGAAAAGGGGCAACTAAGCTCATACATAAACCCTAGAATTATCATAGTTTCATATTTTCCCTATAAGACATAAACATGATCCCAAAGGGTGGGAAAACTATCTATGGAACTCACCTAATGATTTACACTTGATCCCCAAGCTTTCAAGCATCATCACTTCACATCCACAATTCTAAATCTTGATCTTGTTCAACAACTCCATGGTACATGCTTCAATATATGCTTCCATGCTCAAGCAACCAAAACCCTAGCCTCTTAATCATTAACCAAACCCTAGCTTCCATGATTTCATCTCTTGAGAACCAAAGTGAAGAAAGAGTTTAATCCAAACCCTAGGGCATATAACTCCTTTCAAAGAATATCAAATCTATATAGAGGTTGGAGCTAAGCCATTCTTGATGAAACTTCATGTATAATTCTTCAATTTAGCCACTACCAATCCATTCCCTAACTCTTGATTCTCTTCTTGAGAGAAGAAATAAAGAAATCAACAAGGTACAAGCTTCCCTTAGCTTGAAAGATCATGAGAGAACATAACTTAGAAGCTTCCCATGATAAGAGAAGAATTTGGAAGGCTTGATGGAGATGAGAAGAAGGTGAATGGCGTGGGTGAAGAAGAGAGAAGGAGGAGAAAAAGATTTCTTCAAGCTAGAGAGAGAAAAGGATAAGAATAATGAGATATTCTTTGGCCACAAACATATAAATATCCTTTTTCGTACAATTACTAAAATGCCCTTGACTTAAACGTGTTAAATCCGACACCGATACTTTCTCCGTATTAAACTGACATCTCATAATAAATATTTTCCATTATATTTACTTTCCATAAACTTAATCCTCTGGCACGGTCGACTGGTAATATTCCGATACTGACAGGCGAGATATTACAACTGTCACCAACCAACCATAGAAGCACAGAACCATAAATTCCTATACTTACATGTGACAGAGTAGGGTGTCTTCAGATAACTGTCACCAACAGCATAGAGAAGTCAGGAAACACAAATTCCCAAACTTACAAGTGATAGACACAAATGTTTAAACTTCTAACACAACATCCTTTACCCAGCTTGGAATTAGCACAAGCACACATAGAAGTATCACTCCCCTTGAATATATGAATTTATGAGTGACTACTTACAGGAATATTCCAATACTCCCGCTGAATACATGCATACATAAAGTTTGAACCTTTTAACAAGCTCCTAATGCATATACAGATAAGATTCAGGATCTGGGCATAAGACATTCTAGGAATATTCTCAAACTAGCATTCCAATCAGCAGATACATGCTAGCAGACCTATCAAAGATCACACAAAACTTAGACTTTAAAAAGTCATATACACAGACATGTTCCATAATATAAAGAAGTAGCAGGGAACATGTACACTAAGAATTCTAAGAAAAATAAATTCTCAGAATTACATCAAGATGTTGCAGCTGAAGTGCTAACATCTGCACAGAGTCTCATAGACATGTTCCAACCTTTGAATGAGCAGTTACAAGGAACACGTACATCATCTGAGAAAACCAGAATCTCAGAAGCATCACAGAGATGTTCTAACACACGCGCTAACATCTACACTAGTCTTCTTAGACATGTCCCAACCTATCAAGCAAAATTACTGAGAACAGATTCTCAGATTATCATGAAGACCTATCAAACCATCAAGATGTTCCAACATGATAGCCAACATCCTACACATAACCTGAAATAGTTGAAAAATAAATGCATCAACATAGAATAGCAGGCGCAGAAATAACATTCATGCATACACAAAATACAAAATATACAGATAAGGAGTATAGTCAAAGAAACATCAATTTTTCTCCCCCTTTTTAGCCACAAAATATGCCAAACAAAACTGTTAAGAGCATCAGGAGTACATCAATGTTTGCATACCCCACATTACAGAGACGTGCAAAAATAGAGATTTGCTGGCACACCTCACTCTACAGATGATTAGGCTTCCTCATGCAGGCAAATTCCCAACTTGCCTCTTAAATTTTCAAATTGTTTAGCATCCAAAGCCTTAGTAAAAATATATGTCAGTTGCTCCTCTGTGTCTACATGCTCAAGTGTCACAACCTTTTCTTCAACAAGATCTCTGATGAAATGATATTGAATGTCAATGTGCTTTAATATGCTATATTGAATAGGATTTTTTGAAATGTTGATAGCACTCAGATTGTCACAGTATAGGGTCAGAACATCTTGTTCCACATTATACTCCTTCAGCATCTGCTTCTTCCAAACAAGTTGAGAACAACTACTCCCAACTGTTATGTATTCAGCTTCAGCGGTAGATAGAGATACACAATTCTGTTTCTTACTAAACCAGGAAATCAAATTATTTCCTAGAAAGAAACATCCTCCAGAGGTACTTTTCCTGTCATCATCACTTCCAGCCCAGTCAGCATCACAATATCCTATTAGCTTAGTGTTTTCACAGGATGAGTATAAAATTCCATAGTCACTTGTGCTATTGATATACTTCAGTATTCTCTTCACATGAGTAAGATGACTCATCTTTGGGTCAGCTTGATATCTTGCACACACACCAACAGCAAAGGTGATGTCTTGCCTGCTTGCAGTGAGATATAGTAGACTCCCAATCATGCTTTTGTACATGCTTTGATCAACAGATATATCACTTTCATCCTTTGTTAGCTTTAAGTGAGTGGCAGCTGGAGTTCTTTTATGTCCACCATTATCCAGGCCAAACTTCTTCACAATGTTCTTAGCATACTTACTCTGAGAAATGAAGATTGTATCCTCCATTTGTTTAACTTGAAGTTCAAGAAAATAGGTCAATTCACCAACTAAGCTCATTTCAAACTCAGATTGCATTTGCTGTACAAAATGTTGAACCATCTTGTTCAACATTCCACCAAAAACAATGTCATCAACATATATCTAGGCAATCTTCAGTCTACCATTGTCATCTTTTACAAACAAGGTCTTGTATGTACCTCCTTTCTTGTACCTTTGACCCACAAGAAATTGAGTGAGTCTCTCATACCAAGCCCTAGGTGCCTGCTTTAAGACATACAGAGCTTTCTTCAATTTGTACACATGATTGGGAAAGTTGGAATCAATAAATCCTTTAGGTTGCTCAACATAGACTTCCTCATTCAAGTACCCATTCAGAAAGGCACTCTTAACATCCATCTGGAACAGTTTAAACTTGAGGATACAAGATACACCTAGCAGTAATCTTATGGACTCCAATCTAGCAACAGGTGCAAAAGTCTCATCAAAGTCCAGACCCTCAATCTGAGTGTATCCTTGAGCTACTAGTCTTGCCTTGTTTCTGGTTACAGTTCCATGTTCATCAGACTTGTTCTTGAAGATCCACTTGGTACCTATCACATTTATACCTTCAGGTCTTGGAACTAAATCCCATACATCACTCCTTTTGAATTGATTAATCTCTTCTTGCATTGCTTCAATCCAGAACTCATCTGTCAGAGCTTCTTTGACAGTTTTAGGCTCAATTTTGGACACAAAACAAGAGTTAGCAATGACTCCAACTGATCTTCTAGTAGTGACTCCTTCATCAGAATTTCTAATAACAAGGTCTAGTGGATGATTCTTCTGTACTCTTGTAGAAGGACCCTTCTTAGTGGACATCTTATCCGGCTCAATATCTTCATGTTCATCTTTCTCTAGTTCAGATTTAATTACCTGGGTAGGTGCATTGGTTTCCTGAGTAGGTGTTGCAACATCATCATCAACATCCGGAACCTTTTCTTTAGGCACATCATCAATCACTACATTGATAGATTCCATCACAGATTCAGGTTTGGAATTGTAGACCCGGTAGGCTCTGCTGTTAGTAGAATAGCCCATAATGATTCCTTCATCACTCTTAGGATCCATCTTTCTTCTGTAATCTCTATCAGACAAAATATAGCACTTGCTACCAAACACATGGAAATATTTAACAGTAGGTTTTCTTCCTTTCCAAAGCTCATAGAGAGTTGTAGTGGTACCAGTTCTCAGTGTCACCCTGTTGTGAATGTAGCAAGTTGTGTTCATGGCTTCAGCCAAGAAATGATATGGTAAGTGTTTAGCATGAAGCATGACTCTAGCAGATTCTTGAAGAGTCATATTCTTCCTTTCCACAACACCATTTTGCTGAGGAGTTATAGGTGTTGAAAATTCATGTTTAATTCCCTCTTCAGTACAATATTCACTAAACCTAGAGTTCTCAAATTCAGTTCCATGATCACTCCTGATTCTAACAATACCACAACCCTTTTCTCTTTGCAATTGTATACACAATTCTTTAAATACATCAAAGGTGTCTGATTTTTCTCTAATAAAGTTAACCCAAGTGAACCTAGAGAAATTATCAACTACTACAAGAACATACCTCTTTCCACCAATGCTTTCAACTTGCATAGGTCCCATCAAATCCATGTGCAGAAGCTCAAGAACTTTAGAGGTTTCTTGATGTTCCAACCTTGAATGAGACATCCTATTTTCTTTGCCAATCTGACATTCACCACATATGCTTCCTTCAACAATCTTCAGATCTGGTAGACCTCTGATGGCTTCTGATGACATGGCCTTCTTCATTCCTTTCAGATGCAAATGTCCCAACCTTTGATGCCACAATTTGATTTCTTCCTCTTTGCTTAAAAGGCATGTTGAGATGAATGATTCTTCCTAAGACACCCATAAATAGCAGTTGTCTTTGGATCTTGTGCCTCTCATAAGAACTTATTCTTTCTCATCTGAAATCTGACATTCTGGTTTGGTGAAGTTTACTCTCAGCTCTAGATCAAACAGTTGGTTAATGCTAATCAAGTTTGCAGTTAATCCTCTAACTAGCAGCACATCATCAAGTCTTGGTAACCCATGTTTTGTTAGGTTTCCAATTCCCACAATCTTTCCTTTAGCTCCATCACCAAACGTGACATAACTGGTAGCATAAGGTCTCACATCTTCCAGATAAGTTTTAACACCAGTCATATGTCTTGAACATCCACTATCGAAATACCAGTCTTCTTTAGATGATGCTCTGAGGGAAGTGTGAGCAATTAGACCAGTCTTGGTGTTTCTGTGGTTCCATTCATTGAAGTGCATGAACTCACCTTTCAGCTTGAAACAGTAAGGTATGATGTGTCCCTTCTCTCTACAGTGATCACATACCCACAACTTTGCTTTCTTCTTAGTCTGATGTTTCTCAGAATGTTTGAACATTGACTCTGCCGTCTTCATACCAGTCTGTTCATTTATCTGTTTCAGTTGAAGATTCAACCTTACCAGTTCATCATTGAGTTCTGAGATATGAGCCAAATTATCAAACCTTTCATCCTGCAGTTGTGCAATCTCTCTTGCTTGCTCTTCAAGTTTCTGAGTTAGTTCACTGTTTTTGGCCATCAGGTCATGATAGGATATAGAAAGCTCATCATAAGACATTTCTTCCTTAAAAGACTCAGTGTTTGACATAATTCTACCAGCTAAGGCAGAGACATGATTGGCAGATTCAGCTTTCACCTCATCATCTGAGTCATCCCCATCTGACCAAGACACAACCAAACTTTTCTTCTGTTTCTTTAGGAAAGTGGCACACTTTGTTCTGATATGACCATAGCCTTCACATTCATGACATTGTACTCCTTTGTAGTGAGAATCCACTCCATCAGGTCTTGTCATCTTCTCTTTACTGGGTTGACTGTCAATGTTGGGTCGAATGTTCTGCCCATTTGGTCTGGACCTTCTGTCAAATCTTTTGAAGATCTTCTCTTTAAGGAGTGCCAGAGACTCTCCCATGTCTTCATCATCTTCCAGATTTCCTTGTGACTCATCAGGTTCTATACACGAAGAAAAAGCAATCCCCTTGCCTTTCTTATCAGTTTTGTTGTTGACAGATATTTCAAAATTTTGCAAGGACCCTATGAATTCATCAACCTTTAGGCTTGAAATGTCCTGAGCCTCTTCAATAGCTGTAACTTTCTTGTCAAACCTCTTAGGTAGAGATCTGAGAATTTTCCTTACAAGTTTTTCATCAGAGATTTTCTCTCCAAGAGACTCAAAAGAGTTTGCAATGTCTAGAATATTCAAGTGATAATCCTGAATGTTCTCATCTTCTAACATTTTCAAATTCTCAAATTTAGTAGTAAGAAGTTTGATTTTAGCACCTTTTACCTTTGTTGTGCCTTCATGTGCAGTTTTGAGAATCTCCCAGGCATCCTTAGCCACAGTACATTGCTTGATCAGTCTGAACATATTCTTGTCCACACCATTGAACAGAGCATTCAATGCCTTTGAATTTCCAAGAGCCAATTCATCTTCATCAGCACTCCATTCTTTTTCTGGTTTCAACACTTCAGTCCTGTTGCCATCAGCATCAAGTTGCACAGGATGTTCCCAACCTCTCAGAAGTGCCTTCCATGTTTTGCTGTCAATAGATTTGAGAAAGGCACTCATGCGTGATTTCCAGTAATCATAGTTTGAGCCATTCAATAGAGGGGGCCTGTTAACAAATCCACCTTCCTTGTCCATGATGCTAGAATAGAACTCCCTAGAGCTCACCCTAAAACAGGCAGGGTGCCTGCTCTGATGCCAATTGAAATTCTAGCGCACTTGTTTTAACACGTTCTGTCAGATGTTTTAACGTTTGCAATGTTCTGATTAATGTTTCAACATCACGCAATAAACAGAAATAAAACAAGAAAAATAAAGGATAGAAAAATAAAGAACACATGAAGTTTGTTGACCCAGTTCAGCACAACACGCTTACATCTGGGGGCTACCAAGCCAGGAAGGAAATCCACTAGTGTAGTCCTTATTCAATAGCTCTCAGCAAACTCCTCGTTTACACTATATGACCTAGGACCTACCCGTATAGACTTCAACCTAGGAACTCCTAGATCTGAGATCCCATCTCACTATCCTAATGGTCAGTCACTGCCCCAATGACCTATCAGACCTCAAACAAAACAGATTAGAAGTTACCTTCCAACACAAACAACCAAACCTTGTTTCACAACTTTGGTTTGTGCACAAGAGTATCAATACTCACAAACTCATTCCTAAACAAGTATCACAGACGACACAAGATAGGTACACAATAAAGATTCTAGACTTGCATCACAAACGACACAAGAACATAATACATGAAGACTCAAACCCTAAAGATCTAAACTTTTTAGTATGACGGCTTGAATAATCAATTAGGTCTTGAAGTCTTCCTTTTATACTGAAGCAGCTTGGGCTAAATAATTCATTGGGCTTCAGTAAACTTGCAGATCGGTTCAGCTAACCTGCAAAACAAGAATCAGAAACAAATCTGGAAAGTCCTAAAATGTCGGAACATTTATAGGAGCGTTCCAAAAAATAACAAATATTTCCTAAAATAAATATCTACTTTAGAAATATTCCACAACTGATTCTTAGATGATATGCGCGTTGCTTGGCCACTAAGTAAAGGAAATATGGTTTCCTTAATCGATAAAATATGCGCGTACACAAAGGCGAGAACTCAGGCACACCGAACCGTGCCAGGATGTTGGAACATTGTATCCAACATCTTACACAGTTGCCTAACCACATGCTGGAACATTGGTTCCAACTTACAAAATAAGGATATTTGTTTTAACAATAATGCAGCCAACACAAATACCCAAAACATTCAATATGGAACTTTAACTCACATACGACACATTAACATCACTCTATTTAGTGTGATTTAATGGATGAAGGTTTATGTTCATTTCTTTCATGAGAAAAGAGAAAGTAAATTAGAGAATGAAAGATGATAAAAAAAAATTGAACATGAGAGAAATGATAATGAATATCTCCACAATCAAAACAATACATCATAGAGCTCAGAGCTATGTGGAAGCCTACAATGAGTTGGATCATTACATTTGTCTAAGAGAAACCTCACATTAGGTATATTGGATATCTCACTTATATGTTGCTCAATATTTACTCTTGCATCAAATGTAAAAGGTTCACTCACACATGTCACATTAACTTCTTCTCTCTAAGTGTGAGAATCTTGGTGTCTATGATTTGACGAAATATCCAAATAAGGTTGAAGACACAACCTATAAAAAAGATGGGTTGATGGCACTTTTATAGAGGGGCGTTTTCACTCATTTCATTCATGAGAAGAGCGTAAGTAAAATAGAAAAAGAAAGAAGATGAAAACGAAATTTAAACATGAGAGAAATGATAAGGGAAAATAACAAGTTTTTCATAATTTATGAGTTTGTTGATGGAGTTAGAAATTATTGGGTAATTTTTCTACCTAATATTAGAATCATTAAAAAATGTCACATAAATTTAAAATGCCTAATAAACGTGTATTTTGTCAACTCAGCATAACACATCTACATTTTTCCTTTTTCAGATCGTCCAAAGACCAAAAGTGAAGGAATTTTAAATATTGCTTTCACCAAAAAATAATTCCATTAAAGTGAATGACATCAAAGGTTTAAAATGTAAGATAAAAAAATTAACACAAATGCCACCTAAAAATTAACAAAAACAAATCATCGTAATGCTGGGACTTCCTATGGAGCTTACATTGAATTATATTTAACATCAAACTAAAAGAAATCACACAAATGAGATTGACATCACATTTTTATCCAAAATCTTTAGATACATGTATATGAGTCGTTTCACTTATATGTTATTCATCATCTACTCTTCCATCTATTGTAAAATTTTAACTCATATTAAACACATTAACATCTCTCTCTATCTCTCTCTCCCCCCAATGTGTGACTCTGTGTCCGTAATTATGTGACATACTACATAGTCAAACAAGGTCCCATGGAGGCACAACATGGTCAAAAAGGTGGATTGATGTAATTTAATGGATTGAGGTTTTTGTTCCTATCTTTCATGAGAATAGAGATATAAAAGTTAGAAAAAGAAAGAAGATCATGAAAAATAAATTTGAGATTAAGAGATATGATAGTGGTAAAAAAAAATAAGAATTGTGTGTTTTGTCCACGAGGTTATAACAAATAGAGTGATTTTATAGTAATTTTATCTGTTTATTGAAGGATTTTAAAATATTTGGGTAATTAATTTACCAAAAAATTAAACTCAATTAAAAATACGCCACAACATTTAAAAATGTTCAATAAACATGTATTTTGTCAACTCAACATAACACATCAACATTTTTCTATCGTGAAATCCCAATGAAGACCAAAACTGAAGGAAGTTGAAATGATAGAGATTGATATTATAAAATATTGCATGAAAACGAACAACATCAAAAAACTTCAATTTAATATAAAAATTATACAAACAACGTTGAAAAAAACTAGCGAAATAATTCATCAAAATGTTTAGAGTTTCAAGGCCATCTACAATGAGTTAGATCATCACAAAGCACACAACTGAGATTGACACCACATCATCACCCAAAACTTTAAAATATTATGTATATTGGTCATCTCACTTATATGTTTTTCAAGATCTACTTGCATCTATTGTGGAACTTTAAGTTACAATTAGCACTTTAACATATCTCAGATAAGTGTGAGACTCTTGCATATGAGGTCTGCTAACAAGCCAAATAAGGTCAACCAGAGGCACAACATGGTAAAAAATGTGGGTTGATAGTGGTTAGATGGATGAAGGTTTGTGATCATCTTTCATAAAAAAAGAGAGAGAAAATCAGAAAAAGAAAGAATATAAAAAAGAAATTTAAAGATAATAGAAATGATAAGGGAAAAAAGTAGTGTGTCTTTTGTCCATTGAAGTGTTAGGAATACAGCGAGTTACTAATAATTTTATGGGATAGTTGAAGGAGTTGAAGATTTATCAGTAATTATTTCACCCAAAAAGAGAATCAATTAAAAAAATATCACATCATTTTTAAATGTCTGATAAGCATGCAATTTGTTAACTTAACATACGTCTGCATTTTTCTATTACTAGATCCCACCAAAGACCAAAAGTGAAGGTATTTAAAATAGTAGAGATTGAATAATTTTTTTCTTTCATGAAAGTGAACATCTAAAAACTTATATTTAATATATTGAAATTAAAATAATGACATCCAAAAACTAAAAAAAACAATTCATCATACTGTTTGGAGTTTTGAGCGAGCTTATAATGGATTGATCATTACATTTGACTAAGAGAAACCCCAAAAATGAGATTGACACCACATCTTCACCAAAAACCTGAAAGACATTATGTATATTGGTCATCTCACATTCATGTTTCTCAGTATATGCTTTTGCTTCCAATGTAGAAGTTTAACTCACACATGACACATAAACATATCTCTATTATGTGTGAGACAGTCCGTATTTTTGATAGGGTGAGAGAACCTAATAAGATCATAGGCATAACATGTTAAAAATGTGGGTTGATAGTGGTTTTATAGAGAAATGTTTTTGTTCCTTTCTTTCATGAGAAAGGAGGAAGTATATTAAAAAAAGAAAGAAGACGAAAAAAGGAATTTAAACATGAGAGAAATGAAAAGAGAAACAAGTAAGGAGTGATTGTTTTTCTCTAAGAGTATAAAGTATATAACGAATTACTGGTAATTTTATACATTTATTGATGGAGATAAGAATTAATGTGTAATTATTTTACCAAAATATTAGACTTATTAAAAAATATGCCACAACAATTTAAAATGTCTAATAAACATGTATGTATTTTTCATCTCAGCAGAACACATCTGTCAGATCTTACCAAAGATCAAAAGTGAATGAATCAAATATAACAGAGGTTGAATAATTTTTTGACATTTGAAAACTAAAATTTAAGATAAAAAATTAAACCAAACCACATTCAAAAACTAACAAATAAAATTATCACAACGTTGGAACTTCTGTGAGAGTCTAAATTGAGTTGTATAATCACATTGGGCTAAGAGCAGTCACAGGAGTGAGATTAACATCAAACCTTCATCCAAAGTCTCAAGGCATTATGACATGGATCATATTATTTATATGTTGTTCACATCTACTCTTGCCTACAATGTAAAATTTTAACTTACACTTAACACATTAACATTTCTCCATTAAGTGTCAGACTCTCATGATATCATACCACATTTGGACTTTCTGGAGGAGCCAAGAATAATGTGGATCAACACATAAGAGAAAGGGCAACCACATAGTGAAAATGAGACTACAGTTTCATCCAAAACTTTAAGGCTTAAGTATGAGTTTTTCACTCTTTTGATGTTCAACATGCGCTCTTTCATCTAATGTTGAACTTTAACTGACTTTTGCTAAATCGCAATATTATCTCCCTTAAGTTTGACGAAATTCTAGCCCGTGCTTGGCACAAGTGTCCATGATAGTTATAACTATAATTAACGAGAGAAATAATAGGGGTTAGGAGATAAATGGAGATACAGACATTATTACTGGCATGTTTTGCAAGAAATCATTTGTTACCATAATTATGTTTTGTCGATAGGCACAAGTTAACATTTGCTTTATTTTTAGGACATAAAAGAGTTCATATGGACAATTGGATCGAATGCATGATTATGTACCCCACACCAAATTTCTCTCTAGCCTCTCTTATGTTCAAATTCTTTTTTTTTTTTGAAGGATTATGTTCAAATTCTTGAAACCTAAATGATGAATAAAAGTGGAACGGGTAAAAAAATAAAATAAAATAGTGGTCTACCATGACGGTTTAAATAAATGAATTTGCTAGTTTTTTTTTAGGAGGGTGTATTGGATTAAGATTTTAAGGAATTTTAAAAGATTTTTTATTATGAATTTTTTTCTGGTATTCAATCAAAACTCTTTACAATTTAATCAATCCAGACTCTTTTTCATTTAAACAAGTCTTGTGTTATTCAATCAAGATTCTTTATCATTTAAAAAAAGTCTTGTACTATTCAAAATCATTCAAATTTTGAAGAATTGTTTAAGAAATTTGATTTTGATGGATTTTGTGGGATTTTTTTATTGAAATTTTAACATAAAAGAGATTACTTTTCTTTTAAGATCATGAAATATTGTGAAAGAGAGTGTGTTATAATCATATTTTTAATGAGTTCTTAAAATTCATAAAATGTTTTGAAATCTTATAAAATCCATAAAATCATTTCAAATGCTTTAAAATCTCATGATGTGAATCCACTGAAATCCAAATTGTAAATCTTGATAGTCTTCTAAAATCATGAAAGTCATTAAAGTCATGCAAAGTCTTTTAAACATTCTCAAGACTTTTTTATACAAAAATTATCTTTTAAAATCTTAATCCAATTTTCGATGAATCAAGAGAGTAAAAAGGCATCAAGGAGAAGCTAGACATATTAACTAGGTTGGCACCCCATAGTTGCTTCCATCCTCTATCACCTTCTCGGAAATCTTATTAAAAAACAAAAAACTGTACAAGAGAGGTACTAGGCCAAAACCCTCGAAAATAGCAACAAAAGTGGGAACTAAGGAAATTCAAAATTGGTAAGACCATGTATTTCCTTGTAAAAATTCAAAACTAAGTGCTTTTAATTCTTTTATAAAAGTAGATTAAATCTCTATAATAAACATTTTACCTTGCACAAATGTTATAGTACACATGGCATTTTATTGTGCTAAATCTAATTAATGTTTTATACACATCATCCTAAATGTTATATGTGATTGGTACACATCATGCGATTTGTACAAGACTTATGTACACATGGCATGGACACCCGTGTCAAACACAAGCTAGAATGTCAACATATTTGAAGGAGTGAATATTGTGATGTATCAAGTGTCATTTAACTAAAATCATATACTTATGTCTCAAAATTTTGGATGAAGATGTGGTGGTATCTATAACGCCCTATTTCTATTAGGGTATGTTTGGTTCGAGAGTTTTGGAGGGGAGGGGAGGGGAGGGGAGGGGAGATTTTTAATTTGAAGTGTTTGGTTCAATTTTTAGAAGGGGAGGGGAGCAAATTTTATTGCACTGCCAAAATTATCCTTATATTAATTTAAAATCTCAATATTATCCTTGTAACATCATTTATTATTATTAGGTTATATTATCCTTGAAACAACTTTTACTATTATTATGTTATAAGTTATATTATCTTGTAACAACTTTTATTCCATATTATTAACAATTTTTTCTTGTAACAACTTTTATTACTACTTGTAACAACCCTATTACTAATCCATTATCCCATCGTCTACATCATGTTGTTATCGATTACATCGTTATTGTTTCGTTACTTTATTATCCTTAATTAAGTTTAAGGGTAAAATAGTAAAATAATTTTAAAATCCCTCCCCTCCCCTTGTGAACCAAACACACTTTTAATTAAAATATCTCCCCTCTCCTCCCCTCCGTTAAAATTCCTCCCCTCCCCTCCCCTCCCCTCCCCTCCTAATTCTCGAACCAAACGGACCCTTAAAGCGATAAAACACACGAATATAACCCATATTCAAGAAATAGACGCTACGTCTCAACAAAACGACAACTAGCATATGCATATATATAATATCTCAACAGTCGCAGCGGATATAATCATACGTCTCCATCAATACATATGCCATGGTCAAATAACATCAACATAAAAATTCTCCAAATCTCAACAATGAGTACACCTCAAAATAAAATAATACAACAAAACTAAGGACACAGACACAACCTAATCAGAGCCCTAGACTATGATGCCAAAATGATAACGGAGGCTAGCTCCCGCTATCCGAGCACTCACCAAAGCGGACTACTCCTGCACAACGTCTACTCATCCATACAGACAGGTAGGCGGCAAAAACCACTGGAGGTTAGTATTACATCAATCATAATCAATATAATTAACTTGACATAAATAAATCTGTTCAATTCCCCTCTAATCATCATGAACATTTAACCTCCATATACATATTCATATAACAACTTCAATCATTTGCAAGTATGTAATCCATAAGCACACTCATCATCAACATTCACCATTCACAAACAATAATCAAGACTCATGCAATATGATATGCGCCTAAACTCGACACATATATGCATGTGGTACCAAATCTCCTCAAGGTCGTCACCCATGATGCAACAAAAACATCATAATCACCTCAATTGGATATAAAATCCGCCACCATCAGTCATGAATGCATGAACATATGGCTCGACTACAAATGCATATGTTCACACAAACAAATCATCTCACCATCACCAACATTAGTATATATGCAATCGACAACAATTCACCACCACTTGACATATATACAATTACCAACGATATCCACAATTCAATCAACATATAGTTGTCACACATGTATATACATCATCAATCATCTTCACATCATTGTATCAACTATCCACAAAGGATTCATAAAACAATCGACCCTTAAAACCATTTTCAACCAAGTTCGTCTCTTAAAATCACAACATTAGAAATAATTGAGTCATCGAACCAAAACCAAGTAAACAAGTTTCAATGCCTCAACTAAGCATACCTCTAGGCCACATATGAGTGTAGTAGAGGACACTTTGGCGTTTCACCGGCCAAATGTGACGAAATCATGAAAAACTCAATGTTCATCTCTCTGTCACTTTTCATAAAAATTATCATTTTCAAAGCAAAACAAGTTAAAACTTGATGAAACCAATCACATCCATTTTTAGAAACCATATAAACATTATACAACCTTAATCCTACTTCAATTCCATGAGAAAAATGGGTTTTCAAAAAATTTACATTCTTGGACCGTGTTTCAAAAGTTAAGTGAATTTCACAAATTCAAGTCCAATTCAACTCATACAATGTTCTAGTAGGATTGAAGGTACAAACAGAGGTTAAACAAGTTAAAAGATTCATTTTAGAAAGCTCGAATTGGTCCCCAAGTACACGAAACAAAAGAATCAAAATGGCTGAACTGAGCACCGCTCGCTTAAGCGATGATCTGCTCGCTTAAGCGACCAAGTCACAGAAAGCACTGTGACTGCTCGCTTAGAGCTCGCTTGGAGCTCGCTTAAGCGACCAAGCCACAAAATGCCCTGTGACAGCTCGCTCCCCGCTCGCTTAAGCGAGCCTGCATATTTCCTGTCAAAAACTTTCGGGTTTCAAACCCTTTTTGTCCCAGAATCCCAATTTTGATCACCCCAAACCCCAAAACTTAACCCCAAAGATGTTTATAGGTCATATATGCTTCAAAACACTTAAACATGCATAAGTTTTGAAATTGAAACATCAACACATCAAAATTCATCACTTCACCAACATTTTCTCAACTTTCAACAACAACAAATTTCATCATCAATTCACAAAATTCATGTTACCCAATGCATCAATTCAACAACAACACATCTAACAACAACAACAATAACATTGGAACATGAATTCATCATCAATCTAGCAACCACAACATTATTCATCCTCAATTTCATACAAGAACTCATCATGTTCATAACTACCCATTTTTACATACAAATTCAACAACAACAACACAATTATCATTCAATTCATACATATAATCATATCATCAAAATTAAGCACGAATTTCTACATCTAAAATCAAATTAACCACTTAATTAAGATTTAGGGATAAACTACAACTATTGATTATGCTTGAATTCTAACCCTCTTACCTCAATTCTTCAAAATCAACACTAAGGCTTCACTTTAGCTCCAATCCTAGCGCCAATCCTTGAAGCTTGACCTCCCTCTAGCCCTCTCTAGCTTTCCTCTTCAACCCTTCTCTTCTCTTGCTCTTTCTCTCTCTACCTCTTCTCTTAATAATGAAAAACTATGGTAAACCCTATTTTCCTCTAACACTAGAGTTTATATAGGTTTCACCTAATTGGGCTCAACTCACAATGCCTTAATGGGCCTAACCCATTTCTATTCTAACCCAAAAATGTTACTACTCACTTAACGGTAAAATGTAATACTAACGGTCACCGGTAATAAAACAATTCACTACAACTCCCTAGCACTTACTAAAATAACCACTCTCACTAAGCACTAAAAATAATCCTCAGCAAAATTACAAAATTACCCCTACTCTCAAAATGACCAGAATGCTCCTAAGTCCAAAATGACTAAAATACCCTTCTAACACCGAATTCTACAATTCCCAACCAAAAATACACACTGAGGCAAATAATCACATAAGAGCACATATAACACACATAAATAAATAATAAAATAAATCTAATGAAAAATCGGGCTGTTACAACTCCCCCCCACTAAAAAGAATTTTCGCCGTCGAAAATTACCTGAAGGAAACAACTCCGGGTACGAAACCTTCATCCTACTCTCCGATTCCCAAGTGGCACTCTCACTAGTTGGTCCAACCCAAATCACTTTAACCAAAACCATCTCCTTGCCACGCAAATGCTTCACATCCCCATCCTCAATGTTAACTGGCCAAGTCTCAACGGTCAAATTATCCCTTACTTCCAAATCATCCACTTGAATCACATGAGACGCATCATACACATACTTCCGCAACTGAGACACATGAAACACATCATGAAGATTCGACAAAGATGGTGGTAACGCAATCCGATACGCTACGACCCCAACCTTCTCAACAATCTCAAACGGTCCAACAAAACGAGGACTCAACTTCCGACACTTCAAAGCACGACCAACACCGGTTACAAGATTCACTCTCAAAAACACATGATCACCAACCTGAAACTCAATATCCTTCCTCCTCTTATCATGATAACTCTTCTACCTACTCTGAGATGCTCTCATCTTCTCTTGAATCATCTTAACCTTTTCCGTAGTCTCTTGCACAACTTCCGGTCCTAACAAAGCACTTTCACCTGACTCATACCAACACAAAGGAGTTCTACACCTTCTACTATACAAAGCCTCAAACAGTGCCATTCCGATACTAGATTGAAAACTGTTGTTGTAAGTAAACTCAATCAACGGTAAACATTCGACCCAACTGACACCTTGCTCCAAAACACAAGCCCTCAACAAATCTTCCAAACTCTGAATAGTCCTCTCAGTCTGACCATCAGTCAGGGGATGATAAGCAGAACTCAACCTCAAATTAGTTCCCAAAGCTGCTTGTAAACTCTCCCAAAACTTAGAAGTAAACCTCGGATCCCGATTCGACACAATACTAGAAGGAATACCATGCAATCTAACAATCTGCTCAATATAGATCTCAGCCAACTTCGCCACAGACATACTAGTCTTGATAGGAACATAATGTGCCGACTTCTTCAACCGATCAACAATCACCCAAATCGAATTAAAACCCTTCACAGTCTTCGACAAAGCTCTAACAGAATCCATAGAGATATTATCCCACTTCCACTCTGGCACAAACAACGATTGCATCAAACCCGACGACTTCTGATGTTCAATCTTAGACTTCTGACAAACCAAACAAGCATACACAAACTCTGCAATCTCCGTCTTCATCCAAGGCTTCGTACCCGGAACAAGATCAATTGAAAATTCAACTTCCCTCTCCGGCTGCACATCAGGAATCTCATCAGGAAAAACTTCTGGAAATTCGCACACAACTTGCAACTTATCAATTACCGTTTGATTCTCAACAGACAAAGACGCCATCAAAGAAAACATCGGAATTCCATCACTCGCTAACTGCTTCAGCTGCTTAGTAGTCAAGAACTCAGCTCCACTCTCTTCTTCAGCAGAAAAAAAATGCACCGTCTTACTAAAACAATTAATATGAACATGGTTATACTCCAACCAGTTCATACCAAGTATTACATCCATTCCACTCAAAGGCAAATAGACTAAATCAACTTCGAAGTCTCGACCAAACATCGACAACGGACACTTCAAACACACTAGAGAAGTAATCATCAAACCCTTAGCCGGGGTTTCGACAACCATTGATTAGGAAAACACAACGACAGTATTCCACCGTCACACGACATAAACGACTCAACTACTTGGCCGGACGGACCGACCTGCTCTGATACCAATTGTAACACCCCGTTTTCCCAACATGTAAAATAATACATAAAAATCAGAGTATTCAACTTAAACAGGATGTCACACTTCTTTAAAAGATAAATAGACTAAAATTACTATTTATTTAAACATCTTTTATCAATAATTCAAATTACATCGCAGCGGAAAAACATTTCATTATTCAACAAAATAACACTACGACCTCAACATAAACAACTTCTTAAAAATACCATTTCAAATGGTTCATCAACATAATTCATAGTAATACGTAATAATGGAAAACAATGCGAATATCCCCATCCCATTACAGATCAGAGCGACCCTAAGACGACACGTGAGAGAGTCAACTCACATCAGCAGCTAATCCTGGTTATCTGCACGTTACCCACGTAGAGGCAACATTCAAACAGAAGGGGTGAGATTCACATTCAATAATAATAAGCATATAATTCATCAACAGAATTTAACAACATAACCAACAACAATTAAACAATGTTAACGCTTCACATAATTTCTCAATAACAACTCATTAATTATTTCGACAACTTGACAACACGACGACAACACCGAGAACTCAACATCAACGACAATGCAAAGCAAACGACATCAACGACAATGCACTATGCATGTGGTACCAATCAGGGCATCAAGCCCCCAACTTATATAGAATAGGCTCTCAACTTATAGAGCATAGGCTCTCAACATGGTATGAATGATCAAGCATTCAACGGGGCATCAAACCCCCAACTTTATATGAATGATTATACATTCAACAAGGCATCAAGCCCCCAACTTTAATGATTATGAATGGACTCAGCAACAAATGCAACAATAACCAACAACTTCAACGACATCGACAACAACTTGCAACTTTAACGATATTGACAACAACAGCGGCAACGACAACAACAACGACTTCGCATCATAATATCATAGTTCATCAATCAAAGATATTCACGTCAAACCTAGTTAGATTCATCACAACATAGGTTAAATACTCTTAAACACCTTAATTGAACTCATAGTACACAAGCCTTGAAGCTTGGAGACAATCCATAAGTTTTGGTTTAACTTAGAAATAGTTATGCTGAATTTTCATAAAGTTTTACTAAGACCCACTTGGAGTATTTTCATCATAACTCGAAATCTAAAAATGATTTTTGAGCCAAACCAAAGCCATTGGAAAGCTAACAAAATTATCTAAAACTTTAATGTTTACTCCAAAGGCCAATTCTAAACAGAAATGGGTGAAAAGGCACAAAAACGCTGCGAAAACTGAAGTCCTGACAGCACGCAGACGAAGGCACAACAAAGAAGTCACCCATGAGGGGCTGTCTTGCTGTGCCCAGGCGCTGGCAATTTGCACCCAGGCATGGGCAAGCAGTAGCCAGTGACCTGCGCTGCAGTTCTGTGCAGTTCCTTTTTTTTTACCGTTTCGTCCGTAAAAACGTAACCGTTATCCCGATTCCAATTCCATTTTCGCCTACACGCTCTATTCAATAAATCCTAACATATTTTACTGAAAAAAAATCATATTTTCGAATCCCCAAAACAGCTTATCCCATAATCACTTATTTCCCAAAAAACACTTAAAATCACTTTTACTAAAAATCCCAATTTTGAATCCCCTAAGCCCAAATTTGGTCCCAAAGTTTGTTTAAACGTTTCTAAACATGAAAAGACACTCAATCCATATGAAACTTGAACCAAAACATCATTTCAACAAAAAGTCACCAGTTGACCCATTTTTCATGAAAACCTTCAAGAACGACACAAATTCATAGCAAACTCTATGATTATGATTACCCATGACATCAATCATCAACAACAACATCTCATAACAACAACAGCAGAAGTTAATCATGAATTCATTGAATTATCTACTTTTTCAACAATCAATTCCAAATCAAAACCTAATTCCTAAATTCACAAATTCACAAACAACAACATGCTAAACTCAATTTCAGAATTATACAACCTAAAATTAGAGAAAGTTAATCCCACCCTTACCTTAGATTGGTTGATTACGAAGTTCTACAAGCTTTCTCTTTTCTGACTCTTCTCTTCTCTTGGTTCCTCCCTTTTCTCCCAAAAACTTGTTTTACGTGAAAAACTCTTTGACTCTTAGTTTTTCCTATTCTTATTTCCTTAACCAATTCTCTTAATTCTACTTAATTCCATTAAACTACTCTAAATTCTAATTCATCCCTTCAAGTCTAATTATTCTATTTTTAATCATATTCTACTAAATAATAAAATAAAGTCATTTAACAAAATAACAGCATACCACATAATCAATTAAATCATATAATTAGACTCTAAACCCAATAAAGAAATTAAATAGATAAATAGGGCGTTACACTTGACTATGATTTTCTCACTATTCTTGCTTTCTAAAACCTTTTTTTTCACATCTTAAGATTCACAAGTCAACTATGGAATTCCTTGTTTCTCTCTTACTCCCAAAAGATTCGGAAAGGTATGTTTGTTTTAGTGTGTTGTAGGTTTGATGATAAATGAGAAAAATCAAAGATGATGCTCCACTATAAGCTCCATAATCTCAAGGACATCATGAGCAAAAGTGTGATGAATGCGTACACGAGGACTTAAATTCTAAACCTCTCCATTGTCTTATCATCTTGGATTGTCACAATAGGCATCTCTCTTATCATCTATCCTTAGTGCACTCTTACAAGGGAGTAGGTTTTGGTTATAGGTAAAGAATTTTCATCGAGTGTTAAATGTATTTTGACCTCTCCTTGAAAACTACCTCTTACCTTATCTTATGTTTGCTATGTTTTCTTTTCTCATGTTACAATTGCGATTTTATACATGAGTAGTTGTTTCGTGTTGATTTTATTCATCTTTTATTGTATGCAATATTTTCTTTATGATTCGCCTTGCATGGTTACTTTTTCAAGGGGTGTTCTATAAAATCTTGATTGCTTAATTACACACAAAATGAAATGCATGGTCACTTGATTATCTTTCTGATGTTTTGCTTTGGGAATTTATTTTGAAATAATCACCTACGCACCATCCCTTTTTGACTTTGTCAAAGAGGGAAATTACTCTATTTGTGGTTGAATGTGTCTTTGTGAACATTTGTGGTCGTGTTTATGCCCATACTTATGGTTTTTGGTATAAATGCTTATAAATGTTTTGGTTTCTTATGCATGTTTATGTTTCTTGCTTGCATATTTGCTCGTAGTCAATTGTGATTGCTTACTTGCTTGTTTATTTTGCTCCACTTAGTTATTACCCCTTTTTGACGTTGTCAAAGGGGGAGAGAGTTGATATATTTGATGTGTATTACTTCCTATGCTTGTTGCTTCCATGTTTTTGGTCTCTAGTATACTATGTTTCAGGGAGGGCTATGCCAACATCATCAACTTGGTTTGACATCATCAAAAAGGGGGAGATTGAAAATGATATTGCTTTAGTTATGGGTTTGTGTTTTAATGATGTCTAAATAGCTAGGTTTATTTGATGATGTTTTTATTTTGATTATCTTTAGCTTAGAAACTTGTTAAAGCACCTAGCAAACCATGTCTCATTGTGTCATGTGATTCCTTGATGTCTTGTGTGTTGTCTCATATAGGAAAATCCTTCCGTGAATTGCTTGATTCGATTCATATCAAGCATTCCTTCTGTCCATTTTTCTTGTGTCAATCCTTTTTTATCGAGTCAAATTTTCATGAATAGCATCACAGTGAATCTATTCACAGTTTTCCTGAATAGCATCTCAATGAATTTATTAACAGTTTTCCTGAATAGTATCACAGTGAATCGATTCATAGTTTTCTTGAATCGATTCAAATGTTGACAGCATCAATTTTTCCTTCTTCCCTGCCTGAATCGATTCAAATTTCAGTGAATTGTATCATAAAACTTTCTGACTTTGATTGAATCGATTCATAAGAGTTTGAATCATATCAATCTTCATTCGGGGATATTTAAATCGATTTAAAAAGTGTCTGATGCGTATCAATCTTCATACTTCATCTGGCTTGTCATTTAGCTGTCTGAATCGATTCACACATTAAGTGAATCGATTCACTCTGTTGTTTTTGGCCGAATTTTTGCACTTGCCACCCTTTTCTATACATACACTCCTCCTCATAACACCTAAACTATTGAATCATTTGCAACTATTCTCTCTAGGTCTCAAAAACTCATTGTTCATACATTCTTTAAGATTAAACACTTTTTTTTAGAATCACTTTGTACATTGAGTCACATTGATTTTCTAGGGTGCTAGTAGGGATTGTAAGTTGGTTCTTTCAAGGAAATTGGTTGGGCTTAATCAAGGTTCCAAAGTGAAGTGAATAATCTCATTCCACCTCCAAAGGGATTGGGGGTCTTTCTAACCGTTCTTGAAGTCGAAGGGGATTCGTTTACCGGACTTAGCATCGAAGACTTGAGTGAAGAGTTATAAGGGGTGCACGGGTAATCAAGGATTGGAAGATTCAAGGATCACCAAATTCAAAGGTTATTTGAAGTTTGGGGGAGTGTTTGCATAGGGGTTGAAGAATTAGGTTTAATTTCAAGGAACTCTTGTAAACACATTGTAATCAACATTTGTTACTTAGTATATGACCTTGGTTAAGACATACTTCATCAAGAAGAGTAGACGTATCTCTAGCGAGGATGAGAAAGAGTGAACTACTATAAAAATATCACTGTTATCTCTCTTCCCTATCCTCTTCACTTTTTACTCTAGCATATGATTAATTGAATAATTGTTAGAATAATTGCTAGTGTTGACCTAAGTTGTTTTTCATCATAATATAATCTAATTCATTGAATTACATTTCAAATAATTGCTTAGATCAATTGATTGCAAAGTCTATTCAATTCTTCAATTTCATATGCATTGTGGTTTCAATTGATAGTTTGATATTATTGTTCATATAGGTTTGGTTTGGAATTGTCTATAAAGTCTTTGTATATTGGTCAAGGTTTATTAAAGTTTGATTGTATAATAAGATTTGTACCGTGAATCTCTCAATTCTAAGATTAAATCTTATTGCACATAGATTTGTCTTTTTGTACATTGTTGTGATTGTTCGCGCACAATTCCAATAGTCGGTTTCATTAAATCACTTTTTATTAAACTCCAGAAAAACTTTTCAAAAAACTATTCACCCCCTCTAGCTTACAAACTAATTAGTCATATAGAACAACACTCACCATCATCATAATTTAACCCTCGTTACTCTCATCATTGTTATAATATAAACATTATTTCTCATCGTATTTATTTATTCACATAAATAAAATATCAATCGTCGTTGCTCTTTGTCACAATAATAGGATTCCTCATCATTACTCTCTATCAACCGGTTATACCAATTCCATATATCTTCATTAATCCAACCCTTATGTGTTGGATATTTGTAAGTTGGCTTCATTATTGCCTAAAACAAATATTCAGCAATGATGTGGAACATGATGTTCCAACATGAAGGCCTGGTAGTTTTGTTCTATGCCTCGCCTACATTTAAGCACGCGTTCCCTGGTTTTAAGGAATCCACACCAATCAGTGATTGGTCTACTCTACGCGTTCTGGATGAAGATCAGAACAAGGTTTAATTCCTAAGATTGTGGAAGCATTTTAGGAAGGTTTGTATCGTGATCATGATGCCCCATTTAATGTCTGGAACTAATTATGGTAAGTTTCCTTTTTGGGAAGATCTGTTTCTTAATGGTCACGCGGATTGTTCTGAAGGTGGGATATCATGCTGATCTCTTTGCTTCAGTATTTAAGGAGGACACAAGACCTAAAGACGGTATGAAAAACATAACGAAGAAAAGCTAGAATTGTCTAGGGTTTTGAGTCACTTGTGTGAGCCTTTCGTGTATTCACCTTGATGCATGTTTAGGACTATCATCGAGTTGTAATTTGTGCACTTCCATAAGCTTGTAAGCATAAGGAAGGTAGTTGTGAGATAGGCACCGGGTTGTGGTGTTCATCGTATGTAATGGGATATGATTCCTAAGTTTTCGTGTTGAGTTTTGTTAGATCACTGGGATTGTGATCTGTGGTAAGGAAGTGAGAGGGGGATCTCTGGTCTAGGGTAACTCTTAGGCTGAAGTCTGTTCTTGTAGAGTCTAGGTCAAGAGAGTGCAAACGTGGTTTGTGGAGAGCTCTTTGAATAAGATCTACTAGTGGATTTCCTTCCTGGCTTGGTAGCCCCCAGAGTAGGTGACGTTGCACCGAACTGGGTTAACAAATCTCTGTGTTCTTTCACTGCTTTATTTGTTTTATGTTTTTGCTGTTAAACTGTTAGTTTAATGTTTCAAACATTCTGATCAACATCAGGATCTGTTAATCTGTTGTTGAAACATCGTAGGGAACATCTTAATCTAACGTGCCAGAATTTCAATTGGCATCAGAGCAGGCACCCTGCCTGTTATTGGGTGAGATCCAAAGGAGATCTATTCTGGCAATATGGAGAAAGAAGGAGAATTCATTAACAGACCACCTCTGTTAGATGGAACCAATTATGACTACTGGAAGTCACATATCTGTGCATATCTGAAGTCCATAGACAGCAAAACCTGGAAAGCAGTGCTAAGAGGTTGGGAACATCCTGTTGCCCTTGACAAAGATGGTAACAAAACAACTATCCTGAAACCAGAAGAGGAATGGACCAATTCTGAAGATGAGTTGGCTCTAGCAAATTCCAGAGCTTTGAATGCACTATTCAGTGGGGTAGATAAAAATGTGTTCAGGATGATCAAACAATACAAAATTGCAAAAGAGGCATGGGAATCTCTAGAGACTGCTTATGAAGGTACAGACAAGGTAAAGAAATCTAGACTGCAACTTCTAACTACTCAGTTTGAAAATATATTTATGGAAGAAAAGGAGAGCATCCAAGAATTTCACATGAAAATTCTTGATATCACTAATGCCTTTGATAGTCTTGGAGATAAACTATCTGAAGAAAAAATTGTAAGAAAAATTCTCAGGTCCTTGCCTCAAAGATTTGATATGAAGGTCATTGCTATAGAAGAAGCTCAGAACATTTCTGAATTAAAGATGGAAGAACTTATTGGTTCCTTGCAGGAATTTGAAATCAGTGCCAAAATCAGAACTGGAAGGAAAGATATTACCAACTCTCCATGTTTTGAAACAGGTATTAAAGAAATTCAATGGAACAATCAAAATCTGACTAACTCTATAGTTCTTCTTGGAAAATTGTTCAATAGCATTGTAGGTCTAGCAAGCTGGAAGACCAGAACTAATGGTCAGAACATCATCTCCAACATTGAAGAAAATGGAATTCTGGGTTTGAATGATAGTAATCTCAGGGAAATTTAATGTCAAGAATGTAAGGGAGTTGGACATAACAGAACAGAGTGTGGAACTTATCTCAAGAGATGTGCAGATCTGCATGAGGATAAGGTAAATGAAGAAGTTCTTACTAGAAAAGTAACTGCCTTTACAGGAACAATGACCACTAACAAGGATCCTAGGAATGAAGAATTAAAGCATGAATACTTGGTCACGGCTTATGAAGGTTTGTTTACCAGAAGTTCTGAGATATGCAAGATGCTTGTAGATGAAAAGAGAAAGAACAACAAGCTCTTATCAGAAAACAACTCTCTCATGATAAAGGTGACTGAACTAAGTGAGGAAGTAATCAGCTTGAGTTCCAAAATTGAAGATATGAAACAAGAAAAAGTGTTGACGGTTGAATTCATTAAAAAGGAAGCAGAGGATAAATGCAAAAAACAAGCTAATGGTGCAGAATTCAACTATCAAACCTTGAATCAAAAACAACGCAACAGAAAAATTGGATATGCTTGTGAAGAACATGGTCTGATCAGAAAAGAAGAATAACACAAGTATAAACAATATACTGGAACTTCAGTGTTGAGACATTCACAAGAACATCTCCACAAGAGAAAAACTCGACCATGGGTGTGTCATCACTGCAAAAGAAGAGGACATATCCGTCCTTTCTGCTATAAACTTTATGGGTATCCCAGCAAATTCAATCATAAGTGGATACCTGTAGATACTATTGTTGGTTTGACAGGACACATTTCAAAAAACTCAACTGACAATGAAGTTTGGTATTTTGACAGTGGTTGCTCAAAACATATGACTGGGAATGAGAACTACTTTGAGTATATATATCCTTGTGAAAAGGGGTATGTTACCTTTGGTGATGATGGTAAAGGAAAGATCAGAGGTAAAGGGAAATTGATCAGGAACAACTTGCCTAATCTTGATAATGTTCTGTTTGTAGAAGGCTTGTATTCAAACTTGATCAGTATCAGTCAGTTGTGTGATCAAGGTCTGGAGGTAAACTTCAAAAAAAAGGGATGCAAGGTCATAAATGAACTAGGTCAAACCTTGATGGAAGGAATCAGGACCAGAAATGACTGTTACAAATGGATTGAAACTACATAAATGTTTGACAGGATGTTGCAACATCGTCCAAGTTATGTTTTGAATCCATTGAATAGAAGGAATTTGAATAATGTATCTCTAAGAAGTGAAAATAACAAAATTCAAAGGTTAGTCAATCTAGATTATGTGAAGGATATCTGTCCTGTGTCTGTGGAAAATCTTATGTGGATTATTCAGAAATTACGGATTTATCTTATTTTGAAAAGGTGAGGGACAGATTGGGCATTTCTCATAATAGGGAGTTATAGCAGTTAACTGGGGACAAGCGTGCAGGAAGTTCAAGTTATACATTGGTGCACGCATATTTAGACGGTTTTTACCTTGCAAGTTATCTACCTAACCGCACTTATACCCTAGTTTGCTCTTTTTTTCTCTTCCAAACACTCTCGCAACCAATCATATTCTCACTTCATCCCTAACCGATCAAAATCTATCCTATCCCTCCACCATGAAGTATGCTAACAAACCTTCCGCTTCCTCTGACAAGAACGTCTCTGATTCCTCTGTTCCTAAGAAGATTAAGCCCATATCTTTTGTTCCTGCTGCAAAATCAACTAAGAAGACCCCCATCAAGTCTTCAAAGAAGAAGCCTACCAAGAAAGGAGAATCGAAGAATCCTCTGAGTATGACTGATCTGTATGAAAAGGAAAATCCGTTTGTGTCTGATTGAAAGAATGAAGTTCAACAAGAAACTGTGGTTGAATCTACTCCAAAAGATGTATCAGATGTGGCAACACCTGCTAGTGAAAAAGGTAATCTTGATTCAAACCCTAATATTAACGATTCTGTTTCGGTTAGAAAATTAGGGTTAGAGGATTTGAATGAGGCTATAGAAACTACAAAAAATATGAATGTTGATAAGGATGAGAAAGAACCTGATGCTGAGAAGTCGGTTGATAATGCTGATATAGAAACCCTAGGTCTAGAGAAAGTTGTACCGGATGTTGGAACATCCTTGGTCCAACCCTCTCATCCTGAGAACTCTGTTGAGAAATCTGTAGGTAATGTGAGTCAGGATGGTACTGGTCAGGATGATACTGGTGTTGTGTCTGGTGAAAAAGAAAATGAAAAGACTGTGGTAGATGTAGATGATCTAGATGATGTACCTCTAGCACAGAAAGTAGGAGAGGACGTGGCCAAAAGGCTTAGGAGTAACAAGGGTAAGTCAGTTGATGTGGCTGAAAAGCCAACTGGAAAGGGAAGAACACCTGTGGTTGGTCCTAAGAAAAGCTGGAGTAAGGTTGTGGTAAAAAGTTCTGCTGGAAGCTCTAGGAAAAGAAAGAATGTGTCTTCTAGTGAGTCTGAATATGAAGCTGAGGAAGATGTGCAGGACATTGTGATTGCCTCTACCAAGAGAGAGAGAGTAGGAAGGAGTTGGTGCTTGTGGAAGAGGTACCAGTTGACAAAGTCTCATTTCATCTTCCTAGTTTTGCTCAAAGATGGAAGTTTATCCCTCACAGGAGGCTAGCTTTGGAAAGAGAACTGAGTGCTGATGCTTTAAAGGTTGAGGAGGTTATGAGTCTTATTAGAGAAGCAGGGCTGGAGAAAATGGTTTGTAAGCTGGGTAAATGCTATGACATGCTGGTAAGGGAATTTTTAGTGAACATACCTAAGGACTGTGACAATCCTCTCAGGAAAGACTATCAGAAGGTTTATGTCAGAGGAGAATGTGTCAACTTCTCTCCCAACATCATCAATAATCTGCTGGGTTGTACTGAAGGGGGTGCTGAAGTGGAAGCCACAGATAATCAGATCTGCAAGGAGATCACTGGCAACAAAGTAAAGGTGTGGCCAAAGAAAGGAAAAATATCCTCTGGGAAGCAAAGTGTGAAGTATGCTGTGCTGAACAGGATTGGTGCTGCCAACTGGGTTCCTACTCTTCACTCTTTAGATATTGCTACTGGATTGGCCAAGTTTGTGTATGTTGTGGGAACTAAGACAAAAATGGATGTTGGAAGGTATGTGTTTGATCAAACTGTGAGACATGCCAAAACTGATGTTGTTAAACTTCCAATTGCCTTCCCCACTCTGCTGTGTAATGTAATTTTGAGTCAACATCCAAATATCCTCTCTGCAAATGACCTGGCAATGAAAAGAGATCAACCTCTCACATTTCACCAGAAACTCTTTGGTGATGGACATGCTCCAGATCTTGTTGGAACATATGTTCCACCGCCTGTTTCTGAAACTTTGACTGACAATGAGATCATTGCAAACTTGAAGGCTACAAGCAGGATTCTGGGTGAAAGAAAGGCGCAGGTGGACAGTGTGATCATGGCTTTGGAGAAGAAAACTGCTGGTTTGAGTGTGGAGGCTCCTGAGATTGAAAAGGAGGATGAAGTGGAAGATGATTCTGGTGATGAGGAAGAGGATGTTGGAACAGGTGATGGAGAAGATGGATCTGCTAATGAGGATGAGGAAGAGGATTCTGAAAAAGAAGATGAGGATGCTGGTAAATCAGAAGGTGATGAGGCCAAGGAGGATGATGAGGAACAGTCTGGAAGCAGCTCTGAGGCAGAAGAGGAATGATAATCTTCTTATTGTTGTTTTTATTTTTGTTGTCCTTATTTTGGTTCTTTTTCCTTTATGGGCCTAGCCCCTGGATATTTTAAGCACTACATGTGCTATGGTCTGTAATCGTATCTTAAGTACTCTTGTTTCTCCGTTTTATCTGCACTCTTATATGTTGAAGACAATGTTCCCTATTATGTTTGG
The DNA here is from genome assembly GCF_051527215.1 of Medicago sativa. Taxonomy (NCBI): domain Eukaryota; kingdom Viridiplantae; phylum Streptophyta; class Magnoliopsida; order Fabales; family Fabaceae; genus Medicago; species Medicago sativa. The sequence goes on along the minus strand of NC_140752.1, from coordinate 48,576,022 downwards.
CACATTTTCTGGCTAAAAAGGGGGAGTAGTAGTATATGTATATGTATGCACATCTTGAGGGGGAGTAAGGCATAAATGGAATCACTCAAATGGACATGAGTTTAAGGGGGAGTGATTAGTGTATGTCATATGAGATGTCTGCGCACTGCTAACAACATCACATGTTTAATAGGAATTTATTTTTCCTTATTAAATCGCTGCTGCAAGTCTCTGATGTTATTTGGCTGAATTTGTTTTAGCCAAAAATTTGCCAAAGGGGGAGATTGTTGGATATTTGTAAGTTGGCTTCATTATTGCCTAAAACAAATATTCAGCAATGATGTGGAACATGATGTTCCAACATGAAGGCCTGGTAGTTTTGTTCTATGCCTCGCCTACATTTAAGCACGCGTTCCCTGGTTTTAAGGAATCCACACCAATCAGTGATTGGTCTACTCTACGCGTTCTGGATGAAGATCAGAACAAGGTTTAATTCCTAAGATTGTGGAAGCATTTTAGGAAGGTTTGTATCGTGATCATGATGCCCCATTTAATGTCTGGAACTAATTATGGTAAGTTTCCTTTTTGGGAAGATCTGTTTCTTAATGGTCAAGCGGATTGTTCTGAAGGTGGGATATCATGCTAATCTCTTTGCTTCAGTATTTAAGGAGGACACAAGACCTAAAGACGGTATGAAAAACATAACGAAGAAAAGCTAGAATTGTCTAGGGTTTTGAGTCACTTGTGTGAGCCTTTCGTGTATTCACCTTGATGCACGTTTAGGACTATCATCGAGTTGTAATTTGTGCACTTCCATAAGCTTGTAAGCATAAGGAAGGTAGTTGTGAGATAGGCACCGGGTTGTGGTGTTCATCGTATGTAATGGGATATGATTCCTAAGTTTTCGTGTTGAGTTTTGTTAGATCACTGGGACTGTGATCTGTGGTAAGGAAGTGAGAGGGGGATCTCTGGTCTAGGGTAACTCTTAGGCTGAAGTCTGTTCTTGTAGAGTCTAGGTCAAGAGAGTGCAAACGTGGTTTGTGGAGAGCTCTTTGAATAAGATCTACTAGTGGATTTCCTTCCTGGCTTGGTAGCCCCCAGAGTAGGTGACGTTGCACCGAACTGGGTTAACAAATCTCTGTGTTCTTTCACTACTTTATTTGTTTTATGTTTTTGCTATTAAACTGTTAGTTTAATGTTTCAAACATTCCGATCAACATCAGGATCTCTTAATCTATTGTTGAAACATCGTAGGGAACATCTTAATCTAACGTGCCAGAATTTCATTATGTGTGACTCATTTCTACGTCAACATCCCTATATTTTGTTTTATTATTCATCTTACGGACATACTTTATTCTCTCATCTATTCTAGCCTCTCTATAAACTTTATCCCTGATATCATACCCTATTCCTCATTCTTAGTCTCAAGATGTTTTCTTATTCATTATCATTACATACAACATCCCCCCTCTATATAATTAGGTTCTTCCTCACCATTGTCATTAACTCTTTCATACTTATTCTTCTCATTAAAGTGGCTTTATATCTTATTACCTGGTTCTCATATTCATCGTCATCTATACATTGACCATTCTCCTAATCTTAACTTCATTCTAATTTAAAATTATTATCTCACCTTATCATTACGTTCAGCAAATTTCCTCACTACAACTTCATTATACTTACTTAATATACGACTTTCTTCTATTCATCCTTCTTTCTTCTGATCGAATCCCGTCTTATTAATTGCTATCGTCATTTCCGGTTATCTATCATTACTTAATATACGACTCCTTATCTTTCCTTACCTTTCGTCTTAAAGACCCTCTCATCGTTTACGATCATTTAATTTAGACTTCTATACTCTTTATTCATTCTTATACCTTATATGTTACTATCTAACATTCATCTTAAGTGCTTTATATACGAATTTATTCTATTCATCTTTCTTTCTTCTGATCGAATCCTGTCTTATTCATTGCTATCGTCATTTTCGGTTATCTATCATTACTTAATATACGACTCCTTATCTTTCCTTACCTTTCGTCTTAACGACCCTCTAATCATTTATGATCATTTAATTTAGACTTCTATACTCTTTATTCATTCTTATACCTTATACGTTACTATCTAACATTCATCTTAAGTGCTTTACTACCTTGACTCTTTTACTCTTCAACTTAACGATATTTCTAAACTCATCATTGGTTTAGGGAGATCATGTTTAACTTCATCATTTACAAGTAAAACACCTAGTTCATATTCCCATCATAACACTGTCCATTTTCACTTCTTTATCTCTTTCATATTTTATACCTACTTAATTGATTTACCACATTAGACCTTTTTAAATATCCCAAGGGCTTACTCTCTTTGTTACCACCTCACCGTGGACTACTTATCAATATCTCTTATACTTCTCTTCCTAGTACTTAAACTACTTCAATGTTTTAGGCTCATCTCTAATTCGAGGGACCTATATTTACCTTAGTCATCTACCGTAAACGTTTACCTTCCCCCTCCCCCTATCATTGTATTTCACTCCCTATTACAAGGCCATCTTTACCATAATTAGGTTTTCATATGTTACTATCTTCGATTCATATTTAGACTTTCTTTTATCTTGAGACATTCACTTCTATTTATGCTCGAACACACTCCCACACCTAGATATATAGTTTAGGTATCCTCCCATTTACTTTACGCACTAATGTATTTCTTAAAATCACTAGGAGGATTGTGCTGAAATTTCATTAACAACACAACATGACCCACGTGCGACATTTTAATCATAACTAACTTACGAATATCTGAATGAGGTCTAAAAGAAATATAACATCCATATCTAAAATTTGCATGAAGGAACCTAAATCCAATTCGGTACAGAGAGGGGTGGAAAGGTTGATTTTCCTAAAGCTAGCCAGAGTGCACGACCGTGCTGACCTCTGTGTAGTATTTCAATCATAACTTAAGTTTTAGACGTCCTAATGGAGTCACTCCAAATCCACATAAAAGATAACATCCATACCTACAAATTTTATGTTTACACCAAGACCCAGTTCAGAACAAAAATGGGTGAAAAAACCCTTAAGTGGGAGCTAGGAACAGACACCAGAGGCGCCAGCTCTCGGGTTGTTTCCAAATTCTACGTTTTTGAGATACGAGAATGCTTCTAAGTTGTCCTAAATGTCCACTTTCATAGCCCTTGTGATCCCAAACTAATGTGAAACATTATCTAAACACTACTTTCTCACATCATTTACCTAATTGCATAACTCTTCACATGATTGAAGGCTCTATATCAATTACCCTAACGTTGGTTTTTGAATTTTAATCTTTTAACTACAAAAACAACCCTCATTCAATATTTTCTCCCCCGTATAAGCCTTCAGTTTGGCTCGATGTTGCTGCACTATGGTTTCACTTCTCTTCCTTTGCTTCTCTTCTCCCTTTTCTCTGGTCAGCAAAACTGATTTCTAATCTCTAATATTCCTATTTATATTTGGGCTCACTATTCGCTATAATTGTCTTCCTTTCCTACACACTACTCTTTACTTCTCCCCTCCCCCACTTATTAAAATCTTACTTTCTACACCCACGACTCTATTTATTTTGTTAGGACTCTCATCTTCGTTCCTTTTAATTTTCTCAAACCACTTCCCATTCCACATCATAATTTCTATTTTCTCAACAACAAAATATTACTTAAGCACAAGTAGCATCAACAATAATATTAATCAAAACTTCACCTATTAAACATCATTGAATTAATTAAAAATAGAAAATTAGGGTGTTACAGTAAGACCCCACACATAAGGATCGTCGTGTGACCATCATGACCAACAGGTGCAACCAAACATTGGAGGGATAGCCCGAAATCAACCGAGATAGTAAAGACCCCGCACGTAAGGATCTCCGTGCGATCATCAGGCGCGTCTTGACAACTGATTAGGTTAGAAACGTACCAACGGTCTCATCACTTGTATAGTCTACCTAAGATAAATAAACGCGACATTACTATTATTTAATATCCAACAAATAAATAGGGGGGATTCGAAGAATCCTAACCACTGCTTACTTTTCTGCAACCAAAACAGGTAAAAAATTGTAAATCTCTAACCCTTTAGCTCTTTTATTTTATCGTCAAACTAAAAATAAGTAAAGCAAATTGTTTGGACAAAACGACAATCCATGTGGATACGATACTCTACTTATCACTTTATTACTTGGTAAACGATTTGGAACACTTGCCTAATTCGCACATCAGTTGTATCATTTATATTCACATTTTAAGATGGCTAAAACAATTTTGACACTTTGGAAACTCTTCATAAGGATGTGAAGACGTCAAGCAATCTAAAATTAGCACACTTACTTGAAAATATGAACTATTTCACATGGAAGAAGGTGAAAAAATCTCTTCAATGCAAATGAGATCCCACCAATATTGTTAATAAATAGCAAAACATTGGTAAGACAATCTCAAATCAAGATTGAGTAATATAAGTAATTTACCAACGTTGTAACATGCATACAAAACACACTTTAGTTACAAAAAAATCAATATTCTGTTATAAGAATCTAGCTAATTATTTAGTTACAAAAATGCATAAATAAATAAGATTATAACATATAGAAATTTAAGAATTGTACCCAAATTTTATGTCATTTTCATGTAATCAATGGTAAATTGTTTGAACATTCCATAATAAAATATAATTTAATTCTTTGTTTATATAAATAAAATTCTATTTTAAATTTAGAATGATAAATGTCTCTTAATTATATTCATGTGTCGTCTTTGTCTTTTGCTTAATTGATCGATTACTTGACTCTCTTTTAAAAAAATATCGATCTCTTAAATTTATTAAAATTCCTTTGTTATTATTTTCACCCCCATTTTAGCTTTTGTGGTAAATAAGGTCAAAATAGCAAAAGAGTGTGATGGTTTTGAAGGATGATAAAGTTAGTTGTAGTAGTAATTATTTAAAATGAGGTGAATTATATTCCACATTATCATTCATATCAATTTTACTATTGATATTGATTAGTATTTTATAACAAAATATGGTATTGAGTATTTTCTGCATAACACCCTATTGGTACCTTATGTATATATTGAAAATTCCTTCATAAGATATATACATATATTAGTAAGTTCTTTACACTTTTTTATTTCAGTTAGTTGTTAATATAAAGTAAGGAAATTATATACTTTTATTTATTATTTTAAATATTCTCTCAAAATGGTACTGTTTTAGTATGAGTATTTTCAGGGATAATAATTTAAATATGAAAGAGTAAAATAAAATAAGTGAATGTGTGTATTTATGATTGAGCTAGATTAATTAAACATATGAATTAGAATTAATAATAAAGGTAAATCAGTTATCCCCATGTGATAAAACAAACAAAAAAGAAGTAGGAAATTGGAATTCCTAGTTATAAAATAAGCAACACTGGCATTTAGGCATAGGAATAGGTTAGGCTGTTTGATAGAGGTTTATGACCTAAGCTACTTCTAATCTAACTCGGTCTGACTCGTTCAGTAAAACAACTCTTATTTCCCATATTTACTGATAGGGGTTTATGACCTAACCCACTTGTACTCTAGCTCGGTCTGACTCGTTTAGTAGAAGTCCGCTTATATATATATATATATATATATATATATATATATATATATATATATATATATATATATATATATTGTAAAAAAAACTCTTATCTTACATATGTTATGTGCCTGTCAAATAAATGAAAAGTTAGAGTGAGAGAGAAATTGAATTGTGCAATAAAGCATAAGAGCATCAACAAATAAAAATAAAACTATAAGGTTATGTAACAAAGTTATTTGTCAACTCACATATTATTTGTAAGTAATAAAGTTATTTGTCAAAGCAGTAACACACACTCAAAATGCACTTTGAATATTCATGTGGGGAACATATATTTGGGCAATCAACGTCATGTTTACAATTATTATAAAGTAAGAATCTACCAAATCCTTCAATTTCAAAAGGTAAATATATAAGTAGGATCATAAAATACAAAAGTTTTAGAATTGTAGCCATATTTTTTCTCACTTGCATGTAAATTGAAATATTGTTTGATCATTTTATAATGTAAAAATATTTAATTTTATATTTATGTAAATCAAAATCCTTTTTAAATTTAGAATTTTAAATGTCTCTTAATTATATTCATGTGTCACATTTGTCCTTTGCTCACTAAATATATAACCTGACTCTTTTTTATTAAATATTGATCTCTTAAATTTATTAAAGATCTTGCACTAAAATATAATTATTTTTTATTCACATTGATCTAATCCCCCAATCTTTCGTAAGGATGATGAAGTTAGCTATGGTAGGAATATTTTGAAATGTGGTGATTCATTAGCACATATCAAAAATAGAAATTACATTAGTTATTACATATTATCATTCATATCAATTTTACAATTTTTTTTTTGAAGATATCAATTTCACAATTGATATTGATTAGCATTTTTTTATAAAGTATGATATTGAGTCTTAACAAAATAATTCATGATTAATATATATGCAACCTTATTTTTAGTGCAATTTTTCTTTAATCAGGTTAAATACTTATTTAAGGTTGCACCGTAAAGTTAATTTGACATAATCCCAAATTATTAGTCGACCAATATGCCAATAAAATAAACAAGATTAAAAATAACCATCTATTTCGATATGGCGTTATGCTAATCACTTCATATCTTCTGTCTCGATCTCTTTATCAACTTTCATCTTCTCATCTACCCGCACAAGGATGCACAAATAGCCATAAGGGGAACAACAACAAAGGTGGATCATCAATTTCGAAGAGCTGCTATGAACAACGTAAAGTAAATTAAATATACTCAATAGTAACGTTGACAGCGTAAGAATATTCATATCTAAACATTTATCATATTTTTATTTATGTTTCAAATATTTGGTACTTCGAGTTAAGCTTATTTATCTTATTTTCTTTTTTATTGCAAGAGGATTATGAAGTAATGAGAAGGAAAAAAAAGTGGTAAACACTTCAAAGATTTAAAGACTTGTTGACCAAGCCAAGACTTAGGGCAATGGAGACCCTTTTCAATGATCAAAAAGTGTAAATTAACTCAACAACACTTCAAAAGTCGTGTCATTTAGTTCCAAAACAATCATCAAAGAATAAAGGAAGCAAAATGATCAAGACCATAAAAGTTTGGGTTGTTACGGTCATCCGTAACCACAAGCTACGACCGTAACAACCTATGAAATTCAATTGTGTTGTTTTTCTTTGAGAACTTGGATGAACATATGTAAATGCTAATCATAATCCTTGTAATCACTAAGTAATGCACCAGTTCAACAGTACCTAGGCTATGAATAGGCTTAGTTTGCTTTGGTTTCACACCACTCTTGACCATAGTAGTCATATAACTTTGCATTTTACTCAATAAAGTTTATTGTTTTCTTTATTTGATTTAGGTAAGATCATCACTATAATGGGTGAGTAGTCTTCTTTGTCTTGGAATCATGGAAAGTAGTCCTACGATAAACTTTCCATAATCCCATTTTTTCTTTTCTTCTTAAGCTAGTTTAATTTAGAATCTCTTCTTATTTTTACATTTGTTTGGTTTTCCTTTGCCTTCATCATTGCTAAATTGTTTCAAATAAAATACAACATCCGATCACTATTATGAGAAAAACTTTACATTTTAAATTCATCCAATTAATGATGTATATGATCTTATTATAGACCACATACATTATTTAATGAATAAATCTAAAATATTGATTTTTGCTTATAATAGTGACCAGGGGTGTAGGCTTCTGTAAAACTTTTAGAAGAACATTGTCTATTTTCTGGATAGCTACGGATTACCAACACGTCCATCTATCTACCTTCTTGAAATTTGTGAACTTTTAAGGATAGATGGAGCCACTAAAAAGGCTATTAGACTTGAGCTTTTTCCTCTTTCATTAAGGGATGAAACTAAGGTTTGACTATATTGCATCCCGCCCAAGTGCATAGGGACATGAGATAAATTGTATCGAGTTTTCCTCACTAAACACTCCTCCGATTGAAAATATATATTTTTTTTCAAAAGATGCAGGTCATTTTATGAGGTATGGGGACGTTTTAAGGGGCTACTGAGCAGGGGCGGAGCCAGCTGCATCTGAGGGTGAGCAGCTGCACACCCTGAGTTCCTAGCACCAATAATATGTATTTTATTCTATTTGCACACCCTGAAATTTTGCTGTTGCACCAAGTTCTCACCCAAAGTCCTGTCTTGTCTCATCTTTGTTGCTATTGGTTTCTTATTCCACAAACTGAGTTGATGCCACTGACGTGACCCTTGTTTTGTTTCTTTTTCTAAATTTTATTGTTAACCTTTTATTTTCACATTTTGTAAAATAAAAATGGAGAAGCATACCCATGATTATGAGCTAAAGCTTCGATGACTCATCCACTGCACCAAGTCCATTTATTTAAATAAGTCGTATTCTCTTCGTCTCATAATAGGTACTATCTTTTATTTGTTTGTCTCAAAGTATGTTTTTTTTATAATATAAATACAACATTATTTTTTGTAGTGGTCGGGATTTAAACCCCGGACCTTGCATATTTTATACATTGTCCATACCAACTGAGTTAAGTTTATGAGGACACTAACAAAGAAGAGTCGACAAAGACTTATTTTTAACAATCAAAATATAATTAATGGATTTGAGTGTAATTTGCGTATATTAAAAATAGGTTACATCAAAAAAATTGTATCCTTTTTATTAGTAGAATGTATATACAAATTATAGTTTGAATATTAATGATTATATATATATATATATATATATATATATATATATATATTAACGAACCCTTCAAAAAATTATGGGGAATTAGTCACTTTAGTCCCTGAATGGGGAACGATTCGTCAATTTAGTCCCTGAATGCAGATAAATTGCAAAATAGTCCCTGAATGTAGACTTTGTTAGTCAATTTAGTCCCTGAATGCAGACTCCGTTAGTCAATTTAGTCCCTGAATGTAGACTTCGTTAGTCACTTTAGTCCCTGAAATTGACCATGCAGGGACTGTTTTGCATATTATCTGCATTCAGGAACTAAATTGACGAATCGTTCCCCATTCAGGGACTAAAGTGACTAATTCCCCAAAAATTATTACCGAAGTTAAAAAGTTTGCACCCCCTCACTCAGGGTCCTGGATACGCCACTGCTACTGAGGTTATATTCTCCACAAGGGTGTAAGAAAGGACCAAATATCTCTTCTAAAATGGACTAAATCATCAAACAAAGGAGATGGTGGATGCACCCGTCCCACTGACGTTAGAAGGCAAATTCTTTGAAGAAACCTTCTTTTTCCTAAAAGATAGAGTACAACAATGTCAAACTCATGAAAGTTCCCCCTCCACAATGGAAGGAAGGTATGACACTAATCTTGTTTCAAATGAAGGTTTGCTATTACTTTAGAAAGGGTCATAAAAAATTCTTAGTGAACTAGAATTAGAGGAGAGGTCAAAGCAAGCACATTTCACTACCAATAATGAAAAAATATTAAATGGTATGAATAAGAGAAAATTAGAAACACCGAAGGATGAGAAAACCATGTATATCTTTTTGAGGTAACTGCAGATAGATAAATAGCAGCTGAAAGTAACGAGACAAGGGATAGAAGATGACACAATAAAGTTATTCTAGTTCACTCCATAATTCGAGGTTAGTCCAATCTCCTTGCATTTTCAAGAGATTTCACTATAATCAACTTTTTTTTACTGAATCAAGAGTGAGGAAGACACCAAGGAGCAGCTGGACATCCCGACTAGGTCGGCAACCCAAGGGAGCTCCAATCCTCTGTAGCTCACTCATATATTAAATATATAGAAAAAAAGGAAAAAATATGTACAAGAGGGGGAACAAACCAAACCCTAAAAAAGAAAAGGAAATAACGGAAAATGAAAATTAGGTAACCCAGAACGGTCCCTAAAAGAGTCCCCCCGAACAAACACGAGCATAATGTCCCACCAAACCATATATGTAACTACGTGACCACTTCCTTCGCGAAAGATAAGAGACAATAAAGAATCTTCATAGAGACGGATTTGGTAACGGACCCCGGGAGCGGGTTTGATAACTTTTATTCTTCTTCCGGTTGCTCTTGGAAACAACAGTGGTAAACCCCTCCTTATTAGCCACATCAGAAACAACCAGGGCCTGTTTTATGACATCCAAGTCTCTTGTAATTATAGGACAGCGATGCGGGATCACAGTTGCAAAGGGATGCGATTGAATGGCAGGAGAATGACTTGTTGCCGCAACTTCCAGTCCTTCATGTTCATATTACACAATCCCCTCCTCATGGAGGAGAGTTTCGATTGAATCAATCACATTTTGTAATTGCAGAACCGATTCTAACCATGTGGTTTGCGTTAATGCATTGGTACGGGCAATCTCATCGGTAACATTTTGAAGTGCCAAATGATAATAGGATGCAGACTTGTCACCATTTTCAAGTGCCAAATGATCATTGGTATTGGCCATCTCATTGGAACCATTTGCAGGATTTGCAAGATGTGTGTCAACTGGACCACTAACCGTAGGGGACACATGATGTTCAGTCTGCTCAGGTGCCGCAGATGGTGTCGTAATTTCAGATGTTGGTGCATCAGTAACCGATTGTTCAAAAGCTAAAGAGGATCCAATGCCAGTAACGTTATCACGTGCCTTCCATATTTGTTTTTGCGGCTTCTGTTGAATGGTTAACTGCTTCCCTTTGTCGTGCACCTTGTGCGATTTCTCGCAGTCCTTAGTCGGATCTTTTTCCAGATGCAACCAACGACAGTTCGTGATCGAATGACCAAGAATTTGGCAATGCGTACAAAATTCAGGCAACCATTCATACTCCACCTCAACAGGGAACTCACAGCCTTCCCTCTCAACCATGATCTCATAAAATAGACGACGGAAGAAGCCTATATCCACCAACACCCGCACGTAATAGCCAAAGGTTCGTTTATGAGTCGCGACGTCTATAATAAGCGGGGTTCCAATTGCAGCAGCAATTTCCATTAAGGTTCTATCTAACCAATATTCTTGTGGTAAGTCTAGAAGTCGTATCCATCCATGCGCATGAGTGAGGCGCTGAAAGTACTTATTAAAGTCCTTGGACCAACGGGAGAGCCGCAACAGGCCCACCTTAAGATTAACAGTCCCCATTGCTAGGGTAATGCACATATCATCATCAGAAGAGAATTTGAATTTATAAAATCCACGACCAAGGGAAATCAATTTCCAAGGACCCTTTGTTTTCCAATGTTTCGACTAAGACAGTACCACTAAGACAATCTAGTCCTAAATTTCATTGTCAGATACTAAAGTTGCGTGCACATTTTTTGCAGGGACTAAAAATTCATTAAAATTAAATAAAAACTAATGTTGCAAATGGATTAATGTAGCGTTTCTATTTAAAAAACTTTTTATTTTATATTCAAAACAGAATTCAATGTTTGCACCGCACCCGTTGCATATTTTATACGCTTATATTTGCATAAACAAATATATGATAGAATTTTGGAGACGCATGACTATTTTTAAAATATAAACATTAATGTAGTGTTTTTATTAAATAATTTTTTATTTTATAAGCAAAACATCGTTCAACGTTGCACTGCATCTGTTGCAGATTTTATGTGCATATATCTACATAAACAAATTTTCATATACATATATGAGAAAGTCGATATGATAAAATTTGGGAAACTCATGACTATTTTCAAAATAGAGTAAACCATCAAATTAGTCCCTGAATTTTCACGCGTCGGCCAACTTAGTCCCTCAATTATACGAAATTTCTAATTAGTCCCTGAATTTGTCAAACGTCGATCAAAAAGGTCCCTCCGTCAAAGTGCTCTGTTAGCCATGCTGACATGTCGCCCTGCATGCTGTGTTGTCTTGTACGCGTGGCAAGAAGGAAGCCACATGTTCTGGGACTAATTTGATTGATTTGGAAAAAGTTCATTTTTCACTTTTCAGTTTATTTTTTTCCTGCTTTTCCCATTTTGCCCCTGCATTACATATTCCTCCTTCTTCACATTTCAGTCAGAACCATCAAACACATCCTTGAACCTTCTCCTTCCCGCTAAAAATTTCTCCATTCTCACCCCTCCAAAATCATCATCATCTCCGGCGATTCTGACGTTGGTAATGAAGAGGAAAATGTTGGTGCTTCTGATGAAGATTTACGGTGGCTGGCTTTGTGACCACCAAGTGCTTGATAAGATGGAAAAGCTTTGTCGCAAACACTGCACTTGTGGTTCAACTTCACTGGTGATGGCGGCAACTGCAACGGTTGTTGTTGCTGTGAAGATGATGATTCGATTTGGTGATGAGATTCAGAGATGTTGATTTTTTCATTGGTGTTGCTTTGTGAGAGCATGATTTTTTCGTTAGTAGCTCCTGTTGGAGAAGAATTCAAAGCTTGCAACTCTAAAGCCATTAAGCAATAATCAAATGATTAATTGAGGTTAAGTATGTTTGGTTGAGGATAGAAAATGAGTTGTGTTGGTTGGGTAGTGTTGTTGTGTTGTGTGTTGAGTGATGAATGAATATGAATGAGTTGGATGAATGACTTTTTCAAAGTCAAATCAAAACTAGTTATGTTAATGCATATGCTTTGCTTTACTTGCTACTACGTGATACGTCTGCGCTACCTTTCCTTTTTCTATCTCTTTCTAGGTGTATCATGTCATGAGTGATGTATGTGTGAACTACTACTAGCAGTAAATTTGTGTGTTCTGTAATTTCAAGGATCTGTTTGATATATGATTAAAAAATTCAGGGACTTATTTGATGGTTTTTAATATTACTTAGGGATGTATTTGAAGGTTACATTTCTGAATCATCTTCAACCTCTTTTCATCACTATTAAAGTTGGAGCTTGAAGATGAAGCTCGACTTTAATAACAGTTTTTTCCCATATTCCCATTTAATTAGAATGTAGATTGCATATTGTTTAATTAGGGTTCCAATTTTATACAATTGGGGAAGACAGATACGTTGGGGAAGAAAAGAGCTGTTTGGGAAGAAGCCAAAAAAATTTCTGCAAATCAATCAATTTAGTCCTTCAAAATGTTTGTTATTTTCGGCCAAATTAGTCCCTGCCTACGTGGCGTATGACATGTGAGAGGTTAACGGCCACGTCAGCCCGTTAACCCTCCGTTTGGACAGAAGGACGAAATTGATTGACAATTTACAAATTCAGGGACTAATTAGAAATTTCATATAATTGAGGGACTAAGTTGGCCGACGCGTTAAAATTTAGGGACTAAGTTGAGTATTTACTCTTTCAAAATATCTACATTAATCTAGTGTTTCTATTAAATAAATTTTATTTTATATTGAAAATATCGTTAACCCTCGCCGTCATAACAAGGTTACTATCCACAATTGAAGTAGTGATGCAAATTCAGCAGAAAAACATTTCCAAAAACAAAATCAGCAAACCAGTGCACGCAAAATACAACGTCTGCAAAACAAAATAGCTCCAAAAGATAAAAAAAAAAAAAAAAAATGTGTATAAATTCCAAACTATAAAATCCTGCTGCCTGAAACTATAAAAAAAAGCCTGAAACTAGAGAACTGATGTTCGCTTAAGCTATGGTCGTGCATTCCAAACTCCAACTGCTTTGAATGCATGAAATCCTGCTGAAGACAATTTTTTTTTTATTATTTTACTAATAATTCTCTGCAATATATATATTACTCACATATTGTCCAGTTTATTCAATTTTTTTGCGTGATAGTTTACTTCAAATTATCTACATTCAAGCCTTATTTTATATATCAGTTCCTTTATTTCTCTAAAATGTATCCAACACCATATTCATTTCATGCAATTTTTTTGGACCCTCAAGCTCATACCTCAAGCTTATGTTAAGAAAAAATTGATAGGGGAAATTATACGATTTATTTCTTAATTTAATTTCCATTAATACTTTTGTTTTTTATACCTATTTTACTAAAAAAAACCTAAAATTCTTTAAAAAAATTCTCTCATTAATCAAGTCAGCACTCAAACAACATAAATATATCTTCATCTTTTTTCGGTCTTTCTTCTTTGATTTTTCTTCTGTTTCTTTTGTTTCTTTTGTTTTGGTGCCGAGTTGAAATTTGGTTATGGTTATTTTTTGATTTTGGTTAGGGTTAATTAAGTAAATGGTCCCTGTAAATATTTAGAATTTTGTTTTTAGTCCTTATAAAATAAAATCACACTTTTTAGTCCCTATAAAATTTTCCATCAGCATTTTTAGTCCCTATAAAATTTTTCCATCAGCATTTTTAGTCCCTGTAAAAAATTTCCATCAACATTTTTGGTCCCCAAAATGCTTAAAGAAAATGCCACAGGGACTAAAAGTTGTGATTTTATTTTGTAGGGACTAAAAACAAAACTGTCAATATTTATAGGGATTAAAAACTTAATTATCCCTTTTATAATTGATTTTTTATATATCTTCATCTTTTTTTCGGTCTTTCTTCATTGATTTTTCTTCTGTTTCTTTTGTTTTGGTGCCGAGTTGAAATTTGGTTATGGTTATTTTTTGATTTTGGTTATAATTTTTTTTTTATCTTCATCTTTTTTCGGTCTTTCTTCTTTGATTTTTCTTCTGTTTCTTTTGTTTTGGTGCTGAGTTGAAATTTGGTTATGGTTATTTTTTGATTTTGGTTATAATTGATTTTTTTTTCATGAGTGGAAAAAAGATAATTAAGGCTATGCAGAAAAATGGATTTATGTATTTTTGGGTTTATGAGGTTTTTTCAATAAAATCTGGATTTATAGGTTTGTGTGATGGAGATATGAGTTTGCTTATGATTTTTTTTTTAGTTTTAATCTTTTTATTTTAATATAAAGGAAGGATCACGATGTTGATATTTTATAACATAATTGATTAAATCGAAAAGAAAAAAAATTGACAAAAATATTACATGAGATTAAGTTAAATGACTATCAAGTCCTTGTGAGCTTAGCTCACTTGATAGGGACATATTACCAAACAACTTTAACTTAATTTATAAAGTTCTTTTCAGCAACTTTAGTTTTGAAGTAGCTTCTAGACCTTCAAAAAGTTGGGCCAAACGCACCCATAAAATAAGGCTTGAATGTAAGGATACTATATCAGAATGTAAGTAGTCTCTCAAATTTACTACGTCAAGGATACTATAACAGAATGTAAGGAGAAATTATTTTTCCACATATTTACTAGCAAAATTATAGAAAATTAGCTATCTTTAGTTAAAAAAATTGTGACATATTTACTCTTAATAATTTAAGATTTTTGAAATGAATTAAATCAAAGTTAATATTTTGCAATATAATACAATAATATATATACACACACAAGAAAATATAATAGAAAAACACAAATAGAAGGACTAAAATAGTATTAAGGGATAGGGCATCTTTTAGAGCCCGCAATGAGGATGACCTAATCTATTATGCCATATATATAGGAGAATTGCTCTCCACCCAGCAACTTTTACTCGCACCCTGCACTGCTTCCAAATATACCCTTGCGTTAGTTAAGTCACGCACGTTGTAAGCAATGTGTGACTTAAGTCACGCACGTTGGCCGGTGGTCAGAACTGAAGAACAAACGTTTTTTTGGTCTGTGGTCAATGTTTCAACATTCAATCCACACGTTTTCTACCAAATTTTACACGTTTTTTGACCACATTAATGGTATTTACCACATATACTACCATTTCTACTTATAAATACATCTACATATTTCCCTAATTCCTCACACCATCTCACTTTCTCCCCCTCATCACTCTCTCCCTCTATTTCTCTTCTTTCTTCTTTTTCTTTTCAATATTCTCTTTGGGGTAAAAGGTGATCAATTTTCGTCAAGCTAAAATAGTGAGTAGCCGACTTGGGGAAATGATCGACCCTTGGGATAATTTTAAACCTGTTTTTTTAACCGCAGAAACTTTTTACCGTGGGTAAAAAGAACTTCGTGTGGTAAAAAAAACAGCTTTAAATTTAGCCCAAGGGTTGATGATGTATTTTCCCCAAGAAGGCTGCTCACTATTTTACCCCACGAAGATTGTTCACTTTTTACCCCAAGAAGGATAAAATAAGTAGATTTAGTGAATAAGTAGATTACTTTTTATCATATGAATTATTGTAATGTAATTTATGAATTATTAATAAAATGAGAGATTATTTATGCCTCAATTTTGTTCCTTTGTTTTATATTTGTTGTATTTACCTTTATTTATATTTGTATTGTATTTACCTTTATTTATATTTGTATTAATATAAAGAATAATATTGAATCAATAATTTAGAATAAAATTAAGAAAATAATTTAGATTAATGTAAACAAAATAATTTCAAAATAAAGTTAATAAAATAATTTTGAATAAAGTTAATAAAGTTAAGAAAATAACATAATTTGAATAAAGTTAAAATAAACAAAATAATTTCGAATAAGTTAATAAAAATAATTTGAAAAAGTATCCTTGCGCCACTTAACTTGCGTTGCGTAAGTTAACTTGCGCAGAAACTTACACTTGCGCAAGTTAACTAGCGCATGGGCATTTTCGGCATGGCTGCAGGGTGCGAGTAAAAGTTGCTGGGTGGAGAGCAAATTTCTATATATAGACAGTGCGAGTTAGTATTATTTATGCCATAATTTAAAGGTAAAGAGATCAAACTACTTAGTGTCTGAACAAAAGGTGGACTACAAAAGGTAAAACTAATGCTAGGTTGTTTTGATCCAAAAGAGTAGGGACCATCAATCATTGTCGAATGATCCTTGAAGGAGGGCCCTAAAGGTGTTCTGTGATTTAACAAGGAACTTATTAACAACGTGGAATTCAAAGAAATTAAAACCCGATTATGCCTTGCAAATTGACTAACATAGATTAGATTTTTGGTAATAGAAAAGGGACTAATATTATATTCTTGAGTGCAAGTGAGTATTGTGGTGCATAAGGGGTGACTGAAAAGTGAGCCGAACCAATGGACGTGATTGGATAACCTTGCCATTTCCTAGCATCACATGCTCAGATTCAGAGGGAGATGTTATCAATCAGATGATCATGAGTGTGAATCACATGATGTGCAGGAACCGAATCCAGATTCCATGAAGAGTTCACAAAGTTGTGTGTTGTAGAGCTTTCAGCACCGGTGAGATACGTATTCTAAGATAATTGATTTTTATATGAAGGATAAGCAGACCCTGAGGGATAACTACATGGAGGTGGTGATAGATGTTTGCATCTTGACTGAATTTGTGACATATTAGACACTCGACCTTGTAACGGCCATCGGAAAGCCACCATGACCACGAAATGGACCACCACAACCACCTCTCCCACGGTGATAGCCATATGATTGCACACATTGCTTAACCGGTTGTGACAAAACTTACGAAGTCACATCATATGAGGCTTGAGCCACACTCATGCAAGAGAAGCATCGCTTATGCAATAATGACAGGACAAGGCTTATCACCTTCACGGTATTCTTGAATCACAATGTTCACAACGTTGTATTCATAATATATGCCATCAAGAATGGCTTCAATTCATATCACTGATAAGTGCTATGTTTACCTATTTGTGATATATTTTATAAGCACTTATTAACTTGAGTTTAATGGAAAACATATTTTGATTAAGTTTATACTCATTGACAATTGCTTCATGGTGAAAAATTCTCAATTCGTTAAGCGAGCTACAACTGAAGTCAAAGATTTTCTTATATAGAGAGAATAACTATGTTGATTCAGCAATAGTTAATTACAAACTTATGGACTTTGTTTAGTAGCTATGTAATTTATCACTATCTCTTTTACTCTAATACTATCAATAAGACAGCTTTAACTTAGAATTTTCGTTTTGGCATATGAATATTTGAGCTTCATTACTATCAACACGACATCTGAACCAAACACATTGAGTATATTTAAATTAAATAAAATAAAAACTGAACCAAACAAGTGAGCATCCCTAAGTCAAGATTTTCATGTTTGGTTCAAGTTAACAAGCATCTTAGACATTCATCAAATTCTTGTATTTTGCATTTAAATTTTTCTAAGGTGCTAGTTAACTCAAATTTTGGGATTTGATTGAAGATGATTACACTCTTCTCAATGCTAGAATTTACACTCATTCTCTAAATCTCAACAATAATTTTATAAAAAAATGAAATACAACTAATTACCGAATCAAGAAGCTAGACACTTACGTTATTTTGTCAAGTTGAAAATCAGAAAAACGGTGAACGAAAAATTACCAATGAACTACATGACAATCTGACTATTTCATATTGACAAACACAACATGTTGATTCAAAGGTATGAAATTCTTAGATGGA
This sequence comes from Medicago sativa, assembly GCF_051527215.1. NCBI lineage: Eukaryota > Viridiplantae > Streptophyta > Magnoliopsida > Fabales > Fabaceae > Medicago > Medicago sativa. The sequence continues at coordinate 48,557,643 of NC_140752.1, read as the reverse complement.
AGACGGAGAAAACATTGAATAATGTTTGCAATATTTCAAGCATGGAAAATCTTAGGAAATAAATACTCAACATAAGAAAATATGAAAAACTTCTGATATTGAAGAAGCAAAGGACCTTGGTATTATAAAGATGGAGGAACTACTTGATTTCAGAAGAGTTTATGAAATTGAACTCAATGAAAATAAACTATCAAAGACAAACATATCTGTTGCTCTAAAGGTCAAAAGAAAAAAGCTTCAAAATCAAAAGCCCTCCCAGCTGAACAATCGGTTGAAGATGATGCATATTGCAATACCTTTTAATCCGAAAGCGTAAAAAAACTTCAATATGCTGAAAAAAGTATAAATAAAAGTTGTACTAAACCCAGTTGAATTAATGAACCATTTGTTATAAAAGATATAAACAATATTCTATGGGAAACATTAAGTGTCAAAGGAGCAATTTGAGACGATGTTTTTCTATATATGCACAACCGCTGTGAGTTCTTTCTTTAATGTTGTCTAACTCAACCCTAGACCAGAAGCCAGGAAAAAACATCCAAAGTATTAAGAAAGGCGACAAAGGTGCAAGGAACTGGTAACTGGAGAGATGAAAATTTTGGGCTGTAACATTGTTGAAAACATTTGATAATGCCAAGTCATAGAGCTGCCATCATCGTTCCTCTGGCTGCCTCTCGCTTCAGCTCTGCAGCCTTGCCGCTTCCACGGAAGTACATCAATACTTGCTGCGAATATAAAATCAACAGTCAAACAAGAAACCACAAGGTAGAGTCAATAGAATACCAAGTTACTACTGTTACAGTGCTAAGATTATAAAAACCTGAAAAACCCAAACGCTCATCAGTGACTCGATACAGAAAAATCCGAACCCAATGAAGTAGAATATCTGCAGTTCAGCACAAGTATGTATCAACATCATTTCAATGTGAAATCACGACTTCAAAATATACCACTATGGCACAAGATGATGATGATAATATCCAACTATTGAATTATCCAAGATGATAAATACACAATTGGAACATACCCCAACCAATGCACTGCCGCCTATCACATCAATCGCAGCCAAAATACCTCTGTTCACATTGTAACAGTATACATTACAACCATTAGTTTGAGCAGAAATGGAACAACAAAAATAAAAAGTTTTTTCCGTTATATTGCTGAGCTACGTCAAAATCATGGAGAAAATACAGTCAAGCCTAGCACAACACAATAATTTGATGCTTATCAGGAAATAATTAAGTACACGAAAATTATACATGGTAAAAATTTTCCAACTTATTCCCTTTCAGTTAATAGTTTATGGAATTAAACCCCAGTCAGAAAACAATAAGCTCAATCACAAAATGCTTCAGCGTCCTTTTCCTTGCCTCCAGTATATCAATTCAGTTAAAGATTAGTCACAAATTAATATCAGTTTGAAAGATAGAAACATATAATGCAATATTAGAAGGAACTCACGTGAGAGATTTTCCTTTGAAGATAATTGGTGGAGCAACTGCAGCGAAAATGCAAAAAGCAATGTGCAACTGCTTGTAGAAATAGTAAAAAGGAGATGAGCATTTCATAAAATAAGTGCAAAATAAGTGAGCAGAGTAAGAAAATATATAAACTTGCCATGTAAGAGACAAAAAACCAGCCAAACTTCAGAGCACTGTCCGTCCTGTAAAGAGAAATGGTACACAATTTATAAAAAGAAACAACAATATTGACCAAAAAAAAATCATTAAAAGCCATCAAAGAACCCAGATAATACAGGGGTTTCTGTTGATAATATAAATATTCCTAAAAATGCAATAATGTGTCATGCTTTTTCACAAGTTGGAAGAATGGAAACTATTAATAGAAATCCACCCACTCCTCCGATGCTCTACTTGCAATCCCCTCTTCTTCTGGAGTCCCCTCCCAAAAAGGATCAGATGAAGGTATTGCACAAGGTGAATCTTGTACCTACTAGCTTCTCAAATATTACAATTACAGTTGCCTTCCAAGGCTCACATTCTCCATGCATATCACCCAGGTGTACAAACTACTACTTTTACAGTAAAATATTGTATTCCATAATTTATCTAAATCTTAACCGGAAGATATAGATTATCAATTTTTACATATACTTTAAGGCTAAACAAGTAGGCTGAAAAATACTTGAACATATATCTCTATGCTAAACTAAAAGAATAGTATTAAATCAAATTGACTGCTACCTCATAGCGCGATAAAGAGGGCGATACCACATCACATAGGATGCTGGAACACCAGAAATAAAATATATAATAGCAAGAAACCAGATGGTTGGACCTGCAAGGCAAGAAAAGAACATGTAAGCATAGCCTAGCAAGATTGATGGGACAATTTCCAATTGTAAGACAAACCTTCTCCTTTGATCCAAGCAGTAGTAACAGCCACTATATTCCACAGAAGACACAGAACCAAACCTGCGGATTATTACAAAGTTTTAAAACTTAGATACTATTGGAAAATAATTGAAGATAACTGATGATTAAAAACATTAAGCTATGTAAATTAATGATTTAGATAGCGCCTAAGAAACAACGACTCCGACATGGACACGCCGACACTATTAATGTCAATAATATAGGACACAAATACATATATATTTATTTAATTAAATTAAACAAGAACATCACTTATGGAATATCTAAATGAAAATTTATATACGCATCTAAACTGAGCAAGTTGTTTCATGATAAAAAATACAATCTAAAACAAAATATGCCAGTCTTTTACCTTCATCCATATATCCACTACTGTTTTTTTTTTTTGAAAGAATATATCCACTACTGTTAAAATTAAGAATATTTAGATATTCCTTTAATTGTACAACTTCCTCGACTGATTGTTATTACTCCTAGAGTATACAGCTATGAAGCACAGACACTGACAGTGACACGTCGACACCGCTAATAATTTGAGAAAATCACATAATTCAGTGTAATTATATGTGTCGGTGTCAGATACGACGCGTGTCAGACACTGGGACACGCCTAATCCGATGAGTGTTTGTGCTACATAGGTATACAGCTTCCTAGGCTAGTGCTTACTCATTAAGCATTCAACACATTCATTGTAAAACTATCATAAATAAAAGTTGTGTGTTCCTATCTGAGATCCTTGGTCTGTGTGATTTACCCAACAGCCACATGGTTCGGTTTTGTTTCACTTAATAAAAATATTGAACTTGCTAATAATATTACTGAAGTTTTACTTCTGGATCTTGTATCAGGAAAGCAAAGTAAACAATATTTAAAAATTCAAACTAGACTAATACATGGGAGCTGATGGCAAAAGCCAAGATAACATCACAATTTGGCAATAAAAGAGGGCTCAATAAGAGAGGCAACTGTTAAGGCAGCCTCATCATTCTCGGTGGACAATTTCCAGATTCATATGTCATGGCTATTCATTAGTGGGAAAAAAAATGTCAGTCTGCTTGTTTTGAGCAGGACAATTTCAGCCCATTATTTTTAAATACTGGAGTTTGTGCAACACACTCTATAAGCATATGGCAATGAAATCATGTGGCAATTACTAAATATTAACGCTATCTAACTATATGAAGCAAAAGACTTAATGATATTTTTTAGCTTGAGTAAATATCATTTTATTGTGCTACAATTTTGTTGCTCATATATGAAAATGGCTTTATATTTTCATCTTGTTAATTATTCTAAAAGCCCATCATTTTTAAATACTAGAGTTTGGGCAACACACTCTATAAGCATATGGCAATGAAAACATGTGGCAATTACTAACTATTAACGATGTCTAACTATATGAAGCAAAAGACTTGATAATATTCTTTAGCTTGAGTAAATATCATTTTATTGTTCTACAATTTTGTTGCTCATATATGAAAATGCCTTTATATTTTCATTTTGTTAATTATTCTAAAAACCTCCATATGAATTATAATTCAACTACAAAGTACAGATAATAATGAGGTACAAGAAGAAAAATCTAGATTTTGTTGATAGTAATTATTAGCAAGCAACTAGATAGATATGACCTTAAACATCCTAGACTATACAGTTCTAGAGTTTAACATACCTAACCATGTTGAAAATGCAATATACTGCATCCTTTGAAGATGAATTGGTATTTCAGTTCCAATGTCATGATGAATGATGGGGAAAAAAGGTGGCCAGTTTTTTTCCTCTATAACTATGCCAGCTGCAAAATTAAAAGTGTGAAACACCAAAATATAGAAATTGTTTTTGTTGGCTTTTGTGTGAATATATGAACTAAAATACCTCGTGCAATGGCATCCTCTCTTCGTTTTAGTTCCTACAAAATATCATGAGATACATCAGTTTCCTTACTACTTTAAATGACAGTATATCACAATGGCCAAGTAAATTTATAGCAAGGCAAAGAAGAGATGTAGCATTATAATCCTGAAATGGAAGGTAGAGGTAGTTAATGTACTGAACTAAATCCTCAATAGAAGGTCTATCGGTAACCATATACTAATGCTAATACATTAAAAAGGACAAGTGGCCATGTATCAAAACATTAACATGAGTTGCACTTGCTACCAGTTAGGTCCCTAATATTAATCAGTAGTAAAAAATTATTAGCACTGATGTAAAATACGAAAAAAACATCAAATCTAGTTAATCAATTTGCTAACTCGCATGTGTAATTGTGTTCTAAAGATATCACGTAATAAATCAGGATGGATCACCTGTTCCCTTTTTTTCAATTCAGACTCTCGAGCTTGAAGTTCCTTCTCCTTTGCTTTGACATCCTAAAATTAAGAACATAATTAAATCTTGGGGTAAAAACAGCATTAAGACAGATAGTTTTATATTAATATATCTTTCAACATTCTCACATCACGTCTACCTTTGAGCTATCAAGAGGGATGTCAACAGTTGCATTACGATCATAAGGCTCATGAGGAAGGGGTGAGAGTCTTGAGGCCGCAGAAGGAACACTTCCAGGGTTCTGCAAATTCAAACAACTTCATAGTAAGCTTATAAACAAGGATATTATTTTTTACATTTCATGATTGAAAAGGGAAGGCAAAAAACGGACACCAAATTACTGTAGTTTATAACTACCCCCCTTGTATTTTTTACAATAATTGCTCCATTGATATAGTCAGCAAATCATCAGAAAAGAAAATAGTCTGAAATCAGAACCAAGCAATTACACTAGCTGACAAAATAGCACCAATCTACATCAGGTTACCCCCCAAATCAACATCTGATAGAGGAAAGGAATGAAATAAAAAGCACCAATAAAATAGAAAAACCATCATAAAAATAAAATGATTTCCACAAACTGGCTTTCAACGTTTAAAAACACAATAGAATAACAACATATTAGTACTGTTGTCCAAAATTTAGCTACTCAAAACCTTTAGGTTGAAATCTTGTCCTGCCCTACTTATTATGAAATCAATATGTCAAAAAACCTAAGCAAGCAATTACAGCAACAACAACAACGCCTTAAGAAACCCTCCATGGAAACTGGGCGTACTTCCCTGCATAGCCCCCAGTACAAACTTAGCAATGAGCTGCAGAATGGGACGACAGGTGTCTTCCAATTTCCCACCACCCATACACTCCCTGGTGAACCCAACAAACAGACACAGCCGTTCTCATCATCCATATACTCTTTCGAGTTCATGGGCTTTGTTGAAGGCTATAAAAAACATGAAAAGTGAATGTGTTGTGTGTATATATCATCTGTCATTCAAAAAGTAAACCCTGTCCTCACATGGTACATCATTGTCGATGAAACAGCTGAATCTGATCTACCCAACTAACTGCTTACGAAAGCCCTATCCTCCATAGAAACAGGATGGCATGTCTATCCATGGTACTAAAAGAAAACCATTATTTCTACAAACTGCCTCCATGACCATCAGTTTCATGGAAATAACTGAATGACTCCTTGACCGTTCAGCATGAAAGTTTATCTCGACCTCTAAAGTTTCACACTCCTACCAGCATCAAAACAGGAGAGGCATCTTGACAGCTAACCAGGTGAAACGGAAGAAACGGAATAGCACCCTTCCTCTCCATAGGAACTCTCTTCCTATCATAATTTCTGACAAAAGTGTCCACAGGAACACGGTGTTGCCTTCCATATATAAGTCTACTACAATTAATTACCACTATGATCAGAAAACATTAATTCTTGTGCTGCAAATTATTGTACCCACTCCACAAGTAAAAAAGAGAGAGAGAATCCACTCTAACCTTTTGACACTTAGCAACAAACAATCAACTTCAACAATCGAATAACAAATCAATTATTTACCAACATGTAAATACAAAAACTAAACCTCTCTCAGACAACTTGCACAAAATCTTTTCCTCAGGGAAAAATCCACCATTGATTAAAAAGGGAAAAATCCCTCCCAACCTATCAAGTATATATAAATCTCCTGATTGATTACAAAGGGATAATTCCTACAAAATCTGAACTTCAATATTCAAATCCTAGCAACACGCATTACGGTTAATGCTCTTGCACAATAAAAATATAGAGGACACGTATCAAAAGCTAAAGCAACCATTGACTCTCCTTTGTAAACATGCAAAGTGTTTTATGTAAACATATATCTTGGTATCAGTTAAAGAAAAGGGAAAACTTACAGTAGTGTAAAATGCACCTCCACCATAACTGGATTGTCCTGACCCTTTTCCTTTAGCTGTTCCATCCTAATATTATCAACAAAAATGCTTAATGTTTTGGTTCTTAAAATAACATTCAAATAAAAAAGCAAACCAAAAAAAAAATATATCAATATCTGCAGTTTCAAATCAACAAAGGCGTAACTACAATACTACATTATCAATCGTTATTTAATAATTACGAAACTTATCTACCAAAAATTTAAAGATCAAATGCAAGAAATATAAGAATCCTGTGAGATTTCAATATCTATATATTGATTAAGAAAATCACTGATTAAGAAAACATGATACCGTCAATAACTGATTGAGAAAACGTAATGCTAATTTTCATGCGTATTTCTTAAAATTTGGGAAAACGTGATGCAACCTCATCCAATGTGCGACTCTTAAGTCACAACGCACCCCTCACACCCAAAACTGGACATCTGGAGTGTGACTTGAGTGCCCTAATAACATGTGGTCCAACAAATATTGGATCTATGAAGCACGGATACGGACACCCCGACACCGCTAAAAATTTGAGAAAATCACATAATTCAGTGTAATTATGTGTGTCGGTGTCGGACACGACCGGGACACGGTTAATCTGAGAAGTGTCCGTGCTTCATAGTTTTGGATAGACTTACCATCTTAAAATTAGGGTTTGCGTCTAATTCAACCCTACAACACTAGCTTGTAAGACGATAAATGTCGTCTTTCACTTGTAAACACATTTTCAGGTCATATCTCATTCATCCAAAACGAGACTATCACCAATGTTAACAATACATTTCCTCTATAGAAAACAAAATCAGATCCATTGACATCAAATCAACAGCATAAACACAAATTAATTTATCAATTTCTTACATCTTATCTAACAATTTCACAGCTTCCAAAGTTTAAAATTATTAGGTCTATCAATTCAAAAAATCGCAATTAAAGACCAGTAACCGAACAAATTATGAACTTATCCAAACATTCGCAATTATTCATCGCTGAAAAATAATCAGCATTTCAAAATTGAATGGAAGTAAAACAAGAAAACGAAAAGCGATTATTGAGAATGAATTATGCGGAAAAGTGAAAGTGAAAAAGGAAGTAACCGCAAAAGGATTGACATGAGTCTCTTCTTCTTCGAAAGGGTTTGGATCGTAGCGACTCATTGTTGTGAGAATGAAGAGATCTTTGAAGAAATCGAAATCGAAATCGAAAGAAAAAGCTTAGTGCGGTTTTGCGTGTGATTTTGTGTGCAGTGTAGAATGCACACTGAAAAAGGGGTTAGGATTGGAATCTACGGATTTTTCGCTTTCTGATTTTTTGGCTCTTTCTTTGCCGAAACTGCACACTAGACTCTGTCAATCAAATGAAATGGAAAAGCACTTCATGCATTCATTCTCTCTTATAAACTAACCACCTCTTCAAGTTTTCATGTGGAGTACTTTTTAGTTTTTACCCTTTTTTATAATTTAATTATTATTATATTATTTTTTTAATAATATTAAAATATTTGAAAGAGATTCAATTCGACCTTTCACAATTTTCTTCACGGAAAAATAAACGCATACTAATCTCTGACATGATTAATATGGAAAACAAATTAGTTCATTAATTTGGAATCAAATCATTTAATTAGTGGTTTTTAAGGAATATTCTAAAAAATTATTTTTTTTTCTAGAAAATGGACATTTGAAGCTAGATCTTCCTCTTAACACGAGTTTCTTAACATGAGTTTGCCCCATTATAACATATTTACAATTGTTTTGAGACCCTCGACCACACCCACCTTCAACTAAGCATGTACTCGATGCTGTACTTTGTGGGGTACAATGATGTACATCAAGTGCTCAAGTTTGTGTTTTAGGGGAGCTCAAAAGTTTAACAAGCGTTTCCCTCAAAAAAAAAGTTTAACAAGCGTTGATAATGTCACTTTCACAAGGGGTTGATAATCTTTAATATGTGACATGTAAAAAATTATGGATTCCGCAATGGTTATTTTGCTGAGCGAATTCCGGTGTAATTCATAGATCATCGTATGTTAATCACCAGTATAGGATCGTTTGTGATTTCATCGTATGCGGAACATGATGTACCTTGTGTAGTCTAGGACAAATTACAACAACTACTAGGCATTTTCCCACTATGCAGGGTTGATAACATTGATCAAATTACGTCATAATGTTTTTTAGGCCTTCTTCTACCTCTAATGATTTGATTATGACAAATATTATAGGGAAATAAATTACAAACTCAAAACCTAAATAAATTTAAATTATCATAAATAAAATAGTTTGAAATAGTTTTGTTTCTTGAATGTGACATGTAAATTGTAAAAAAAGAAAATAGACATTTTCGGTGCAAACTCTATTTTGTCCTTACTGTTAAAAAGAAGCATTGAAAATGACATCCAATTTCTTCTACCCTTGAATGAAATATGTTAAATACACTCGACTCTTTTCTACCTTATATCTTCTTTAATTAGCTACTCTAACTATAAAAGAATACTATTGCCAAATTATTCGATTATTTTCTAGGCAGTTGGATATACCTTTCGAAGTTAAAGTAAATGTCAAATTTCAATTTAACATGTAACGTCACGTAGTAGACATTCTTTTTCTGAAGGATTAAATTTGGTTTGATGGTGACATACATAGGTGAGTGCTCATCGGTTCATATTTAGGTGTATAATAATATTATAAGAGTTGAAGGTGGTGACGGTTAAGAAATCTACTAACTTATTCTAAACAAAACAAGGCCTTGGTAATTCCAATTTTACCCTCATTTTGGGCACTTTAGGGGCATTTTAGTATTTTCCAATTTGATGAAATTTCTTTGTGGACACCTCACCACTCTTTCCCTATATATATAGAGAAAGAATTGAGTCAATTTCCTCTCACTTCGCCCTTCCATTTCGTCCGGTTCCATTCAAGTCGTCGTTCCCAGCCTTGCGTCCGGTTTCGTTAGCTTCATCGTTGGTGTTGAAGGTTGGTATTGATTTCTGTTTGCATGTCTCTTTTCTGTATTGCTTTTAGGTTATTTTTTCTTTCCCTCTTTGTTTTTGCGATTTGTTCCTCTTTGGTTAGCCTTGCGATTTGTTTTGATGGCTTAATGGATTCTGATTTTGTGATTGTTGTTTGTGTTGTGTTTGTTTTGGTTGATTGATAGATTTCTGGTTCATTTTGGATGATTGTGTTTCAGATTTTTTTGATTTAATTTGTTGTTGGAAAGCTTTGTTGTGAGTATGTGTTTTTCTGAGTTTGTTTGTGTTCTGGCATTTTAGAGTTTGGATTGATTTTTATGAGTTCTGGAAATTTTAATTTTTTGTTTTTTGAAATTAAAGTAGAACAATTTAAAGGAAGGTCTGTGCTTTGTTTAAGGTTCAATATGGAAATGGAAGATTTTGCTTCAAGTAGGATTAATGATGGTTGTTTTCAAGGTGTAAATGGAAATGGATATGGTTCATCTTCTTCGCTGGTTTTGGATAAAGAAAAAGGAGAGCTTGTGGAAGGCAGCTGTGAAGGTTTGTACTTTGTTTGACATTTGTACTTTGTTTGATTTTTTTCTTTATTTGTATGAAGGTTTGAGTGGAATTTGATGTTCATCAAGAATGAAAACTATTGATGTATTGAAAACTATTGATATGGAGTATTTTGATATTGCTGGCTTTCTCATGCTTCGTCTACATACTTTGTTGAATGTTGATAACTTTATTTCTGCCCTCCTTCAGGATTGATGGTTTTGAATTTTTGGATGATTATGGAATTTTTATGATACAGAAAATTCTTGCAATGATACACATAATATGCTTGCTCTGCATTTGATATCTCAAAAAATCATGATATAGAACTTTATGATATTCATGGTTTGGAAAATTTATTTTGTGGTGAAGTCATTCTCAAAGGTTTGATTTTTCTATATCATAAGGTTCTATTTGAGAATTGAGTTTGAAAGAATTTGAGAATCTCAATTTTGTGAATAAAATGATACTGGACTTGATTTGAAATGACTGCAAGACAAACAGCTTTGTTTCTCTGAAGCAAAATGATACTGAATTTTGTGTAGCCCATAAATCAGAAATCTCGGATATTGCTTCATTTCTTTTTGATATCCGAGGGTATTTTGCGCAAGAATCATGATCATTTTGCTGCAATGAATAATTCCATTACCATTTGTGTTAATTCGTTTTTCTTTTTATTTTGTGAATTGGATTCCTGTCTTCTAATCTTTGTTCTCTCCAATGGAATGTGTGGATGCAGCAGATGGAAAACCGGCATATGAAAGAATATTTGGGGACAAGAGTGGTTCAAGTGAAAAGAATAACGGGTTAACCTGCAAGATTGGGATTTTGTGGAATTTTGGAAATATTCAGGCAAGTAATCATTAGGAATTATATATGTTGGTTATCTTCAAACATCAGTTTGTCTTAATATTTTTGTATCCTTTAGTAGCTACTTAAAGATGAAATTTTCATTATTTCATTGCAGTTATGTTGTGGTATAATTCAAGTTTCAGGCACAGTTCAAATGCTTTAAAGAGGTAATAATTCAAGTTTCATATTAGTTATAAAATCTGGTGTTTTAGAACTGCACAATCCAAATGCTTCTATGTTTGAAATGAAAATTCTGTGGCTACAAATAGAAAGGGCTGATTGTGTAAAATATCAAATACTAATTGATTTCTAATGTTAGCAGGTACCAAAGGGGTGGGACAATTGGAAAGTCAAGCAAAGTACCAGTGCGTAATGGAAGTTGTCAGTGGTTTGATACTTTTGCAGAATCTATATGGTTTTCAAGAGATAATTTGTCCTAGGAGACTGATGATTGTGTTCTCAAGCTCATTGTTGCAATCATACTTCTATCACTATTGTTGTTGTTTTTATTATTATGCACTGCAGTCCTTTTGCTGTTTACTTAATCAGTTTGAAATAACTTCACTTAGATAATTAAATAAATGATACCATTTAACAGGGATCATAACTTTTGCTTGCTCTCTTTGCAGCTTGCTTTACAATATAGTGTGGATAGCACTTATAGTCTTCATGTGAGTTACCAATATCCAAAGATATTTTTACTCGCTATGTGTATTGCAAGTTCTGGTATGAGGCTATTGAATTAATGGTAAAGCAACATGATAGTTTGTTTTGGTTCCTATGGATTATTACTAAATTTCTTCTAATTGTAGCATAAATAATGCAAATTACTTTGTTTTTTCTTGCAGGTTGCTTCTTAATGCATGGAGCAAAGTATGTCCCAATTACTTTACTTATTCACTACTATAATTTGATAATTTCATGATATCTGTTCTTTACTTCCCTATTATGAATCTTAATATGAAATTTTTGTATTTGCTTGTATGTAGATTTTCGGCGTGCGACAGGTTTGTCTAGGGTTCAGACTTGGATTTGCAATGTATCATTTGTCTTTATCGATAAATTATGTGTTTTTGTACGTCATCTTCCTCCTCTAAATTCTCATGTTTTGTTTTGTTGTGGATGTACCTGCTCTGTGGGTGTCAAGTTTTTCGTCGTTTTGTTTCGTAGATGTTTAACTATCTTGTGGTTGAAATCTCTATACTACCCCCTGCCCTTTCCTTATATACGCGTGTTGTTTGATTGTTGTGGTCAATTTGCAGCTCCGACTTTCGTTCTTCACATCTCATATCTGTGTTTTCGAATTTTTGGTTATGATATCCAGTTTCATCTCTCATATCCATATTTTCTTCCTTTTTCTATACATAATGTGTCTTTGATTTGGAAGGAAAAAAAAAGGCATACGTATCTTGTGCTTACTTTTATGCAGCTTATTACAGAATGCCTATTTTTGTGCTAAATTAACTAGAATACATTATTTTTGCATAGTAGTAACAAAAGCAGTTATGCTGTCATGTATATAATTTCAAGTCAGATTGGTTATCATGGTAACAAATTTGTTATGCCAATATATAACATCATAGTCAATAGTAGGTATATAACTTGCCAGCATCAAACCAATGTCACAATACAGAATACAATCTCAATGACTACAAAATTTCACCTCATTTGATATAAAATAAGAATTTGTTTACAGAAATTTTGGACTGCAGAATTCTAAACTCTTTTCCAATCTCTTTTAAGCTGGAATAATATCAGCTCATGTAATGCCAGAATAAATGTTTTCTGTTTAATTTTTTTTTTTTGCTGAATTAGATAGTCAATAGGATTGATCTAGAAGACAGTATTATCGGCATTTTCTTATGTCGATGATGATACTCCTTAGCTGAAAGTCTTTGTTGGGATGAAAAGGGCGATATCGCTATCTGGAGGAAGAAAATAAATGTTAAATTATGTCAAAAAAAATATCCCAATTTATGTGATTTAGATAATGCTGAAGATGTTTGGTAAGCCCTGATCATTTTTACACACTTCATTCAAACATCTGGATCTTTATACTTATAACTATTTGTTGTTAGACGGATTTGAATAATGATTTGTTCTTATAATTCCACGATTTCGGATTATAATGCGCTCATGAATAACGTTTCTTCGTGCTCCATAATTTGTCATGGTAGGTACCAAAAAATGGAGGTCTGCAAAACCCCTATCCTTGAGGTAACCAGCAAAAGTGAAGTTGCTGGAGGAGAATTGAAAAAGTTTCCTACTAGGTTGTTTGCAGCCCCTGCTAGAATAGCTAAGGACGTTATTCCAGGCGTAGCAGTTGAATCTTATCAAGAGGACAACAAATTATGGAAAAAGCGTGTTAATAATTACAAAAGAATATAATGGACATGAATGCAGGCCTTGAAGTGCCCTTGAATCGCAAAAATCTTGGGTGATGAATGTTGTGCCCACAATTGCTGACAACACTTTAGGTGTTATCTATGAAAGAGGTCTCATTGGTATTTATCATGAATGGTAAGTTTCTAAAATTATCTTACTTCATAAAGTTTTCTAATTTTATGATGATTCTCTTGCAAGTTAGCTTCCTATACTCTAAATTGATTAATTAAATAAACTTATGTTTATTGATATTTTGTTATGGTATGAAATTGCAATGACATTAATTTTCTTTCTTCAGGTGTGAAGGCTTTTCTACATACTCAAGGACGTATGATCTTATTCATGCACAAGTACAGGGACAAGTACGTTTCTTCCTTTTCCATCCACAAGTGATCATAGTGATAATTGGTAATTTGAAATTATAACTATAAGTCTTTTACTTGAACCAAAAATGAAATGTTACTATTTTTACTGATTTTCCAATTCTGGCATAATTGCGACGAAAATTTGTTTGCCCCACATTTGATAAGATTAGACCTGAAAGGATTGAACAAGATATCATACACATCTCTTCCGATGATGAGGAGAAAGCTTGCTGTCATCATAATAAGGTTGCCTTCTTTTGATTGACTCATCCTTTTCAAGTTATGCACCATTTCCCCAAGGTGCTCTGTTGACTCTCATCTACATGTCGATTAAGCTGCAATCTGACCATATATAAAGACCATACCTCTGCTAGCATTTCTTACTTCTTAATTTGTATGATGTCAATATTATTTTCTACATTATATAGCAGCCTATGAATTAAATGTAAATAAACTCTAGCCATTTCCTGGTGATAGATAGTAAAGTGTGAAATGGTTAATGGGGTGTGGAATATAAAATTTTCAGTTATATAGCAGCCTATGCATCTTGCAGATATGTTGATAAAGATATATTGTGTAAATAAATTATATGTATCTTAACAAAAAATATGCTCTATTTATCAATCAAAATATATTCCGCAATTCATCTTAATTATTATGATGTTTTCCTGGTCTCATGAACAAAATATATGCTCTTTTCATGAATCAAGACTTTGTAAGGCTTTCATAAATATTTTGATAAATATTTCTAATGTTTGTGCAATATTCCTTAATTTGCTCATTTTTTCTTTGGAACAAATTTTTTACAAGATACGTTATTCAACCCGTGCGAAGCACGGGTTTGTAACTAGTGTCTATAAAAAATATTTTTAGGATAATTAATTAAAATAATTGGCTTAAATTCATTTAGACAACTCAGTTACATTTTCTAAATGGACCACACCTAATTTTTAAGCTTAAAAGCAACTCTACTTGTAGCAAGTAACAAGAAGGCAATAGATAACTTTTGGAAGTTCACAAGTATTGAATCACACAATGCTTGAGTAGAATTTGTACAAATGACTAACTAACTTCTATTATCATGGACTAACATAAAAACCAAAAGGATGCATGCACATTGGAATTACATTTTCCTTATTATGAATTTAGAAACAATTATCAAACAAATGGGTTAGTTAGACACCTATGCAAAACTATCATGTAATCCTAAGAAATTGATTGAACAAAACTCCTTGTGAATGTTGGGCACGTTAGCAGGATGTAATAAAGCGTGGAGACAACAAATGAGGCCCTCCTTTGGTAACATGTGTATGATGATATCTATGCACATAAATCATATTCCCTAGCTAAATCTTTGCATATCAATTCATGAACAAATATCATCACCATTCTCATTTTTCATTTGAATCACTTTTTTGAGACTCCCTCCTTATCATATTTAGTAAGTATAAGACAACCTCTGACATTGCTGGCCTAAATTCGGGCTCCGTCTGCATTAAAAGCAATAAATTAATTGAAGGAGTTAAAGGGCTGGCCGAGATTCAAATGCCGGTGAAAGAGAAAAATACCAACAGAACAAGCTAACAATAACTGACATTTATGTTGAAACTGATAAAAACTCACCTGAAGGCATCGAGAAATAATGTCGGCGAAATTTGACAATGACTTTGCAGGGTAAACTCCATTTAAAGAAGGATCAACCATCTTCGATAATGCATCAATATCGTGAAGTTTGGGAATTGCCCATCTAGCAAGAAATTGCTCCCCTCGTGGACGTGTCCTGTCCGAGATGTCCCAAACAATGAGTTAACTGCATAAATAACCAAAACAGATGCTGAAGTATTTTGCTTATGCATTCTTACCTGTCATGGGACTGACGGCCAGTCAAAAGTTCTAACATAACCACTCCAACGCTGTATACATCACTTTGGTAAGTGTAAATTCCTGACTCAAATTCTGGAGCTCCATAGCCATAAGCTGATTGCAGGTTCCCAGAGAGCTGACAAAACATGGAATATTATCATTTACCAGACTGTTATAATACAAATTACATTTCAACATTGTTACTTAGCAGTTAAATCCTGCTAAAATATTAGGAGGTACGCCAAACCTATAATTTTTTTCATCATTTCCCTAATAATGTCGAAACAGCTACAGTTTCAAATAATTCCATACCTGAGTTACAGATCCTGAAGCTATCAATGGAGCTAAACCACAATCAGATACACGCACAGATAGATCATCATCAAGGAGAAAATTGGCAGACTTCAAATTTCTGTGCACCACAGGTGGCTGACATTGCTCGTGCAAATATCTTGTAAAGGACAAAAAGTATTAGATTCAGAATCTCAAACTGTTGTATTTAAATAACACAAAGCAAAGAAATATCTTCCCATCACTCAACCTCCAATTTTACTTTTTGCATACGAAACATTCATCTGTCTGGAGTATCATATAGCTCTCTTAAGAGATCAAGCAAAAGATTTTTTCCCATCACTGTAATTCCTTTTATACTAAGTGAAGTACACTATGTAATTTGATTATAACATCCACGTCAAGAAGCATTCGGGTTAAGTATGGTATTTGACCAATCTAAGTTTGAGAACATTCTAGAAAGGTTAGAGTACAACTACCTTATTAATGAGTAAGTTATTAGATTAAAAAAAATACTTTCAGCAAAAAATGAATTCAATGAAGAGTAGTAACATATTTATGCAGGACAAACTAGAATTGAAAACCAAAACCTAGAACCCAATATAAACTACAAGTGAAAAGCCTGAACAATTTTTTTTGTTGACAGTGATGATTATGTCAATGGAATTAATGACAAATCAGATTTTATAAGATTGCACATTTATTTGTAAATAGTCAAATAATCATTCTATCAATTAGCATAATTAGTTGTAAATGTATATATGTCAGTTTAGCTAATTTAGTGGGTTGAAAGTCAACTTGAAAGCTTGTAATTGCATTGTATTTATATGAGAAATCAGAATGAAGAGGGACACAGTTTTGACCCTCATTTCTCTTAGTCTCTGAGTTTAACATCCCTCATTTCTCTTAGTTTCTCTGAGTTTAACATGGTATCAGAGCCTAGGTTACAATCCAAGAACCTAGTCTGTTTTTCTTTTCTTTCACTTCTGTGTCTCGGTTATTTGTTTCCCAGTCCAGATTAACCTCTCGTTCTTGTTCAATACCTATTTCCATAGTCACATGTCTACCGAAAAGCATGAAATCTTGGTGGTTCGCCTTAATGGCAAAAACTACTCAACTTGGGCATTCCATTTCGAGATATTTGTCACAGGAAAAGATTTGTGGGGTCATGTTGATGGCAGCACTCCAGTTCCTGACAAAGAGAAAGATAAGGTTGCACGTGGCAAATGGGTAGTCAAAGATGCTCAAGTCATGTCCTGGGTCCTAGGTTCTGTTGATCCAAACATTGTCCTGAATCTCCGACCTTACAAAACAGCAGCCACAATGTGGAATTACTTGAAGAAAGTCTACAATCAGAACAACGCCGCTCGAAGGTTCCAGCTTGAACACGACATAGCCTTATTTAAACAGGATAGTCTCTCCATCTCTGAATTTTACTCTCAATTCATGAATCTTTGGGCTGAATACACTGAGATAGTTTATGCAGACTTGACTTCTGAAGGTTTAAGTTCTGTACAATCTGTTCATGAAACTACCAAGCGAGATCAATTTCTTATGAAATTGAGATCTGAATTTGAAGGTATTCGGTCCAATCTCATGCATAGAAACCCTGTACCATCATTGGATGCATGTTTCAATGATCTGTTACGTGAAGAACAACGTCTACTGACACAGTCCATCATTGAAGATCAAAAATTGTCTACTGCTCCAGTGGCTTATGTGGCACGAGGAAAGACAAGAAGTCATGACATGAGTGCTGTTCAATGTTTCTGTTGCAAGAAATTGGGACATTATGCTTCAAACTGTCCAGACAAAGTCTGCAACTACTGCAAAAAAGACGGACATATTCTTAAGGAATGCCCAATAAGGCCACCAAGGAGAAATGTCACAGCCTTTACAACCTCGGTTGATTCATCTATTCCTAGCAACTCGGTCAATCCAGCACCGGTTCAACAAAATGCTCCTACTGCTTCATCAGTGACCCCTGAAATGGTTCAACAAATGATCATTTCTGCCTTCTCTGCTCTAGGAATATCAGGTAAATCCTCTTCCTCATGGTACTTTGATTCGGGGGCTTCCAACCACATGACCAGCAATGCCCAATTTCTTACTAATATAAAAAAATATTTTGGAAATCTAAAGATACATACTGCTGATGGAAATCAATTACCTATCACAGCCACCGGTGATATTTCTTCATCTCTAACAAATGTTTTTGTCTCTCCTGGTCTCACTAGTAATCTCATTTCGGTTGGTCAATTAGTTGAGAATGATTGTCAAGTACAATTCTCACAATCTGGTTGTCTTGTGCAGGATCAACAATCAGGGAAGATAATCGCGAAGGGGCCTAAAGTTGGACGTCTTTTCCCAATCCAGTTTTCATTACCTCAAAGTCTTTCTTTACCTTTACTTTCTTGTAATTCTGCTATTGTTGATTACCAAGTGTGGCATAAGCGTCTTGGACATCCAAACGCAAATGTACTTCATGAGTTGCTAAAATCAAATTTTCCTGGAAATAAACACACCCCATCACTTAATTCTGTTCATTTTGATTGCATTCCTTGTAAGCTTGGTAAAAGTAAAATTTTGCCATTTCCAACACATCAGTCTAATGTAACACAACCTTTTGATATAATCCATAGTGATGTTTGGGGCGTGGCACCTGTTATATCTCATGCTCATTACAAATATTTTGTAACTTTCATTGATGATTATAGTCGTTTCACATGGGTCTATTTTCTGCGATCAAAAGACGAAGTCTTTTCCACTTTCAAATTTTTTCATGCTTATGTTCAGACCCAATTTTCATCAAAAATCAAAATATTTCGCTCTGACAATGGGGGGGGAATACATGTCACACTCATTTTAAGAATTTTTGCAATCTAATGGCATTATATCTCAAAGGTCATGCCCCTCAACTCCACAACAAAATGGGGTAGCGGAAAGAAAAAACCGTCATTTGCTTGATGTTGTTCGCACCTTTTTGTTAGAGTCTCATGTGCCTTCACGATTTTGGTGTGAAGCTCTTTCCACTGCTGTCCATCTTATAAACAGAATGCCATCTCCATCAATAGGTAATGAATCCCCTTTCACTCGGTTATATGGTCACCCACCAAATTACTCCACTCTACGTGTCTTCGGTTGTGTGTGTTATGTCCATCTTCCTCCACAAGAACGCACCAAGCTTACTGCACAATCTGTTGAATGTGCTTTTCTTGGATATTCTCCTCATCAAAAGGGTTTTCTATGTTATGATCCTAACCTTCGTAGGATTCGGGTGTCTAGAAATGTCATATTCCAAGAAAATAAATATTTTTTTGCATCACATCATGACCTTGTCTCTTCTCCAGTTTCTGTTTTACCAATGTTTTCTAACTCTCATTCAGATCAACAATCATCTAAACCTCTCTTGACCTACAAAAGACGTAGTACTGCCACTCATGGGCCCCCTCAAGATAATTCCTTGGTTGCTGGTCCAGTAGAAGAACCAGAACCAGCTCCTCTACGACGCAGCTCACGCCAAAGCAATCCCCCAGAAAGGTATATCAATTGCATGACAACAACATTATCTTCTATTCCTATTCCTTCCTCTTATAAACAGGCCATGGAGAATGATTGTTGGCAGAAAGCTATAGAATCTGAACTTCTTGCCTTAGAAGAAAATCAAACATGGGATATAGTGCCATGTCCCTCATCTGTTAAACCTTTAGGCAGCAAGTTTGTGTTCTCTATAAAGCTGCGCTCGGATGGATCTATAGATCGTTACAAGGCTCGTTTAGTTGTGCTTGGAAATAAGCAAGAATATGGACTAGACTATGATGAGACGTTTGCTCCGGTTGCCAAGATGACAACCGTGCGCACCATTCTTGCTATTGCTGCGTCACAAGCTTGGCCGTTACATCAAATGGATGTCAAAAACGCATTCCTTCACGGTGACCTTCAGGAGGAAGTTTACATCAAACTTCCTAATGGTATGCCTACACCTTCACCTAATACTGTTTGTAAACTAAAACGATCTTTGTATGGATTGAAACAGGCACCAAGAGTATGGTTTGAAAAGTTTCGATCGACACTAATTGGTTTTGAATTTTGTCAAAGTCAGTATGATCCATCTCTTTTCCTACAAAGAACTCCTAAAGGCATGGTGGTGCTTCTTGTTTACGTGGATGACATCGTTGTGACTGGTTCTGATCAAGATGCTATTTCTAGGATCAAAAACCTGTTGCATTCAACTTTTCATATGAAAGAGTTGGGCCGTCTCACTTATTTCTTGGGTTTAGAGGTGCATTATCATCATGAAGGTGTTTTTCTAAATCAACAAAAGTATATTCAAGACTTGGTCCAGCTAGCTGGACTCACAAATGCAACCCCTGTTGACACTCCCATGGAAGTTAATGTTAAATATAGAAGAGATGAAGGTGACCACCTTGATGATCCCACTCAATATCGCAAACTGGTGGGAAGTCTCATCTATGTAACTATCACTCGCCCAGATATTTCTTTTGCTGTACACACAGTTAGTAAGTTCATGCAAGCTCCACGACATTTTCATCTTTCAGCAGTACAACGAATCATTAGATACCTCCTTGGCACCCTAAAGCGTGGTTTATTTTTTCCTGTTGGTTCATCAATCAAACTCCAAGCATATAGTGATGCCGATTGGGCAGGCTGTCCAGACACAAGAAAATCTACTACTGGCTGGTGCATGTTCCTAGGAAATGCTCCTATTTCATGGAAATGTAAGAAACAAGATTCAGTCTCAAAATCATCCACTGAAGCAGAATACCGCGCAATGTCTGCTGCTTGTTCTGAAATAATATGGTTGCGTGGACTTCTAACAGAACTTGGATTCTCTCAAGAACAACCGACTCCGCTGCATGCTGACAACACTAGTGCCATTCAGATTGCAGCAAATCCAGTTTACCATGAACGAACGAAACACATCGAGGTTGATTGTTACTCTATTCGAGAAGCCTATGATCGAAGAATCATCAATCTACCACATGTCTCAACATCTGTTCAAACAGCAGACATTTTCACTAAAAGTTTGACACGTCAGCGGCACAATTTTCTACTTGGCAAATTGATGCTTGTAGATTTACCAGCATCAATTTGAGGGGGGATGTCAATGGAATTAATGACAAATCAGATTTTATAAGATTGCACATTTATTTGTAAATAGTCAAATAATCATTCTATCAATTAGCATAATTAGTTGTAAATGTATATATGTCAGTTTAGCTAATTTAGTGGGTTGAAAGTCAACTTGAAAGCTTGTAATTGCATTGTATTTATATGAGAAATCAGAATGAAGAGGGACACAGTTTTGACCCTCATTTCTCTTAGTCTCTGAGTTTAACATCCCTCATTTCTCTTAGTTTCTCTGAGTTTAACAGATTACTTTACTTACTCTAAGGCCCTAGCCGCTCCAAGTGCCATCCGAATGCGAGCATTCCACGATAGTGATGCTTTGAATTCATCATCTGAGTGAAGTGCATCATATAGTGACCCGTTACTGCAGTACTCATAGATCAGAAGCCTTTGACCATGCTCTGAACAGTATCCAATAAGCTCAACAATGTTTGTATGTCTTATTCTGTCGAGACTATTTACCAATTCAAGAAACTCATCATCCTTATGGTGAACAGAGGCTCTTTTGTCAAGTTTCTTTACAGCAAGTAGCTAACAATTCAGAAGAAAAAAAGAGTAACCATCAAAATAAGAATCCAATCAAGGCATAAAAATAAGCTAGTGAAAGAGAATTGGACATTAATCAATTGCACCGATAAGCAAAAATCCTACCTTCCCATCAGGAAGCTCGGCCCTGTACACGGTGCCCAACATGCCTCCTCCTATAAGATTTTCTTGAGAAAAGCTATTTGTATATTGTTGAAGGGATGCAATGGTAAAACATTTTGCGAAAGTAGGAGGACTTGAACTTCTTAAGGATGGATCGACAGTAGTCCCTCTGTGGGAAGTGGTCGGCTCAACAATCACTCTCTTAGTAGGAAGCGAATGAGAAGTGGTTGGCTCAACGATCACCTTCTTAGTAGGAATTAAAGGAGGAGGGGGTGGCGGAGGAGGTGGCGGAGGCGGAGGAGGCACAGAATACACTTCAGGTGTGCTGATATCAATCTCATGATCTACTGGCTTTGCTATTGTCGCCATTTTTTGCACATCCTTCTCTTGCTTATCACGTGCATTTGGAATTGGAACAGCCCACACTCTCCTAGGCTCTTCTTGGCGATCGTCATTTGGCCTCAAGACATCCCTTGGTATTGCTGTCATTCTTTGCACGTCCTTCTCTTGCTTATCCTGTGCATTTGGTCCAGCCCACACTCTCCTAGGCTCTTCTTGGCGAACATCATTTGGCCTCGAGACATCTCTTGCCGGTACTGTTAAAATAAATCAAAATCATTTAACATATTTAAGTGGTAAATTAGTGGAACCTACCAATGAATAATTAATTGCAAGATAAATAACTAAATGAAGAGCTAAAAGCTATATGTATTTGCCTTTTTCTGTTTGACTAGGTGGTAGGACTATAGCCCCTAGACTGCTAGGACTTTGTTGTCTTTCACCTCCATATGCCCCAATTTGATGTCGCCTGGACCTTCGGTCAACCCGTTCCCTTCTACCACATCTTGGAATAAATAGAACAAGTGCTAGTACAAAAATAATGAATGCCAAAACACTGCCAATAACTATCAAAACCACCCTTTTGGTATGTTTGTTTGATTTCCCAGATTTTGACTCACTCGCTACAGTTGGTCCATCAGCCTGTTTGGTAGGTACACGGCCAGAACCAGAAGATGGTACTGGAAAAAATGGTGCTCCTGGTGGTGCTCCTGGCGGTGCTGTTACTGGAGAGCGAGAAGGAGGAGCATGAGTTGCCGTGGAGTTATCATTAAATGGATTTCCAGCTTGTCTGCATAATAAACATTATCTTAGTTACAGAAGCTACAACATTACAAGTGAACAAATATATCTTCTTCAAATTAAAATTTCTGATGCAACTAAAATTAATAAATAACAATAATGTAGTAGTACCACGTAATCTATGAGGACGACAAATAAAAAGACCTAAGACTCAACTTTATGTCCTGCTATTGCAAAAATAACAATAATATTTGGACCGCTTCCTAAAATATAGCACTATTATCCTTCTTCAATCTAAATTAAATGATGGAAGGTAAGATATTTGCTAAAGTTCCGCTACACAATAGCGGTATAGCGCCGTTGTAGCCACTATTTAACAAAACTGAATTTAACTACAAATTCCACACCTTCTGTGGATTTGACGGAGCCTGAACCACAAGTTTAAATACCAATAAAGAAAATGAGACATCGATTTCGGTGCAAAAGAAGTGTACCTTGCCTAATGCACAGCGACTATTACAAATTAGAATTTGCATGTAATCTTGACTCTTGAGACTTAATTTTAAACAACACATTGTTTCTTTTTACCCAACTCTTTAACTGGAGACATCTATTTGTTTTTTATTACTCTTAGAATTTGGGCTTAACCCTACAAAAACAGGAAGTAAGGCGAGGATCTTACCTATTTATGAACTCATTTTCAGGCCATATCCCATCCAGTGTAGGACTTGTAACACACCCTTCGCACCCAAGACTGACATCTAGAATGTGACCCTATAGCAGGTGATCCAATGGATCTTGGAAAGACACTAATACCATCTTAGAATTTAGGTTTTGGGCCTAACTCAACACTGCAAATTTGGCTAGTAAAGGTGAGGATGCCTTCCATTTATAAACTCATTTTCAGGTCATATCTCATCCAATGTGGGACCCTTAACAATTACAAATGCACTGCTTCATAACTTCTTTGGAAGGAGCAATATGAAAGTATCATATATTCTCTTTTGGCCTTGTTCATTCCTTGTTGGCTTAATTGCAAAGCCAGACGACTTTAAAATTAACAGCATCAAATGAATTTTCAAGAAAAACATATTTCAGACTCATAACCACCAAGTTCCATACATGTCCATTGTCAAATCTTCTAATTCAAGAAATTATCCAATTTAAGCAAAAAGAAGCATAATATGTAATATATTTATTGTTTAAGGCTTCACCTGAAGTTAGGGATGCTTAGCAACTTTGGAGGTATTGGGCCAGCAAATTGGTTGTTCTCGACATTCCTGCTCAAACAGGGATGACTAAACTTTAAGAGAGAATCAAGTAGGACTAAAAGTCTAAAATTGAAAAGATGACATTAAGTCCTATATACATCCTGAACGTTCTACAACTATAATGAAAAAAATTTAACAATATATCAGTCATAATTTATATGATGGGTTAAGAATAGTACAAATCTTTCAGAGGAAGGTCTTGTAAAACATCAAGTGTCCCAGATAGTTGATTATCCTGCAAGCGTCTGCCAGAAAGGAAGTAGTGAGTTTGGTTGATAATTGACAGAGAAAATATGTTATATTTAGATCTTACTAAGACAAAATACTAACAGTGTGGTCAAAGATGACAAATTCTCCACCGAAGGAGGTAGTTCCCCGCTCAGATTATTACTAGATAAATCTCTGCAAAACAGTTAATCACTTCATAAATGAAGTATGTTTAATGTAGAACGAAGAAATAATTTTAATTCAAATTTTCTATATTAATGTATTGTTTAAAACGAGGCCATACAGATTGATCAATTGCGTAAGAGACTGGAAAGCATCTGGTATTTCTCCAGTTAAATGATTGTTGTTAAGAGACCTGAAAGGAGATGATTCGTTATAATGTAGATAAACATGCATGAAATTTAACATCAGCTACCATACAAATATAATATAATATAATATAGAACATGCAACAAACTTACATGTCACTGAGTCCAGTTAAAGCAGATAAAGAGGTTGGAATACTTCCAGTCAACAGGTTGGCTGAAAGAAAACTGCAAGTAAAATCCATCACGTCTTTTAACAGAATTTAATGGAAAGAGTTAATATTACAGAAATGAGTTATTACGTACAAGTTTCTCATGGTAGCTGGCAAATTGGATGGAATACTTCCTCCGATGTTGTTGTTGCTCAAATCGCTACCTCCAAAATACACAGCAAGCAATGAAGATAATGCAGAAGAAACTTATATATACATTACTGAGGTTGAAATATATGTAAAAATCAAGGAGAATTATATTTACATTACTGAGATTGAAACAAATGTTGCCAGATTATCACCCAGTTCTCCTCCCAGATTTGCACCATTCAGAACACTGTCACAAATAAGATGATAAGAAAACTTACGATATTTATTCCGAGATACAACAACAAAAGCCTTTATCCACTAAATGGGGGTAAGCTACATGAATCAAACTAGTGTTGTCAATCGTGGAAAATAGCAATTTGTTTAAATTCTGCTATGTTATTATGCTCTATCGTCACTATTTCACAAAACAATAACGATTTGTTCAAATTTTGCTACGCTAAATGAAACGACAATGATGTCCAATAAACAAATAAATTTGAGAGATATCAATCAGTAACTCAATATGAAAAGTCAGGCAAAAGGGATGAAAACGTAACGTACATTTTTTGTATGAACGAACCATTACACTGAATGCCTTGCCACCCTTCTCCGCAGGGATCTCCACCACTAGAAACCCACCCAGGTAGAAGAGGAGATCCCAGTGAAGCATGTAAGCTATTAAGTGCAGCAACTGATAAAAACAAACAAAAATATTAGAACTCTTGTATACTGAAGATATTATTATGACATAATCAATCAAGAATATGTTGAAAGCATTAATGCATAAATTTTATCTTCTATATGAAGCACGGACACTCCTCGGATTAGGCGTGTCTCGGTGTCGGACACGTGTCGTGTCCGACACCAACATGACACCGAAACATATAATTATACTGAACTATATGATTTTTTTCAAATTTTTAGCAGTGTCGTGTTCAGTGTCCGTGTCCGTATCCGTGCTTCATAATCTCAATCAGCTACACAATTCAGTAACTCTTGACACATCAATCAAGACAAAGACTTGGTATTAAGGGCCTGTCTGGATTTAGCTTATATGGGCTTATCTACTGGCATAAGTTGTGAGACTGTTTGGGAGACTTTAAAACAACTTATGACATTTTTCATAAACCTTTCTCAGCTTACCTTCATAAATTCCTCCAAGATAGCTTATGAAAACAGCTTATAGCATATACAACAACAATTTGATTTTCTTTTACCATCTTCTATAAAAATAGCTTATGTAATCTTACACATAAGTGCTTATTATGATAAGTGGTTGTGCAGTTGTGCTATAAGCTGTATATCCGAACAGGCCCTAAATATACAGTTTACAGTTATGAAGTACTGACACAGACACAACAAATAATTTGAGATACGAAAAGTAATTAAATGTAACCACATGTGTCAGTGTCGCACACCAGACACGCTTTCAGTCTGAAAAGTCAATGCTACATACATTCATAGTTGAATTCAAAGAATCCTATTTCATTGCCAGTACAAACACATTATAATATTAATAAAATACCAATAGACAAAGTAAAAAAGAATATTTTACCATCAGTAGGATCAGTAAGAGAAGTTGAAATCTGAATTATACAAAGCAACAAAAATCCTAACAGAACATCTCCATAGATCTTCAAACTATATCTCTTCCAATCCATTGAACACCACCTTAATCTTACCAAATCACAAAACACTCATTCCAACCTCAATAACTTGAGTTCAGAGCAGAACAATGATGCAAAATGCCCCTGATTTTTTGTTTCTAAAAATAAAAAAGTGAACAATAGTTAGAATTTTTTGAGCTAAGCTCATGAAAAAGAAAAACAAACTTGGAGTTTAAACAAGCACACATGTTGCATTGCATCGAAAACAAGGAGAGTTTATAATATAATATAATAATGATTGTTACAACAAACAACAAGAGGAAAGTAAAAAAAACACTAACCTTTGTAAAAGAAGAACAAGAGAATAAGGTAAAAGGAACAAAGTGGCAAATTTGTTAAGTTAAGGTACAATGATAAACAAAGGTTGTCTCTTAAATTCTCTTTTCTTCCTCAGCACCGTCTCTCTCTCTCTTTCTCTAAGTCAAGGTCAAGACAAAAACATTAGGATAATTAATAGTAGCAGCCACGCTGTAAAGTATATTTTTCTGTACTAATTAATGTTGAGTTGAGATTATCTCTGCAATGCACATTTGACATTTTTAAGTTGCGTAAGAAAGAGAGTTTGATAATATTTTGCAAAAAATTAAAAGTGTGTTTAATTCTAAGATATGAAATTATATTTCTTGTAATAATGTTCCTAAGAAAACTATTTTTAGGAATGGCATTTTTAATCATGTAATTGGTTAAAATTTAGACTTCTTTGGAATATTTCTAAAATTTATTTAAAAATAAAATTTAAAATAAAATGCAAATAAATGTGAGTGGTATTGAAAATTTATAGTAAGTTAAATTGTATTTTTATGTGAATGTTAGATATTCATCATATTAGAATGAGAATAAGTGTGGAAATCATGTGTGACTCACATTTTAAAAAATATAATAAAATTAAACGCACCCTATAAATTTAAGTCAAATTTGTAATTTGTTATTAGCTTATTTTTAAGTTTGAATCTAACCATTTTAAAAGTATGCTTGAAGAATTTGTAAAAAAAAAAAAAAGTATGCTTGAAGAATTTATCTCATATGAACATATTTAGATAAATAACATGACGATATTTAAATAGGGTAACATTGTAATTGAATTATGAGATTAAACTTTACTTTGAAATTTAACAACATTTTAGAAAATTTAATTATATACGATATCATATTTTTAGTTAAGGTATATTATTTTTTGGGCAAATAGCCTAATGGCTAGAGCTCACACATTTTAAACGTGGATAAGTTAACATATATAATAATATATTTCAATATAAAAAGAAAAACTAATATAGATTAATAAGTTTAAATTATTGTAAAAGTTACAAAATTTGAAATTAATTCTTAGGAAAAAAAATCTAATATAATAATAGTGATAAAAAAATGTTATTTATATTTATTTTGGCTAAAAGGTTTTTTATGGTTTATAGCTTGACTCTTTTAGCATAATAGATTTATAAAAAAGTCTGGTCTCTGAAGTAACTTAAGTTGTAGGTCCTTGCTGAATGACTTAGCATGTTCTCACCACTATTGATTGATAGCGACTTCAAAGGATAAACAAGAAAATGTTTTTTGAGGTCTAAGACGGTCGTCATCTTTGTCCTGTCTAATTATTTATATAATGACACATCTGATCACTTTAATCTATGTAAGTATTTTTTTTAGTATGCATACCCAAATATAAAGGACTTATGATGAAAATTCTAGTGCTATAAGCTATAATGCTATAAGTGTATGTGTCAGTTGTTTATTCAAACGGGACCTTAATGTGATATTAACATAACTCTCCAAAACTTTTTTTTCTCAAAACAAAAAATTACTATATTCTTTTCTCTAAAAAAACAAATCATGTAGTTTTTTCACGGGTTCAAATTACACTATCATCCAAATTAAAAATCTTCGTATCATTGTCTTGTTGGATACTTTTAACTATCAACGGGCAACAAAGTTGTAGGAAAAAAAAATCAATGGGACTACTAGTAAAGGATAACTATAACTATAACTTCCACGTCAATAATATGTGGAATAATTAATGTCCACACTGAGAATATTATTAAAAAATAAATAGAAGAGTGATGAAGACTTTTCCACCATGGTTACTTTACTTCAAAAGTGACCGTTATTATGAAGAAGCAGCCGAGAAAGAAAGAAAGAAAAAGGAGCTTGAAGGGTTGGACTTGAAGGTCTTTGTCTTTGAACAGAATCTATGTGACATCGGTCGGTTTCGGTCGGAAATCGGTCTCAAAACCTGAAACCGCAGAAGCCCACGGTTGCAATTCCTAAAACCAATTCCGACCAATTTCAATCTCGGTTTACTCGGTTTTGGCTTAGTCGGTTTAGTCGGAAAAACGGGCGGCTTTAGTCGGTTTATTCTAAATTGGACTAGACTTTTTTATAAAAAAAATACTTTCAAATATAAAATTTTATTCTTGTTTATTCCCATAGTAATTCTAAAAATGGGTGGGTAAAGAGCATAATTTTTTAAAACTGGGCATTCAGCATATTAGTAATCTCTGTTCAAATTTATCTTAAAGTTAATCAATTGGCACTACGCAATAAATTACAATTTTACACCACTTTAAAGAGTCATATTAAGACATTAAATACAGTCATCCAAAATTAAACTAAACATTCAAGTTCTTTGACTATTATTATAAATGACTATTGCGAAGAATCTTGAACCTTGCTGCTGCAAAAAAAGCAATGAAAAAAGGGTGGTTATTCACAAATTATAATGATTCTCAATCTTAAACAGCTAAAAAAACAATATAAAAACCATTACCAATGATAATAATTCTCATTCATGAAAATGAAAACAGGGTGGTTATTCTTATGAACAAAGGTGAATATTTTACAAGTTAAGCCACATACAATTTTGAGATTATAAGTTCAATTATCCAGTAGAGACATACAATTTGAAAGACCAACTTAATTTAAGTATGCCATAAACATATTATGTTAACCATCTTCACTTAATAATAAGGAAAATTATACACAGCCAAACTAGCATAAACGCAGACTCACATACATTTGCACGCAAGAGAAACAACGAAAAACATTACCATTTTCTGTTGCTTTCAAAAGAATAAAAAGAAGTTGAAAATACACATTAACTTACCCTCATAATCAAGATCTCAGAATCATGAACTTAAAAAATACAGATTAGGATAAACTCATAACAGCAAAAAAACTCAAAATCAACATAATAGTAAAATAAAAAACAATCTATAGTTTATCAAAATAATCTCTTACCTTTTATCCATTTGTCAGTGACAACATTCGACTAACTTGCTTTTGATTTACAAGTGATAATCTGAAAAAATAAAGAACAATAAAACAAAGATGCATTAAGATCAGACAAATAACAAACAAAATAAAAAAAAAACAAGTTAATACTCTATTATTCAGAGATAAAATCAAAACGTAAACTAACAACAAATTTATGTATTGTTTGTCAAAAACCATAAATTAAAAATCACAAAATCGAAACCCTAGGTTTTACCTGCTATCAATCAGTGACAAAACACGCAAAGCTTTTATCTTCAGATGATGATAAACCACAATTTGTTGACAACAATAAAAAGCCTAAGTCAAAACAAAAGTGTTTGAGATGAAAAATTGGATCTTTGATTTGATGAACTCGAAACGAAACAAACATATAACTTACAGTCTTACGACATAGATCGTCGGTAGAGTGAAGAGAGAGGACGACAGGGTGAGAAGAGAGAGCGGCGCGGTGAGATGAGGGGAGAGAACAGCGTAGAAGAAGGGAGAGTGTATATGTGTGTGAGCGGCTGCTAGGTTTTTTCGTGTGGTTACAGAGAAGTGAGAATGAGAAGTATTTATATATGCGTTAAACGACACCGTTTCATGTCTTTGTATATGTATTTTTTTAAGATATGTGGGTTGCAGGGTGTAACTAGAAATATACATACTAGATATCTACTGGATCGGTCGGTGTTGGGCACCGTTGGGCCACAAAACATGGACCGAACCGACCCACACATAACCAACACAACCCAGTCTTTTGGGCCCGTTTTACCCGCCAAACCGTTTAACCCGCCCGACTCGGTTTTCAATGGGCTGGGTAGCCCGGTTTCGGTCGAAAACGAGATTTCTGTCCAGCGCTAGGACACACACACTAACCCCTATTAATTAAGTATACTTCTTATCAATTAATTAATGTGCTCTTCTATAACTCACTGTCACTTTGTACAATAGGATTCTTTATTTCATTTTTAAAAAAAATCAAATGATTATATAGACACTAAAATAACATAGGCCATGAAAAATAATTACAAGAAAGTCCCAATCAAAAAGAGACATATATGTCTCCAAACTAGTAATAACACCCGTGCAACGCACGGGATATTCTATGTTTAACATTGATAGTTAATTTGTCAATTACAAAATATTTGTAATTACCATTTGAGAATGATAATCTATTATAATATCTATGTAGTTTTTTTATTTCTAATATGGATGTAGTTTTTTTTTTAGACTTTAAACTTAAGATTTACCGATACTAAGACTACATAAAAATCTATAGCCCCCTATGCTTACTTTTGACTTAATGATACCAAAACTATATAAAACTCTATAGCCTACCGTATCTTTTAAAAATAAAAAATTGTAGGCCTTAACGATAAGAAGACTAAATGAAACACTATAAAAAATGACACATTTTGGACAATTAACAAAACAAACGGAGTAGGATATAAATCAAAAGAAATTTATAACATTATTCCATCAACATTCAATGCCTCTAATATTAGCAAAACTAACACATACATTAGACTTTCTGAAAACTATGGTGTTGGTTTAATTTTCTGAAATTCCTTGTAAAAGCAATTACATACTTTATGTGTGGTTATGTGGTTATACCAATACTAATATACTTCCCAGACAATTCCTTCTTTTGGTCAAGATACTTCACAGACAATTAGTTATACTAATATGTGCATAAAAAGGGAAAATAGAAACTAAAATGCACATATGAAAGTCTGATTGATATTATTAATTGATTATTATACGTATAATTGTTTATACTATTTGTTTATGATAATACACTATACACTATATATGTATGTGCACAAATAATACTACTGAAATGATGGGAGTAAGAAGTGGTGAATCTGAATCCTTGATAGTATTAAAAAGACATACACTAATTCACAATTAAAATTGTCCAAATAATTTTTTTTTATTAGCCCCCCCAAATTGGAATCAGGGTAGAATCAAACCTGAGACATTGGACATACAAAGTAGTAATAGAGAGTTTCAAAGAAGACAAATTAAGACATAATTATAAACCCGACATCATACTCAAAAGCAGCAAGCCTTCTCATTCTTTAAGTTCTTCTTAGGTGGAAGTTGAAAGTCTAGTGTTGTTAACTTGGAGAGCTTCTTCACGTTGGAGTCAAGTCATAACTATTTTTTAGTAACAAATCATATGTTTACAAAGTAACAAAATTTAGCATGTTAGTATATCTTCAGATTTTGGATAATACATGAAATAACAATGACAATATCTCTGTTGCATATTGGTTTTCCAATAGTTCATTGTTAATTGTTAATTTAACACATACACTGATTACAAAGATAATTCTATTGGTAATTGTTCAATCCATAGGCTTCAGAAAACAAAATCCTGTTGAATTTTTCTAGGGAACTATGAGGCATGCAAAGACTAATGCAAGAAAACTGCAAGTTGAAGTCCTGTTAAAGCCAACCATATTAAAGCATGACAAAGGGTGATGCAAACAAAACACAATATTCTTCAGCACAGATCTAATCGCCTCTCAAAATTACCAAGGAAATAAAACATCTAGCCTATATATCGATACTTCAAGTTGGTTAGATAAAAGAAACATAGCTAGTAAAAGCAAAATAATGACATACAGACCACAATATATTCAAAGAACTTATCGATTTAATAATACTCTAGCACAATGCAAAGAGATAGAGTCTACCTTATTGAATTCTTGAATATAACTTGAACAATCATGACTAACATAAGAGCTGGAGATGCTCTTTGATTGAGCAAGCAGGTCCTGCTATTTGATCTACAACTATAAGAAAAGGAAAATAAATCAAAAATTGCCTGTAAACTGTGTTTCATCATTGACATTTAGCCAATATCTTAGTGTACGTTTTGATACAATATAATCTTGAAACTACAGTTTGATCGAGAACCAATCATATAAGAGTATAAGAATACCATAATATTGCATCTAATGTTCATTATGACAAATGCAGGTAAAGCACCCAAAAAAAAAACTGTAACGTATTTCCATTAAGATGACTATAAATTCAGTTTAGCATATCAGCAAGAATAAGTTACAAACGGTTTATTTTGTGACCAACGAAAGTGAAAGTATATATGAGACAAATGCAAATTGCAAAATTTTATGAGAGAAATACTAATGAAAGCAGAGTAAAAAAGATCTCTACTAAGAAAAAACATGTGATCACAAAATAAACCTCTATCACACTGGAAGTTGAAATCCAACAAATTAGCCAACATAAAGTGAAAAATATTTCAATTGCTTACCAATTCACCACTTATTCCTGCAAGTTTGAGGCTTTGCAAGGACAGAAGGAAGTCAGGGACCTTCACCAACAAAACCTGTATCAAAACCAACATGAGGGAAGATTTCAGTTGTCAATACTCATGATGGCTTACTCCTCAAAGAAAAGACGTCTTTTGTATATAATTAGTTAGATTAGGGAGAAAAAAAAATGAAAAACCAAAAACAGAGACATGTGGTTAGGAGGTAGAAGAAGGAAGAAAAGATATAAAAATGAGATAAGAGTTTGAGAGATTCAAATTTTGAAAAGTGGAGAGAGGGGAAAACTTGATTCAATTTGAATTTGAGTGGTACATAGCTTGTCTTGGAAGCTGTCACTTATAGTGTGGGTGTAAGGAATCTTTCACCCAAAATGGATGTGAAGTTTATGAAGCTAAGAGAAAGGTGTGAAGTCTTAGAGCATCTACAATGCTAGAACCAAAATTTTGTTCTTCAATCATTTTTTATGGGTCCATAGATGACACATAGGATTTAAGAACTATCACTCATTTTTACTCCAATGCAAGAACCATATTTGTGTTCTTATATTACTTTTTAGGGTCCCACAATAGACCCCACATATTTCTATTTATTTTCTTATATCACTCATTTTTCCCTTTATTTTCTCTCTCCCTCTTCTACTTTTACTGACACAAAACCTGCTAGAACATGTTCTTCCCATGGAACTGTTCACCAACCTGGCTTGCCATGTCACTCTCCTCCAATGGAGTAAAAATTAAGAACATGTTTTTTCACTCTAAGAACATCGTAGAACATAGCACTAAAGTTGCTCTTAGAAGCTAAGAGAAGAAAGTGAGGCAAACTACAACATCTTTTTTTGTTGTTTTGTGGTGAAATTATGGTCTAGTGTAAATGAGCTGACGAGAAAAAGAGTTATCCTGAGACCCAGCTCATAGTTGGTTTGCATTTGAATTGGAAAAGCTAAAAAAGGATAAAAAAGTGTACTTTATAATTTTGATGATTAATAGGTGGAGTTGCTTATTGATTGACACTTCGAATTTGTTACTAAAAACATGTGATGAAAAGGTCTAATATTAAGATTACAGGAACTAAGGTACAAAGAAATCCTTCCCTAAAAAAACATTTACAAAGTATTACATGACACTAGAAATGGAGATAACTTGTGCTCCAAGCAAGAGTGTGTAGTTTAGTTGTTTGCACAATAAGCTACTGTAGTACCATAGTATGTTATGGTACTCATGCATTTAGCTATATATAGCCTTGTAACTATTGATCAACTATGCAATAATAATACATTTTTCTAGTTTCATAATATGGTATCAGATTTTCCCTCAAGGGAAAGTTTGTTACGGTCCTTGTAACCGTTTTCCGTTGTGCCTTGTAGATGAAGTTTTGTTGAATCTGCATCTTCTTCCTTACTTTTCCTCCAGTTTCGTTGCTCAATTTGCAACACTTCTCGTTGATTTTGCGAAGAAGTTTCTAATTCTTCTTCGTTGTTGAGTTTTGTTTTCACTCAACTTGTTTTTCTCTGTTCTTTGATTTCGCCCCTTTGCTCTGTTTCGTTTTTTTGCCATTATTGCTACTTCATCTTCTTCGTTTCCTTTCTCATGGCGCGTAACAACAATCAGCAACAACAATCTGACTCTGAATCTGCGTATTTTGTTCATCCAAGTGAAGGTCTAAATTCTGTTGTAGTTTCCCCCAAATTCAATGGTTCTAACTACCTCGCATGGAGTCGTCCTATGCAACGTGCTTTAGGTGCCAAGAATAAGCTTCCTTTCATCAATGGAACTCTTCCTGTGCCTGATATTGATGATCTGAACCGTAATGCTTAGGAACGATGTAATCACCTCGTTCATTCTTGGTTAATTAACTCGGTTTAAGATTCAATTACGCAAACTATTGTCTTTCATGATAATGCTTTTGAGGTTTGGGA
The DNA here is from genome assembly GCF_051527215.1 of Medicago sativa. NCBI lineage: Eukaryota > Viridiplantae > Streptophyta > Magnoliopsida > Fabales > Fabaceae > Medicago > Medicago sativa. Next base: position 48,522,599 of record NC_140752.1, on the reverse strand, counting down.
AGACCTCAAAGAACGATTCTCCAAAGTTGATAGAATTTGTATTGCTCAGTTAAGATCTTCACTGAACACTCTTAGGCAAGGTACCAAATCTGTATTGGATTATTTCACAGAGATGAAGGCTTTATGGGAGGAATTGCATTCACATAGACCTCTTCCCAATTGTCATTGTCCTTTTCAGTGCAAGTGTGATGTTGTGAAGGTACCTAAAACCTATAGAGTTAAAGATCAGATTATTCAATTTCTTACTGGTCTAAATGAGCAGTTTTCAGTTGTTAAGACTCAGGTTCTCTTAATGGATCCTTTTCCTTCATTGAATAAAGTGTTTTATTTGGTTATTCAAGAAGAGGGCAACAATGCTTCTGTTCCTGCTATGGTAACTCTTGAAGATAGCAGTGTTTCACTCAATGCTTATGATGGAACAACTTGTGGCTTTATTGCAGCAGGCTAACTTGATTCCCTCATCCTCACCTTCTTCCTCTAGTCCTGCCACCAATCATATTAGTGTTCCTCAAGTTTCTTCCATCTACACCACTCCTTCTTCATCAAGTATAATCAATGCCACTATTTGTTCTTCATTATTTGATTCCTTTTGGTTAATTGATTCTGGTGCTAATGAGCACATTTGTTGCAATTTGAATTTGTTTAGCTCCTTTCACCCTACTTCTTTTGTTCCTGTTACTTTACCTAATGGTTCCACTGTCACTGTTACTCATTCTGGTAATATCACATTTAGTTCCCAATTTTATCTTAAAAATGTTCTTTACTCTCCTCATTTTAAATTGAATCTCATGTCTGTGGCCAAAGTTTGTGAATCTCTATCTTGTGTATTTCAATTTTCACTTAATTAATGCATCATACAGAACTCAACAACCCTGAAGATGATTGGTTTGGCTAATCAACAAGATGGATTATACAAGTTCCATGCTTCATCTATTTCTCCTAATAAAGTGGCATCTAGTTTAAATTCAAGTGTTTGTAATATACTTGTTTCTTGTAACTCAAGTAATGTCATTCGAAATAAACCCATTTGGCATTTCAAACTTGGACATCTCTCTCATCAGAAATTGAATATGATGTCTTCTTTGTACTCAAATATTATTTCTGATAATAAAAATTCTGTTTGTGATATTTGTCATTTTGCCAAGCAAAAACATTTACCTTTTTCACTTAGTGAATCCCATGCTTCTTCTAATTTTGAGCTTTTGCATCTTGATATTTGGGGCCCTTTATCTGTGTCCTCTATTCATGGTCATAGATATTTCCTTACTATTGTTGATGATCATAGTAGATTTTTATGGATTATATTGCTCAAAACTAAGTCTGATGTTTCCCATCATGTCAAATCCTTTATTAAAATGGTTCAGACTCAATTTAATGTCACCCCCAAATGTATCAGATCTGATAATGGCTCTGAATTTCTCATTCCTTCATTTTATGAGTCACATGGTATTTTACATCAAAAATCTTGTGTTGAAACTCCCCAACAAAATGGTAGAGTTGAGAGAAAACATCAACATATCTTGAATGTTGGGATGGCTCTTTTGTTTCAGTCCAAGCTTCCTACTTCCTATTGGTCTTATGCTATCTTACATGCAGTTTTCCTCATTAACAGAATACCTACTCATTTGCTTCAGGGTCAGTCACCTTATTATGTACTTCATCAAAAATTACCTGACATCAACACTTTCAAAGTGTTTGGTTGTTTGTGTCATGCCTCTTCTCTTCAATCTCATAGAACTAAACTTTAATATAGAGCCAAAAAAACAATTTTCTTAGGTTACAAGTCAGGTTATAAAGGATTCATTCTTCTTGATATTCATTCCAGAGAAATTTTTGTTTCTAGACATGTTGTTTTTCATGAATATTTTTTTGCCTTATCCAAGTAATAATGATTCTATCACCACTCAATGGGACTATTTTTCACCTGTTCAAACTATCATCAATGAGCCTGTTGATACTTCACCACCCCCTCCTATCATTGATGATGATGACTATTCACATTTTCCCTCTTCTACATCTATACCTAATACTTGAAATTCTCCTTCCCTTACCAATCCTCCACCTGCTCTATTACCTGATATTCATCAATCACCTAGAAAATCAACAAGAAATAAAACTGCTCATGTGTATCTTCAGGACTATGTCTGTAATCATTTACATGTTTCTCCTTATCCTATTTCCAATTATGTGTCTCATCCAAATTTATCTAACACTCATTCTCATTTTGTCATGTCTTTACACTCTCACACTGAACCCAAAACTTCTACTGAGGCAAGCAAGCATGACTGTTGGAATCAAGCTATGCAAGTTGAACTATCAGCTCTTGAGACAACTGGTACTTGGAAGATTGTTGATTTACCATATCACATCAAACCAATAGGCTGCAGATCGATATACAAAGTCAAACATAATGATTATGGCTCAGTTGAGAGATATATGGCTAGATTGGTTGCCAAAGGTTACACTCAAATTGAGGGTCTTGACTATTCTGATACCTACTCACCAATTGTCAAAATGACCACCATCAGACTTGTTATTGTTTTAGCCTCCATACATAATTGGAATCTTCACCAATTAGATGTTAACAATGCCTTTCTCCATGGTGAATTGCAAGAGGATGTTTATATGATGCTCCCTCCTGGTGTTACTTCCCATAAACCCAATCAAGTTTGTATACTGCTTAAATCATTATATGGTTTAAAGCAGGCCAGTAGAAAGTGGTATGAGAAGTTAACTTCCATCCTTCTTCAACAAAATTACACTTAGGCTACTGCAGATCATTCTCTATTCACCAAACAGACTGATTCCTCTTTCACCATCCTTTTGGTATATGTGGATGACATTATATTGGCAGGCAATTCACTATCTGAGTTTCAACACATAAAATCCATTTTGCATTCTTCATTCAAGATCAAAAATTTGGGATAATTGAAGTATTTTCTTGGTCTTGAAGTTGCTCACTCTAAGCAAGGCATTTCATTATGTCAAAGAAAGTATTGCTTAGACTTATTATCTGATTCAGGCACCATCAGTTCCAAACTTATTTTCACACCTTCAGATGCATCCCTAAAGCTCCATAATGATTCTTCTCCACCTTATGAAGACATTCCCTCCTATAGAAGATTGATTGGCAGGCTTCTTTACCTCAATTCCACTGGACCAGATATCACTTTCATCACAAAACAATTAAGCCAGTTCCTCTATAAGCCAACACAAACTCATCATAATGCAGCTCTAAGGGCGCTTAAATATCTTAATGGTTGTCCAGGCAAAGGCTTATTTTTTTTTCCCAGAAACTCTTCCCTTCACTTACAAGGGTTTTCAGATGCTGATTGGGCTGACTGTGTGGATAGCAGACATTCTATTTCTGGCCAGTGTTTCTTCATAGGTTAATCTTTGATTTCATGGAGAACAAAGAAACAAATCACTGTTTCTAGGTCCTCATCTGAAGCTGAGTACAGGGTTTTGGCTTCAGCCACTTGTGAACTGCAGTGTATCCTCTATTTACTTAAGGATCTTCACATTCAGTGCTCCAAGCTTCCTGTGTTGTTTTGTGACAACCAGAGTGCTCTCCATATAGCTGCCAATCCAGTATTTCATGACCATACAAAGCATTTGGAGATTGATTGTCATTTGGTAAGAGAGAAGCTTCAAGTTGGAATCATGAAACTTTTGCCTGTTTCTTCTCAGGACCAACTTGTTGATTTCTTCACTAAGTCATTGCTTCCTCAACCCTTCAATATTCTTTTATCCAAGTTAGGGTTGCTAGATTTGTACCAACCTCTAACTTGTGGGGGGCTATTACATGACACTACAAATGGAGATAACTTGTGCTCCAAGTAAGAGTGTGTAGTTTAGTTGTTTGTACAATAAGCTACTGCAGTACCATAGTATGTTATGGTACTCATGCATTTAGCTATATATAGCCTTGTAAATATTGATCAACTAAGCAATAATAATACATTTTTCTAGTTTCATAATACAAAGAAATTCTAAGTAACATTTTTTTAGGGAAAATTTTAAGTAACATTATAATCCTCCTTAAAAAAAAGTAACATTATAATCCAAACAAATAAGGGGCCGAGAATTCCAATGGTAAAGATCAAAATAAATCCCTTCTTTTTAGATTTCATTCATGGCCAGGATAAGAAATTTACTATATTGATATATTTTCTTCATTCATCTCATGCTACCGAAAAATCAATGAAATAGGGAGCTTAATTTATGAGAGATCCTCCTCATTTACTAGAGAGACAAACACAAGTTAAATATTAATGGAATTCACTTTTAAAAATATTTATATAAAAAAAAGGTAGGCACTGCCAATATCTCACTTGTATATATCTTTCTCATGAATTGGGCTCCTCATTTAGGATCTTAACCCCTAAATAAGGTACTTACGTAGTCCCCGTGTTTTTATTTAGTACCTCATTGTACTCTAGATCTTTCTTTTTTTACAAAACCAAACTCAATGCATTCCATTTAATAAAATATAAAATAGTAGCAATACAATTGGGGATCAATTCATGAACATGAAAGTTAGCATATAATAATGATGCCCTTCGAAAGAACAAATGACATAATTTACTTATCTCTGAATAAAACTTATCCTAAAATTTGGGAAACGATTCAATAGCATTCTTTAATCATCCATAATTGTGCCTAATTCATTTGGTTTAGGTATTATCGGTGATACCGTCAACAAAAGCTTTGCAACCCAACTCAATAGATACTCTTTCCATACCCAATTCTCCTAACCATTTCAGCATCTCTTTAAGGGTGCATGCCTCGGTTTCAACGAGCGGTGATGAGCAATGGGACGAAGCAGCCTTCGCCCGAACAATTTGTCATGTATGGTCTATAATACACATTATGATGTCAAAACGACAATGCTCCATGCACAAGGGTACATCAACGCATGTGAGAGACTTTCTAAAATGTTTGCTCTAACTGCAAACAAGTTAATTCGTTTTTTCACTAGTTCTAACAAGTTAGTGTAAACTGAACAAATGAACAGACTCTTTAGGATTTCTAAAATATGACTTGAAAATAAATCCTGACACTGTGTTTTTTTTAAGAGAAATTGAAAAGAGAGAAGATGTGAAGAGAGAAATAGGAGAGAGATACTACACTTCTTCTGTTTGGTATGCAAAGAAATAGGAGAGAGATATCACAATTACGTGGGGCCTGCCACTTTTTGTGGTCTTCTCTAATATGCGAAGAAATGGGGAAGAGATTACTATCTTTTTTATATTTCCATCTATGCCCCTTGTTCTTTCCACAAACCAACAATAATAAGGCCACCTCACCACACACACCACTGTGTACATGCTAGGCAAGTAGAACACGGCGATTGCAAAATTCAACAAAAGTTGGTAAAATAATAATAAAACGACCCTCTCAATAATAATAAAATGCAACGAAAATAAATATTAACAATAAAGTAACCGATAAAAAAATTTAAAATAAAATGTAGAGTAAATTAATTTAATAATACACTTAGCATAAAGAAATATTAAATTTGATTTTCTAAGTGTATTATTAAATTAATTTATTGTACATTTTATTTTAAATCATTCAACTTCTCTTTCTTCTATTTCTCTCATCTTTCTCTTATACCAAACAATACATCAAATCTACTATATATCTCACTTCTTTCTCTCTTCTCTCACTCTCTCTCACCTATATCCCTCTTCACAATTTCTCTTCTAAACCAAACACACCCTAAGTGTTTTGCTCTTTTTGATCAAGAAAGTTGGCCCTTTGCTCAAGTCCTTTGAATTTCCTTTGCTGAAAGAGGAATTATTCGTTGCTCTCTTCGTTCTTGATGTCCTTTGTCTATTTGTACACGTAGATAGAAGAATAAAAAAGAACTGCTCTATCAGGTTGTACTTGCAGTGAATACAATAATAGAATCTAGGGTTTAGACTGTTTATGAGATGCCTTGAGAATGACTCCAAGGGTAGTATTTATAGCCCTTTGTGGGCTTGTTTTAGCGTGACTTCAGCCCGAAGCAAGCCAGGCTTTAAGTCTTTTTACTAAGCTCTAGATGCTTCTAGAAGCTAGTTGAGGCGGCGCCTCTAGAAGGGCGCGCCTAGGCCTCAGAAGCCCTTATGGAGGACGCCTGAGCCTTTCTAGAGGGCATTCGAGCCCTTAGGAATATATTGATGGTCCACAGTCCCCTAAGCACGAGTCTTGGGACAAGGCGAAGTGATGAATTTGTAAAGATGGTCGTATAGGATGCTTTAGAGTGTTCTAGATGTTTCTAGAATCCTTTTGAGGTGACACACTTAAGAGGACGCGCCTAAGGCCATTTTTGGTTCTTCTGGAGGGCGCTTGAGCCCTTAATTATACATTAACTGTCCACAACCCCCCAAGCACAAGTATTGGGACAAGGCGAAGTGGTTAGTTATAATGTTGCTCTTTCGATTTTGGAGTATGGGAAATAGTTGCATTTTACATGTCCTTCAGCGATCATTGGTGTATGGCATGGGCGAGCCCTTTGTGGCGCTATTGTACCCTGCAACTTTATTTTGTTCTTTTTTAGGTGTAGCTCAAGTTGAATTCCATGTAGATTTACTCATATTTTTTCCATTTGAAGTACATTTTTTCACTACAAGAAATTTGCCATATAGCAACGGACACATTTAGCAACTGCAAAAATAAGCGGTGCAATAAATAAGATATAGCAACCAAAATTCCAATCTACCGTTGGTATAGGGTATGAGAGAAAAGGCGCCAGCAGTTTTCACAAAATTTTCATATGCCTTCAGAACTTAAGTCTATAAGCGCTCAAATTTTTAGCCTCTTTTAATTTATTATTTTTTTCAACTTTTTCTTTCTCTCACAAAACAAAACTGCTCACACAGTAAAAACAAAAATTTCACAACCCTACACCCATCCTTCAATCGTAAAACCCATCTTCAATCGCTCAATATTTCCAGTTCCTTAATTCGATTCATTGTAAACCCCATCCTTCCCTGAAATCAATTCAATCTCTCAATCAAAACCCCCAAATCACTTTTCTCCAAATTGGCTGTTGCTCAAAACCCAAAACCGATTTCATCCTCCTCTTCTGTCATAACTTGTGCAGAGAAATCGATTTCCTCTTCCATGCGAGCTCTCACTAGTGCAAAATTGACATAAGAATTATTTATATTATACCTATTTTATTAAAAAAAGGTGTGAAATATAATTGAGGTCGCAATTTTGTAAATATATTAAAAAAATTGTTTTAGTGGTAACCTTTAAAACTTGATTTTAAGAATAATCAAGTGTTAAATATGGAAAAAAATAAGGTGGCAAACTTGTAAATATCATTCCATACCTAATTTTTTTTTTAAAAAAAGGTATGTTATATTTTATAAAATCCAAATTAATCAACTGAAATTGACATAGAAGAGAATCGAACTCAAGACCTTTATTTTATAAAATCCAAATTAATCAACTAAAATTGACAATTATTAATCAACTAAAATTGATAATTGACATTAATCAACTAAAATTGATAATTGACATAGAAGAAAATCGAACTCAAGACCTTAACATCATCATTCATGATATCTCAAGCCAACAACACTAAACCAAATTTCAAAATTACGATTTTTTTTCCATCTAATACCCACTAAACTCTCTCAGATTCTAACTAGAACTCTTTCATTGTACTAAATAATTATAATTTATAATTATAATTATATTATTATATGTAATTGAAAATCAAATAATCAAATAATATTATAATAAAACCCACTATGAACGAACCAAACCTTCACCTTTGCACACCAACAATCGCAAAACCATTATCATCACAATAGGAAATCGCCACAGCCCTCAACCACCTTCGCACCGCCGATCGTAAGGCTAAAACTCAGCCTCGTTCTCACTAATTCCCTATTAATTCACTTTCCCTCTTCCTCTTCTAGAAACTCAATCTCATCTTCACGTTCTTCGTCGATTCCTATCACGTACGAAACTCACTATCTATTCGGTTCCTTCATCCTCGCTCTCAATCTCTATCGGTACATATTTCCTCTTCATCCCTCACTCTCGATCCAGTTCCTCTTCCACAGATTTTGTACGATACTCTCCGTGAAACCCTCATCCACCAATTCACACTCAAGCCCTCGACCTCGGTTCTTGTTGATTCACTCTCAAACCCTCAATTTCTAGATTCTTTTGTATGTTAATCCTATCAATCATACGTTAGGCCAAACCACCTTATTAGCCAAACAAATTCTTCCATCGATCGTCTCACCAAAGGTATCTTTTGCTTATTCCTTTTTCTTTATCTACTGATTTTGTAACATTGTGCTCAAATTTCAAAACTAATTCTTGTGTTATTTGGTTTTAAGAAAATTTGGATGGTTGATTATATTATCAAATACCAAAATTTAACTCGATTTGTTTAGACACATGTCTAGTGATTATGTGAATGTGAGTGAAAAAGAAGTCATACTTTGATTAGTTTTGAAAAGTTCTCATAAGTTTTAATAGTTTTGAAAAGTTCTCATGAGTTCTCATTTGTTTGTTGATTACTTGCAGCAGCAATAATGTTAGATTGTATTTGTTAGAGATGTTCACTGTAACAACTCACAACCTTAAACCCTTATGCATTACGACTGAAAAGTCACCGTGTGTGACGTCACCTGCGAGTGTTGTTGGTTTCTTTTGCGACGAGACCTGCGTGTTATGGCATTAGAGTTGCTGAGAAACTGCTTCTGCTGAAGGTAAATATTCTGAGTTTTGTTCACCGTGTGTGTGCCTTGTTGAGTTTGTGTGATTATTTCTTTGATTTGAGTTATTCATTGTGTTTTTGTGAATTATTTTAATACTCTTTTATATTCTTGTTATAGTTATGAGTTTGTGTTCATGCTAATCTGATAACTTTTAATCATACAAGAGTTGTTTATGTTGTATAATGAAGGAGCTACCAAATTATCAACTGTGCAGGTCAACCACAGCTTAAGTATGTCTAAGGGATGTATTTCGCATTATGGTATGTTTGTAAGCATGTCATCACTCAATATGAAGGAGTAAGGGCTTCTGTGAATTTTCTTTATATAACAACACAATACTCATGATTAATATACCTCAATATAGTTAGGATGCAATATACATGATTGATTGTATGTTCACTCTGATAGGTTAAACAATGTGTTTATATGAGCTTATTGGAGCTCGTGGCTATATAACTAGATTAGGATACTTCCCAGATTAGTCTTTTTCTAGTCCGATATATCGAATTAGCACATTATTAGTCCCTTTTTAGTCCAATTCATTGTATTGTCTCATTATTTTCATGTTAATCTTATTATTTGTTATCATGCTTAGATGAAGGGTTCTGATGTCGTTTTTTCTATTCTTTTCAAAACCTGTATCTGCTCTTGCTTATGTTATTCCTATTATTGTTCTTTGAAGCACATTAAGAGCTACTAGTTTACAAGAAAAAATGAAGGTAGATTACAAAGACTTTTGTTTAGAGTTACTATCATTTTTAAAAATTCTCAAGTAACCTAATCTTTAGAGAAACGACTGAATTTGTTATATTTAGGGAATTAGCCTAATCTTTTATCTTTGAATTACTATGTGTAGAATACATATAACTAATATTTTATTTATGCAAGTTTGAGTACTGTCATTTGTGCAGGTTTGAGTACTAATATTTATCAAGTAGGCTAAATAATATTTTATTTTCGATGCTTGTCTTTAGTCTACTTGATAGGTGAAAAGTATTATTTAATTATTTGAATTGATAAATATATAGGAATACTACTTACATCCAAGAGTCAACAATTATTTGTTTTTATCAATCATCAATGAAATATGTTTTGCAGAAAAACTTGTTTAATTCTTTTTTTTTTTGATTACATGACTGCAGTTTGAAAGTTCCTTGAAAAATAAAACCACTAAGTTTCAAGCACTGCATGTGAATTTTTACAAAGAGAAAACCACTTCTCTTCAGACCTTGCAAGGTACTTCTTATACCATTATCATTTGAGGCACTAATTAGCATTATTTTTTGTGGGAGTTGAACTTTTAATACACTGAAGTTACTGATAGTATGATATTTTGCCAGCCACTGAAACATGTATTTGTAACTACTATGAAATTAGGTGCTAAGGATACGACCGAGATGATAGTGGGAAAAATGTTAAACCTACTTTTACATGGCATAGACGTTTTTTTGTCAATGAGATTTCTTTTAGGATTGTGTGTATTTTCTCCTTGTTGTGTTTTGTTATCGTAGGCGTAGGCTTTGTGTTGTGTGTTTCCTGTTGGATTCTAATAATTCTCTCTCCCCCCCATGTTGCAGACAAGTGAATTTGTTAAGGTGAGAGGTAGTGGCAAGTTTGAAGTTTACTTCCTTGCAGCATCCGTTAAAGTGTGTGTCGGCTTCAAATATGATTCAACAATTGTGTTGATAACCTTCTCCGTTCCAATTCCTCAAGAGGAGATGCTTAAATTGTTAATAGAAATCCGAGCTTAAGTCATAAATATGTTGTATTAAGTTAATTCTATAAGGATAAGAGCTTTTGTACCATGTAGCTTTGTTAGATTGTAAGATGTTAGTTTCACATGTTTGTAAGACTTGTTAATTTTACAATATAATTGAAATTTTCTTTTATTTTGCTTTAAATATTGTGTGGTGCATATAAAAAAAGTGTAAAACTTTTGTTATTAAAAAACTATTTGGTTCAGACAAATATTTATTTGTAAAAAAAAAAAAGACCTATAGCAACTGGCAGTCTGGTCCTATACCAACAGATATACAGGTTGGCCAAAGCAATTTAACAGGTGTAAAATACCGTTGCTATAGCTCCGAAATCTTTAGCAACAAGCTAGTTATCCGTCGGTATAACCTATTGGGACGGCATTTCTGCCGTTGGTATAAGCATAGTATCCTAGACGGCAGCAGGTGGTCGTTGGTATAGGTTTTATGACCTATACCAACAGTTTTTGGGACCTTTACCAACGGTTTCTGCCGTTGCTAAATGGCAAATTTCTTGTATGTGTAGGATTTAATTTTAGCATTGATTTTGACGTCTTTGGCTATGTTAGAATCCTTGAGAGAGGCCGCGACATAGCCTCTTGTAAAGGTTAACATTTAGGGCAACTTTACTTTATCCGAGTTTTTTATAAGGGCGTTGTTTGGGCGTTTTTGGCTCGCATGATTGTAGAACTCAGCCTTGTACTAGGTTGACGTTTTAGGCTCACTTGTTTGTAGAATTCACCACCTCATAGCCTTGTACAAGGTTGACGTTTTAGGCTCACTTGTTTGTAAAATTCGCCACGTCAGAGCTTTGTACAAGGTTGACGTTTTAGGCCCGTTGATTGTAGAGTTTGCCTGGTAAGAGCCTTGTACAAGGTTGACGTTTTAGGCCCGTTGATTGTAGAGTTTGCCAGGTCAGAGCCTCGTACAAGGTTGACGTTTTAGGCCCGTTGATTGTAGAGTTTTCCAGGTTTAAGTTTTAGGCCCGTTGATTGCAGAGTTTGCCAGGTTAGAGCCTTGTACAAGGTTGATGTTTTAGGCCCGATTGTAGAGTTTGTCAGGTCAGAGCCTTGTACAAGGTTGATGTTTTAGGCTCTTTGATTGTAGAATTCCTTGTAGATTTTGTAATATTTATATTTGAACAAAGTAGAACAGTAGAAGAAGGAAAGTTCTAAGAAAGTAGGGTGCCTCGTTAAAAACCTGCAAAACAAATCTCAAAGGTCGAGAAAGGTTAGAATAATTACGTGTGTCATCTTCAAGCTTTTAATGGCGGGACCGTTGCTTTTACATTTCATTTTGACATGTTGATTGGTGAGTTCTTCCTTTTGTTCAATCTCGCCCTTGGCGGGCTGTTTGCTTCCCAAACTTTATTTATCTGAAATATAACGTTACTTCCAAACTTCCAAAATAAAGGAGCCTTAATCATACTCAATCCTATTTAATGAGAACTAATTACTTGTTGTCTTCTCTTATTAACTCGCCCGTATTTTCTACTCCCCTTCTTATTCTTTTCATTCTCTTACTAATCTTCTTACTTGAATATCTCATGTTTTTAATCCTTGTCTTTCTTCTATTAGATTGGAACTAAGTCTTCCTACTACTTTTCTTAAATCAAAATTCACTACTTCCTTATTAGATTTAAACTAACTCGCCCACTTTGTACTGTTTATTTTATACTCCTTCTTTTTTTTTCCTACTAACTTGAATTTTAACTTGCTTTGTATTTTATTTTCTATGTCTTTACTTCCTCCTATGAAGTTGGAACTAATTCTTCTGCTCTATTTTATTCTTCTACGTGGGTCTGGCGCTATTAATCCATTATTTATGTTTTTACTAAACATTTAGTTCAACTCGCAAAGTAAATGGTAAATGAAAGGGGTTCCTAGGAAAGAGAGGTGGGTCACATAGACCTCTTAAATACCAAGACTTTTCTCGCCAGAATCCCTCATATGTGACCTTTTAATAATACTACACTTTACTTCTGCCAAAGGGTACCTAAAGTGGCAAAAGTTATGGTGCATAAGTCATAACTTATGCACCATGCATAAGTTAATCACAACCATCAGATAATTGGACACTTGTAATGATCCTATAGTTCTCACCTCAGACCCCACAATCAGTCCCCACAATCTTCTCCTACCCTTCATACGACTCAACCTTGCTCGCGTGCCACCGTAACCTCCGTAAGTCCGACGTCGTTTTTCGGTTGATTCACCGTAACCTCTGTAACTCCTACCTCACAAATTTCTCACACGGAGAGAGCTTCACAAAGATTACATTTCTCATTGTAATCTCGTGAATTCGTTTTTCTCTTCTCCTTCTTCATCAATTCTATTCGATTCAGTTTCGTAATACCAGAGTTCGAATCAGTATAGTGAAGAAAATGGTTTGTCACGTGAATCTCGTCTTCTTCGCTGTGTTCTTCGTAACTTTCATTTCTCAGAGCTTCGCATTCACTGATCCACTTGATGGTAACCCTTTCATCTTTTCTTGAAAATTCAATTGAAAAATCGATTATTGCGTTAATTAGAACTGTTTTTCGTTATCTTTGAATCAAATTAGTTTAATTTAATTACATTTGTGAACCGCAATTTAGAATGATGATTTGCGTTATCTTTGAATTGAATTCGCTTTCAAGATAACATTGAAGAAAATTATGTTATGATATTAAGATTCTACATGATATTGTGTAGGCAAGAAAACCTATGCATTTGAATTGATTCTTCTGGTATATGCATATTCTGTTATGAGTAGGGTTTAAAATCACGGTCACGGTTGTCACATTGTACTGAATTCGTAGTCCTTGATAATGCCGATAATCACGCTCAAATGGTTTCAGAGTAAAACTTGAAAAAACCATTTACACAGCATATTGGTTTTGGCATATTAATTCAAATACCGGATTTGTTCTTAGTATCAATTTAGTTATTGAAATTTAGTGATTTGGTTGTAGCAATTAGCTTCAAGTTTGCTTCAGTTGTAGGTTCAATTTATGATATCTAATGGTTGTTTGTTCTTAACAGTGTTTGTTGCTATTTTCAATGAATTTGATATCAACTTCATCTGAGAGTGGACAACTGAGTGTTGAAACTTCATCACCGAATCATGGTGAGAGTGGACAATTGAGTGTTGAAAGTTTTTCAATGATTCATGCTGACAGTTCTCAATGTTACTCCCCATTGAAATCAGGGTGGGACACCATGATTTTGCCTAACTTATCGTCAATCCAAACATACACTGAGTTGAATATATAGTGAGAGTTTCAATAAACTACAACGACTCATCATATATTATATGATTTATTTTTTCACACATCTCACTTGATTGTTTACATGCCTACGATTTTCAATCTTATATGTTGCTTTAACTTGAACTCATGAAATCATTGTGTTTTAAATTAGATTTTGCAATGTTTTAGAAATCGAACCGGACATCAAACTGACAAGACCTCCGAGTCATAGTTCAATTTCTTTAAACTACTCAAACTAGGATGAAACCGTAGTTGAACCTCCCAAATAACTTAACCGGAGACAATCTCAGTTCATGGTTTAATTGGTTGAACCATCTTGTTCATTTTTTAACATGCTGAATTTTTGAATTACAATGGCTATGGCTATTTAAGTAAACTCCTGTCATGGTGTCTTTGAGTTTTCACTTTTCATTAACCAATGACCATTAATTTCACTTCTTTGCAGCATTGAAATCTACAAGCATAACAAAGAAGAAAGAATAGCTAGAACCTGGGGAACAACTGCTCCAGGATTGCCTTACGTTGAGGAGGTCATTGCTCAAGCTGGAAATTGGCTTATTGGAGGAGATTTGGAAGTGCTAAAACCTATCAAATACAATGATGGTCTTGATAACTACAGGCTCTCTCCCAAACAACTTTGTGAAGAATTCGATTGGCGTAAAGCTGATGCAGTTTTTGCCTTTCAGTTAAGAAATCCGGTTCATAATGGTCATGACTTGTTAATGAACGATACTCGTCAACGTCTATTAGACATGGGTTACAAAAATCCAATTTTATTGCTTCATCCTCTTGGAGGTTTCACAAAGGTTGACGATGTTCCGTTAGATGTCAGGATGGAGCAACATAGCAAGGTAATTTCCATCATTTTTTTCTCATATAGCGTCGAGTAAGAATCAATTTTGTTTAATACCTGTGCTATTGAGTAGCGGTTTTTGAACACATCGCTATTGCTCTGAGATTCTCTATTTAATTCAAAATGTTGTCAAATAGCAGCTTTAGCGGCACTGTAGAATTGTTGCGTAGCAAAATTTGAATAAACGTGCTATTTTCCGCAATCCACGATTGACAACACTGGTTAAAATAATGTGCATGTGCCTATAATAATCAATGTTTAAAAAATTGACCTTGGAAGTGGTTGAACTGCAATTCAATTTTAGTTATCCGTTCATTTGTAATTCTTTTATCCAGTAAGTTTCGACATGTTGAATCGTGACCAAGAACTGTCTACTGATTATTCGAGAAGTTAGATTGCGGTTTCGACCTGGTATAAAGCAGTTTAACCATGACCTATAGATCTTTCTTGTTTGTTGTACGATTAATTTTTTAAAGCATTGGTTTTATATCTAACTGTGAAATTCTTTTTCTTGTTCATAGGTCCTAGAATATGGAGTTCTTGATCCAGAGACAACCATTGTTTCTATATTTCCATTGCCTATGTATTATGCAGGGCCAACTGAAGTACAATGGCATGCAAAGTCACGGATAAATGTAGGTGCCAACTTCTATATTGTTGGTCGCGATCCCACTGGTATGGGTCATCCAACTGAGAAACGGGACTTGTATGACCCTGATCATGGAAAAAAGGTGCGTAACATGGCTCCTGGTCTCGAGAAGCTTAACATTTTGCCATTCAGGGTAAGTAGTATTGCTTTTGCACATGAAGCTTAAGATATGTTCTTTCAATGATACTTTCTTTAGTAAAAACCGTATAAACAGATCCAAGTCAAACAACACTTCAACGAATCAGATTTTTTTTAGAAAGCAATCCGAACCAAATCACATGCTATTATAATCTTCGGATCAGATGAATTGCTGCCTCAAAATCGATAAAAGCTGAACTGTGAACACCCCTTCACAATGCTGTCCATTTTTTTGTACAAAATTTCATTGAATACACCATATATCTTATTGTTGGGGATGACAAATGGCATAATTTCCTTGTTCTTTAGTATACAAAGTTACTTTTTTTAAGTTCAATATGCTTGCTACCTAAAATTTTGCTGATAAGTTGGCAGTTTTATTTTAATGACTTACCTTGTTTGCCATTTTATATTACAGGTGGCAGCTTATGACACTAAGGTAAACAAGATGGCATTTTTCGACCCTAGCCGTGCTAAAGCTTTCTACACGTTTTTGTGCAGATCCTGAGGCATCTGAAGTTTTTCTACACGGTGTTCTTGAAGCTGGGAAAACAGAAGAGGAGTTGCTTCTTTCTAAAGGTGTACGTAAAGACCCATCTTCCGTGACACCGTCTAAGTCTTCAAAAGTAGCTGCTGTCGGTGAACCATCTGCTGGTGTGAAGTCCTCTGCACCAAAGTTCAAAGAAAGACCAAATCCAATTAAGTCAAAGAAGCGACTTAAAAGTGATTATGAAAAAGCTAGAGAAAGGCAGAAATTCCTTATAAATCGGAAGAAACAAAAGAGAGATGATGAAGCTTTAAAAAAAAAAAGTGGTCACTGATTGATTGTTTTTATGTTATAAGTTTGTATTAGATTTTATTGTTATGTATTGATGATTATAGGTTGTTACAAAACCATTAGACAATTAGTTTGGTTTCGTGTAGAACACTATCAAAACCATTAAACCACACTTATGGTTTCAGTAATAGTTTTTATTTAAAATCATTTGTCAATAATAATCTTCACTATTCTTTTATTTTATTTAGCATTTGACAATTATTTTAGTTTCACATACAAGTCTATTAAAACCATTAAAGCGCAATTATATTTAGACAAAGTCAGAAATTCGTTTTACAACGTAAGAAATAAAAGAGAGATGACGAGGCTTTACAAAAAAGTGGTTACTTATTGATTAATTCACATTAGGTTATAAGTGTGTACTATTAAGTGGTTACTTAATAATGATTTAAATGTTTATCACAATTTTTTTTATTACAAAACCATTAGACAATTATTTTGGTTTCACGTTGAAAACTATCAAAACCATTAAACCATACGTATGGTTTCAATAATAATTTCAGTACATAACATCTTAATCATTATTTAAAATCATGTACCAATAATAATTTCATTTAAAACCATTACACAATTATATTGGTTTCACATAGTCCACTATCAAAACCATTAAACCATACTTATGGTTTTAGTATTCCATACCCCTAAGTTTAATAAAATTAAATTAAATTGAACATTCTTGGACAAAAAATAAAATAAAATGAACATTATACTATGAAACATATAAAAAGAAACTACTCCGGATATATAGTGTCACTTTAATCATAAACTTGATACAAATTCAGAAATTCATCAACATCTTTATACAAACTCCAAAAGAAACATTAAAACTCCATAAACTTGATACAAATCTAGAAATTCATCAACATCTTTATACAAACTCCAAAAACATCATTAAAACTCCAAAAAAAAACATTAAAATCAATCACTGCAGTTTAACAGCACAAAATTCTCAATCAGGTAAAGATCCCTAGAACCGCTACACCATAAACATTCGACCCCGGAAAATGAAACCGTTGCAACAGAATTGGAAACACAGTGAAAACTTGCTCCCAACACACCGTCTGTAAAACAGAATCACACTGACAAACCTCAATGCACAGTTGCAGATATGCAACATTCCTCCAAAGCCACTGTCATTCAAAAGCTCAATTATCTCATCTTTTCTTCTTTTGCCATGTACTGAATGCATAAGCTCATATACCTTAGGTATACTCATCTTGTGCCTTAGTCTTTGCTTTGCATTTTCATCATCCGATTTTCCTTCATCAGAATCTTGTGCTTCATTCTGTTGTTTATTTTTTTCATTCTTCTTTATGTACGGCTTCTTTTCTTTTCCCTTAGCCTCGTCTGATTCCCGCTTCTTATTTTTATCACCACCGGATGATGAAGCAGTGACATTCCTTTGCTCCTCCTCCGATTGTGTCAGTCCAATACTGAATGATGGCAATGGCCCTAGGTCCCTGGTTTTTCCCACCTGCATGATCACAGAAAACCATTAAGTACATCTAATGATTTTGGATTACAACTCACAGAAACCATTTCCACAAAAAATGGTTTTGGTATAATTTTAATGATGTACGGTGATGATGATGAAATATTTGACACATGCAAGTGACTTTCTACAAATGTGGTACATTCTTCAAGCATAATATTTTGTAGTAATGTAACATGATCAACATTAAGCAAATTTCACACTATTCTACTAAACTATAGGTTTACAATTTTTTCATAAATACATCAAAAAAACTATAGGTTTACTAAACTATTCTACTAAACTATAGCATGAAACTGATGCTTCCTATTTCTAGATGTAAAATTTAACAAATATTAATTATCCATAGTTTCATTACTGAAATATTATGTGCCCTTCATATTAATATTGTCAGCTCAAACAGTTCAAAATTTCACTTAAATATTGTCAAACAGGCTTGCTATAATTGCTCCAAGATTAATCTATGTTCATGAAAGACAAAAGTTTCATTTACATCTTCAACTCCCTTTAGGTCCTTCAAATTACTTCCAATGGATTTTCATGTCACACCTTCAAAGTGACTCGAACAAACTATAATAATATGAACAAGATTGCACCGACTTAGATCAGCAGCATACTTAAACATCACCACTGGCATACAAAAATAGCATTAACTGAGAGATCCCAATAATCATGAATAATGTCGCCAAAAGCATAATAACCCAACAACAAAGATTAATCAGAATATAAATAGAAACAACACTAAGTAGACAAAATTCATCCCAAGTCATGCACATAAAGTAATGTTTTTGTCTCGCGCACAAACACATATGATGCAATTTTATATTGAGTCCATCAATTTAAGTTTTATGGAATGCAGAGATAAAAGAGAACTACAAGAACCATCGGTCATAGATTTTGACCAACAATATCAGCTCAGCTGGGAAACACGGACCAATAAAACCAAACAAAATAAGTTCTAAAACAAAACACATTGTCATCTTGAAAAAGAACTCGAAAAGGATAAATCTCATATGCATTCATATGGCCACGAAGAGAAGACTGTCCAGTACCAGCTATGGATACTGACACGGAGGGTAATTTGCATCCTTTGTTCTGAACAGCACCACTGCAAGTTTCTCTAACTAGATCCCAGCCACCAACAGTTAACGTTTTGTGATTCCATACTGATTTACAACCCAGGAATACATGAATTATTCCTTAATCTATTACAAAATTGAATTCAGTGTTTGCATATAGAAAATTTTGGCATGTAAACTCAAAACAAAAAGATTTTCTAATACATGCTAATGTCCATTCAACACTACTTAAAGCTGCTAATACGTTTCATCATTTGTGTATTCAATACTACTCAAATCAAAGCAAAAAAGACACAATAGTAACTCAATAACTTTCTCCATGTACCAATCAAAGCAAAAGCAAAAAAGACTATCAAAACCATTAAATCATACGTATGGTTTCACTAACAATTTCCATGTACCAATAATAATTTCATTGAAAACAGCAACAAACACTATTAAGAACAAAAAACCATTACATATCATAAATTGAAACTACAACTGAAGCTAAATTGATCCTTATTAATTGCTACAACTGAAGCTAAATTGATCCTAATATCAACAATTGAATCCCTAAATTGATCCTAAGAACAGAAAACCATTAACAAATCCGAAATTTGAATCAAAACCTAAATACAACAAAAATTATATACATGACTACCTCTTCAAAATGCAGTACGAATGTTGTAACGCCCTCCTTTTAATTTAATTATTTAAATGGCTTAAATATGTTATTCGTCCCTACAAATAGGGGTCACTTAAAAATTCATCCCTGCAATCGCTAATCCTTTTTTTTTGCCCCTGCAAAGTTTAATCAGTTAAAAATTCGTCCCTTGACCAAGTTAATGACTGCCACGTCATCAAATTAACAAAATGGCATGGGAATTGACGAAAATACCCCTGGCTTATTTTTTTTTGTTTTTTTTTCCTTCAAAAAAAAATTCAGTTTTTTCCCGAATTTTTTTTACGATTTTTTCCCGAAAATTTTTCAATTTTAATTTTAACAGTTTTTTTCCGATTTTTTTTTTGACTTTTAATTATTTTTTCAGATTTTTTTAATTTAAAAAAGAATTTTCAAAATTTTGAAAAAAAAAATTTTTTGAAGGAAAAAAAAATTAGCCCAGGGGTATTTTCGTCAATTCCCATGGCATTATGGTAATTTTGATGACGTGGCAGTCATTAACTGGGTCAAGGGACGAATTTTTAACTGATTAAACTTTGCAGGGGCAAAAAAAAAAGGATTAGCGATTGCAGGGACGAAATTTTAAACGACCCCTATTTGCAGGGACGAATAACATATTTAAGCCTATTTAAATTAGTTTTAGAATATATTTATATATTTATATGATGTATATGAGGGATATATGATTTGTTGAGATTAGATGTCTTTTTATAATTTAGTTAATATATTTTGTTGAGTGATATTTTGTTATGTTATATGTTGGTATTTACTAACATAATATATTTGTTAATTATTATAGATATATATTTGTTATTTGGTGTATTATTATATATTTAGTAGAGAAATATTATTTATTAGAATATGAGGATTATTAGTGTGAGTGGATTTGGGTGTTAGAATAGAAAGAAGAATAAGTTGTTGGGCCTAAATAGATTTGGGAAGAATATTTTAGTATTATAAATAGAGAAGCTTAGGTTGGAAAGAGTTTACCCTAAACCGCTTTTTGGAAAAGAGGAGAACAAGAAAGAAGAGAAGAGAAGAGAAAAGTCAAGAGAAGAGGAGAAGACCTTAGGAAAGAAGAACGCTGCTGCTGATTCAGGAATTAATCTAAGGTGAGGGTGAGACTATCTTGCATTAATATTAAGTTGTTAAATCATTAGATTACATCTAACAAGTTGGGGAGAGTTTATGAGAATTTGAGAATTAGGGTTTTGAGAGAGATTTGATGATTAGAAGATGAAAACTTGTTGAATTGATGTAGAAATTATGTACAGACCTTAGATAATCCATAGGATGGTTATTGGAAGTAGTTTTGAGGTTAGAACCATGAGATTAGGTGAAACTTGGAGAAAATCTGCATTCAGCCCGAATTTTGATATTAAAACTGGAATTGATCGGTGCCAAATTGGTCTTAGGTGTAAACACGAAAGTTGTAGGTATGGATGTTAGCTTTCTAATGTCGTTGGTCTCACGTCAAAAAGATATACAGAACTTGAGTTATGGTCAAATTACTGCACGTGGGTCACAGTGAATTTTTATGGACTTTCAACACAACTTTTCCGAATTTAAAATGAAAACTGGTATTGATCCGTACAGAATTGGTCTTAGGAGTAAACATGAAAGTTTTAGATAATTTTGTTAGCTTTCTAGTGGCTTTGGTTTGACGTGAAAATGATGTTTGGCCTGTGAGTTATGATGAAAATACTACAGGGAGGTCTTAGCAAAATTGTACGGTGACAGCATTCTCTGTTTCATGTTTCTGCGTTTTGTTCATATGTTTCTGTTTTGAATTGATCTTTGTTGTAAACATGAAAGTTGTTGATATTTGTAATACCTTTCCAGTAGCTTTGGTTTGACATGAAAATAGGTTGTGGATAATTTATTATGTTTTTACAAAGATACATAGTGAATTATTGTCGATGTTTAAATACGATGTTATATGAAGTTGTTTATGATTGATGAATATGATGTTTTAAGATGTTGTTTATTATCATTTGATATTGTTATATTATGATATGACATGAATGATTTATGTGATCCATATGTTGTCAAGATGCTAAGATGTTAAGATGTTAAGACGTTAAGATGATAAGAGTTGTTAAGTCGTTGAGTCGTTATGAAGTCATCAAGTTGTTAAGATGTTATGTTGTCAAGATGTCAAGATGTTAGGATGTCATAGATGTTCATGATGTTGTTTAAGTTGTCAAGTTGTAGGAAGATTGAGTCCATTGCATACTCATTAAAGTTGGGGGCTTTAGGCCCGGCAGCCTTGTGCTCATTAAAGTTGGGGGCTTTATGCCCGGCAGCCTTGTGCTCAAACTACGTTGGGGGCTTTAAGCCCGGCAGCTTTATGCTCACACGTTGAAGAGCCTAATTACGCTCATTTATGTTGTTGATTGGTACCACATGCATTTGCATATCAAGAAGTTTACGATGAGTTAAGTTGTTAAGAGTTGCATCGTCAAGTTGAGTCGCATTGTCAAGTCAAGTGTCGAGTCGACTATGAAGTTGTTTAAGATTGAATATGATGTGAATGATGAGTTTGATTAAGAATGTTGTTTATGTTTGATGATGATGTTTGATTATGATGATGATGTTTGACGATGATGTTGTTCATGTTTGATGATGATGTTTGATTTTGATGATGATGTTGTTCATGTTTGACGATGATGTTGTTTAGGATTGATGATGATGTTGATTATGATTTGTTTATGATAGTTGAATATGAAGTTGTTATGATAAGATGCTATGTGATTTATGATATGCTGATATGTGAATATGATAAGATGTTATACGTTTACTAATGATGATGTATGATGACTCCTCGTGATTATATTTAAGATGGATTGTTTGTGATTATGTTTATGGTTGATATATAATGTTATGAGATGGTTATGATTAGTACTTGATGTTATATGATGATGTTTATGTCTATGATTAAGATGCTATGATTAAAAGGATATATGATAATGCTTATGACTAATATTTGTAGATATGTGATGATATTTATATGATGATATAATATGAAGTATATGACTAATGTAGGAAGAATAATGATACTAGTTAAGGAAGTTTAAGTTGCTAGATATGATTAATGAATTATAGGATGTTTAAGTTGTTGAATGTACTTTACATGATTTATGTGCTTTATATTATTGTTTGAGAAATCTCACCCCTCTGCTTGGAAATGTTGCTCTTCGTATGGGTAACTTGCAGGTAATCAAGATTAGAGGCGTCGTGAGTGGACTCCTCACATGTGTGTCTAGGTGCTCTGATACGTAACGGGATGGGACTTGACTTTACTTCTATTCCTTACGTATTGTTTATGAACTTTTATGAATAAATATTGAACTAAGACTTATGAGATTTTCTGTTGAGGCCTGCGTGTCAAAGACTTTTTATGTTGAATGAACTAATTCCGCTGCGAAGTTTTGAATTACTTATGTTAAATGATTTTGAAGAATAAATTGTTATTTATTCAGTTTATGACTTTCAAGAAGTATGTGACATTCCGTTTATGATTTAAATACTCTGATTTATTATGAAATTTTTATGTTGGGAAAACGGGGTGTTACAATTGGTATCAGAGCAGGTCGGTCCGTCCGGCCAAGTAGAAGAGTCGTTGTGTCGTGTCGTCATGTTTTCTAGTTAGTAGTTACACCCTCCGGTCACAAATATAAGCAAAAATTTACTTTTTAGATTCATTCAATAAATGATGTATGTGATCTATTTCATAGTCCACATACATCATTTATTGAATGAATCTAAAAAGTGAATTTTTGCTTATATTTGTGACCGGAGGGTGTATGTTTTATTATGTGATCATGTTTAACTGACTAACATTGATGTGGTTTTGTGTTTTGTTTGAAGAAACAATAATTAAATTTATTTTCTCTTGTGCTTGAATTTCGAGGACGAAATTCTTTTAAGTTGGGGAGAGTTGTAACGGCCTCCTTTTAATTTAATTATTTAAATTAGTTTTAGAATATATTTATATATTTATATGATGTATATGAGGGATATATGATTTGTTGAGATTAGATGTCTTTTTATAATTTAGTTAATATATTTTGTTATGTTATATGTTGGTATTTACTAACATAATATATTTGTTAATTATTATAGATATATATTTGTTATTTGGTGTATTATTATATATTTAGTAGAGAAATATTATTTATTAGAATATGAGGATTATTAGTGTGAGTGGATTTGGGTGTTAGAATAGAAAGAAGAATAAGTTGTTGGGCCTAAATAGATTTGGGAAGAATATTTTAGTATTATAAATAGAGAAGCTTAGGTTGGAAAGAGTTTACCCTAAACCGCTTTTTGGAAAAGAGGAGAACAAGAAAGAAGAGAAGAGAAGAGAAAAGTCAAGAGAAGAGGAGAAGACCTTAGGAAAGAAGAACGCTGCTGCTGATTCAGGAATTAATCTAAGGTGAGGGTGAGACTATCTTGCATTAATATTAAGTTGTTAAATCATTAGATTACATCTAACAAGTTGGGGAGAGTTTGTGAGAATTTGAGAATTAGGGTTTTGAGAGAGATTTGATGATTAGAAGATGAAAACTTGTTGAATTGATGTAGAAATTATGTACAGACCTTAGATAATCCATAGGATGGTTATTGGAAGTAGTTTTGAGGTTAGAACCATGAGATTAGGTGAAACTTGGAGAAAATCTGCATTCAGCCCGAATTTTGATATTAAAACTGGAATTGATCGGTGCCGAATTGGTCTTAGGTGTAAACACGAAAGTTGTAGGTATGGATGTTAGCTTTCTAATGCCGTTGGTCTCACGTCGAAAAGATATATAGAACTTGAGTTATGGTCAAATTACTGCACGTGGGTCACAGTGAATTTTTATGGACTTTCATCACAACTTTTCCGAATTTTAAATGAAAGCTGGTATTGATCGGTACAAAATTGGTCTTAGGAGTAAACATGGAAGTTTTAGATAATTTTGTTAGCTTTCTAGTGGCTTTGGTTTGACATGAAAATGATGTTTGGTCTGTGAGTTATGATGAAAATACTATAGGGAGGTCTTAGCATAATTGTACGGTGACATCATTCTCTGTTTCATGTTTTTGCGTTTTGTTCATATGTTTCTGTTTTGAATTGATCTTTGTTGTAAACATGAAAGTTGTTGATATTTGTAATACCTTTCCAGTAGCTTTGGTTTGACATGAAAATAGGTTGTGGATAATTTATTATGTTTTTACAAAGATACATAGTGAATTATTGTCGATGTTTAAATACGATGTTATATGAAGTTGTTTATGATTGATGAATATGATGTTTTAAGATGTTGTTTATTATCATTTGATATTGTTATATTATGATATGACATGAATTATTTATGTGATCCATATGTTGTCAAGATGCTAAGATGTTAAGATGTTAAGACGTTAAGATGATAAGAGTTGTTAAGTCGTCGAGTAGTTATGAAGTCATCAAGTTGTTAAGATGTTATGTTGTCAAGATGTCAAGATGTTAGGATGTCATAGATGTTCATGATGTTGTTTAAGTTGTCAAGTTGTAGAAAGATTGAGTCCATTGCATACTCATTAAAGTTGGGGGCTTTAGGCCCGGGAGCCTTGTGCTCATTAAAGTAAGGGGTTTTAGGCCCGGCAGCCTTGTGCTCAAACTACGTTGGGGGCTTTAAGCCCGGCAACTTTATGCTCACACGTTGAAGAGCCTAATTACGCTCATTTATGTTGTTGATTGGTACCACATGCATTTGCATATCAAGAAGTTTACGATGAGTTAAGTTGTTAAGAGTTGCATCGTCAAGTTGAGTCGCATTGTCAAGTCAAGTGTCGAGTCGACTATGAAGTTGTTTAAGATTGAATATGAAGTGAATGATGAGTTTGATTAAGAATGTTGTTTATGTTTGATGATGATGTTTGATTATGATGATGATGTTTGACGATGATGTTGTTCATGTTTGATGATGATGTTTGATTTTGATGATGATGTTGTTCATGTTTGACGATGATGTTGTTTAGGATTGATGATGATGTTGATTATGATTTGTTTATGATAGTTGAATATGAAGTTGTTATGATAAGATGCTATGTGATTTATGATATGCTGATATGTGAATATGATAAGATGTTATACGTTTACTAATGATGATGTATGATGACTCCTCGTGATTATATTTAAGATGGATTGTTTGTGATTATGTTTATGGTTGATATATAATGTTATGAGATGGTTATGATTAGTACTTGATGTTATACGATGATGTTTATGTCTATGATTAAGATGCTATGATTAAAAGGATATATGATAATGCTTATGACTAATATTTGTAGATATGTGATGATATTTATATGATGATATAATATGAAGTATATGACTAATGTAGGAAGAATAATGATACTAGTTAAGGAAGTTTAAGTTGCTAGATATGATTAATGAATTATAGGATGTTTAAGTTGTTGAATGTACTTTACATGATTTATATGCTTTATATTATTGTTTGAGAAATCTCACCCCTCTGCTTGGAAATGTTGCTCTTCGTATGGGTAACTTGCAGGTAATCAAGATTAGAGGCGTCGTGAGTGGACTCCTCACATGTGTGTCTAGGTGCTCTGATACGTAACGCGATGGGACTTGACTTTACTTCTATTCCTTACGTATTGTTTATGAACTTTTATGAATAAATATTGAACTAAGACTTATGAGATTTTCTGTTGAGGCCTGCGTGCCAAAGACTTTTTATGTTGAATGAACTAATTCCGCTGCGAAGTTTTGAATTACTTATGTTAAATGATTTTGAAGAATAAATTGTTATTTATTCAGTTTATGACTTTCAAGAAGTTTGTGACATTCCGTTTATGATTTAAATACTCTGATTTATTATGAAATTTTTATGTTGGGAAAACGAGGTGTTACAATTGGTATCAGAGCAGGTCGGTCCGTCCGGCCAAGTAGAAGAGTCGTTGTGTCGTGTCGTCATGTTTTCTAGTTAGTAGTTATGTTTTATTATGTGATCATGTTTAACTGACTAACATTGATGTGGTTTTGTGTTTTGTTTGAAGAAACAATAATTAAATTTATTTTCTCTTGTGCTTGAATTTCGAGGACGAAATTCTTTTAAGTTGGGGAGAGTTGTAACGCCCTCCTTTTAATTTAATTATTTAAATTAGTTTTAGAATATATTTATATATTTATATGATGTATATGAGGGATATATGATTTGTTGAGATTAGATGTCTTTTTATAATTTAGTTAATATATTTTGTTGAGTGATATTTTGTTATGTTATATGTTGGTATTTACTAACATAATATATTTGTTAATTATTATAGATATATATTTGTTATTTGGTGTATTATTATATATTTAGTAGAGAAATATTATTTATTAGAATATGAGGATTATTAGTGTGAGTGGATTTGGGTGTTAGAATAGAAAGAAGAATAAGTTGTTGGGCCTAAATAGATTTGGGAAGAATATTTTAGTATTATAAATAGAGAAGCTTAGGTTGGAAAGAGTTTACCCTAAACCGCTTTTTGGAAAAGAGGAGAACAAGAAAGAAGAGAAGAGAAGAGAAAAGTCAAGAGAAGAGGAGAAGACCTTAGGAAAGAAGAACGCTGCTGCTGATTCAGGAATTAATCTAAGGTGAGGGTGAGACTATCTTGCATTAATATTAAGTTGTTAAATCATTAGATTACATCTAACAAGTTGGGGAGAGTTTGTGAGAATTTGAGAATTAGGGTTTTGAGAGAGATTTGATGATTAGAAGATGAAAACTTGTTGAATTGATGTAGAAATTATGTACAGACCTTAGATAATCCATAGGATGGTTATTGGAAGTAGTTTTGAGGTTAGAACCACGAGATTAGGTGAAACTTGGAGAAAATCTGCATTCAGCCCGAATTTTGATATTAAAACTGGAATTGATCGGTGCCTAATTGGTCTTAGGTGTAAACACGAAAGTTGTAGGTATGGATGTTAGCTTTCTAATGCCGTTGGTCTCACGTCAAAAAGATATATAGAACTTGAGTTATGGTCAAATTACTGCACGTGGGTCACAGTGAATTTTTATGGACTTTCATCACAACTTTTCCGAATTTAAAATGAAAACTGGTATTGATCGGTACAAAATTGGTCTTAGGAGTAAACATTAAAGTTTTAGATAATTTTGTTAGCTTTCTAGTGGCTTTGGTTTGACATGAAAATGATGTTTGGTCTGTGAGTTATGATGAAAATACTATAGGGAGGTCTTAGCAAAATTGTACGGTGACATCATTCTCTGTTTCATGTTTTTGCGTTTTGTTCATATGTTTCTGTTTTGAATTGATCTTTGTTGTAAACATGAAAGTTGTTGATATTTGTAATACCTTTCCAGTAGCTTTGGTTTGACATGAAAAAAGGTTGTGGATAATTTATTATGTTTTTACAAAGATACATAGTGAATTATTGTCGATGTTTAAATACGATGTTATATGAAGTTGTTTATGATTGATGAATATGATGTTTTAAGATGTTGTTTATTATCATTTGATATTGTTATATTATGATATGACATGAATTATTTATGTGATCCATATGTTGTCAAGATGCTAAGATGTTAAGATTTTAAGACGTTAAGATGATAAGAGTTGTTAAGTCGTCGAGTAGTTATGAAGTCATCAAGTTGTTAAGATGTTATGTTGTCAAGATGTCAAGATGTTAGGATGTCATAGATGTTCATGATGTTGTTTAAGTTGTCAAGTTGTAGAAAGATTGAGTCCATTGCATACTCATTAAAGTTGGGGGCTTTAGGCCCGGGAGCCTTGTGCTCATTAAAGTAAGGGGCTTTAGGCCCGGCAGCCTTGTGCTCAAACTACGTTGGGGGCTTTAAGCCCGGCAACTTTATGCTCACACGTTGAAGAGCCTAATTACGCTCATTTATGTTGTTGATTGGTACCACATGCATTTGCATATCAAGAAGTTTACGATGAGTTAAGTTGTTAAGAGTTGCATCGTCAAGTTGAGTCGCATTGTCAAGTCAAGTGTCGAGTCGACTATGAAGTTGTTTAAGATTGAATATGAAGTGAATGATGAGTTTGATTAAGAATGTTGTTTATGTTTGATGATGATGTTTGATTATGATGATGATGTTTGACGATGATGTTGTTCATGTTTGATGATGATGTTTGATTTTGATGATGATGTTGTTCATGTTTGACGATGATGTTGTTTAGGATTGATGATGATGTTGATTATGATTTGTTTATGATAGTTGAATATGAAGTTGTTATGATAAGATGCTATGTGATTTATGATATGCTGATATGTGAATATGATAAGATGTTATACGTTTACTAATGATGATGTATGATGACTCCTCGTGATTATATTTAAGATGGATTGTTTGTGATTATGTTTATGGTTGATATATAATGTTATGAGATGGTTATGATTAGTACTTGATGTTATACGATGATGTTTATGTCTATGATTAAGATGCTATGATTAAAAGGATATATGATAATGCTTATGACTAATATTTGTAGATATGTGATGATATTTATATGATGATATAATATGAAGTATATGACTAATGTAGGAAGAATAATGATACTAGTTAAGGAAGTTTAAGTTGCTAGATATGATTAATGAATTATAGGATGTTTAAGTTGTTGAATGTACTTTACATGATTTATATGCTTTATATTATTGTTTGAGAAATCTCACCCCTCTGCTTGGAAATGTTGCTCTTCGTATGGGTAACTTGCAGGTAATCAAGATTAGAGGCGTCGTGAGTGGACTCCTCACATGTGTGTCTAGGTGCTCTGATACGTAACGCGATGGGACTTGACTTTACTTCTATTCCTTACGTATTGTTTATGAACTTTTATGAATAAATATTGAACTAAGACTTATGAGATTTTCTGTTGAGGCCTGCGTGCCAAAGACTTTTTATGTTGAATGAACTAATTCCGCTGCGAAGTTTTGAATTACTTATGTTAAATGATTTTGAAGAATAAATTGTTATTTATTCAGTTTATGACTTTCAAGAAGTTTGTGACATTCCGTTTATGATTTAAATACTCTGATTTATTATGAAATTTTTATGTTGGGAAAACGAGGTGTTACAATTGGTATCAGAGCAGGTCGGTCCGTCCGGCCAAGTAGAAGAGTCGTTGTGTCGTGTAGTCATGTTTTCTAGTTAGTAGTTATGTTTTATTATGTGATCATGTTTAACTGACTAACATTGATGTGGTTTTGTGTTTTGTTTGAAGAAACAATAATTAAATTTATTTTCTCTTGTGCTTGAATTTCGAGGACGAAATTCTTTTAAGTTGGGGAGAGTTGTAACGCCCTCCTTTTAATTTAATTATTTAAATTAGTTTTAGAATATATTTATATATTTATATGATGTATATGAGGGATATATGATTTGTTGAGATTAGATGTCTTTTTATAATTTAGTTAATATATTTTGTTGAGTGATATTTTGTTATGTTATATGTTGGTATTTACTAACATAATATATTTGTTAATTATTATAGATATATATTTGTTATTTGGTGTATTATTATATATTTAGTAGAGAAATATTATTTATTAGAATATGAGGATTATTAGTGTGAGTGGATTTGGGTGTTAGAATAGAAAGAAGAATAAGTTGTTGGACCTAAATAGATTTGGGAAGAATATTTTAGTATTATAAATAGAGAAGCTTAGGTTGGAAAGAGTTTACCCTAAACCGCTTTTTGGAAAAGAGGAGAACAAGAAAGAAGAGAAGAGAAGAGAAAAGTCAAGAGAAGAGGAGAAGACCTTAGGAAAGAAGAACGCTGCTGCTGATTCAGGAATTAATCTAAGGTGAGGGTGAGACTATCTTGCATTAATATTAAGTTGTTAAATCATTAGATTACATCTAACAAGTTGGGGACAGTTTGTGAGAATTTGAGAATTAGGGTTTTGAGAGAGATTTGATGATTAGAAGATGAAAACTTGTTGAATTGATGTAGAAATTATGTACAGACCTTAGATAATCCATAGGATGGTTATTGGAAGTAGTTTTGAGGTTAGAACCATGAGATTAGGTGAAACTTGGAGAAAATCTGCATTCAGCCCGAATTTTGAGATTAAAACTGGAATTGATCGGTGCCGAATTGGTCTTAGGTGTAAACACGAAAGTTGTAGGTATGGATGTTAGCTTTCTAATGCCGTTGGTCTCACGTCAAAAAGATATATAGAACTTGAGTTATGGTCAAATTACTGCACGTGGGTCACAGTGAATTTTTATGGACTTTCAGCACAACTTTTCCGAATTTAAAATGAAAACTGGTATTGATCGGTACAAAATTGGTCTTAGGAGTAAACATGGAAGTTTTAGATAATTTTGTTAGCTTTCTAGTGGCTTTGGTTTGACATGAAAATGATGTTTGGTCTGTGAGTTATGATGAAAATACTATAGGGAGGTCTTAGCAAAATTGTACGGTGACATCATTCTCTGTTTCATGTTTTTGCGTTTTGTTCATATGTTTCTGTTTTGAATTGATCTTTGTTGTAAACATGAAAGTTGTTGATATTTGTAATACCTTTCCAGTAGCTTTGGTTTGACATGAAAATAGGTTGTGGATAATTTATTATGTTTTTACAAAGATACATAGTGAATTATTGTCGATGTTTAAATACGATGTTATATAAAGTTGTTTATGATTGATGAATATGATGTTTTAAGATGTTGTTTATTATCATTTGATATTGTTATATTATGATATGACATGAATTATTTATGTGATCCATATGTTGTCAAGATGCTAAGATGTTAAGATGTTAAGACGTTAAGATGATAAGAGTTGTTAAGTCGTCGAGTAGTTATGAAGTCATCAAGTTGTTAAGATGTTATGTTGTCAAGATGTCAAGATGTTAGGATGTCATAGATGTTCATGATGTTGTTTAAGTTGTCAAGTTGTAGGAAGATTGAGTCCATTGCATACTCATTAAAGTTGGGGGCTTTAGGCCCGGGAGCCTTGTGCTCATTAAAGTTGGGGGCTTTAGGCCCGGCAGCCTTGTGCTCATTAAAGTTGGGGGCTTTAGGCCCAGCAGCCTTGTGCTCAAACTACGTTGGGGGCTTTAAGCCCGGCAGCTTTATGCTCACACGTTGAAGAGCCTAATTACGCTCATTTATGTTGTTGATTGGTACCACATGCATTTGCATATCAAGAAGTTTACGATGAGTTAAGTTGTTAAGAGTTGCATCGTCAAGTTGAGTCGCATTGTCAAGTCAAGTGTCGAGTCGACTATGAAGTTGTTTAAGATTGAATATGAAGTGAATGATGAGTTTGATTAAGAATGTTGTTTATGTTTGATGATGATGTTTGATTATGATGATGATGTTTGACGATGATGTTGTTCATGTTTGATGATGATGTTTGATTTTGATGATGATGTTGTTCATGTTTGACGATGATGTTGTTTAGGATTGATGATGATGTTGATTATGATTTGTTTATGATAGTTGAATATGAAGTTGTTATGATAAGATGCTATGTGATTTATGATATGCTGATATGTGAATATGATAAGATGTTATACGTTTACTAATGATGATGTATGATGACTCCTCGTGATTATATTTAAGATGGATTGTTTGTGATTATGTTTATGGTTGATATATAATGTTATGAGATGGTTATGATTAGTACTTGATGTTACACGATGATGTTTATGTCTATGATTAAGATGCTATGATTAAAAGGATATATGATAGGTGGCATTTAGGATGGGAATGGGAAAGATTTTCCCATCATGAGAAAGTAGACTTTTTAACCATTGATAAATTGTTATTTTAAATCAATGGTTCAGATCTATTACAGGCAACTTATTTGCAACTTTTTGGCATGGAACCTATAAAAAAAAAAAAAAAAACTGACCCCACAAATAGACACAGTCATAACAAATTTCTGGGTTTCTGTTTTTGTTCTCTATTATCAAAAGAGTTAAAAAGTTAAACACTATCATAACAAATTAACAATCGATTTTAATGTTCTAAAAAATTATACTTTGTAATCAAAAATAGAAAACTCATAATTAGAATTAAGTAGGGTTCTTGTAGTTCATCAAATTGCTCGGTTTCATTTCAAACCCAATCCAGAAGATTGAGAAAATGTAAATCTGTGGTTTTCACCGAAATGCAAAAGAATTGCATTTTTCATATGTCTAATTTATGATTTTGAGCCAGCAATTTAATAGTCATGGAGATTTGAGGCATAATAATTCATTTATCAGAAACCCAAAATGATAGCTAAGAAAAGATTGAAGCTTCCATAATTTATAAGGTTGAAGATGATGGAATTTAAGAAAATGGGTTGAAGTTATATGAAGGTCTTCGAAGCCAGAACTTAAACACGAGCAGATGGGAAGATGGCATACAACAAGGGGTGTGGATTTTTATTTTGAGGAAAGGGGAGGTGATTTAGAAAACAAGAGTTTCTCAATATTTGACAATATAATAAGTTTTTATTAATTTCTTATTTTAAATTGTAGCAGGTTATAACCTGCAGCTGTAGGTAAAAATGAGACTTTCCTATGGTGGGAAAATCTTTCCATTTCCCATCCTAAATGCCACCTATATGATAATGCTTATGACTAATATTTGTAGATATGTGATGATATTTATATGATGATATAATATGAAGTATATGACTAATGTAGGAAGAATAATGATACTAGTTAAGGAAGTTTAAGTTGCTAGATATGATTAATGAATTATAGGATGTTTAAGTTGTTGAATGTACTTTACATGATTTATATGTTTTATATTATTGTTTGAGAAATCTCACCCCTCTGCTTGGAAATGTTGCTCTTCGTATGGGTAACTTGCAGGTAATCAAGATTAGAGGCGTCGTGAGTGGACTCCTCACATGTGTGTCTAGGTGCTCTGATACGTAACGGGATGGGACTTGACTTTACTTCTATTCCTTACGTATTGTTTATGAACTTTTATGAATAAATATTGAACTAAGACTTATGAGATTTTCTGTTGAGACCTGCGTGCCAAAGACTTTTTATGTTGAATGAACTAATTCCGCTGCGATGTTTTGAATTACTTATGTTAAATGATTTTGAAGAATAAATTTTTATTTATTCAGTTTATGACTTTCAAGAAGTTTGTGACATTCCGTTTATGATTTAAATACTCTGATTTATTATGAAATTTTTATGTTGGGAAAACGAGGTGTTACAATTGGTATCAGAGCAGGTCGGTCCGTCCGGCCAAGTAGAAGAGTCGTTGTGTCGTGTCGTCATGTTTTCTAGTTAGTAGTTATGTTTTATTATGTGATCATGTTTAACTGACTAACATTGATGTGGTTTTGTGTTTTGTTTGAAGAAACAATAATTAAATTTATTTTCTCTTGTGCTTGAATTTCGAGGACGAAATTCTTTTAAGTTGGGGAGAGTTGTAACGCCCTCCTTTTAATTTAATTATTTAAATTAGTTTTAGAATATATTTATATATTTATATGATGTATATGAGGGATATATGATTTGTTGAGATTAGATGTCTTTTTATAATTTAGTTAATATATTTTGTTGAGTGATATTTTGTTATGTTATATGTTGGTATTTACTAACATAATATATTTGTTAATTATTATAGATATATATTTGTTATTTGGTGTATTATTATATATTTAGTAGAGAAATATTATTTATTAGAATATGAGGATTATTAGTGTGAGTGGATTTGGGTGTTAGAATAGAAAGAAGAATAAGTTGTTGGGCCTAAATAGATTTGGGAAGAATATTTTAGTATTATAAATAGAGAAGCTTAGGTTGGAAAGAGTTTACCCTAAACCGCTTTTTGGAAAAGAGGAGAACAAGAAAGAAGAGAAGAGAAGAGAAAAGTCAAGAGAAGAGGAGAAGACCTTAGGAAAGAAGAACGCTGCTGCTGATTCAGGAATTAATCTAAGGTGAGGGTGAGACTATCTTGCATTAATATTAAGTTGTTAAATCATTAGATTACATCTAACAAGTTGGGGAGAGTTTGTGAGAATTTGAGAATTAGGGTTTTGAGAGAGATTTGATGATTAGAAGATGAAAACTTGTTGAATTGATGTAGAAATTATGTACAGACCTTAGATAATCCATAGGATGGTTATTGGAAGTAGTTTTGAGGTTAGAACCATGAGATTAGGTGAAACTTGGAGAAAATCTGCATTCAGCCCGAATTTTGAGATTAAAACTGGAATTGATCGGTGCCGAATTGGTCTTAGGTGTAAACACGAAAGTTGTAGGTATGGATGTTAGCTTTCTAATGCCGTTGGTCTCACGTCAAAAAGATATATAGAATTTGAGTTATGGTCAAATTACTGCACGTGGGTCACAGTGAATTTTTATGGACTTTCAGCACAACTTTTCCGAATTTAAAATGACAATTGGTATTGATCGGTACAAAATTGGTCTTAGAAGTAAACATGAAAGTTTTAGATAATTTTATTAGCTTTCTAGTGGATTTGGTTTGACGTGAAAATGATGTTTGGTCTGTGAGTTATGATGAAAATACTACAGGGAGGTCTTAGCAAAATTGTACGGTGACAGCATTCTCTGTTTCATGTTTTTGCGTTTTGTTCATATGTTTTTGTTTTGAATTGATCTTTGTTGTAAACATGAAATTTGTTGATATTTGTAATACCTTTCCAGTAGCTTTGGTTTGACATGAAAATAGGTTGTGGATAATTTATTATGTTTTTACAAAGATACATAGTGAATTATTGTCAATGTTTAAATTCGATGTTATATGAAGTTGTTTATGATTGATGAATATGATGTTTTAGGATGTTGTTTATTATCATTTGATATTGTTATATTATGATATGACATGAATTATTTATGTGATCCATATGTTGTCAAGATGCTAAGATGTTAAGATGTTAAGACGTTAAGATGATAAGAGTTGTTAAGTCGTCGAGTCGTTATGAAGTCATCAAGTTGTTAAGATGTTATGTTGTCAAGATGTCAAGATGTTAGGATGTCATAGATGTTCATGATGTTATTTAAGTTGTCAAGTTGTAGGAAGATTGAGTCCATTGCATACTCATTAAAGTTGGGGGCTTTAGGCCCGGCAGTCTTGTGCTCATTAAAGTTGGGGGCTTTAGGCCCGACAGCCTTGTGCTCAAACTACGTTGGGGGCTTTAAGCCCGGCAGCTTTATGCTCACACGTTGAAGAGCCTAATTACGCTCATTTATGTTGTTGATTGGTACCACATGCATTTGCATATCAAGAAGTTTACGATGAGTTAAGTTGTTAAGAGTTGCATCGTCAAGTTGAGTCGCATTGTCAAGTCAAGTGTCGAGTCGACTATGAAGTTGTTTAAGATTGAATATGAAGTGAATGATGAGTTTGATTAAGAATGTTGTTTATGTTTGATGATGATGTTTGATTATGATGATGATGTTTGACGATGATGTTGTTCATGTTTGATGATGATGTTTGATTTTGATGATGATGTTGTTCATGTTTGACGATGATGTTGTTTAGGATTGATGATGATGTTGATTATGATTTGTTTATGATAGTTGAATATGAAGTTGTTATGATAAGATGCTATGTGATTTATGATATGCTGATATGTGAATATGATAAGATGTTATACGTTTACTAATGATGATGTATGATGACTCCTCGTGATTATATTTAAGATGGATTGTTTGTGATCATGTTTATGGTTGATATATAATGTTATGAGATGGTTATTATTAGTACTTGATGTTATATGATGATGTTTATGTCTATGATTAAGATGCTATGATTAAAAGGATATATGATAATGCTTATGACTAATATTTGTAGATATGTGATGATATTTATATGATGATATAATATGAAGTATATGACTAATGTAGGAAGAATAATGATACTAGTTAAGGAAGTTTAAGTTGTTAGATATGATTAATGAATTATAGGATGTTTAAGTTGTTGAATGTATTTTACATGATTTATATGCTTTATATTATTGTTTGAGAAATCTCACCCCTCTGCTTGGAAATGTTGCTCTTCGTATGGGTAACTTGCAGGTAATCAAGATTAGAGGCGTCGTGAGTGGACTCCTCACATGTGTGTCTAGGTGCTCTGATACATAACGGGATGGGACTTGACTTTACTTCTATTCCTTACGTATGTTTTATCTTGGTTTTCGGGTGTCAAACATTGATTACGTTTGAACCTTTTTAACCTTTGATATCTCATTTTTTTCTTGGGAAGGGAAAAAATAAGAAAAACCCTTGAGAATCGAGGTCCGGGAGTTGTTTTCGCTACGGGAAGGTGTTAGGCACCCATAACGACTATAGTATCCTATAGGAACCGTCTTTACTTTCTACGCGCGCGCTTTATTTTTAAATGCTATTTGAAAAGTGATATTTACACCTAAGAGTTTACTAAAGTGAAGAATTGGAGGGAGAAGAAGATGTTTGAATTTTTATTTTATTGGAATTGAAGGAATATTGGTTCCTTGCCTACGTACCCTTTTAAGGGATCAAATCCACCGTAGTTCTCTTTCAAAAATGTTTTTGTTTTTGTTGGTTGATTTTAAGTTTGAAAATGGGATTTTGAAGAATAGAAAGAGGCCTCAAGGGCATGAGATTGTGAAAAGAGTGAGGTGGAATTAGTTATTTTGCAAAAAGGTCTAAGTATGATTAGAATTCATTAAGATTTTTTGCTTAAGAAAAGAAGAGGAAAATACAATGGGATTTTGATCCCAAGGTTTATTTAGAAAATCATTTGAGTGATGTTGCTTATATTTGTTTGGAAAAGAGAATTTACCTAAGTGTCAAGGTTCCTAAACATACATCTAAAGCATACATTCCCTAAGCATACATCTAAAATATCCATGTGATGTGTGTGCATGTGTCGGTGTTTGTGTCGGTGTACATCATTAGAGTCCATTGTCCTTTACATCATTGGCCTAGATACATGCTATGGTCTTGCAAGAATTTAAAAGCATTTAAGAGAAATTACAAAACCCCTAAGTTTTCTACATACTAAGTATTGCATGAATTTTAAATGGCAAGAAGTAGAATAGAGGTGAAATGCTTATAAGATGTATGAAACCAATAGATGAAATTGTTAGTAATATAAGGCACAAAAATATAGAGATATAGGTAAGTAAAACTACCATAACAAAAAGTAAGAGAAATGACCTAAAAACAAGCAAAGACAATATGCAATAGACCTAAAGATTCATCACCAATGCAAGGCTTGAATATGGCCTATAATTCTCATAGCTCAACATACTTTCAAGGCACAAAATCCAGGTTTAAAAATGAGAATCAAAGTACCATTATGACCTTGTATTTTAATGTGAATTTTAGATTTATTTGCACTATTTATTCACAAAACAAAACTTGGAAAGCAAGCAACCAAACATCACATGCACACACTCAGTGGAAACACATGCAAACAACAGTAACAACTTCATAAAATCATATGTCAAGAACCACAACTATTTATCAAGGGTTGGAATTAAATGTTCATGGACTTTTAACATGGAATTCAAGTAATAAAGCAAGAAAGTATCACAATATTTTTTGCCAGGTTTTGACACATAATAATATCACAAAAATGTCAAGAAAAACATCAAGAACACATAGAAAATTTTTAGGAATTTTATTATGAATTTTTAGGCTAAAGTAGGGGTGCAAACATCAAGCAGCAGTGTATGAATAGCAAGAAAATTATGAGGATGCAAAATCTGCGCAGAAAAGAGGCCCAGGCCCAAGAGGAAACGGATTCTGGATCATCCAAACGCTTCAGGAGCGTTGGATTGATCCAGATCAACTTAACCTAGATCTAAAGGCTGAGAACCAAGCAGAGATGAACCGAGGTTGAACCGGTCCGGTTCAGGGGTCTATATAACCCCAAGCCTGCCGGTTCAATTCATTTTTACATTCACTTCTCTCTCCTCTCTCAAATCTGGTGAGAGAAGCTCTCACCTCTCTCTTGACTTCTGGTCGTCTTCTCCGGCGGGTTTCGCTGCCGCCGGTGAAGATTCCGATGCCGGAACCCTAACCGTCACTCAAACTCACCAAAAACTCTACGATCTAAAGCTTTTCACCGTTTATTTTTCATTCTAAGCATGAATTAAAAACCAGAAATCACAAAAGAAGCCTAGATTTACATCGATCTGTGGATTTGTAACACACCTACACCTTCGTTGAGGTTTTTGAAAGAAAGACGAGAAAGTTTATGTGTTCACCTGTTATTCAATTCGGAGATTCGAAGGATAAGATGCAGGAAATTTCTTGAATCTATTCTCTGATCTTCTGGTGAGTGTTTCTTTGTCGCTTCGAACTAAAACGAATAGATGAACACGTTCCTCTTCTTCTCTGGTTCAACTTCGAATTCAATCTTTGTTCTTCTCTTCTCACCAAATCCTTCGTGATCACGTTGGATTCGTCATCGTTGGTGATGAATCTACGTTTGAATTGCGAAGGTGAAAACTCAATGATGATGATTCTTCTGAGAATCTCTGAGAGTTTTTTTTGTAAATTCGAATTGATTTTGTACAATATTTGTTGAATTGAGTTTTCTTGTGATGAAATTGGTGTGGATTTGTGGTGAATTGATGTGGATTTTGATTCTGGACAATTAGGGTTTCGGTTTGGGGATGAAGTTCTTCATGAGCTTCATCGTGTTCTTGCAATTTTCTGTGATTGATTCTGTTTTCTGGAGAGAGAATTGGAATTGGTGTTTGTGATGTGGCTTGCGTTGAATGGTTCTGTTTCTGTGCAATTGATGAGTTGGCTCCTTTTATAGCTTGACATGTGTATCTGATAGTCAATGGGACGTTGACACCTGGATTGGACCTTAACAAACTCGGCCTTGGCTTAAAAATGACTTGAGGACCTTTTTGCAATTCTTTGAAATTAAGGGACCAATCTGCAATTAAAAAAAAATGGACTAAAAAAGAACTTGACACTAGTAGGGACTGTTCTGCAATTAACTGAAACTTGTGGACTAAACTGCAATTATGGAAAAAGGACTAAAAATGCAATTATTAGAAATTTTGGGACTGAAAATGAAAATTAAAATAAAATTGAATTAAAATTGGTAAATGGAAAATAACGTAAAGTGAAACGATTAAAAAAATAACAAAACGGACTAAAATGAACCAACTACATAAATGAGGTACTTTAAAGTAACCTCTCTCTGTCAAAATTTCGTGTGAAATGACCAAAATGCCCCTAGGGATTAAAACGACTCAAAATGACTCAGATGCAATTTTAAAATGGTTTTTTAACAGGGAATTAAAGCAAGAGCTTATACAAACTAAATGAAAAGACTCAGAGACAAGTTTTTTTAGGGATTAAACAGAGTTTTAACACAGGAAATGACTAAAATGCCCCTAGGGGCTAAACTGACTCAAAATGACTTCAAATGTAATTTTTGGAATGGGTTTTGACATGGGATTAAGATAAAGATTTATACAACCAAATTGAAAAGACTCAAACAATTCTCAAGGACTAAAATGAGTTTGAATGCAGGAAATGACTAAAATACCCTTTTTTATGAATTTTGCAAGTAACATTGAAATAAAATGCAGAGAAATATGCAATTGATCAGAGACAGATCAAATGACTTGAAATGCAAGGAAAATATTTTGGATGACTTGAAATACAAGAAAACATAGACAAACACACAGTTGAAAAGATTTTTAGAGCTAAATTGAGAGATAAAGCAGAGTAAAATGTCAGTGTAAACAATAGCAAATTGGCAATCCTTCAAGAGTAATAGGCATATATTCAAGATAGAAAAAATATTTTGAATAAGTATTTTTAGGTCCAAAATTAGGGTATAACAACGTATTGTTTATGAACTTTTATGAATAAATATTGAACTAAGACTTATGAGATTTTTTGTTGAGGCCTGCGTGCCAAAGACTTTTTATGTTGAATGAACTAATTCCTCTGCGAAGTTTTGAATTACTTATGTTAAATGATTTTGAAGAATAAATTGTTATTTATTCAGTTTATGACTTTCAAGAAGTATGTAACATTCCGTTTATGATTTAAATACTCTGATTTATTATGAAATTTTTATGTTGGGAAAACGGGGTGTTACAAATGTCGCCGGAGAAATCACGTCGGAGCGCAAGCAAGGGTGAAATTCATGCAACCTCGCCGGTGAAATCACGTCGCAATCACGCTGTGACCTAGCCGGATAAACTACGTCGGAGCGGCGAGCAAAGGGCAGCACGTCGGAGCGCGTTTGGAAGTTTGGCAGCACGTCAGAGCACGTCGCAATTGGAGGTGGTGAACAACGGTGATGGAAGTTTGTTTCCGGTGGTTAGATGATGAATGACGGTGGTGAACGACGGTTGTTTTCGATGGTTAGATGATGATGATGATGATGATGATGATGAATGAATGAACACAGGTGAATGAACGACGTCGCAATTGCAGCACATTATTTCCGGTGGTTTTGTTTGTTTCCGGGTTGGGTTTTCTTTGGGGGTGTGTGTAGGAAGCAATTGAGTCGGTTAATGGGCTGGACTTATGCAAGACTTATGTATGGTGCATAAGGATTGCTTATGCACCATAACCACACCCACCTAAAGTAGTCTTTCTTGTATTAACTTGGTCCTACCTCTTGTGTTTTACTCGTCTTTCTTTCTTTATTACATTGTAACTAAATCACACAGCGAGAATTAATAGCAAGTGAAACAGATTAAGTTAAATCTAATTGTCCATAAGACTGATTATCCACAAATTATGTATATGCACCAAAAAACAATTGCAAAATAAACAAAATCGATAAGAGCCTTCGAAAAAGCATCAGGACTTAAGTTGATAAGTAATGTTTTTCATATCAACTTTACGCGTAAAAATATATTGAAGATACATTTTTTATGCACGGTAAAAGTGTAAAATTTGAAAGAAATTGTGATTGATTTATTTTTGCTACGTATATTCGGACTGCTTCGCAAAATATATCAAAAATCATTTTTAAAGTTATAAAATATTGTCTCGAAATATATTAAGCAAAAAATTTGCTGTAAATCAAATACTGTTTCAAAAATATGCTGAGCAAAAAAATTTCTTCAAATTAAAAAGTATATTTTTTCAAAATATATCGGGCAAGAAATTTTCTTCAAATCAAGTAGTAAATTTTCTCAAAGTATATTGGGTAAGAAATTTTCTTCAAATCAAATAGTGGAAATATATTTTCTCAAAATATATTAATCAATAAGCGAATCAAAAAGTGAAAATATATTTTCTCGAAATATATTAATCACGAAGCGAATCAAAAATTGGAAATATATTTTTTCAGAATATATTAATCAAGAAGCGAGTAAAAAATTGGAAATATATTTTCTCAAAATATATTAATCAAGAAGCGAATCAAAAATTGGAAATATATTTTCTCATAATATATTTTTTCAGAATATAATAATCAAGAAGCGAATCAAAAATTGGAAATATATTTTCTCAAAATATATTAATCAAGAAGCGAATCAAAAATTGGAAATAGATATTCTCAAAATATATTAATCAAGAAGCGAAAATATATTTTCTCAAAATATATTAGTCAACAAGCGAATAAAAAAAAAGTGGAAATATATTTTCTCAAAATATAAGCGTGTTTTTTTTTTTTTGAAGTATAATCAAGAAGCGTGGTTTTACAAGATCAGTTTGCAGAGAAAATCATGTAATAGAGAAATAATTAACTTGTGTATTATTATGTGTAAGCAACAAACTTTTCATAAAAAGTTCCTCTCAGTGACTTTTTCACAAATAACTTTTTATCTACATTTGTTCATGAAAAATAAGTTACTTTATTCTATAAGGACTTATTACAATTTCTGTTTGGCCCAGCTTCTCCTTCTAAGGAGAAGAGAAATGCCAAAAAAGGAGGGCCAAACGGACTCTTATAATGGCCAAACAATTTTAAAGAAGGGAAATTGACGGATAAGAAGCAATATTGATAATATATGTATATTACTTTTTTTTTTTTGGTTACAAATATGTATATTACTATACACAAGTGAGTAAATATATGATCAGATATGAATATATATATATATATATATATATATATATATATATATATATATATATATATATATGCACAATGAAAGTCAACATCACTCAATATGTTTTTTACCATATGCATAAATTTATAAAGTGAAACTGAAAACGGAGCACTTCGGTGCCTTTGGTGCATTTGTTTCTATCTCTCTCTAAACCATTCATTCTCTCTCATCTAAATAATTTATTTTAATCATTCAATTATCATTCACTCTCCTCTGAAATGCACTAAAGGGACCCAAAGGCACCAAAGACAAAGGCACCCAAGTGCCACCCTGCATATTGGAACGATGAACATAACCAGAGAAATAAAAATAAATAATAACAATGATATAGGAATAACTGAAATTGGATTCATGAGAATTGAAATCAATGGCACCTGGTTATTGGAAACATTGATCGCCGAAACTGGTTCGGTATTCGCCAAAAATTGATCGCCAAAGCTGGGAAGTTATACCTCACACCCCTACATTTATATTCTTACCCCAACATTTAACACAAACTACCAAATTTACCCTTTATATAAAACAAAAAAAAAAATTACCCTTTCACTTTTCACCCCCACATACACTTCAGGTTGTAGTTAAACACAACCCCTTTTCTGGAAAAATTAATTCTGCTTCCAACAAGTAGTAAGCTTCAATTCCTATGTTTCCTTCATCGTTTCTCTTCTTTAATCTTAAACTTTTCCAATATTTGTTCTTAATTGTTTAACTGAATCATTGTTTGGGGTTTAGTAGGTTTTTCAAGGTTTTCTGGGCTAGGTTGGGAATCCTTCACTGAACAGTGTTCTGAAAATAACAATTTTTTTAGATGCCGTCGACCGCGAATTGTTCCCGGAATTGTGTTAACCAAAGTGTACCGGTTGATATCGGAAAACTGATGAAAATTGTTTCGGTAATTTTTCCCGGAATCGTTTCAGAAAGATTTCCGGTTCAGACAATTTATTTTTTTTTACTTTCTTTTAACTGAATACCTCTGAAGCGTGTAATTCTTCCCGGAATCGTTTCAGGAAGATTCCCGGTTCAGACTTTTTTCTTTACGTTCAGGAAGATCTTCTGTTCAGACATTTTTTATTTTTACGTTCTTAATTATATTGTTTTGTAGCAAATTGTATTCT
This sequence comes from Medicago sativa, assembly GCF_051527215.1. Lineage (NCBI taxonomy): Eukaryota > Viridiplantae > Streptophyta > Magnoliopsida > Fabales > Fabaceae > Medicago > Medicago sativa. Next base: position 48,478,995 of record NC_140752.1, on the reverse strand, counting down.
TCTAGTTCTTCATACTTTGTCCATTATTTACTTAGTCCACTAATTTTCTACTTATTAGGATGTCTGTTGTGCTAAAATGAAGATTAAAAAAAATATAAGCAAGTAATATCAAGAATCAGGACAATTATTTGGTATTGTAGTAACTAGCATAAACGATTTTTAGGAATCAAGAATAAGAAACTATTAAATTTTAATGCACCGGATAACAAGTATAAAACGTGTCCGTTGTTTGTTTTCGACATGGAAAATTATTTGCTATTAACTAGAACGCACGGAAAGCTAACAATACTAGTCTTCCGGATTTTTTTTTATATATTAGTATTCCGAAATATTTTCGGAAACGTATATATATGAGTATTCCGAAATATTTTCGGAATCTTTTTATAGTGAAAAATAAAACGAAAATTCATACCTGAAAAAATATCATGTGGGGTGAATTCATTCTGAATCAGGAGAGGTTGAAAATGAGGGTGAAAAATTTATGTGTAAAAGATTATATAGTAAAATGGGTAAAATTGAAATTTTTTAAAAATTGTCGGGGTGAAGGTACATGTGTTGGGGTATAGGGTAAAATTTCCCCAAAGCTGGTTTGGTATGAAGGTGAGAAAAATACAAGAATGAGGGGGTTGAATTGTGTTAGCTTTTTCTGCTTTTTAAACTAAGTTCAAAGTCCAAAGTCTTATAAAGTTCATATTCTGGAAACATGTTCAGGGCCCGTTTGATGGTCATGATATGAAAGAGACATGATATGATATAAAGTTGGATAGAGATAGGATATGATAAGGACATGATAAACATTAATCATATCACGTGTTTGATGCGCACATGATAACAAACAGGATATCATTATAATTAAATGAAAAAATTGCTCTCATAATGAATTAAAATATTGTAAAAATGGCATGTTATTAATTATAATAGAAAATACATGCTATCATTATTTTAAAAATGGCAGAATATCAAGATAATAAATAAAGAATGATCTTCTAATCTCATCAGGATAATTTCTAACTCAGCCTATACTCAGGATAGAAATTACAAAGGAAAGTTAGGATTGGATAGGAAAATAGTTTATTTTATCCTATCCCTTTGGTGCATCAAACATGAGATTTAAGTAGGATATGGTTAATGTATCATATCCTGTCTCCCTATCTTGTCCATCAAACGGGCCCTCAGAGTCTAATGCAGCAGATAAAGTAAAGATAGAGAGAGAGATAGAAGAGAAAGACACAAAGCAATTATCCTGGTTCCTTCCACAATCCGGAAGTAGTTTAGTCCCCCTTGCACTTCCAAGGAGATTTCATTATAATCCAATTCTACTTACAAATGCTCAAGCACAAAAGTAAGAGACTTCAAATACTCAAGCACACAAGCAAGATATTTCCTATGCTCAAGCACAAATACTTGGCTTTCTTCTTTTAAAAACTTCATATGCTGTTTTGTTCAAAATTGGTCTAATATAGATTCTATTTTGAACATAACCTGTTGTGTTTACTACTTTTGCCCAAAAGTGTTTAGCCAAATTATTTTCATGAATAATGGTTCTGACCATTTCTTGTAAAGATCTATTCTTTCTCTCTACAACCCCATTTTGTTGTGGAGTTCTAGGAGAAGAGAATTGATGGATAATTCCATGTTAACAAAAAGATTCAAATGGCTGATTTTCAAATTCTCTACCATGATCACTTCTGACTTTTAAAATTTTCAATTCCTTTTCAGACTGTACTTGAGTGCAGAAGTTGCTAAACACATCATATGCATCATCTTTAGTTCTAAGGAATTTACCCAAGTCCATCTACTGTAATCATCAACTATGACTAATCCATATTTCCTTCCATAGATGGATGCAGTACTTACTGGTCTAAATAAATCAATATGAAGTAGTTCTAATGGTCTAGAAGTAGAAACAATGTCTTTAGATTTGAAAGATGATGTCACAATTTTTTCCTTCTGACATTCACCATAAAGTGCATCTGAGTAATAGTCAATGTTTGGTAAGCCTCTAAGCAGTTGTAACTTACTAAGCTTAGAGATTAATCTTCAGTTAGCATGTCCCAACCTTTTGTGCCGCATCAATTTCTTATCACTCACTGATAGAAGACAAACAACCTTCTGATCAGGCAGTTCTGAAAAATTGATTTTATATACATTATTCTTTCTTTTACCTTTAAACACTATGAATTTATCATTTTTGTTAATTACTATGCAGTTGCTCTTGTCAAACATCACATCATAACCACTATCACAAAACTGACTAATGCTAAGTAAGTTATGTCTAAGTTCATCAGCAAACCACACATTATTAATAGAGATAGAAGAGTTACCAATAGTTTCCATACCAATGATCTTGCTTGTCTGATTTCCTCCAAATCCCATAATTCCTCCCTCTTTCATTGTTAGAGTTAGGAACATAAACTTTTACCCTGTCATGTGTCATGAGAAGCCACTGTCCAGGTACCATGATCTCTGCTTTTTCTTTACTCTTAAGCATATCTGCAACATCAAGAATTTTAGACTTAGCTACCCATATCTTTATGGGTCCTTTAGGGTTAGTCCTGAAAGGTTTAGTCTTCTTTCGTGCCCTGTGCTTGAAGTTAAGTGGCTTATGTTCATTCATGACTTTAGATTTAACACCATTTGGTCTCAAATCCCATGAAGTTACAATTGTTTTTCTCCTCTGATCCTCAGACTTTAAGACTCCAGAGTCTGAGTTCTACAGAACCTGAGATTTAGGTTTTGGTCTCTTCTGAATCTGAACCTTTGGAGTCTTAGATTCAGAGTGATTCACAACCTTAGACTTAGAATTCTTTGACTTTGAAATGTTTACAGTCTTAGAATCAGAAGCTTCAGGTTCTGACTGGATCACAACTTTAGATTTAACAGCTTCAGACACATAATAAGTTTTCAAACCTTCCTTAATGCATTCAGAACATGATTTAGGATTAGTTACATTAGGTTTCCCTTTTGTAAAACCAATTCCTCTACCATTGTTATGATATATGCTATAAATCATGGAAGCTACCTTGCTTCTATCAATTCTAGTCATGATGAAGTCTTCAAGAACAATTTCTTGTTTACTTAAAGGTTTTTCATTACACTTATCATTCAGTTTAAGAAAAAGATATTTGAGTTTTTCTTCATAGTTTTTAATAATGAAGTCATAGCTCTCATTATCTTTTTATTACTCCTTCAGATCCAAAAGAGTTTTTTCATGTTGTCTCATTAGACTAACATATTTTTCTTTTAAATCTTTTAACTCATTGGATCTGTTTTCAAAGTGTGTGAGAAGCTCTTTAAGAGACTCAATAAGTTCAGTTCTGAGAATTTTAGAATATACCTTATTTTCATCTTTAGAGTTTGTTCCAGATTCTGCATCAGAAGCCACTGTAGCTACTAACCCCACATCTACATTTGCTTCATCTTCAGCTTGATCTTTATCAGACCATGACTCATTGTCTAAATCTTCCCAAGTAGCCATCAGACTCTGCTTGATATGCCTTCTGAACTTGTTAGATTTGAAGTTTGGTTTCTTTGATTTCTCCTTTGATTTCTCTTTCTGCAAATCAGGACAATCAACAATGAAGTGACCAGGTTTCTTGCAGTTGAAGCATCCATTTTGATCTTCTTTCCTTGAACCTTTGTAACCACTGCCTTTGCTCAAGAACCTCTTGTTCTTCCTAGCCAGATACTGAAGTCTATTAGAGAGCATAACCATCTCTTCAACAACATGATTTTCTTCAGAATCTCCAGCAGGAGACTCATCTTCAGATTCATTAGCTTTTAGAGCTTTTGAAGACTTTCCTTTAGACTTTAGTGCAATTGATTTTGGATTTCTAATAGGTTCTTGTTCATTTAGACCTATCTCATAACATTTGAGAGAGCTAATGAGATCTTCAACACTTAGAGAATTTAGATCCTTAACTTCCTCAATATCAGTCTCCTTAGGTTTTCGCTTAGCAGGTAAGCTCCTAAGAATCTTGTTCACATGATCAGAAGCTACATAGTTTTTATTCAGAATCTGAAGTCCAGAGACTAGAGTCTGAAACCTTGAGTACATAGTCTCAATGTCTTCATCCTCTTTAATCCTGAATAATTCATACTGATGAACTAGCATAGTAACTTTATCTTCTTTGACTTTCTTGTTACCTTCATAGTTTGAAAACAAAGAAGCAAACATTGCTTTAGTAGTAGTTTTATTACTCATCTTCAAGTACTCTTTGTGAGGTAGGGAAGCAACAAGAATGCCTCTGATCCTGTGATGTTTCTTGTACATCTTCTTCTGAGCAGCAATGTAATTCTTCCTATCAACAACAGCACCTTCTTCATCTAACTCCAAATCTCCAACTCCATCTTAAAGAGCATCCCATGGTTTTTTATCTAAGCCCATGATATAACTATACATTTTGGTTTTCCATTGAACATTGGAGGCTTGCTTGAACCAGATGACTTGTCATCAGTACCATAATCATATGATACAACAGCACCAGAAGCAACAACACCACTACCACCAGTTGACATGTTTATATTTTTTTTCGAATTTTATAAAAATTTTAGGGTTTGATTTATTTATTTTTAATATAGTTATGTTGTAGATCTGAAATAATATTAACATATATTATGCATACCTGTTATAATGGAGTTATATTGCTTAAATTTATATTTTTTTCGAATCTATAAATTTTTTAAGGTTTGCTTAGGATTTTTAGTGTTATGTCAAATTTTCACTACAAGTGTTTGAATGAGTTTTTCATTGATTGTTTTTAATTTCTTATTGTGTAGATTAGAAACAATGGCCGGGTGGATCGACGTTCATGCAGAATTCAACGGCGGAGAACCTCTGAGGTTGAAGGTTCGGTGCCTTGGTGTAACGTTAAGAGGTCTCAAGGATGAACTGAATGAATTCAAGCAAGGAGTCAACCCCGGAGACACAAGGAGGGTCGAATACGTTCGGTATAAACGTCCAACGCTCAACGAGGGGAGAATATCATTCACTTAGGTGGATATAAAGAATGACGAAAACGTGACGAGCATGTTTTGGGAGCACAACATGTTCCATTGGATCGATATGCGTGTAAAGTTGTTGAGATCAACTGAAGATATCATCAAGAGTCTGATTCCGCCAGAAGATCGTGATTAGGTTGGGAATGCACCTTCCAACTACAACAATTGTCTTCCTTTAAATGGGATAATTCAAACTTGCCAAACGACGGGACTCCAACCTTCGTCCGACATTCCCATTGTTCCTTTCAAAAGATTAAATTCTTGTTAGGATGGTTTAAATGAAGGTATTGAAGTGTCAAGGAATGAACCTCATTCTTTTGACACTTCAATACCGTCATTTAAACCAAACCTAACAAGAATTTAATCTTTTGAATGGAACAATGGGAACGCCGGTCGAAGGTTGGAGTCCTGCCGTTTGGCAAGTTTGAATTTGCCCCATTTAAAGGTAAGACAATTGTTGTAGTTGGAATGCACATTCCAACTACAACAATTTTCTTCCTTTGAATGGGGAATTCAAACTTGTTAACCCGCAGGACTCCAACATCCAACCGACATTCCCATTGTTCCTTTCAAAAGATTAGATTCTTGTTAGGCTGGTTTGAATGAAGGTATTGAAGTGTCAAGGAATGAACCTCATTCTTTTGACACGTAAATACCGTCATTTAAACCAAACCTAACAAGAATTTAATCTTTTGAATGGAACAATGGGAATGCCGGTCGGACGTTGGAGTCCTGCTGTTTAGCGAGTTTGAATTTACCCTATTCAGATGTAAGATAATTGTTGTAGTCGGAAGGTACATTCCCGATTGTAATGTAATGTAATGACTCGTCTATATAAGTTAGGAACATGTATTATTGAGAATTAATTATATAAGTTATGATATCGAATGGAACAATAATTTATTTATTCACTTTTCGAATTTATTTATTCATTACGCAATTTTTATTCGAATTCACGTTAGTTTTAATTAATTATTTTTATTAATTTTTTCGAATTTATTATTTTTAAATACACATTTTTTATTTGAATTTTTTTTTATTTCATATACAATCTTAAAGTAAATGAAAATAAAAACTAAAATAAAGAAACACAAGTAATAGATATAAAATCACATTTTATTAATATAATAATACATTTACAATGGGGTAAAACTAAATCTGTTTCGTGGTACCAAAAATTAAAAATAACATCTTCGTCGTACATTTATTCCGTAATAGGTGGAGTCATCTTCGTCATACATTAAAAATAACATCTTCGTCGTACATTTATCCCTTAATAGGTGGGGTCATCTTTGTCATACCAATAACATTATCAATTGACTTAAGAGCACCCAAAATTGAACCTAGAACTTCCGGATACTCTTCTCCAAGATACTCGTACAAGACAACACCAAGATGACCCAAAATTGTTCCTCACCTTTGCACTCTTGTTGTTTAATAATACATTTAACTACCGCTTGGGGTTAAAACAAAGAAAAAAACCCACAAACCATAAACCCTGAACCCTAAATCCTGGGGTAAAACCAATTCAAAGAAACCTCTTGAAATTTTCAAATTTTCAAAGAGGCCTCTTTCAATGAAAGACAAATGATGGCAAACCTACATTTTGTAGAAGGAAGAGGAAGAATGAGAGTAAGGAGGAAATAATGTGAGGAAATGAGAGTAAGGAGGAGAGAATGTGAGGATTTTTATAAAGAAAACATGTAGAAAAAATAGGTTGACTGTTGAAAAAAATAGGTTGAATAATGAAAAAAGAGGTTGAATGAATGATGGAAAAAGATGTTGAATGATGGAAAAAGAGGTTGAATCTCATAACACACGTAGCGATAGTTAACTACCGCTGGCTCTAGCGACAGTTAACTGCTGCCGGCTTTCTCAACGGTAGTTAACTACCGCTGAGGGCAGTTAGGTAATTTTCTTGTGTCGTTCTGAAGTTATCATTGTCAGAAAAGCAATTTTCCTCATTTTTACCTTTCGTCTCTCTCTCTCTCTCTCTCTCTCTCTCTCTCTATCTGAAGCTTATCCCTCTCCTCTCTTCTATACCTCACGTGTTCCTCCCCTCCCAATCACCCAATAATTCATTTTTTCTCTAAGAAATACAACATGCAATCATAGGCACTTGATCCTTGTATCATTACTACCACTAAACTCTATTGATTCATCCTTATCTCCTTCCATACTCCATCTGCCGAGCCTATCTATCTCTAAGTGTATTTTGGAAATTGGTTCTTAGCCTACTAATGATGTTGTGTGTGCATTCCTGATGTGGATTGTGCATTAGATTGGTGTGAGAAGCAAGAATCATTATAAGTTGTAGAACTAAAGCTTGAGTACTGGTTTGATTAATTAGAGCAAGGACTGAAGCAAGGAATTAGGTTGTTGATGTTAGGAGCAAGAAAAAAAAAAGGCTTTTGTTTGAGACAAGAAGATTGAGGTTGGTTTTGCTTGAAGTTTTACAAGGTAATCAAATTAGTTGTTTTTAAAGAGGTAACTTTTAGCTTATTGCTGTTATGTTTGGCTGGGACTGTTTTTGAGAGAGTTAAGCTGTTATGGTTGAATTGTTATAGCTAGAGGAGATTATGCACGAACTTTTAAAGAATAAGTAGAAATTCGTATGACAACTGCTATTGCTGTGTTGATCAAAATTAAGTGATTATTAGATATTTGGATTCTGCGTCCCATTCCCTTCAATTCGAATATAAGTTTCATGTAATTCGGAATAGGAATGAATTCGGAAAACATGTTTAAAGTTTGGTAATTTCTGCTGGATTCTGGTTACGGATTTTGGAACAGGGCTCCACCGAAACGGCAAGAACTCTTTTACTGTGATTCGGATTCAAGCGGTTGTTGTGGCTACGGATAGCTAACGCAATGCCCGACGTTTTGACAACAGTTTCGCTAAGTTCGGTTCAGAATTGAGGTCTGGAGACAACGTTGAAGTAAAGGACCTGATGTAGGATTTGAGCAGAATCGGGGTTCAAATGCGACAACTCGCTGAAGTAAGCTTGAAACATCGTCTAGCGAGGAGGTGCAGAAATGGAGTCTGCGTTCAGACGGAACTATGTACAAGCTGCGGAGAATGTTTGAGGTGAGTTCTTTGACTAGCTCCTCCCTTGGATGAATATGTGTGACCGTGTAAGAATTCACAATTATGCTAAGTTTACGAATTAAGGTTTAATAGCCCCTTTGTGCCTTGATTGCCAAACTATGTTAATGTTGACGTGCATTTCTTTGTCTATGGTTTTTATATGTTATGGATGTATAATGTGCAGCAAGGGACTTGAATTGAGGTTTTTGGATGTTAAACACGATTTTTGCAGGTTCAGGGTCTGCTGAATTCGCTTGAAGCGAGTGCAACTCGCTTAAGCGAGTTTGACAGACTCTCTTTTTAAAAAAAGAGTCGTCGACTCGTCTTGCAATCCTTTAGTGGCCTTCCGAGGTCCATTCTTGCAGTTTTTTCCAACTATTAAACCCCTCAACGTCAAGTGTTTAATGCACCTTACATCTAAGATTCTTAAGAGGAAATGCGTGGCTAAACATTAACATTATTCGGCAATGAATGGCACACGAGAGAAAGATAATATGATTTATGTCCGGGTAGTACTCTAACCCTAGGTATTGGGGAATCTCTAGAACCTCGACTTAGGCAGTTGAGATTAGCTATGTTAGTATGTTGCCAAGGCATACCAGACTTAAGTAATTATGAACATGTCGTGTCTTTTGCTATCCACGCAAGGGGATACAAGGGACGAGATACGCTCCGCAAGGTAGGCCCGCACGACATTCAGAGGAGTCCAGTGTTAACCTCAGATAGGTTTTTCACTGGTCATGTTATGGGGATATTTTCCGGGGTTACTCCACTCGGGATTATTCCGTAAAATGAACTCAGATAATGTTGTTTTGTTTGTTACACGCTAACTTCTAACATAATAAGAACAAGACATGAATACGATATGATATGATATGGCATGATAAGTATTATGAACAGATGTTCCGAACGATCTAGTACCCCGCACGATTGTCTAGGTATGCAGGTTATCACACACGTATAAACCCGAATGGGTTGAGTGTAGACACGTGGCGACCCTAGGTTTCCCGAGGTTGCCTATAGCCTAGGATTAGGTAGAACTCACTGAGACATTATGTCTCATCCCAATCCTTTTGTTTACAGATCAGCAGGTTGCTCGTAGCAAGAGGTCGCAGACATGCAGCCGAATGGATGACCATCAAGTGCTCGTTCATACAAGACGTAGAATTTTCTTATGTATTCAAGTTATAGGATGAGCTTGTATTGGATAACTAGTATTATTTCGTGGTACGTACGAACTTGTATCGATGTGTATGATCATTCGAAGCTTGTAAAGTTGTAAAATTTTAATGTATCTAGTACTAGGTTAACACACATGCTAAATATTCTAGACACGTTTAGTATGGGTGTTACATCGCCGGCTACCGTTTTTTGAGATCGTTGATAAGTTTTTAGGTTTATGAGTGTGGTCTAGGTTAGTTTTACCAGTCCCACAGACGGCGCCAACTGTACTTGCAGTGAGTACAATAACATGTAATCACAATATCATATTAAAGGTTGGAGTGTCAGGGTTGCTTTGGAGGAATATTGATTAAAAAATTAGGATTATGCAATGGAAGAAGACTAATCACAACCAGGATGGAAAAGTTTGTGCTTGAAGAAAAGGTGATATCTAGAGGTAATATTGGCGAGAAAGTTTTTAGGGTTAAATATGTTTTTAATCCCTATAAAATTATAAGCTTTCAAGTTTAGTCCCTACAAAAACTCTATTCACTTTTAGTCCCTATTTTCATTTTATAGGGACCATTTTGGAGGACTAAAAGTATCCATTTTTTATAAAAAGTTTTCAAAATAGGGACTATTTTTACAAACTACTATATTTTGGAGGACCAAAGTTACCATTAAAATTTTATATGGACTAAACTTAAAAGCTCATGATATTATAGGAACTAAAAACATATTTGACCCAAGTTTTTATACCCAAGTTATCTCTTTCACCGTCTGACATCAAAATTCCTTTCAAGTTTCAACGGAGACAATTTCCTTTAGCTGTTTCATTTGTGATGGCTATTAGTAAGATTCAAGGGCAATCACTTAAAAATGATTATCTATGTTTAATCTTTATCATGCTACTTTTATCGGTAACTATACATTCATTATGCCATAATTATTCCTTTATATTTCACTTGGTAGGACCCGTGCAACAAAAAGGTCAAAAGTCTAGTAATTGTTATACACAAATATGGTATTATTATATTAAATTATGCGCAGATTGACATCCAGTTGGCTGAAAATTCTCAAACTAAAAACGTAGGTAGGTGGGTAGGTAGTGAATGTGAGTCCAGAAAACCATTTCCTCTGATGTGGGAGAGTGTTTCAGGTCCAGTAACATGAGAACTGGTTTTCTCTTCTTCAACTTGTATACTTCATGGTTGCTAATATGTTCTTCTCCGATCTGTTTTGCTGGAGACACTTTGAGCACTAGCCAGAAGATAATAGGGAATGAAACCTTAACCAACCTTGTTTCAGCTGGAAAAATATTTGAACTAGGCTTCTTTACCCCAAACATGAGTGGTGATTCACAAAGATACTTAGGCATATGGTATCACATGCAAGAGGGATCAGAACAACCCCAAAAACAAACAGTTGTGTGGGTTGCAAACAGAGACAACCCTGTAGCTGTTAATTCAACTGGAGTTTTCCAAATAGCAGAGGATGGGAATCTTGTAGTTGTAGACACATCAGGTAATGAAAAAAGGTACTGGTCATCTAATTCCAATTCCAATTCCAAAGTCAAAGATTCTTCTCCTAAAAACATGACAGTGAAACTCATGGATTCTGGTAACCTTGTGTTACTAGATAATGATGAACACAAGGGAGTGAAATTGTGGGAGAGCTTTGAAAATCCAACTGATACGTTCTTACCAGGAATGAAAGATGGAAAGGAATTTGAAACTCACCAGTTGGAGAAGTGTTGAGGACCCAGGAAGTGGAAATTTTTCTTTTAATATGGAACAAACAAAAGGTGTTTTGGGGTCAATCGTTTTAACATCTTAAACCAAGATCAAATCTATTGGGAGAGCGAAGAGTACAACACGTTGACTTTCCGTGAAAAGTTTGATCAAGTTGATGACATCAACTCAGAGGTTTACAATTTGTTGACCAACTTCAGTTTACTTGAAAAGAAGGAACAAATTCCTATGAAAAACTACGGCAATACAAGGTTGTTCATAGATTCCTCAGGTGTGATACAGTGGGTGGAAAACAATTTGTTGGGAGGTGAATTATTGGTTAGGTGGATGCAGCCAAAAACGAAATGTTTAACATATAATGTCTGTGGAAACTTTGCTACCTGCAACGATGATGATAAAGTATGCAAATGTTTACCTGGATTCTACAACGAGTATAGGGGAAAAGATAAGGCCGGTTGTAAGAGGAGAACATCATCATCATCATCGTGGTGTACCGGAAAAGACACAGCTTTCTTGAACTTGACAATGATTAAAACAGGAAGGCCGGATAAAAAGGAAACCGTGCAATATGAAGAAGATTGCGCATCTATGTGCATTGAGATGTGTCCACAATGCCAGGCTTACTCATATGCTCCACTTCCTACAAATTACCAGAGGAGTGTTAGTCCTACAAACTGTTGGATCTGGACACGTAATTTAACTACTCTTAAAGAAGAGTATACTAATTGGGATCATGATCGGAGACTCATTGTCCTAGTTGATAAATCAGATATAGGTATGTATCCCTATGCATATGATGATTCATTAAAGACGCATTTCAATTTTTTTCCATTAAAATTAGACATATTCATAACTGTATGTGAAGATGAAGTTTCCTTCTATTCACTTTTGCAGCACCAACTCCAAGAACTTGTGAGCCTTGTGGTATAAACACAATCCCTTATCCATTGAGTTCTGGATCCAACTGTGGAGACCTCAAATACTTCAACTTTAAATGTAACGCGTCAACAGGTCAACTCAGCTTCACCACCACCAACAATGTTAGTTATAGAATTGTTCGTGTACAGACAAGTTTAAGAATATTTACCATTAATAACAAGGACAATTATTTCAATCGATATTGTGATGAAGCATCTAATCACCAAGAAATTATGAAGGTTTCTTCACCGTTTCACACAAATGACGATTCATGCTCTGAAAAAGTAGAGATTAGTTGGGAGCCACCTTCTGATGAACCCATTTGTGATAACTCTGTTGATTGCCATGGTTGGAAAAATTCTACCTGTAGTACAGGAAACAGGTGTCTTTGCAATTCAAACTATAAATGGAATGGCGAGTTTTTAAGTTGTTCCCAAAGTAAGTATTTACTTAATTTGCTAAAGTCTAGATATTATAACTTAAGACAAATGTGAAATAAGTGTTAATTTGCTCTCTACAGGCTTTACAGAAACTAGAACCTCTCCTAATGCTACAAAAGAATCAACAAAAGGAAACTCCAAAAGATCATTCTCTTTGATTCTTGGCTTAACTATTTCTGGCGTTGTTATTCTAGCTTGCATCATTAGTATTGCTTATGCATGCCGACGGAGAATAGCTCATATGGTGAAGCAAGGTTGAAATTCTACTCTTTTTTCATTATGGTTTTGAAATTTTTAAATCTGTGAGTTCAATCCTTGTCTAAGATTTCCCTTTAATGTGTTTAGACAAAGAAAGTATACAGAGAAATATTAGAGGGGGCTTTTACGACAGTGAGAGACATGTGAAGGATTTGATAGACATGGAGGGATTGGAAGAGAAGGACAATGAAGGAATAGAAGTTCCTTATTTCGATTTTGAGAGCATATTAAAGGCTACGAATGACTTTTCAGAGGCAAATAAACTTGGAAAAGGTGGTTACGGGCCAGTTTACAAGGTGATTGATTTTTCTTATTTTTTATATTTTATTATCTTGTCATATTGGTAACTCATTTCGGTTGGTTTGAGATGGTTTGGCGGTGTTGCCTCTTGACTTTAATGTGTGCTCCTCTAAAAAATTCAAGTTCGATTCCTCCCATATCAATTTTGATGGGTTAGTTTGAATTCATAAAAGAATAAAGATTAGGGCTATGTACAATCCTTCTCTCTAAAGCCTATGTCCCGAGGTACATGAAAAGTTGGAAACATACCAAGCACAGTATATTATATATTTTCTTGTAACTTTTATGATGTTATGTTATTGTAATATCATTGATGAAACTCTAACCGTTTTGTGTTATTATCTCTTCTCTCTCTGAAATTATATATTGTTGACAGGGTATCATAGCTTGTTTAGATCTTCTTGAGCTATTTGTCACTTTTGCTATTGATTTCCTAAAAGTTCGGGAATTTGTTTTGCTCTATGACAAATATTGGTGTTTTGATGAAAGAATACGTGTTTGGCTATCTGTAATTTTGGATTTGGGATGGGACCGTATTACTCACCACTAGTGTATTGATGGATTACAGCGTACTGCTGGATTTCATTTGCAAGGGAATTTTCCGTTCGTAGCTTAGTCAAGATTTAGAAGCACCGATCAAATTTTGATAGATATGCATGTATAAAAGAATTGGCATGAAAAAACACTCATGTTCTTGGTCAACATTTGGTTTGTGTTGGTTAGTCAACATTATCTTATTGGTTTCATTTGGTACTCTGATTAAGTGTAGCAATTTGATTCTCTCTGTTCATTTGGTTTAATTTGATTTGGTTTGTTTCGGTTGATTTCATTTGATTCTCTATTTGTCTGATAGGTTGACTCCTCTCTTTGATTGATATTATTTCTTTGATCGTTCTTTTCTTTGTTAGTTTCTCCTCTTCTGTTTGATTGACTATCTTTGTTGATTCTTCTTTGTTTTATTGATTCTTCTTCGTTTGTTCGATTGGAATTCTACATATTGGTTCTTCTGTTTAATTGGTCATCTCCCTATTGTTTGATTGGTTTGTTTGTTTGTTTGATTGTTTCTCTCGTTATATCTTGGTTCTTCTATTTGATTGCCTTATGTTTGATTGATCTTCTCCCCATCGGTTCTTATGTTTGGTTGCTTCTCTTTCTATTTGTTCTTCTGCTTTGGTTGCTTCTCCATATTGGATTGGTTTTGTTTGATTTGGATCTTCTTTATGGTTCTCTCTCCATGATTGTTGTTTCACTCTATGATGGTTCTTCTCTTTGGATGATGCTCCTCTCTATGATGATTACTCACTTTGATTGCTTCTCTCAATTGGTTACTCTATTAGTTGGTTTGGTTTATTCTCAGGGTTAATTTGTTACAAGCTTAGCAAGCTTTGACTTGAGGGGTAGTGTTAGAAGTTTATATTACTCAAATATGTTTCTTCGTTTATTGTTTGACAAACTCTTTTTTTTAATAAGCCAAACTAGCCCATTGAAACTGACATCGGAGAGAATAGAATATGAGACCTTGATAGGATCACATTACTAAGTTCCAAGTCAATATCATCAAACCGGCCTAAATGGGTGTTTGACAAACTCTTGATGCTTACTATTGTTGCATCATGAGTTTGAAGGGAGATATTACATGATAAAGCCATTGGATTTAAGCCATTTGTCTTTATATTTATAAGTTTGTCTAGTCTATTAGGATTTAGGATCTACTATACATTTTCGTTTAACTTTTATTAGGTTATGTCATTTTTTTTACAGAATTAGGTTATGTCATTGTAATGTAATTGATGAATCTATAGCCGTTTTGGTATTATTCTCTCTTCTCTTCACTCTAGCGTGACAACTTTAGTTGTCATAAAACATAATTCTATATAATGGCATGTGGAGATTTTTGTTTCAGGGTACACTACAAGGTGGTCAAGAAATTGCAGTAAAGAGGCTTTCAAGTGTTTCATCACAAGGCTTACAAGAATTCAAGAATGAGGTTGTTTTGATTGCAAAACTTCAACATCAAAACCTTGTTAAACTACGGGGCAATTGCATAAAAGGAGAAGAAAAATTTTTACTCTATGAATATATGTCCAACAAGAGCTTGGACTTATTGATCTTCGGTTGGTTTCTAAATTTATTTTTATTAGGTGTTTTGTCTTTTACGTGTTTGGATTATAGTGGTTATTAATCTTGTTATTTTAAATGAATAAAATAAATATCCAAAGATTCTACAAAGAGCATAATTTTGGATTGGCAAATGCGGTTTGACATAATTCTTAGAATTGCTCGTGGATTACTATATCTTCATCAAGATTCAAGATTGAGATTTATTCATCGAGATTTGAAAACCAGCAATATTCTTCTTGACGAGGAGATGCAGCCAAAAATTTCAGATTTTGGATTAGCAAGAATATTTGGAGGCAAGGAAACAGAGGCAAACAGAGCCAATATTATTCTTAGTCTTTTTCTTCTTCTTTTCTTTCTCTCATATATTTTACGCTTTCTCAACGTATATGGATTGGAATTCTCCTTATATTCTTTTCTTAACATGTGCTAGTATAAAAGAATGTTATCATAATGTTGTCAGGGCCGTTCCTATGAAATAGGAGGCTCGGCTCTCTATTTAAAATAGGCCTCTGGTAAAATAAAAATGCAATTTTTTTTTTTGTAGATAAGCTTCATTAAAAAATTTCAATCAGAAGAACTTCTAAACATGAAAGGAAATAAAAAAAATTAAGTGAAAGAGAAGTGAAATTTACCTAATAGTGTCGTTTGAATTTGTGACTCCTCCGTCGTGGGAAAGGAGAAAATGAATGGTTTATGTAAAAAAGAAATGATTTAGATGATTCTTTCAATGAAATAATTTTTCAAATTGACTAATTAAGTGATTATACAAATTGGAGGTGGTTTGATAGCAACAAATTTATGTCCATAAAGAAGAACTAGAGTCTTGAAAAATTTCAAACGTGTACTGAAGAAAGAAGAAGTAACATATATATTTTTTTATTTAAGTAGGGGGTGGATATTAGACTTAAATTTATTTTTTGAAGCCCATAGTATTTGAAGACCCGGCTTGGTTGAACACTTTGCACTCCCTAAGGTCCAGCCCTGAATGTTGTAATAATGAATATTTAAACATAAGAGTCATTTTTGTGTGTTGGCTCGCAGTGGATACATGTCTCCCAAGTATGCATTGGACAGACATTTCTCTATAAAATCAGATGTTTTCAGCTTCGGTGTTGTCTTGCTTGAAATCATAAGTGGAAAAAAGAACACGGGATTCTTCAAGACGAGAGAAATTTCAAGCCTTTTGGGTAGGGGTGGGCATGGTTCGGTTAACCCAAAAAACCGAACCGAACCGAAATTTTGAAATGGTTCAGGAAAACCGATCTGAACCGTTTCAGGTTTGGAGCTAACCGAACTGAACCATAGTTATGGTTTGGTTAACCATTTGCTTACCTATTAACCATACCGAACCGAACCGAAACAAATATTTTTTATCCAAGGAATAAAACCACTTTTATTATAAAAAATAACAAATTAAAATTAAAAGTTAGAATAGTTTATTTCTTCAAAAACAGCTTATCTTATGCGAAACAGTTTATTTTAAAAAACAGCTTATTCAAAAAAACTTATTTTATGAAAAACAATTTATTACGATCTCTTTTTAAAAATAGCTTATTCAAAATCGCTTATTTTATGCAAAACACCTTATTTTAAAAAACAGCTTATTTTATGAAAATACCTTATTTTAAAAAAAACAGCTTATTCAAAACAACTTATTTTATGAAAAACAACTTATTTTAAAAACAACTTATTCAAAACAACTTATTTTATGCAAAACAACTTATTTTATGAAAAACAACTTATTTTTGAAAACAACTTATTCAAAACAGCTTCTTTTATGAAAAACAGCTTATTCAAAAAAGCTTATTTTATTAAAAATAGCTTGTTACGATCTCTTCTTAAAAAACAACTTAATCAAAATAGCTTATTTTAAAAAACAACTTATTCAAAAAAGCTTATTTTATGCAAAACACCTTATTTTAAAAAACAACTTATTTTATGAAAACAACTTATTTTAAAAAATAGCTTATTTTAAAACAGCTTATTCAAAACAACTTATTTTATTTAAAACAACTTATTTTATTCAAAACATGTTTTGAATAAGTTGTTTTTTGAAAATAAGCTGTTTTTAAAATAAGATGTTTTTCATAAAATAAGTTGTTTTTTTTTAAATAAGGCCCTATTTGGATAAACAACTTATACAAATGCTTATAGCATTAGAGCTTATAGCACAGGAGCTTACATCATAAGTTCTTATACTTAATAAGCCTTTTCTGTTTGAATATGTATACAAAAAAATACTCACATAAACTGAAGTGTTTGGATGTGTATTACATAAGCACTTATAAAATGTTAATATAAGTACTTACCAAATTTTTGTTTCGATCTTCATACTTGGTGAACGAATTCGTCCGTTTGTCTAGGATTATCACTTCGTAATGTCATTATAGACTCTTTATCTTCCTGCTTTTTGCTTTATGTTTGTTTTGACAATGTTGTGAACCAGTTTTAGGCACATGGTGTGCGTAACTTCGTTTCCACTCCTTTTTAATATATTCACCAATTTTTGGCCTCTTAAAAGATTAATTTGAAACACCTCACCCCTAAGAAAATTAATTTAAAAAAAAAATTAAAGAATCAAACCATGTTCACAGGTAGTAAGAAAACATGATTGAAAATATAGTAGTTGTTTTAATATTTAAATAAATAAATAAAATAAAAACAATAACTTCTTATAAAAGATAGGGGAAAGATCCGTAGATTAATAGCAAAAGGCATACGTATACAAAAAAGATAAGTTGCATTATAAAATCCAGAACATATGATAAGTGTTAATAAAAAGACGTAAGTTTAAGAAAAAGGGGGCTAGCGGGATTCGAAACTTGTCCCCTATTATTCAAAAGCTCTCCGTATAAGCCAATGTGTAAGCTAGTAGTGAGAGCTTGTTGAAATATGCCATAAGCAGCTTATTAAACTGTGATAAGCTCTTTCTATTAATTTACCCAAACACATTCACAAAGGCTTATGTTGGTAGATAAGCTCATATAAGCTCAAAATAAGCCAATCCAAACGGGGCCTAAGTTGTTTTTCAAATAAGCTGTTTTGAATAAGCTGTTTTTTTTAAATAAGTTTTATTATTTTTAAAATAAGCTGTTTTTTAAAATAAAGTGTTTTGCATAAAATAAGCTTTTTTGAATAAGTTGTTTTTTAAAATAAGCTATTTTGTATAAAATTAGCTGTTTTGAATAAGCTGTTTTTCAAATAAGCTGTTTTGAATAAGCTGTTTTTTAAAAATAAGTTGTTTTCATAAAATAAGCTGTTTTGAATAAGTTGTTTTTTTTTTAAATAAGCTATTTTTAAAATAAGGTGTTTTGCATAAAATAAACTTTTTAAAATAAGTTATTTTAAATAAGTTGTTTTTTTTGGAAAGATCCAACAAAGAGTTCAAGTGGTTTCCTTAAAAAAAAAAAAAGTTCAAGTGGTTTGGTTCGGTTCAAACGGTTCGGTTCGGTTCAAGATGGTTCGGTTATGGTTCAAGAACTGTTAATAAATTAACGGTTCGGTTTGTGAACCATTATAATGGTTCGGTTATTTTTGATTCGGTTCGGTTCGCGCGGTTCGGTTCGGTACATGGTTCTTTTTGCCCACCCCTACTTTTGGGTTATGTATGTACCATCCTTTGCATTCAATTCTTATCTTTTACTATTAAACTTTTTTTTGTAAGATATTTATGTCTTAATGTTAGGCTTGGACACTATGGAGAGAGGAAGAGTTGCAAGATTTAATGGACGCATCTCTATGTGATAGAAAATGCCTTTATCAATTAATAATCAATAATAATGAATAATGCACATATAAACTAGGGTTCATTTCATTGCTTTATAAATTTTAGGTTGAATGCATCTTGGGTTTTTAAATTTAACTTTTGTATCATACTAGTCATTTTAATTTTAAATTTTAAATTGATCATTTGTGCTAGTAAGTAAAATTGTGTACCTAATCCTATAATGCACCATTATGTTTTTATCAAACTCAATTAATAAGTGTGCATGTGGATGTTTATTGAGAAGTCGGTAGACCCAAATTTAGTGCTCTTTAAACTAGGGTTTATATGTGCATTATTCATTATTCATTATTATAATGATTTTAATAATCTCTATGTGTCCTCTCTGTGATAGAAAATGCCTTTATCACGGTCATCCACTATGATGAAAATATTTACAAGTGTATGATTATAAAAATTCCTTCAATTTCTAATCTTCTATGCTAAGCAATCACACAAAGTCCGATCTTCAAGACCTCTTGAAATTGGACAGCAACAAGGTCTTCAAATATCAAGCTTGCATGCAATCCGTTGAACTTCTATTCTGAGAATTCGTTTTTTCTATGCCTCCCCTTCGATCCCCTTGAACCTTGAATTGATGAGAAAGAACCCCCACATTTCCCTTTGGAGGTGAAAAGAGCCTTCTTTTCCTTGAGAGAAACCAATATTACAAGTCATATAGCACCCTAACAATCTTAGCCTCACACTCTACAAAAGTTCTTAGAAAAAGTGTTTAATCTGAAGAAGATGTAGAGAGAAAGGGTTTGGAGATTTCAGAGTCTATTTGATAATTGATTCAATGAATAGAAAAGTATGTGAGTAGGAGTATACATATCTGTGAGTGAAAAGAGTTAATTTTAGTCACAAAACCACAAGTTTGAATCAAATCATAAAAAGCATGATACGATTCAAATAGTGTAAAATTAGAGAATTTGGAGAACATGAAGATTGATACGAATCACAAGAACAATGAATCGTATCAGGCAATTTCCATATGAAGTTTGAAACGATTAAAATATGCAAAGGTAAGAGTTTGAATCGTATCATGAAACTCATATGAAGTTTGATACGATTCAAAGAACATTGATATTATCAATTAAGCAAATATCAGATACAAAGGTCTCAAATGAATTGTTTCAAAAACTTTAAGGAAAATTCTAAATTGTATCAAATATCATCCAAAGACCAAGGGAACCCGAGATAAAGAATGATATGATTAAGAAATGTCTGATAACACTCTGAATCGAATAAACACTCATAAAGGCATAATTTGAAGAAGAAAAAAAACTTTACTCGAAAGAAACTCCAAAACACAATACTAATGTTTGAAAACATAGGACCATATTGTAGAGGGCCAAAATTATAAAAAAAAAAAATGGTGGATTGACTAGAGTTTAAACTATACTAATGTTTACTCGAAAGAAACTTTACTCGAAAAAAAAACTCCAAAACACAATACTAATGTTTAAACTATTTAAAATAAAGCATAAATTGTAAACATCATCAAAACCTAAAACTAGATGATTGAAGAAGCAACTACAATACACCCATTACTCTAATGTGTACCTATGCATTGACTTGATATCTTTTACTTATAACCTTGAGATGAAGTTATCAGTGCACACACGCTTAAATTATTTTCTTATAAATATACACATTAAACTTTATCCATTCTTTAAACAAAAAGTTATATACCTTTAAACATTTTATGTTTGTGATAGTTTTTATTTTAACTCAATAATTATCTTCTTTTTTTTTACAATAAAATGTCAAAAATCTATTTATTTATTTTTGACTTTTTTAAGCAATTTTTTTTTATTTTTGAATTATGTGAGTCTAGAAAATAAGTTAAAAACTAACAAGCTGAAAGAGTTTTTCGTGTACTTGAAACAAGTGAAATTTGAGCTAAAAATAGTTCAAATTAAACTTGAACTGAACTTCAAGTCGAATAAGTTCTTATTGAGTTGAATTAAAACGAGTTCGAGTCAACTAATTTTCTATAAGGAGAGTTACTATGTCCTATAATTACCATGTTTCATTTTAGAGGAATGAAAAACCGACTAATTTTCTATAAGGAGAGTTGCTATGTCCTATAATTACCATGTTTCATTTTAGAGGAATGAAAAACCATACAAATATATCAATCATCAACGATGAAATAGAGGTGCATTTAAAGAATCGTGCCACCAGAATACTACTCTATCAGTCTCAAAATACGTGTTATCTTTACTATTTTTCTGTGTCAAATTATTTGTTATTTTTACAATATCAATACAACGTTTATTATTTTTTTCTACTAACATACCTTATTTATCGCTTTTCACTTATCTAACAACTTCACTAACTATAATAATTAATAAAAATGTTTTAGTAAATGAAACACATTTTACTATTAAAATCAACCTTACTAATGTTTTTTTAATAACTTTTTTTTTTTTTTTGAAGAAATTTTTTTAATAACTTAAAACTCAAAAATGACATATTTTAAGGGGGAGGGAGTACCCTATGATCACATCCTCTCTCAAATCCATTTTCTGTCTCTCCCAGGACCAAAACCACATTTCAATTTCAATACACAATAGCCGTTACACTTTTCTATTTTGTCTCATTAAGATTTTTCAAACCCAAATTTTTCGAATTCCAACACTATCACACATACCTATGTCCCACTGCCACCCACCTTTCTAACTTCAACACATTTTCCCTTCCTTTCTAATCCAAAATTTCCAAATGGGTTCTTGCTTCAGTAAAGCCACAACCAAAACCCAAAACCAACAAAACCTTAATTCTCTCAAAAACCATCAACCCCACCTAAGATCCTCACAAACCAAATCAATTCCAATCCATCATGAAGAAACCCCACCACCACCACCACCACCACCACCACCACCGGAAGAAGAATCTGTCAAAGAAGTTCTCTCTGAAACACCCATTTCCAAACCCAACCAAGCTCCAATTTTGAAGCCAGAAACAAACACCCAAATACCATTACTTCAAAACCCATCTCACAAATTTGAAAACAATGGTCACCTTCACCAAGTTCCAATTTTGATACCAGAATCAAATACCCAAATGGCAAGAGTTCAAAACCCATCTCAGAAATTTCAAACTAAAGCTCCTATAGAAGAAGTAACCGAGGTAGTAGTTTCTCAGCTTTCAGAAGCAACCACCATAACCGAGAGCTTCTCAACTGCTACTACAGCAACTACTGTTACTGTTACTGAGAAGAGAGAAGATGAAGCAACAAGTAAACAATGTAACAGAGATTTCACAACAACGACACATAAATGGAATCAATCTCCATCAAGGAAGCGTCCTCTCACCGGCGGTGGAAGTGACCGGAGGGTAAAATCCCCGGCTAGGAGGCCAGAACCGTCGCCGGAGAAGAAAATGAAGAGCAGTTCGAGGTTAGTTCGTGGAAGAGAATCCAGTCCTGTGGCGAATAGGAAGCTTAATGCAGGTTCTGGTGGAGTTCGTCGTGAGTCCGGTGAAGGTTCTGGCCGGAGGTCAAGGTCACCGTCGTGTTCACGGACGGTTAGTGGGTCAGGTAAAGTAGGTGTTGGCGGTGGTCGGAAACAAGCTCCGGCGGTGGAGACTGGTGTGGAGAAGGAGAAGAAGGGTGAGAGTGAAGAGGTTGGTGAGAAAAACGACATCGTTTCGCAGGGAGAGTCAATTGAGAATCCTCATGTTTCAATGGAGTGTTTTATTTTTCTGTAGAGAAAGAAAGAAGCACGTTTGTGTTTGTGCAGCATCTTTTGAATTTTGGAAGCAAGTATTTTTCACGTGGAGTTGCTTTCATTTTTCAAAAACAGTTTTCACTTTTGACTTATTGTGCTATCTATTTTATTTTAATTAAAGTGGAATCGATTTTGTGCTTTTTTTTTTTTTTTTTTTTTTTTTGTATTTTATGAAGTAAAATCCAATCAATAGAACACTCAATTATTTTTTTATGAAATAGTAGTAATAAAATTGAGTCAGACATGAGTGAGATTGTAAGAGTATCCACAATGGTATTTCCTTAACAAGGACTTCTTAAATGGACCCCACGTGACACATTATTTATTTATAATTTTTTAATAAAAGTATCTATTAAGACTATTGTATCCAGTAGTAATAAAATTGAGTCAGACATGAGTGACATAGTAAGGCTATTGTATTCATAAGGAAAATATTTTAATTTAACTTTTAAATAAAAAGTAAAGATTCAATTCTGTTATCATAATATCTTTGCGGTCCTCATAAAATCTTTGCGGTTCAGAATGACATGTGAAAGTGGTAGACGGTTTTTAAAAAGGAAAATTCCATGTGAAGATATGAAAATGACTTTTTTCGTGAGGTTTAATGGTCAATCATTGACTATTTGTTGTGTATTTAATTCATATCACTTCTGATTATATGGTGTATTACACATTTATCTATAAGGTGTGTTATTATATTTTTACTTATTTCAATTGTGTCTAGAGGTGGAAATAGATTAGGCCGGGCCGGACTTTGTAAGACCTAAGTCAGACCTACTTCAAAAATTATAGGCCTAAGCCTGACCTATTATCTATCATAGACTCATTTTCAAGGCCTGACCTGGCCTTTTTAAAGGCATGATGAAGCCTGAAAGCCTATTTAAAAGCCTATTTTATGTTAAGGTCTATCAACACATGTAAACCTACTCCTAAATAGGCCAAAACTTATTAAGGCCTAAAACACACAAATATGGTTGCTACTAAATAATGAATTCATACGAAGTTCTAATCACACCAATATATCAGCTACTAAATAACAAAGCTTGTGTTTATGAAGAAAAAAAAAACTTCAAAAATATCAATAATGGAAGATATATTATATATGAAAAACATAATAGGTCAGTTTGATGGGCTTAATATGTTTTTTTGCAAGCCTTAGCCTGACTTGTTTAATTAAATATGCCTTATAGAAAGCTTGAGCCTGACCTTGTTAATAAACGAGCTGGGCCGAACTAGGCTTTAAATACGCTAGACCGTAAGCCCCTGTCGGACGGCCTAGCCTATTCCCACCCCTAATTGTGTCTCTGATCAAATCAAAATTAAACATAAATTCACATTTGTGCACTAAGATTGAAATTCCCTTAATATTTTGTATGAAGACTGATTTGTAATGGGGTAAAGTTTAGTTTAGAGTGGTCCACCAGCAGGACACTAGCTGACATGACATCGACAGTTATACTGTTGGCTAAACAAATTAACTTTTCAAAAAAGTCAGTTTTCTAACTGCACCGCAGATGCCCCCTTTTAAAAAATCCTAACAGAGAAGACTAACTTCAGAGATTTACGTTCAATTAAGTCATTAACAAGAAGTAAAAAATAATGTCTTTAAAAAAATAAAAATATTCATTTTCTAAAAAAAAAATATTCAACCCCTCATAAAAAAACAAATAATATTCAAAATAGTTTTTGACATTTATATTGAAAATAAATTATCTCTTTGGTAATCTTTGTGACCTTAGATGAGTTAGCAGGAACATTGTATTATATATGTAAGAATTGAAATGCAAAGTCTTTTTATTCACCTTAAGAGTTGAATTTCCAGCCAATAGACTACTTGACGGAAAAAAAATATATGCATCTCTCCGATAATAATAAATCAAAGATTATGAATGAACAAATTGTATCTTGAGGCAACTTTATTGTTGGGTAGTTTGATGTTTGGTTTGATCTTATTTTGGGGTGAATTGGAACACAAAAGGATTTTTTTATTGAAAGTTATCTTTCAGTCTGATCGGAACGTAATCTTCGATCCTTATATATAGGATTTTTTGAGAATTTTGGGGACACTAGACCTACACCCGTGCGACGTACGGGTTAGGGCTGATGTAATACCTAATACTATGTCATGTCGTGATTCACTATTCATGACAATATTAATGTTGATGTTCATATTGAACTTATAGTTTATGAGAACCAAAAAAAAACAAAAAACATTTAAAATCTAAAAGTAGATACCAATTATTACACATTTGATGTAACAATATCATCTTCACCATCTTCATTGATCATCAATATTTTCAAACATTTCCTTTTGGTAACTCTTAAAATTGCAACATATAATTGACCATATAAGAATATCGGTGTTGGAAGATACACTCCGACATGTTTAAGTAATTCTCCTTGACTTTTATTAATGGTCATTGCAACCTTGATTCCCATTGAACATTCTTCCTTGACATCTCAGTTCCGTCTCCCTCTCTTCCAAATATCAGTTTGTCATGATTCAGTTTCCCTCTTTGATTTATTTTCTTCCCTTCATTTTTTTTTGCCTCTTTCTCATCTTTCTTTCTCCATCCCATCTCTTGATCATTTGTTTTTCTCCCACTCTTCATCCATTATTTTCCATTTCTACAGTTCTCTAAATATTTGTCCTTAGAGAGTTAGGATTTGAGGATAATTTTTTTTTATTTTATTGGTTTTTTTCTCATCCATCTTTCTCTTCAAATTTTTGTTTCTACTTGCAAATTAGAGGCACAATATGTTCTATTTTGTTAGTGGGATAATTGAGTATATGCATGAATGGGATAATTGAGCTCACTGTGCGTTAATATCATATGTCCTTGGTAAAAGTAAGTCGATATCTACTAAAATTCTTGTGCATTGAAATTAAAAGACTAAATGAATTGAATGTTAAATTGATTGGAAGTGGAATAGATGTTGAAAATAAATTAACCTATGTTATAGAGCTTCATATATAACTATGAAATTGACTATATTATTACTTTTATAGCTATATTCAGTATTATGTTATCAAACTACCTCAAAAAGCAAAAAAAAAGGATGGACTGCAATAAAAAAAGACAAATCAAAAGAAAAAATATATACAAAAGTCTGCACCAAAAAGTTGGTCCTAACCGCAAATGCGGTTAAATCTATAAAAATGAAAAGGAAAAGAAACCGCTATGTGGTAATCGAAAAAAATAAGAAGATAATAATGAAAAGAACTGCTATGTGGTAATTGAAAGAAAAAATAATAATAAAAATGAACCGTTATGTGGTAATTGAAAGAAAAAATAATAATGAAAATGAATTACTTAAAAAAAAAAAAGAATTGCAATGGCGTTAATGACTTAAAAAAATGAATTTTTCATGTGCTACCTGATTCAATTTCTTGCAGACCTTTTTTTAAGACTTCAAGCATAATTAATAGTCATTACTCTTCCCTAATTCTTTGGTTAAGTGGTAAATTTGATTATTAGATGTAGAAATTCGTGCTTAATTTTGAGGGTAGGATTCTATGCATGAATTGAATGATAATTGTGTTGTTGTTGTTGAATTTGTATGACAAAATGGGTTTATATATATTACATGTTCTTGAGTGAAATAGTTGATGAATTATGTTGTAGTTGTTGAATTGATGGTAAATTCATGATTGGTTGCTGTTGTTGATGTTGTGAGATGTTGTTGTTGATGAATTCAACCTTGGGTACTCATAATTTTGAACTTGTGTTGACTTGTGTTGATTATTTGAAGTTTTCATGAAAATGGGTCAAGTAATGATTTTGGTTAAGAGAATGTTTTGGGGCAAGTTGTATATGATTTTGAGTGTCTTTTCCTGTTTAAAAATGTTTAAACAAGCTTTGGAATCAAATTTGGGCATTGGGGAGTCAAAATTGGGGTTTTGGGGTGAAAATGACTCTTTTTCCCGAAACTACTGTCACAACTCGCACTGCACTCGCAGTGGCGAGTTGGATGCGAGCAGGAGTGGCTTCCTGGGAGCTACTCGCAGTTGCGAGTAAAGTTACTCGCAGTTGCGAGTTGCACAGGACAGCACCCCCCCTGTTTCGCATTTTTGCATCTTTTTCCCTCGTCTCTGTTTTGATTTAGTCTTTCATGTAAACATGGAAGTTGTAGATAATCTTGTTATCTTTCCAATGGTTTTGGTTTGGCTTGAAAATGATTTTTGGATTTTAAGTTATGAGGAAAATGCTCTAAGGATGTCTTAGAGAAATTTTTGCGAAAATTCCGCATAACCACTTGTAAGTCGACCCAAACCTTATGGATTGTTTCCTATTTTCAAACTTTGGTTCTAGGAGTTCAATTATGGTTTTCAAACTGTGATGTGTTGACTCTAACTTGTTTTACTTAGAAAATGGGGAATTATTTGAAAAATGATGATTGAGACGAACTTTGTGATTTTCGTGATTTGGTTATGTTTAGCCGGTGAAACGCCAAGGTATCCTCTACTGCACCTATATGTGGCCTAGAGGTATGCTTAGTTGAGGCATTGCATCTTGTTTACTTGGTTTGGTTCAATAGTTTTGATTATTTTGAAAATGAGATAAGCTAGACGAATGTTGTTAAAAATGGTCCCTTTGGACCAATTGCCTTGTGAATCTCTTGTGAGTAATTTTATATGATCAATTGAGAATGTATGACTGGTTGTTGAAGGTTGTATATGATGATTATCATAAAAGATGTATTTATCTACTTTGCTTGTTTATGAGAAGTATGTGGAATTGTTGTGAGATATAGTGTAGTTGATGATGACTTATATGATGATGCCTCATATGTGAATGGTGAAATGTGAATGTGTGTGGACATGAATACTTGATAATGCTAATGTTGTTGGATTGGTCAATGTAATTGGAGGTGTACTTTTACATTGTCATTGGTGGTTGTATGTTAAAGTTGTGCATTATCGAGTCGTTGTTGTATGTCCATGCATCATAACATATGGGTTAGTTGTGAAATGTAAAAGGAGGTGTACTTTTACATAGTAAGAGGAGGTGTACTCTTACTTAGATGTGCGGTTGGCATCTATTGTTGTTGTATGGTACCACATGCATGTATGTGTCGAGTATAGGCGCATTGCATATCAAAATGAAATCTTGATGTGATACTTGAATGTTGTATGTCGGTGGCAAATATATGTTGCTTGTAATAATTGGATTGGTTGAATGAATATGTGAAAATTATTGAGATTAATTGACTTCTTTGTATCCAATTATTATTCCTTAATTATGATTGATGTAATACTAACCTCCAGTGGTTTTGACCGCCTACCTGTCTGTATGGATGGGTAGACGTTGTGCAGGAGTAGTCCGTTTGCGGTGAGTGCTTAGATAGCTGGAGTTAGCCTCCGCTATCATTTTGGAGTTTAGTTTAGGGCTCTGATTAGGTCGAGTCGGTGTCCCATTCTTTTGTTGGATTTTATTTATGTTGAAGTGTACTCATTGTTGAGACCTTGGAGGATTTTATGTTGATGTCGATGTATGACCATGTCATATGTATTGTTTTGATTTTGGAGATGTATGATATTATCCGCTGTGACTGATGAGATATTATTTATATATGCATGACTGTTGTTATTTTGGTTTAGACGTAGCGTCTAATTCTTGAATATTTGCTATATTCGCATGTTTTATTGCTTTAATAGAATTAAGGCGTTGCAAGTTGGTATCAGAACCGTGGTTAGTCTTGTCCGGACTAATGGACTAGTAGACTAGTATCCGTTGATTTTTCCTGTTGGTATACGAACGGTAATGAGTTACGTTCGATACTTGTTTGTTGTGTTGTTGTCCTTATCTGTTGATTGGTTTTGTGTAGAAGTGAGATGGCTGGTGGTAGAGATGATGCAGCGATTGCGCAGGCTTTGGCTTCGATGGCTCAGGTGTTGGCTCAGTCTAACGAGCAGGCGGCGGTTGGTCATCGTGATCCTGGAGAGGCTGAGGAGTGGAGGCTTGATCATTTCTTGAGAAATAGTCCACCGACGTTCAAGGGTAGGTATGACCCAGATGGAGCTCAGACATGGATGCAAGCCATGGAGAGGATCTTTCGTGCTATGGTGACTAGTGTGGACCAGAAGGTCAGGATGGCAACTCATATGCTTGCAGAGGAAGCTGAGTATTGGTGGACCAATGCTAAGGGGAGGCTTGAGGCTGGTGGAGCTGTGACTTGGACTAGGTTTAAGACTGAGTTTTTGAGGAAGTACTTTCCTGAGGATTTGAGGACTAAGAAGGAAGTGGAATTCTTAAACTTGAAGCAAGAGAACCGTTCATTGGCTGAATATGCTGCAAAGTTTGAGGAGCTTTCGAGGTTTTGTCCGTATATTAATGCGGAGGATGCTATGGTTTCCAAGTGTGTGAAGTTTGAAAGCGGTTTGAGGCCAGACATCTATCAGTACATGTGCATTCAGGAGATCCGAGACTTCGATACTTTGGTGCATAAGTGTCGTATGTTTGATGATGCCGGAAGGGTTAGAGCTAATCACTACAAGGCTCAGCATGAGAAGAAAGGAAAGAGCCATGGATTTGGGAAGCCGTACAACAAGGACAAGGGAAAGAAGAAAGAATCTGGTGGAGGCTCTAAAGTGAATGTTGCTGAGGTGAGGTGCTTCAAGTGTGGCGCATTGGGTCATTTTGCTAATGATTGCAAGAAGGGTGACAGTTGCTACAAGTGTGGGAAAGCGGGTCACAAGGCTTTTGAGTGTACTTATGTTGAGAAGGAGATTACTTCCTACAATTGTGGTGAGAAGGGGCATATCAGTACTAAGTGTACCAAGCCAAAGAAGGCGGCGGGAAAGGTGTTTGCATTGAATGCGGAGGAGGTGGAGCATCCGGATAATCTCATCCGAGGTATGTGTTTTATCAATAGTACTCCTTTGATCGCAATTATTGATACTGGTGCTACTCATTCTTTTATCGCGGTTAGTTGTGTTGAGCGTTTGGGTTTGGTTGTGACTCCGTTGTCTCGAGGGATGGTTATCGATACCCCGGCTAGTGGTTCGGTGACTACTTCCTTATTGTGTGCTAAGTACCCTGTTAGTTTTGGGAACATGGATTTCGAGTTGGATCTTGTGTGTCTTCCGTTGAAGCATATGGACGTGATTTTCGGTATGATTGGATGTTGACTTTTGGTGTTAACATTAATTGTTTGACCAAGAGTGTGACATTTTCTAAGCTGGTAGTTGAGGAAGGTGGGAAGTTCTTGACTGCGGAACAAGTGAAGAAGTCCTTGGATGGTGAAGCTAGTGTGTTCATGATGTTTGCTTCCTTGAAGGAAAGTAGTGAGAAAGGAGTTAGTGATTTGCCGGTAGAGCAAGAGTTTCCAGAAGTTTTTCCAGACGACATTACCGAATTACCGCCAGAGAAAGAGGTTGAGTTTGCAATTGACTTGGTACCAGGAACGAGTCCTATCTCGATTGCGCCGTATCGGATGTCTGCATCAGAGTTGGGTGAGTTGAAGAAACAATTGGAAGAGTTGCTCGAGAAGCAGTTTATCAGACCGAGTGTTTCTCCGTGGGGAGCTCCAGTGTTGCTGGTCAAGAAGAAAGATGGAAGTATGAGGTTGTGTGTGGATTATCGGCAGTTGAACAAGGTGACAATCAAGAATCGGTATTCGCTTCCGAGGATTGATGATTTGATGGATCAGTTGGTTAGTGCGGAAGTTTTCAGCAAGATTGATTTGAGATCAGGATATCATCAGATTATAGTGAAAGCGGATGGTATATCCAAAACTGCGTTCCAAATGAGGTATGGACACTATGAGTATTCTGTGATGCCATTTGGAGTGTCTAATGCGCCAGGTGTCTTCATGGAATACATGAATAGAATATTTCATCCTTTTCTGGACCGTTTTGTGGTGGTGTTTATAGATGATATTTTGGTGTATTCGAAGTCGGAGGAAGAGCATGCCGAGCATTTGACACTTGTGTTGGGAGTCTTGAAAGAGAAGAAGTTATTTGCTAAGTTGTCGAAGTGTGAGTTTTGGTTGCGGGAAGTGAGTTTCCTTGGTCATGTGATTTCTAAAGGTGGTATTGCCGTGGATCCGTCGAAAGTTGATGCAGTGTTGCAGTGGGAATCACCTAAGTCTGTTTTTGAAGTGAGGAGCTTTCTTGGATTGGCAGGTTATTATCGGAGGTTCATTGAGGGATTCTCTAAGTTGGCGTTGCCATTGACGCAGTTGACTCGGAAAGGACAAGCTTATGTTTGGGATGCTAAGTGTGAGAAGAGTTTCCAAGAGTTGAAAAAGAGGTTGACTTGAGCTCCAGTGTTGATTTTGCCGAATCCGAAGGAATCGTTTGTTGTATATTGTGATGCTTCTAAGATGGGTCTTGGTGGTGTGCTTATGCAGAATCGTCAAGTTGTGGCTTATGCTTCGAGGCAGTTGAAGGTGCATGAGAAGAATTATCCGACTCACGATTTGGAATTGGCGGCCGTTGTGTATGTGTTGAAGATTTGGAGGTATTATTTGTATGGTTCTAAGTTTGAAGTGTTCAGTGATCACAAGAGTTTGAAGTACTTGTTTGACCAGAAAGAGTTGAATATGAGGCAGAGGAGATGGTTGGAGTATCTTAAGGATTTCGACTTTCAGTTGAGTTATCACCCTGGAAAGGCAAATGTTGTTGCTGATGCTTTGAGCAGGAAGTCGTTACATATGTCTGCTTTGATGGTTAAAGAGTTAGATTTGATTGAGCAGTTTCGAGATTTGAGTTTGGTTAGTGAGTTGACGCCGGATAGTGAGAGATTGGGAATGTTGAAGCTGACAAGTAATATCTTGGAAGAGATTAAGAATGGTCAGAAGGAAGATTTGGAACTTGTAGATCATGTGGTGTTAGTTAACCAGGCAAGGGTGGAGACTTTAGATTGGATGAGAACGGTGTTTTGATGTTTCATGATCGTGTTTGTGTACCAAGAGTTTTTGAGCTTAAGAGACAAATTTTGGAAGAAGGTCACAGAAGTAGTTTGAGTATTCATCCGGGAGCGACTAAGATGTATTAGGATTTGAAGAAGTTGTTTTGGTGGCCTGGAATGAAGAAAGAGATTGCAGAGTTTGTGTATGCTTGTTTGGTTTCTCAGAAGTCTAAGATTGAACATCAGAAACCGTCGGGTTTGATGCAACCGCTGTTTGTGCCAGAGTGGAAGTGGGATAGTATCTCTATGGATTTTGTTGGAGCTTTGCCGAAGACTGTTAAGGGCTTTGATTCAATTTGGGTGATTGTTGATCGGTTGACGAAGTCGGCACATTTTGTTCCTATTAAGACCGGTATGTCTATGGCGAAGTTGGCGGAGATCTACATTGAGCAGATTGTTAGATTACATGGTGTTCCTTCTAGCATCGTGTCAGATAGAGATTCGAGGTTTACTTCTAAGTTTTGGGAGAGTTTGCAAGCAGCTTTGGGAACCAAGTTGAGGTTGAGTTCTGCTTATCATCCCCAGACTGATGGGCAGAAGGAGAGGACGATTCAGAGTTTAGAGGATTTGTTGAGAGCTTGTGTTTTGGAGCAAGGTGTCAGTTGGGTTGAATGTTTACCGTTGATTGAGTTTACTTACAACAACAGTTTTCATTCTAGTATCGGGTTGGCACCGTTTGAAGCTTTGTATGGTCGGAGGTGTAGGACTCCTTTGTGTTGGTATGAGTCAGGTGAAAGTGCCTTGATAGGACCGGAGTTGTGCAAGAGACTACTGAAAAGGTTAAGATGATTCAAGAGAAGATGAGAGTGTCTCAGAGTAGGCAGAAGAGTTATCATGATAAGGGGAGGAAGGACATTGAGTTTCAGGTAGGTGATCATGTGTTTTTGAGAGTGAATCCTGTAACCGGTGTCGGTCGTGCCTTGAAGTGTCGGAAGTTGACTCCTCGTTTTGTTGGACCGTTTGAGATTATTGAGAAGGTTGGGGTTGTAGCGTATCGGATTGCGTTACCGCCATCTTTGTCGAATCTTCATGATGTGTTTCGTGTGTCTCAGTTACGGAAGTATGTGTATGATGCGTCTCATGTGATTCAAGTGGATGATTTGGAAGTAAGAGACAATTTGACTGTCGAGACTTGGCCAGTTAGGATTGAGGATCGTGAAGTGAAGCGTTTGCGTGGCAAGGAGATCGTTTTGGTTAAAGTAATTTGGGTTGGACCAACGGGCGAGAGTGCCACTTGGGAATCAGAGAGTAGGATGAGGGTTGCGTACCCGGAGTTGTTTCCTTCAGGTAATTTTCGAGGGCGAAAATTCTTTTTAGTGGGGGAGAGTTGTAACAGCCCGATTTTCGTTAGATTTATTTTATTATTTATTTATGAGTGATATATGTGCTCTTATGTGATTAATTGCCTCTGTGTGTATTTTTGGCTGGGAATTGTAGAATTCGGTGTTAGAGGGGTATTTTAGTCATTTTGGGCTCAGGGGTATTTTGGTCATTTTATGAGTAGGGGTAATTTTGTAATTTTGTTGAGAATTATTTTTAATGCTTAGTGAGAGTGGGTATTTTACTAAGTAATAGAGAGAGTGTAGTAATTATTTTAATTACCGGTAAGTGACCGTTAATGTTATATTTTACCGTTAAGTGAGTAGTAACATTTTAGGTTAGAATAGAAATGAGTTAGGCCCATTAAGGTGTGGTGGGTTAAGCCCAATTAAGTAAAGCCTATTTAAACACTAGTGTTAGTAGTGAAATAAGGTTTTTGCCAACAATTGTTAATTGGGAGAAGAGGAAGAAAGAGATAGAGATAGAGAGAAGATAAGGGCTTGGAGAGGAGAACTCAAGGAGGCTAGTGGGAGCTAGAGAACCAAGCTTTGAGAGCTAAAGTGAAGCTTTAGTTGGTGTTGAGGATAATTAAGGTAAGGGGGTTAAACTTCAAGCTTAATTAATAGTCATTACTCTTCCCTAATTCTTTGGTTAAGTGGTAAATTTGATTATTAGATGTAGAAATTCGTGCTTAATTTTGAGGGTAGGATTCTATGCATGAATTGAATGATAATTGTGTTGTTGTTGTTGTTGAATTTGTATGACAAAATGGGTTTATATATATATATATATATAACATGTTCTTGAGTGAAATAGTTGATGAATTATGTTGTAGTTGTTGAATTGATGGTAAATTCATGATTGGTTGCTGTTGTTGATGTTGTGAGATGTTGTTGTTGATGAATTGAACCTTGGGTACTCATAATTTTGAACTTGTGTTGACTTGTGTTGATTATTTGAAGTTTTCATGAAAATGGGTCAAATGATGATTTTGGTTAAGAGAATGTTTTGGGGCAAGTTGTATATGATTTTGAGTGTCTTTTCATGTTTAGAAATGTTTAAACAAGCTTTGGAATCAAATTTGGGCATTGGGGAGTCAAAATTGGGGTTTTGGGGTGGAAATGGCTCTTTTTCCCGAAACTACTGTCACAACTCGCACTGCACTCGCAGTGGCGAGTTGGATGCGAGCAGGAGTGGCTTCCTGGGAGCTACTCGCAGTTGCGAGTTGCCAGGACAACACCCCCCTGTTTCGCATTCTTGCATCCTTTTCCCTCGTCTCTGTTTTGATTTAGTCTTTGATGTAAACATGGAAGTTGTAGATAATCTTGTTATCTTTCCAATGGTTTTGGTTTGGTTTGAAAATGATTTTTGGATTTTAAGTTATGAGGAAAATGCTCTAAGGATGTCTTAGAGAAATTTTTGCGAAAATTCCGCATAACCACTTGTAAGTCGACCCAAACCTTATGGATTGTTTCCTATTTTCAAACTTTGTTTCTAGGAGTTCAATTATGGTTTTCAAACTGTGATGTGTTGAGTCTAACTTGTTTTACTTAGAAAATGGGGAATTATTTGAAAAATGATGATTGAGACGAACTTTGTGATTTTCGTGATTTGGTTATGTTTAGCCGGTGAAACGCCAAGGTATCCTCTACTGCACCTATATGTGGCCTAGAGGTATGCTTAGTCGAGGCATTGCATCTTGTTTACTTGGTTTGGTTCAATAGTTTCGATTATTTTGAAAATGAGATAAGCTAGACGAATGTTGTTAAAAATGGTCCCTTTGGACCAATTGCCTTGTGAATCTCTTGTGAGTAATTTTATATGATCAATCGAGAATGTATGACTGGTTGTTGAAGGTTGTATATGATGATTATCATAAAAGATGTATTTATCTACTTTGCTTGTTTATGAGAAGTATGTGGAATTGTTGTGAGATATAGTGTAGTTGATGATGACTTATATGATGATGCCTCATATGTGAATGGTGAAATGTGAATGTGTGTGGACATGAATACTTGATAATGCTAATGTTGTTGGATTGGTCAATGTAATTGGAGGTGTACTTTTACATTGTCATTGGTGGTTGTATGTTAAAGTTGTGCATTATCGAGTCGTTGTTGTATGTCCATGCATCATAACATATGGGTTAGTTGTGAAATGTAAAAGGAGGTGTACTTTTACATAGTAAGAGGAGGTGTACTCTTACTTAGATGTGCGGTTGGCATCTATTGTTGTTGTATGGTACCACATGCATGTATGTGTCGAGTATAGGCGCATTGCATATCAAAATGAAATCTTGATGTGATACTTGAATGTTGTATGTCGGTGGCAAATATATGTTGCTTGTAATAATTGGATTGGTTGAATGAATATGTGAAAATTATTGAGATTAATTGACTTCTTTGTATCCAATTATTATTCCTTAATTATGATTGATGTAATACTAACCTCCAGTGGTTTTGACCGCTTACCTGTCTGTATGGATGGGTAGACGTTGTGCAGGAGTAGTCCGTTTGCGGTGAGTGCTTGGATAGCTGGAGTTAGCCTCCGCTATCATTTTGGAGTTTAGTTTAGGGCTCTGATTAGGTCGAGTCGGTGTCCCTTTCTTTTGTTGGATTTTATTTATGTTGAAGTGTACTCATTGTTGAGACTTTGTAGGATTTTATGTTGATGTCGATGTATGACCATGGCATATGTATTGTTTTGATTTTGGAGATGTATGATATTATCCGCTGTGACTGATGAGATATTAGTTATATATGCATGACTGTTGTTATTTTGGTTTAGACGAAGCGTCTAATTCTTGAATATTTGCTATATTCGCATGTTTTATTGCTTTAATAGAATTAGGGCTTTACAGGAGTTTCCTAAATAGGTAGGGCACCACCTGACCCAATGGGTTTTAGCCACTGAGTACCTAATTAGGCCTTTCCCTCCGATGGCTAGTGAAATTCTAGCACACTAGTATTAAGATGATCTATGTGATGTTCCAACACTGTCTACACAGAAACAAATGTTGTATTTAATGTTTCAACATCATGCAAATAAACACCTAATATGCAAGAAAGAAATAAAAGACAAGAAGGTAAAAGGCACAGAGAGTTTGTTGACCCAGTTCGGTGACAAACACACCTACTCTGGGGGCTACCAAGCCAGGAAGGAAATCCACTAGTGTAGTCCTTATTCTAAAGTTCTCAGTAAACCACGTTTACAACTTAAGACCTAGGACCTACCCGTTTAGACTTCAACCTAGGAACACCTAGATCTGAGATCCCATCTCACTATCCTACAATCAATCACAACCCTTGTGATTATCAGATTCAAACACATATTGATGAAGTTACCTTCAAACACAAACTACAACCTTGCTTCAAAGCTTTGGTGTAACACACGAGTTACAACTCAATAAACAGTCCTTAACATGTATCAAGGTGATACAAGAAAGGCTCACAAATAACAAACATTCCTAGACTTGCCTCACAAACGATACAAGAGAAGAACACACAAAGAACACGACTCAAAACCCTAAAAACTATTCTTTTAGAATGACGGCTTGAACACCTAATTAGGTTTTGAAGTCTACCTTATATATTGAAGCAATATGGGCTCATTAACCTTGTTGGGCTTCAGAACAAAGTAGATAATTCAGCTGATCTACATAACAAGAATCAGTAACAAATAAGGAAAGTCATAATATGTAGGAACATCTTTAGGAACTTCCAAATATTCCCTAAAATGTTGCTATTCCTTTAAGAATAAAATCACAACTGATTCTGAACAGATTGCGCGTTGCTTGGTCAGGAAGATATGAGAACGTGGATTCCTTAATAAGATAAAGCACGCGTACAAACAGGCATAAAACAGGGCACACTGAACCGTGTCAGGATGTTGTAACATCGTATCCAACATCTTACAGAAATGCCTAAAACATGTTGCAACATAGTATCCAAGATCACAATCATGGATATTTGTTTTAGCAATAATGCAGCCTATACAAATACCCAACAATCTCCCCCTTTGGCAAATTTTTGGCTAAAACAAA
Organism: Medicago sativa; assembly: GCF_051527215.1. NCBI lineage: Eukaryota > Viridiplantae > Streptophyta > Magnoliopsida > Fabales > Fabaceae > Medicago > Medicago sativa. Next base: position 48,442,180 of record NC_140752.1, on the reverse strand, counting down.
TTGAGGCCAGTTATAAACAACAGAAGGATACAAATCTTCCATTTCTTTAGATAACATGAACACACACCTATGAAGAAATGGCCAGCACATATAGTCTAAAGAGATACCTTAGATACACTTCTTCAAATCATCATAAACACACATCCATGAAGAAGAAAAAAACTGTCCAAAGAAAACCTCCAGAGAAAACATCCAATGAGAAGAAGTAATAACAATATCACTAAAGAGATTCAGCAATGTGCACACAAACAAAGGAGTACCTTACAGAGTCTTCAGTCATAACTCTGACCAAACAGACATGAAGAGAGATAAAACATACTATTAACAGAATCTTGGTTAAGAGAGAAAAACAGGTATTACTTACATCAGAGACAAGCAACATCGGATTAGAAAATGTCTCATAAAAGAAACAAGCAAAGGAAAAATAATTTCCTATGCAACAAACATCAGATCAGGGAAAAATAAATTCCCACACAGGATTGGATGTTTCAACATCCTTTACCACATCAGACAGGAACACCTATCACACATCAACAAGGAAAAAATAAATTTCCCATACCTACAGAGTACTGACATCTAAATGTTTAAACATCCTACTCCACATCCCGTCAAACAGCTTGATCATTTTCAAGCACACAGAAATAATATCACCCCCCTCAATATAACAACTTATGAGTGACTACTAACAACAATATTCCTTTACTCCCCCTGAACACATGCATATAAAAGAATGGAAAACCCAAAAAAACTCCTAATGCATAATTAAAGGAAAACTTCAGGGCCAGCTATTACCTCAGGGAATATCCAACAAAGCAGACTATTCAGTCACACATTCATGTTCCAACATTCAACAGAACATTCATCAGAGAACATACACAAACTAAAAATACTCAGACTAAGAGATTTTCCCAGAACAACAAGATGTTGCAACATTAGTGTCAACATCAACAATCATGCCAAAATAATTGCAAAATAAATGCAATTACAGAGAATAAGCATAGAACAACAAGCATAACCCCAAGCATAGGAGAATAAGCACCATCATTTACTCCCCCCTTTTGCCAATAGAAAAAACTTCATGCAAACAAACATTAGGAAGTGCCAAAATCACATAAGATTGTAGAGTAAATAAAGGAAGGAAGGAAGCCCACACAAAAAGGGAAGGAAGCCAGTATCCAGAAATTACATCGAACAAAAAAATCCAAATCATTCAGCAGCCTCGGAATTGCTAGCAGAAGCTTCTTCTTCATCCTCATTACCACTTCCAGCTTAATCTTCATCTTCCTTCTCACTTTCTTCTTGCTCATCCTCTACACCAACATTCTCCCTTTCTAGAGCAGAGATCATCATTTCAAACTTAGCTTTCCTCTCATCCAGCATAGCACAAGTATCCCTAAGAGCAGCCACAATTTCCTGTTTAATCATCAGTCACAGTAGGTACAGTTTCAGATGTTCCAACAATGTTTGGAACATGATTTTCTCCAAAAAGCTTAGGATGTATAGTAAGAGGAGATTCCCTCTTCTTTGGAAGGTCAGCAGCAGTGATAAGACCAGGTTGTTGGTCTAACATAATACTACACAACAAGGTGGGGAAAGCTATGGGGACCTTAACATCATCAATCTTGGCATGCTTTGAAGTCTGATAAAAAATGTACCTACCAAAATCCATCTTGGTTTTAGCTCCTACAACATAGATAAATTTGGCTAAACCTGTAGCAATGTCAGATGAGTGGGTATTAGGAACCCAGTTTGCTACCCCAATCCAATTGAGGATGGCATATTTCACACTGAGCTTCTCCGAAGAAATCTACCCCTTCTTTGGCCAAGCTTTCACTTGATTAGCAGTAACCTCCTTGCTTACTTGGTTGTCAGTTACTTCCAGCTTAGCAACACCTCCTTCATCAGTCCCTAAGAATCTGTTGATGATGTTGGGGGAGAAGTTGACACACTCTCCTCTGACATACACCTTCTGATACTCCCTACTCAGAGGGTTGTCACAGTCTTCAGGGATATTTACCAAAAATTCTTTCACCAACTTTTCATAGCAATCACCAAGATTGCACACAGTCTTCATAAGTCCCGCTTCTTTGAAAAGTTCCATCACAACTTTTATTTTCACAGCCTCCTCACTCAGTTCTCTCTCCAAAGCCAGCCTCCTATGATAGATGAATTTCCACCTTTGTGCAAATTCAAGGAGGTGAAATGAAACTTTGTCAATGGGCACATTTTCTATAGCCTGCATATTCTTTTTCCCAGCAGACCTTTTTGCGACAGAAGTGATGATGTTTGGAACATCCTCATCAACATCATACTCATACTCACTTGAAGAGATAACCTTCCTCTTCCTTGAACTTGCAGCAGTCTTCACCTTCACTTTGCTCCATCCTTTCTTTGGTCCTACACCAGCAGACTTGGTCGTAGTCTTCGGGCTTTCAGTAACAGAGGGGTCTTAGAAGCAGTTTTCTTGGGGTTGCTAGTACCAGAAGTAACAACTTTCCCTTTGTTACTTATTAACCTTTTGGCCACACTTTCACCAAGAGTAATTGCCAGGGGGATTTCATCCGAGTCTAGGTTGTCAACATCAACCACATCTTGATCTTTCTCTTTGTCCACAAAATGGTCTTCCTCCTTGGGATCTTCTTCAGACTCTTCATTCTCTTCAGAATGAGAGTTCACATCTGTATTTCTAGAGTTCACTTCCTTATGTAGAGCAGTCCCAAAGCTAGAGTCCTTTTCACCACTAACAGTAGCAGTATTATCAACATGGTTGTCAGGTTGTCCGAGGGATGTTCCAACATCTGGCCCAACATCCTCTTGAGCATCACTTTTCTCGGGATCTTTATCAACAAAGATGTCAACTTTGGTCTCATTACTAGTATTAGGAATATCCACATCCATGTATTCAGTACTATCTATAACATCATTCAAATCTTCTAGCCCTAGTTTTCTACCAGATTCAGGCACATCAGACATTAGAATAGCATCAAGGTTACCTTTTTCAAGATCAGGTGTTGCAAAATCAGGAGAGTTCTTGGAAGTTTCTTCAACCTCAGCGTTCTTGGATGCTTGTGTAGTGGTGTCACCTTCAGAAGCTTTAAAGGGGTTCTGCTTCACATATAGGTCAGACATGGAGAGATCAACTTTCGATTCACCCCTCTTTAATGGTTTCTTCTTCTTAGCCATATAATTGGAAGCGACTTTCCTTTTAGGTTTGGTGGGAGGAACGATAGTGAGTGGTTCGACAATCTTAGGAGCAGAGTTATCTGTATTTTGTTGTTTAGTAGTGTTTTTTATTTAGAAACAGGGATGTCAGATTTGAATTTCATGTTGAAGTGATGTTGCTGGTAATGTTCAGTGATGGCAGGAAGATGATGATGTTTGATTACAAAGAAGTGAATGCGAATAGTTTTGGGAAGTTTTGAGAAAGAGAGAGTGTGATTAGGGGTTAGAGTGAGATGATTATGCCTAGTTGGGAGTTGAGTGTAGATTTGAAAAAAAATCTGAATTAGCGTGCACCAATGAGAGGAGAGAGACAACTAAAGTCTTTGCACGCCTATCATACATTAACTGCCGTAACCCCTTATTCTGAGAAATAACCAATTTGTCCCTTAACTTCTCAAACTGCCTCATATCTAAGACTATTGTATTTTTGTCAACCAATAGATCTTCTGAAGATATAATTTTCTCTTCAAAAAGATCCCTACTAGAGGGATGTTAGGCAATAATCTGACTGTTTCCCAAGGAAAAACATTTTCCAGAGGTACCTCTCCTATCATCTTTACTACCAATGTGTGAGTACTCATGTACCTTGGTAGTCTCTTGATGTTCAAACATTGTATGCAGCATTCTAGATTGTTCATCATTCTGTCCCTTTTGTTGTGGAACCCACATGTAGCAATTATCTTTAGATCTACTACCTCTCATTAACACATCTCCTTTCTCATTAGTTACAAGACATTCAGAATTTTTGAAGTTAACTTCCAGCCCTTGGTCAAATAACTGACTTATGCTAGTTAAATTGGAGATTAGCCCTTTAACAAACAAGACACTCTCAAGGTTTGGTAATTCACTATCGATCAAATTACCAATACCCAGAATTTTTCCCTTTGTTCCAATACCAAAGGTAGCATAGCTGCTTTCACAAGGTCTTACATCTTTAAAGAACTTATTTACTCCAGTGATGTGTCTGGAAAAACCACTGTCAAAATACCAGTCTTCATTAGATGAGGCTCTAGGAGAGGTGTGAACCATTAACACAACATTGTTAGATTTTGGTATCCACTCTTTCTTGACATTTCTCCCTTGTGATTCAGATGATTTATGCTTAGATTGATTAGGATGTCCATATAGCTTGAAGCAGAATGGTCTTATATGACCTTTTTCTCACACAATAATGAAAATCCAAGGACAATATACCTTCTTGTTCTTAGACTGATGTTCCTTGGGATGTTGCAACATTGATTTGTTTATAGTGGGATCATATATTTCACCAGCAGCAAAAAAATTTATGTCTTGAACTTCCTCTTTCTTCCTTACCTTACCAAAATCTTTCAAGGTAGAAATAAAGTTTTTATTTTGTTGCTTCATACTTTGACCCTCAGAATCAAAGCCTATACCATTTGGTTTTCCTTTGATTTGACTTTCTAAGATTTCTTCCAGAACATCAGTTCATGTGGTCATCATTTTTACCTGCTTCTTCAAATGCACAAGTTGAGAGTTCAGTTGAGTTACCTCATTAGATATTTTAGCCAGATGATCACTTCTTCCAGCATGCAATTGATTGATGACCTTCTTTTGCTTTTCTAGTTGCTTAGAGACTTCTTCACTTTTACTATATAGATATTTGTATGAGGTAGCCAGCTCTTCATAAGTCAAATCTTCATCACATGATTCAGAATCAGACATGTATCTTCCAGTCAAGGGAGTGACATTTTTAGATGATTCATTCTCCACTTCTCCTTCTGAATCTGCATTAGACCAAGAAACAGTCAAGCTGTGCTTTTGTTTCTTGAGATATGTATCACACTCTGTTCTGATGTGTCCAAACCCTTCACATTCATGACACTGAACTCCCTTTGGTTGAGTATTCTTCTCATCAATTCTTGTATTCTTCACATATCCAGGTTGATTGTCAATGTTGGACCTGATGTTCTAAACATTTGATCTTGACCTATTGTCAACTTGTTTCAAAATCCTCCTGAACTGTTTTCCAAGTAGCACAATATTTTCTGACAAACTATCATCATCCTCATGATTTCCTTGTATCTCATCAGTGTCAATATTTGAAGTAAATGCAATACCTTTACTATTCTTGTCAGTTTTGTTGTTGAAGTAAATGCAATATATTGTCATTATTTTTTCTTTCTTTTTCACCCTTTTCTTTTGTTGTCAAGATAGCTTTGAAAATCACCAACTTACTTGACTTATCAATAAATTATAAATTTTACCCAATCTTCCCAACTTGAATAAAACCAAATTTTCAAACAAATTCTCACCTATCCTAAGACAATGGACAATATTTGAATAAACAATGAAGGTTAAGGGGTTTTATAATTCAAAAGAAAATATAGGATTTGCATTGATTCAAGATTGAACTGGATTTGGAAAAATATAGGGCAGATTTGTTGGGTCAAATAGGCTTGCCTAGCGAATTTGATAAATCACAATTGTTGCAAATTCTGTTGTTTTGGCTCTGAGGGGTTATCAAATAATCACTTTATCACAGTGTAGGCTATATATGGTCAAGTATTTGTGCTCAAAATTGAAAAGAATTGCCTTGATCATTTCTATGCTTTCAAACATTCAAACAAACCGCAAGATTCAACATAAAGTGACCGAGTTAAAACACAATTTGCCGGTCTCCATGCATATAGTAAAAAAAATAAAATAAAATGAAAAGCTGCCTCACATTTTAGTTGGTTCTAAATGATTCAAAGTCAAACAAGCTATTGCAATCATCAAAAGTTCTAACATCACCATGCATTTCTTGTTGATTCGGCCAAAAACCTCGGACATTTGATTATTTTCATCATTCATTCATCAAAACCAATTTATGTATTTTTATTAAAAACTGCCAACTAACATTAATTGACATAAAAGATAGTTAAAAAAAATAGTTAACATGGAATATTATGTTGATTTAGCTTCTTCCTAAATACAAGCCCACAACCACATTAAACCAAGGTTTTCCAAATAACTTTGTTTAGGGTCCCTTAAAGGCCTAATCTTTACTTTCCAGCGTTTTAGCATAATTCAAACAAAACAAGCCAGAAAAATTCCATCAACAAGACTAAAAGAGGTTAAGTAACAAAATGCAGCCCCTCCCCCACACTAGCATAAAGCTTGGTCTTCTGTTCAAAATTCTCAAAAAGGCATGTAAAAATAAATATATTGAAGAAGGTAATAGTGACTTCCCTGAGAAGGCTTGCAATCGCAAATGAGCATGCTTGACATAGTGGAGAGCTTTTAATCTAAAAGTGAGATAACACCTCCTACCAACCTTCATACCTCTGTAAGTCGAGAGGAATTTGCTGATCTAAGAAAGAAATATCCAATGGCTATGTTAAGATTGGTAATAAATAATAAAAGTTCCTATTCCACCCAAGGTCAAGATACATCAGCTTCTGTAATGATTGAACGTTCGATAAAAATCTATGAGGAGTCACTCCAAAAGTTTAGGTCAAAAATCCTCAATACGAATTTGATTCAGTCGCTTTGCCAAGATGATGGAGCCTATTTCAAAATAAAAGGAATGGTAAACACCCTCAACAATTCTTCTGAATCTGCAAACAACAACAATCTTCTACGTTTCTTGGTTGAATTTGAGCTTCTTTTGGAGATGATTGCAAGAAGCCTTCAGAAAAAGAAAGAGCATAATGAAGAGGCTAACAAGGAAGGTGTTCTTCAACACAGAAAGAATTAGACAATGTTGAAACTATGAAGTCTGAAGCATTCTCACTAGAGTAAAGCCAAAAGATAAGAAGATGAACTGGCCAATTTAGAGATGAACATCCCTTTATGGGAAGATGAGCTGAAACGACTTCAAACAAAGATTGATGAAGGCAAGAAAGGACAAGTTGGGATAAGGAATTCAAGCTTAACTTCAGTCAGATCCCCAATTGAATTCCAAAGCAGAAGTTGTGCTTCAACACCTCGAGAAAGCCGCCACGTTTGAGATTGAAATTGCTGCATTAGTGGCATTTGAATCTCTTATCAATTCAAAGTTGGGGTATGCCGAAGCAGCTTATGAAGCTCTAACTGTTCAACTAGATAGTTTTTTTTTTTTTTTTTGCTTTGTTTGATGTTGTTATGAAAATTTGTAACATAACATTATTAAGTTTCTGCAATGTTTTTACAGTGTCCTAACTTTGACAATTGCCTTTTCTGGCATAATTTTAGTTTAACCGTGCCAAGTTTCTATTTTCTGTCGAAATTACTCCCGTGCCATTTGAACTTCCTGTCCAACATGCTTATACTCTTTCAAATACTTGCCATTTATTTTAAATGCTCTATTATCAAGAGCTAATACTTTTAACAAATTGTCAACGGAAAAAATTTCAGGATAAGAATAATTAGGATAAGAATATGGATCACTAGAGTCTAATTCTCTTTCTGCCTACTATGTAAAATTGACTTTGACAGCATGTGTTTAATAACATCAAAGTGTGAATAAACATAAACAACTACAAGCTTTATATATTGCTTAAGTTGGGAACATGAAAAGTACAGACATAGACTTAATTTTTCAACAGGACTATAGCTAGTTTCAACATCGTTTAAAACTCTACTAAGGTAATAGATGACTCTTTCGACACCATTTTCATCCTCTTGAGCTACCATGCTTCCTACTGTCGAATCAGATGCTGAAATATACAATTTCATACTTTTATTCCTAATTGGAGGCAATGGAATTGGAGGCTTCATTAGATAATCTTTGATTGCATCAAAAGCTTTTTGATGTTCCTGCCCCAAGTTAAAACTGACCTCTTTCTTCAGTCGAAGTAGTGGTGAAAATGCTTGCGTTTTGCCACTTAGGTTGGAGATAAATCTTATCAAGAAGTTAATTTTTCCCAACAAAGACAGAAGTTCCTTCTTTATTGAAGGAGACTTAGTTTCCAATATAGCCTTGGTTTTGTTTTGATTTATTTCAATACATTTTTTGTGCACCACCAAACCCAAGAAATCGCATGTACATACGCCAAATGCACATTTCTCATTATTTCAAATGACAGTCGAAGGTGTTCCAATTGATCATCTTTCGACAAAGATTTTACCACAATATCATCAATGTAAATCTGCATAAATTTATCAATAAAATCATGAAACAATGAATTCATTGCACTTTCGTATGTAGCACCAACATTTTTTAGGACAAAGGGCATTACTATCGATTTATTAGTACATAAAGCTCATGCACATCGAAATGCTGCTTTTGATACATCTTCTTCAACAATAAAGATTTAGTTATAACCAGAGTAGCCATCAAGCATACTCAAGTATACAAACCCTGCTGCATAATCAAATAGCATTTCTGCCACTGGCATAAGATATTCATCCTTTGGTGTAGCATTGTTCAAATCTCTAAAGTCTATACAAACTCTAAGAATCCCATTTTTCTTAATTACATGAACAATATTTACTAACCATTCAACATACCTTGCAGTTCTAAAGAGCTTGCTTTTGAGGAGTCTTTCAATTTCCTCTTTAATCTTCGACATGATCTGAGGTACAAACCTTCTTGGAAGCTGTTTTACTGGTTTTCTGTCTGGTCGAATTGGTAGTTTCAATTCTACCACATGTCTACTTAATCCAGGCATTTCATTGTAATCCCAAGTAAAACAGTCTTTATACTTCTTTAGAAGTGCAATTATTTGAACCTTAAATTCAGGACCAATTTTAGAACTTATGTAAGTTGGCCTTTTTATTGATCCATCCCCCTGTTTACCGGTGTTTTTGGCAAATTACGAGCTAGTTCTGGTTATTACAAGCGAGACCGAACTAGAAATCTCAAGAGCATGTTGTGCAAATGTTTTGATCGAAAAAGTTTTAAAAAAAGGCCGCGAAATGCACTCAGGTTACTTAGAGAGCAGGACATGTTTTGAATTAAAGAAGGCACTGTCTCTCGACAGGTTTGAGATTGCAAGTAAAAACAAGATAAAATTAAAGGAAAGGGTAAAAGTTTAAACGCATAAACTTGAAATGTAAAATGCATTGCATTAAAAATAAATTGGTCTACAAATCAGTTTACATACATTCTGTATAACTCGTTTTCCCAGACACCGGTAGTTTGAGTGTTGTAGAATTTTATAAATGATTTGCGACCCATTTTCCGACTTGGAAACACTTATTTATACTGGAATAACTAACTGGCGAACCACTAATCCCACGATCAGCAGTTCCTCCATCTTGGACAACTGCTTGTCCCCACGTTCTCACTAAGAGAATCGCTCTTGAGCCCAAAATCGTGTTTTCCCGCCTTGATTGCTATGTTCGACGTGATTACACTCTTAGCCTTGTTCTGTCTAATTGCTAACTGTGTGAGTTAGGCTTGCCATATTATCGAAATCTTCCAGTTGAAACGAGAAAGCCTTCAATTCCTGCAAAGTTAAAGGTCAAACAAGTATTGACCATATTAAATGAGCGTGTCGAAATTACAAGCTAACAAGATGCCCCACAAAAATGCTATTTTCGACGAGTCTTGTCAAAGAAGAAGAAGATTGGCATTTTTGAAAGTATTTTACATGCTCTAATGGTCGACACCATTTTATGATTTTAATGAACCACTCCTTGCAGTTGAAAAATTAGTGGGACACCTCGACATAACAAACACCAACTTTCAGCCATTGATCATACCCACCGAGATATACATGTGGCAGTATCTAAACAATTTCATAATTAAAATGGTATTTAGCTCTCATTGCACTTCCTCTCTTCCCTTTACCATTCGTTTCACTTGACCTTTTCCCTTGGAAACAGTAATCTGTTAATCACCATTTTTCACCATTTCTGAACTTCTGCCGCTCTTTCGAAAAAACTCTCAATTCATAAAATGGCTTTTGCTAGCGGTCAAGCAACTAGATCCACTAAAGGCAAAGAAATTCCTCTTGTTGCCACTGTTGAAGCTCTCGCTCTGAAAGACAATCAAACTTACGCTTTGGAACCTAACCTAGACGTGGAGAAAGCGAAAATCTGAAAATCTCAGGTATTGATTCCGTATTCTGTTTCTAGTACCGTTTATGCTTTCCTAGGGCCTTACCCAAATCCCAAACTGAAAACTCCAGAACTTGAGGAAGCCTTTCCTGGTTATGAGAATCGAAGACCCATAGTCTTTTCAAAGGATATTCCCAATTTGTTCTATATAGCCCACCGAGTTTTTAGATCTTCTCCTTCAGCTCTCCATGCCCCTGCCTTCTTGAGTTGGCTCATATTGGCTGCGATGCATTTCTGGGAAAGTTCTACCAACACCATGCAACTCAAGTGTGGCTTACTGTCCCATACTTTGTTTGATGTAGCTGCCATTACTGGGTTGCCCCCAATTGGCGAGTCTTATAACCCTGACCGAGATAACAAAACATGCTTCAAATTGGATGTAGTCGCTTATAGCGCGTTTATAAACAAGTATTTCGACAAAAGCACTACCGAGGTTTCTGATGTAGAGCACATTGCTTTTCTTGCTTTCTGGCACTGCCACCATGTCTTTTGCACCCGTTCACTTCAAGTAGCTAAAAAATATGTCACCATGGCCATTCAACTCCATGAAGGTCATTCATTTAGCATGGGGAGGTTATTTTTGGGAACCTTGTACAATTCCATCGGGGACGGGTGCGACACTATGAAGGGTTTGGCTGAAGGCAAAACCTTGAATCTTGTTGGTCCTTGGTGGTTCTTCCAATTGTGGCTCATTGCTACTTTCGAAACAAAGTTAAATTTCCACATTCCACCGGTCCATGATGAAGAAGTCAACAGTCGAAAGATAGAGGGATTTCGACTCGCTCATCTCACTAAGAAGACTACTGGTCAGTCAACTGTTGACGAATTTTTGGAGTACTATGATGTCTTTTCCAGATGTGACATCTTTGAACCAACCATTGCTCCGTTTCTTGGTCGTAAGCTAAGTCCTAAGTGGTTTCAAAGGGAATTTCCAATGAAGGAGACCAAACACCTGACAAACATTGTCGAAGTGTGGAAAGCTTACTTGACTCCCACTTTTCTTCCTGTGAGAATAACTACTGGCAAAACTGATTTTAAGTTGATTGGTTATTATCCTCATCTAGTAGCATGTCAATTTGGATTAAGCCAATTTAAACCAGCGACCATTGCCACATTTTGTGAGACCATTTATGAAAATTTTCAAAAAATTTCAGAAGCCCCGTACCAACAACACCTTAGCGCTTTTAATGGTCTTGCCCCAACTATCAAGCCTATTTCCTTTCAGATTTCTCATGGGTGTACTAAAAGTTTCTCCTTGTGGTGGCATTCATATTATCGTGCTCACCTTGTCGATGAGACGATGTTTCGTGCCAAGCTGACCAATACTTTTCCTTTTTTGCAGAGTAAGTCCAAGAAATCCAAAGGTATGCACATAAAAAAGATACATGCTATTCATAAATTTTTTAAAGTTGTGTATAATCCGATAAATGTCGAAAGGACTGTAAAAGAAGCTGCAATGGTTTTGAAACATAAAATGCTCGAAAAGCTTCCAAACATAAAGTTTCCTTTCCGTGTGAGGGACATACGAAGTAAATATAAAATGGCTTTAGCATTTCATTGCATAAAGTTCCCCTCACTTCCCAGTGCAGACTCTACATTGTCTTTCAAACCAGGTTATCCTTCTTGGTTTTACTTTGGCTATGATGCCATTCGAAATTCTTTAAAACCAAAAGAACAATAGGTGACGTGGACTAAATTCAGTTTACACAATTACCCAAAAATGTTACACTACGGACTTCACCAAGTTTGCATCAAACGCTTGGATACTGATTGTCTAACAGGTATTACACTAAGAATTATATCTATTTTGGTTTTCACCCACTGCTTATGGTTTTATTACTTAAAATTTTAAATCTTTAAGGCAACTAATGCCAAATTTCACCATTTGATTTTCAACTAAGGAATCACATCAATTCCTTATCAAAGATACAATCAAATTTATGGACAATTGACCAAAATTTTCTTAAGCCTAAACTTAAGTGTTTTTGATAGTATATTCATTAATGGTCTCCTAACCATCTCTTACTACACAACAGCCACTAAGGCCTTCTTGATCTCACACTTCGGCTGAACAACCGTGATTATGTTCTAAGCATCTTGCTTAGATGTGATGATCATCTTCATCATTCCCTAAGGTTAGGGAATTCAAATCTTCCATATCAAACTCCGTGTCTAACGTCTCCCTTTCCCACATGAAACCATGAGTTGGATGGAGTTTCACATAACTTACATCTGCTTGATTAGCATCATCAAGTTTTGCAGATGAACATGGAGCAATATTTGCTAGATTCTTGTCAAAAGTCTTCCTTTTGATTTGATTTACTTCAGCAAGAAAATAGCTTTGGTTAGCCTCAATATTTTCGATCGTACCATCATCTCTCCAAATCGAGATTCTTTAATTCATGGATGAAGAAACAACGCCTATCCCATGAATCCATTCTCTCCCCAACAATAGGTTAAAGTTAGCCTTCGATGGGACTACCATGAACAAAGTTGGTCTAACCACGGTTCCCACCGTTAGGCTTACTTGGAGAGCACCAAGGGAATGACTAGCCTTCCCTTCATAATTTGACATAATCACATTATGTGGCTTCAAATGTATGTTGGTTTTACCAATCCTTTTGAGTAGAGATTGAGGCATCAGATTGACAGCGGCATCACTGTCGACCAACACTTTGTTAACACCGATCTCATCCACTTTGGCTTGGATGAACAAAGGTTTGAGATGACTCTTCATCGAATCATCAGGCTGTTCAAATATGGCTTTCCGATTATCTTCAAAGCCATTATTCACAGAATAGCACATGGGTTTGTACTCCCCCATGTCTTTGGGATAGAACTCTTCCTCTGAATCATCAACTTCCAATATCATATCATACTTGGCTGGTAAAATGGAAACCAAATTGCATATGATATCGAAGTCTGGTTTCGAATCTGTAAACCGCATTTTGTTTTGGAACCGTAGGAACATTAGGCGCCAGCTTTGGTGCTGATACATCATCTATAAAAATTGGATGCACATCATTCTCATCTAACGCTACACACTTAGCACATGGCGGATCCATAACCAGCGGCCCAACACCAGGAATACTAACCTCATCTACAAGACAAATGTCAGCTGCATTAAGTATTTTTGGTACTGAAGGAATAGAAGGCGTCAGTTTGGTTTGTGTTTCAACATTAGAAAAAATTGGTTGCACACCGCTAACAACTCTACCTACACTAGTTGCATCATCAACAATTACAGGCTCCTGAGACCCTCCCTTATTAACATCTTCTAGTTCCTTAACTATATTGTCCACCAAAAAATCAGCACTAACACCATTATGCTCTGCTTCACCATCAAAGACATCATGATCAGAATGTGAAGAGTGCGTTCCATCATCAGGTTCAAACAAACACACATCTTCACCCAAATTAAAACCCCATTCCTCAACAATTTTTATATCAACAGTCTGACCATCAATAACCACCTTTTCCACGCAATTAACAACCTCCAGAGATGAAGTCGCAATCAACACACGAGCATAATCAAACCTGGCCTTATCCAATGAAACACTATCAGTTCGTAAAAAACGTCCACAATCAATAACACATAGTTTGAAAAAGGATTCATTCCATGCTTATAATGGAATTCCATATAAACGCAACCAAGCTCCTCTCTGAAACATAACAACTTCCTTGTTCCATCTCCGAATATTAGAAAAGAAATGAGCAAAGAACTCACGTGCACCTTCAATAATAAGAAAGACATCGACACCCGTAGAGCTATAAAGGAAAACTCTATCAGCACCCATAGGTATCACTTCGAAATCTTCAAAACCAGCGTCTACAATACGGTTCTGCACCACTGAAATAGTCTCTCCATTTATCACTGATGTCGTGCATCCATTACGAGCCCATAACAAGTCATCTGCGTTAGACCTATACATCCGTAAAAGTTTTTGGATTGAAGGTTGTCGCCCTACTTGACTTCGTGATACCAGCTTTCCCACCACAACTGCTCCACCGCCCACCAACTCAGTCTCCTTCACCACCACCTTCTCCAAGGGTACCCTAACATCCCCCACCTTCACCACATTAGGCCTTTCTACTCCGTCATCCTCCACCTCCACTGTTTCCAACACCTTTCCCCCTCTAGCACCTGAGTTTGTTTTTTCCTCAACTACTCCCTTCTTCCCTTTCCCAGCATCCGTTTCTCCGTCAAAAACATCCTCCCTCTCCAACAGCTTAACAGCAGATCTATCAAAAACGTGCAACCTTTGCATACACACGAAAATTACCAAAACAAACCGCATTCACTGCTTTCAACAACTTACTCACATTTTTAACATTTGAATACCGAAAAAAACCATAGACTTCCCCATAAACATTACGCTTGCTAGGAACCACTACCTCCTCTAACATACCGCACACTTCGAAACCCTTCCGTAAATAGAAATTTGATAATTGTGGCAAAAAATTTGTGAAATAGAAAGTTACGAACCATTTGACGTTGGAGCCTCCTGCTGTCTCAGAATTAGAATGCACTGACACTAGTTGTTGAGATTGATTATTAGTTACAATTGGAACGTTTTGCACCTGCTTGTTGGTATCGATCTTGCGTACACAAATAGCAGCTCGACGTAACAGCTTCTGATGGCCAACATGACCGCGCCGCACCTCTTCTTCCCACGAGCTCACATCACGCCGTCGAAATTGGTCCACAGAAACAACTCCTTTCCGATCCAGATACCTATCCGAGAAGTAAAACCGATCCTCGTAATCCCTAAGTTCCTCCCGCGAAGCCCTAAACCTAGACTGTCCATTGTCACCATCATCCCAATCCCTGCGCCGCTTGTTCTCTCTTTGCCTGTCCTGACCTTGATCGACCTGTTGCAACACTTTCCGGCGTCGTGGACTCACATCAATCCAATCATCCCTATTCCCTCCCTTTTGTGGCACCCTGCTTGGATCCCTTCCCCCCCGATTTGTCCTCTCTTCCGGCGAGAATGAAGGCCGGTGTGATCGCAAGCGATCACGTCTCTCTTGATCTCTCACTCTCATGCTCTCTTAGTTTGGCAAGTTATATATATATATATATATATATATATATATATATATATAACTTTTTTAGGCATCTAGACCTTTTTTGAAGAAAAGACATCTACAATTTTACTTTTAATTAAAATCAAAATTTTATAAAAATAATCATACGCATTATGCAACGCCAAAAAAAATTATACGCATTAGCGTAACATAAAAACATACACACATAAAGTATTACTTTAAACGCTAATATGTGTGTGTGTGTGTATTTGCGAGGTTGAAGAAAGAAAATAAAAATATTTGGTATCATTAAATGACAACGTGAATAAAAATATTTGTGAGGTTGTGATGATTAAACAATATTTAAATTAAATATATAAGTGATAAAAAGATAATAAAATTCTTTTTTTTTAATCAAAAAGGTTGGTAGCAGAAAGCTAACCAAACCCCAAATATATATAAAAAAGGAAAGCAATAACAAAGGAGGGGACTAGGCCAAAACTCCAAGCCCTAGTTACAATATCTAAAAGCTGGCAAACCAGACTTGTTACGCAAGAAACTATCCCTAATAAACATAGGAATATCAAACCAAATACTCAATGAGGAAAGAGTTACAGCGTGGTTAGCAAGCTCATCAGCTACTTGGTTGCCCTCTCTAAAGATATGTGAAATGATACAATTCATATCTCTGAACAAAATCAAAGAGTTACACCACCTGTTTCTCAACTCCCAGGGGACTTTGTCTGGATGCTTTGTAGCCAACAGAAGAAGAGACGAATTAGTCTCTATCCATATGTTGTTCCAATGATGTTGTCTGGCTATGATCACAGCTCTCACAAAAGCACACAATTCAGCAGTAAAGGAAGAAACATTTCCAAGAGGTTCTGGAAAGCAACAAATACCTTCTGCTTGGTTGTTTCTAAAGATGCCACCACACCCTGATATCCATGGATTGCCTTTGGAAGCACCATCAATATTGCACTTTATCCAAGAAGTTGGAGGAGGTTTCCAAATGATTTCTTTGATTTCTGAATGTTTAGGAGGATGATTGTTGACATTGAAATGCTTCAGGATGGTAAAATCTATGATGGAGTTGTTGGCTACTTTCTGAGTATAGTTACCTGATAGAGAAGTGCTAGATTTGATCAAAGAAACAGCAGAGGCAGAAGCTATTCTCTTATCATTGAATCTTGCTTGATTCCTAACAAACCAAATGGTGTTAAAAAGGTTGATAATAGCAGCTCTTTATAACCACCTTACATTGTGGGGACCAGTTCAAATCACAAAATTTCCAAATTTCTTCCATAGAACTGAAATTCATTGGTAAGTTTATTGTTCTAGATAGCCAAGACCAGAGAATAGAAGCAAAATGGCAGTGAAAGAAGATGTGGATTGAGCTTTCAAGACTTCTGCAGCATATAGAGCACATAGATGGAAAACTACAACCTCTCAACTTTAAGTTTTCATCTGTTGGAAGTTTTTCAGGCAAATTAAAAATTTGAGATAAGGGGGGGCCACACCAAGCATCATTCCAAAAGTTAACGAGTTGGCCATTTCCTAGTAACCAAATTTCTTTTTTTTTTTTTTTAATAATATTAAATTGGAACCTCTTTAAAAAAAATTAAATGGAACGGTTCAAAAAAAATTAAATGGAAGAAAAAAACATAATGAAATATAATATTAAAGAATAAAAAAAAGGTTCCCAACGTGAATTGAAGAGAGATGCTTGTGAAATAAATTGTCGAGAAGTAGTTTTTTGATGTAACATTCATCAATTTTTGGCCAAAGCTCGTTCCATTCAATTTTATGCATTAAAAAAAAGTACCTTTTTTAGTAAGTACTTAATTGATATTGTATCTGACCTAACTTCTCATTAAAAATGTAGAGAAGTTGAAAAAAAAACGGGTCAAACGGTATCTTAATCTCCCACTACGGTAGTGTAGAAGCAACTGAATTTGGGAGAAAAATTGAAAAATAGTTAAAAATAAAAAAATTGGAAAATAGTTAAAAGTATTTAAAAATATAAAAATTGGAAAATAGTTAAAAAAATCGGTGAGGTAGCACTCAACCAAGCAACACTAAAAAAAATTATATGCATTAGCGTAACAAAAAAACAGACAAACAGACATAAAATATTACTCTAAACGTTAATGTGTGTGTATATATTTGTGAGGCTGAAGAAAGGAAATAAAAATATTTGGTATCATTAAATGACAGTGTGAATAAAAATATTTGAAAGGTTGTGATGATTAAACGATATTGAAATTAAATATATAAGTGATAAAAACATAATAAAATTCCTTTGAAAAAAAGATAATAAAATTAAATGGAACCTCCTTAAAAAATTAAATGGAACGGTTCAAAAAATAAAATAAAATAAAGTTAAATGGAAGAAAAAAAACATATTGAAATATAATATTAAAAATAAAAGAAAAGGTTCTCAGCGTGAGTTGAAAAGAGGTGCTTGTGAAATAAATTGTCCAGAAATAGTTTTTTAAAGTAACATTCAACAACTTTTGGCCAAAGTTCATTCCATTCAATTTTATGCATTCAAAAAAGTTACTTTTTTTAGTAAGTACTTAATTGATACTGTGTTTGACATAACTTCTCCTTAAAAATGTACAAAAGTTGGAAAAAAGCCGGGTCAAACGATACCTTAATCTTCCACAACGGCAATGTAGAAGCAACTGAATTTGGGAGAAAAAAATCGAAAAATAGTTAAAAACATAAGAATTGGAAAATAGTTAAAAGTTATTAAAAATATAAAAATTATAAAATAATTAAAAAAATTAGTGAGGGGCAAAATGGAAAATTCACCCATATCATGGTGAGGTGACAACAACCAAATTCCACTAATTAGAAAATTACAAAAATGCCTCTCCTAGAGGCAAAATGGTAAAATCATAGGGATTGATATTTAATATATAGTAAGTAGATAGATGCTTTCAGATATTGTAGTGATACTATCTAACATATTCAAGGATATTTTCTACGCAAGAATCCTTCGATATACTTTGGTTTATTTCCTAATATGTTGGTTCACAATGAATTGAGGGGATGGACAAAGCTAGCTAGCTAGCAGTCTGTCGGTCCAAAAATATGGTTACTTTTTTTGCCCTTGGGATGGCAATGGGTACTCTATGGATAGGGTTTGTAAAAATTATCCGCACCCGAGTTTGTACTGTCATGGTCAACAACTTTAGTGTCATCTCCATATTAGATGGGCGCCTAATTGTTCATATCTACACCATTACTTGCACTTTAACTATGAAAAAACAATAAAAAAAATATCACAATTGAAATAAAACTATGATTGAATTTTTTTTTAAAAAAACTCATAAAATAGTATGAATCGTAGTATTTAGGCAAATAAAAAACATCCAAAATATCCCTAAAAATTGTATACAAGAGGGAATGGTTACTATATTAAGCACTTTTTAGGTTTAGGATCAGGATAAAATAGCTAAATAAATTAATTGTTTGTACATAAAAAATAAATAAATTATTTATTATATTATATAAATATGTATTTGCTGGTTGTGGGGTTGGAGAGTATAGTATCATTACCCACACTCATACACATTTAAATTTGCAGGTAATTAGCGATACCCTAGTCCGGACCCATGAAAGTGAGGTTTTACCCTACCTATTGAGGGTATTTTTGCGGGTACCCATCGAGTCTGGGTTTAATTGTCATCCCTATTGGCCCACAAATACGCAAATAGTAAATAATAACTTTTGAATGGTATTTTTATTTTATTTTTAAAGGATTCGAAAGATAACTTCCGAATGTTGTTTTTTAGGTTAAAGGGTAGATAAGGGGTCAATATGCGTGGACTAGTTTGCCTTCTTAAAAAAACGGGTCAAAGGAGCATCCCTCATCCAAGAAAGCCTTAAGTGGAAAGTATTTTTCACTTATTGAAATCACATACAAAGGCTTATGACATATTACAAAAGCTTTTGTTTGTGATTTTAGACTACTATCTTTTCAAATGTATGTTCTTCTTACGTGCCAAAATTTATTCTGAAAATACCTTTGCTCGGATTATATAATCCGAACACAATTCAGATTATATAAATATGAAATGTTAAGAATCTAGTTCAGATTATACAATTTGGACACTGCTGTAACAACCCGATTTTCACTAGATTTAATTTAATTGTTTTAATGTGTGTTTATATGTGCTCATATGTGATTAATTACCTCTATGTGTATTTTTGGTAGGGATTATTAGAATTCGGTGTTAGAAGGGTATTTTAGTCATTTTGGACTCAGGGGTATTTTGGTCATTTTGTGAGTAGGGGTAATTTAGTAATTTTGATGAGGATTATTTTTAGTGCTTAGTGAGAACTATTATTATTTTACTAAGTTACTAGTAAGTTGTAGTAATTTATTTTATAACCGGTAGGTGACCGTTATTAATATTTTGCCGTTAAGTTAGTAGAAACATTTTGAATTGGTTTAGTAAATGGGTTAAACCCATTAAGGCATTATGGGTTTAGCCCAACTAGAAGAGAACTATTTAACCTTTAGCCTTTGAGGATTTAGGTCACATAGTGTCATTTTGCTCATTTCATAAAATCATTTGGAGAGGTAGAGAGAGAAAGAGCTTGAGAGAGGGTTTGAAAAGAGAAGACTTTGTGAAGCAAGAGGAGAGTATAATCTCAAGGGTTTGGAGCTAAAGTGAAACCTTAGCTTTTGTGAAGAATTAAGGTAAGGGGGTTAGATTTCAATCATAATCTCCTAGTTTAATTTCTTCCCTATTTCTTTGCATAAGTGTTTATTTGGATAAGTGATTGATTTGAATTTAGTTGTAGAAATCGTGCTTAATTTTGATGCCATGTTTAAGTATGTGAATTGGATGATAATTGTGTTGTTGATGTTGAATTTGCATCCTTGAAATGTATATATATAGTTATGTTTGGTGTTTGTACAAAATTGATGGAGAATGATGTTGTGACTGTTAAATTGTGGGTGATTTCACGATTAAATGTTCTTGTTGTTGTTGTTGTTGTTGTTGTTGTTGTTATGGGATGTGTTGTTGATGAATTGATGCATTGGGTATTCATATTTATGGATTGGTGATGAAAATTGGATTGTTGTTGAAGGTTTTGGTGAAACTTTTTGGATTGTTGAATTATGATGAAATGATGTTTTGATATCAAGTTTTTTGTGACTTTGAGTGCCTTATTGTCTTCATATACCTGTACACAACTTTTGGAACAAATTTAGGTATTTGGAAGATCGAAATTTGGGAGTTTGGGTGAAAATGGGTTGGAACCCGTAACATTTTTGACAGAACTGATGAATGGTCGCTTGAGCGAGCTGCAAGCGAGCAGTCATAGTAGCTTCTATGACTTGGTCGCTTGAGCGAGCAGACCTTCGCTCGAGCGAGCAGTGCCCAGTTCAGTACTTCTTTGTTTTTCGTTTCGGGCATTTGGGGACCAATACGGGCTTTCTAAAATGTTTCTTTTGACTTGTTTAATCTCTGTTTATACACTTAAACCTACTGGAACATTGTTTGAATCGAATTGGACTTGATTTGTGAATTGAACTTGACTTTTGGAAAATGTCCAAGAACACTGATTTTTCCGAAACTTGTTTTTCGAAAGGAAATGGAGTAGGGTTAAGGTTGTATACTGATTATATGATTTCTAAAAATGGTTGTAATTGGTTTCATTGAGTTTTAACTTATTTTGCTTTGAAAATGAAATTTTCTTGGAAAGTGATTAAGAGAGAGACGAACTTTGTCGAAAATGATCCCTAAGTCCAATTACTTGGTAAATCTTTGGTGGATTGGTTGATATGATTATAAGAATATATGTGAATGCATTTTAGGTGATTGAATATGATATTTATCATAAGATGTTGTATATTCTCCTTTACTTGAATTGTGAGAAATGGTATGGAGTGTTGAACTATGTGATATAGTGGATGTTAATTATAGCCGTTGAATGTAGCCGTTGATTATAGCCGTTGAATTATTGTGAACATATGCATGGTGAATTGTGTCATATGTTCATGCAACATATGTCGTGTCGGATGTTATATCCATATAGTCGTTGATTATAGCCGTTTTTGTTGCATCATGGGTGATGACCTTGAGGAGATTTGGTACCACATGCATATATGTGTCGAGTATAGGCGCATTTCATATTGGCATTAGTCCTATTTGTTGCATTTGAATGATGAATGTTGGTGATAAGTGGGTTTGATGAATACATACTTGTCATATTTGAAATTGTTGTGTGAATGTGTATATGGAAGTGAATTGCTCATGTGAATTATTTGAGACTTGATTTGATTCTTTATGTCCACTGTTTATATTGATTATGATTGATGTAAAGCTTACCCCCAGTGGTTTTAACCGCCTACCTGTTTGTATGAATGGGTAGACGGAGTGCAGAAGTAGTTTGCTTTCGGTGAGTTGCTTGGTGATTGCTTGGATAGCGGGAGCTAATCTCCGTTGCCGATTCTTTAGAGTCTTAGGTCTAGGCTCTGATTAGGTGTCAGTATTTTGATTTTTGGATTTGCTTATGATTGTGGATATTTTATCCATTTGTCGGGTCTTAGAGATTTTCTTTATGAGTTTATGTTGATCTTATGACATGTAAACTTTGATGATGTATGATTTTTAACCGCTGCGACTGTTGAGAATTTTTATATATGCATGTTGTTGGAATTTTGTCGAAGACGTAGCATCTATTTCTTAAATATATTCTTATCGCTTTAATAGAAATAGGGCGTTACAAGTTGGTATCAGAGCCGTGGTCAGTTTTGTCCGGACTAGTATTCGTTGAATTTCCTGTTTTTACGCGAATGGTAATGGATTACCTTTGGTGCTTGTTTTGTTGTGCTGTTGTTCTTATCTGTTGGTTGGTTTTGTGTAGAAGTGAGTTGGCTGGTGGTAGAGATGATGCGGCGATTGCACAGGCTTTGGCTGCAATGGCCCAGGTGTTAGCTTAGGCTAACGAGCAGGCGACGGTAGGGCATCGTGATCCTGGAGAAGCTGAGGAACGAAGGCTTGATCATTTCTTGCGAAACAGTCCGCCAACGTTCAAGGGTAGGTATGAACCGGAGGGAGCTCAGACATGGGTGCAAGGCATGGAGAGGAACTTCCGTGCTATGGTGACTAGTGAGGATCAGAAGGTCAGATTGGCTACTCATATGCTTGCTGAGGAGGCTGAGTATTGGTGGACGAATGCTAAGGGGAGGCTTGAGGCTAGTGGAGAGGTTTTGACTTGGGCTAGGTTCAAGTGTGAGTTTTTGAGGAAGTATTTTCCTGAGGATTTGAGGACCAAGAAGGAAGTGGAATTCTTGAACTTGAAGCAAGAGAATCGTTCAGTGGCGGAGTATGCTGCAAAGTTTGAAGAGCTTTCGAGGTTTTGTCCGTACATCAACGCCAAGGATGCGATGGTTTCGAAATGTGTGAAGTTTGAAAGTGGATGTAGGCCAGATATCTATCAGTATATGTGTATTCAGGAGATCCATGACTTTGATACTTTGGTGCACAAGTGTCATATGTTTGATGAGGCCGGAAGGGTCAAGGTGAACCATTATAAGGCGATGAATGAGAAGAGGGGAAAAGGCCATGGATTTGGGAAACCGTACAACAAGGATAAAGGAAAGAAGAAAGAAGTTGGTGGAGGCTCTAAGCCGAATGTTGCTGAGGTGAGGTGCTACAAGTGTGGGATCTTGGGTCATTACTCCAATGATTGCAAGAAGGGAGACAACTGCTACAAGTGTGGGAAAGCAGGTCACAAGGCGTTTGAGTGCAAGAGGGATATTACTTATTTCAATTGTGGTGAAGAGGTTCATCTTAGTACTAAGTGTACCAAGCCAAAGAAGGTGGCGGGTAAGGTGTTTGCATTGAATGCGGAGGAAGTGGAACAGTCGGATAATCTCATTTGAGGTATGTGTTTTATCAATAGTACTCATTTGATTGCAATTATTGATACTGATGCTACTCATTCTTTTATCTCGGTTAGTTGTGTTGAGTGTTTGAATTTGGTTGTGACTCCGTTGCCGCGAGGGATTGTCATCGACACCCCGGCTAGTGGTTCGATGACTACTTCCTTAGTGTGTGCTAAGTGTCCAGTTAATTTTGGTAATGTTGATTTTGAGTTGGATTTTGTGTGTCTTCCGTTGAAGCATATGGACGTGATTTTTGGTATGGATTGGATGTTGACTTTTGGTGTTAACATTAACTGTTTGACCAAGAGTATAACGTTTTCTAAGCCAGTAGCTGAGGTAGGCGGGAAGTTCTTAACCGCGGAGCAAGTGAAGAAGTCTTTGGACGGTGAAGCTAGTGTGTTTATGATGTTTACTTCCTTAGAGGAAAGTAGTGAGAAAGGAGTTGGCGATTTGCCGGTAGTGCAAGAGTTTCCAGAAGTTTTTTCGGACGACATTACCGAATTACCGCCGGAGAGGGAAGTTGAGTTTGCAATTGATTTGGTACCAGGAACGAGTCCTATTTCGATTGCGCCATATCGAATGTCTGCATCAGAGTTGGGTGAATTTAAGAAGCAGTTGGAAGAGTTGCTCGAGAAGCAGTTTATCAGGCCGAGTGTTTCTCCGTGGGGTGCTCCAGTGTTGTTGGTTAAGAAGAAGGATGGCAGCATGAGGTTGTGTGTGGATTATCGGCAATGAATAAGGTGACGATTAAGAATCGGTATCCGCTCCCGAGGATTGATGATTTGATGGATCGACTGGTCGGTGTGGAGGTGTTCAGCAAGATTGATTTAAGATCAGGATATCATCAGATTAGAGTAAAGGCGGAGGATATATCAAAAACTGCGTTCCGAACAAGGTATGGACACTATGAGTAATCTGTGTTGCCATTTCGAGTATCTAATGCGTCAAGTTATTATACCCTAATTTTGGACCTAAAAATACTTGTTCAAAATTTCCTTTCATCTTTGATATTTGGCTATTATTCTTGAATAATTGCCAATTTGCTATTGTTTACACTAACATTTTACTCTGCTTTATCTCTCAACTTAGTTTTACAAGTCTTTTCAACTGTGTATTTGTCCATGTTCCCTTGCAATTCAAGTCATCCAAAAACATCTTTCTTGCATTCTAAGTCATTTGATATGTCTCTGATCAATTGCATCTCTCTCTGCATCTTATTTCAATATTATTTGCAAAATTCATGAAAAAGGGTATTTTAGTCATTTCCTGTCAAAACTCATTTTAGTCCTTAAAAATTGTTTGAGTCTCTTCAATTGGTTTGAATAAGCCTTTATTTCAATTCTATGTCAAAATCCATTTCAAAAATTGCATTTGAAGTAATTTTGAGTCAGTTTAGCCCCTAGGGGCATTTTAGTCTTTTCATATGTTAAAACCCTGTTTAATTTCTAAAATTTGTCTCTGAGCCTTTTAATTTGCTTGTATAAAACTCTTGCTTCAATTCCCTGTTAAAAATCCATTTTAAAATTGCATCTGAGTCATTTTGAGTCGTTTTGGTCCCCAGGGGCATTTTGGTCATTTCACACGAAATTTTGGCAAAAGTACCTCATTTAGGTAATTGGTTCGTTTTAGTCCGTTTTGTTGTTTTTAATCGTTTCACTTTACGTTATTTTCCATTTATCAATTTTAATTCAATTTTATTTTTAAACTTTCATTTTAGTCCTAAAAACTTCTAAAAAATTGCACTTTAGTCCTTCAATTTCTAACATTTGCATTTCAGTCCTTTTTGCTATTTTTCTTTTTAGTCTTTTAATTTTTAATAATTGCAGGATGGTCTCTATTTCGTACCAAGTTTGTTTTTGTCCTTTCTTATCAGTTTTTGCAGGTCAGTCCCTTAATTTCCAGAAATTGCAAAGAGGCCCTTAAGTCCAAATTGGTCCAAGGTCGAATCAAAACAAGTCCAGGGACGCATGTCAGCAAGCTATTGGCCAAGGTATAACACATGTCACCTATATAAAGGCCCAATCATCACAGTCCCAAACAGAATGGAACAACTCAGCAAAAACTAAGTGCCACATCACCACAAACAATTTCCACATTCTCTCTCTCCTCTAACAGAATCAAGAAACGAAATCCTTCAAGAACGAAGATGAATCTTCATCTTCTTCATTGAACCCTAATTTCCAGAATCAACAAATTCACGAACAATTGCAACAACATTCAACAAACTCAGTGAGTTCGAAGTGGTTCTTAGCGTTTTCTTACGAAAATCATCATCATCGAACCCTAAATCACTGCAATTCAAGCACAAGTTCAGAGAACTTGTACGATCACAGTGGAGAAGAAGAGGATCGAAGCAAAATCACATCAGTGAAGGAGAAGAAGAAGATAACTGATTTATTTTCAGTTCAAGAACTTACCAGAAGCCTTCACAAGGATCTATCTGTTCGAATCTCCAATCAAATTCAGGTAAACACATGAAAACCTTCTCGTTGTCGCTTATAATCATCATCGAAGGTTCGTAATGGAAAATAAACGGTGAATCAAAGTGAAAACCTTGAAAAGATGTGGAGAAAATTGAAACCGAAACCCTAAAACGTAAAATCATGAAGATTCACCGTTTATTTTTCAAATCAGAGTTCAAATTCGTAATCAGCATAGAAAATAGGTTAGATTAGGGTTTAGTTTCGAAGAAGATTAGAAAAAGTTTGAAACCCTAGAAACCGAAAGTTCAAAGTCCGATCTACTTCGTTTTCATCACAGTTTCACAAAAACAATCGTAGATCCGTAAACTAGGGAGGAAGACGAACATTTCTGGGTAATTAATTCAAAAGTTAGCATCAGTTCGTCGGAGAAGATGAAGATTCCGATGAATCTTCATCTTCCTCCGCCGTCCTCCGCCGTCCTCCCCAGTTTCAGGCGAAGTTAGAGTTCAGAGAGAAGAAGAGAGAAGAACGAGTGAAGAGAGAGAAAGAGAGGTGGAGAATGAGTTTGGACCAGTCCCTTTCGTTTATATAGGGTGATTAAACCAGACCGGTTCACTTGAACCAGCCTGGTTCACCCTTGGACCAGCATCTCTGCCGTTAGATCTAGGGTTGGCGCCCCTGGATCAATCCTACGCTCCAGGATCTTCCCTGTGATCCAAGATCCATGGGTGTATGGGTTTGGGCCTATTGTTGTACTGGATTTCATTTATTCTTTATTTTCTTGCTATTTTGACACTGTTTCTTGCTGTTTGCACCCCTGTATGTTCAAAAATTCTTGGAAAAATTCCTAAAAAATTCCTATGTGTTCTTGATCATTTTCTTGACATTTTTGTGATGTTGTTATGTGTTAAATCTTGATCAAAAAATATGTGGTATTTTCTAGTTAATTGTTTATTATGTTTGTTAAAATTTGTGAAGTTTTATATGTTCTTGTGTCTAAAAATTCTTTAAAAATTCTAAACATTTTCATACACATTCCTTGATAGTTTTGTGGTATTTTTGTGATAATTTTTGCATATTAAAACTTGGAAATAATAATGTGATGATTTTCTTGCTATTTTGTGATATTTTTGGATTAAAAACTTGTGAAAATTGCTTGATTCTAATTCCAATTCCTTGAAAAATGTTTGTGACCTATACCATATGATTTTGTGAAACTTTAGCTACTGTTTGTATGTGCTTTTGCTGCATGTGTGTGAGTTTTTCTCAATTGCTTGATTTGCAAGTTATGTTTGTGAGTAAATGATGCAAATATGTCTAAATTCACCTTAAAATGTCAAGTCCATCATATTGCCTTGATCCTCATTTTGAAACCAGAGTTTATGACCTTTGAAAATAGGTTGAATTGTGAGAATTATAGGCCATATGATTCTTGCATTTTTGTGGTTGAATTGTAGCTATACCTTGCATCATTTTGGCTATGTCTTGTGTCAATTCCTATGCTCTTGCTATAATATTGTTCATGCTTTATCTTTACCATATTACACCTCATACTACTAACCATTTCATTTCATACTTCACACATTCCATAAGCATTTCATCCTCCATCCTATATTCCTAGTCCTTATTTTCATACACTTTAATTTTTACACAAAGGCTTAGAATGTAATGACCTAGGGATTCTTGTACTTTACTTTTATGCAATTTTAATTTCTTGCAAGACCATAGAATGTATCTAGGCCAATGATGTAAAGGACAATGGACTCTAATGATGTACACCGACACAAGCACCGACACATGCACACACCTCACTTTAGATGTATGGCTAGGATATGCATGTTTAGATGTATGTTTAGGATTGAATGTTTAGATGAATGCCTAGGATTTACACTTAGAAAAATCATTTTCCAAAAAAAATATGAATAACATCACTCAAATCATTTTTCTAATAAACTTTGGGATCCAAATTCCCATTGATTTTCCCTTTCTTATCTTAAATAAAATTTCAATGAATCTTAATCATATTTGACTCTTTTTTTTAAATCACTAATCAAACCTCACTTTTTCTTAAAGTCTCATGCCTTTAAGGCCTCTCAATCTCCATTCTTCAAAATTCCAAATCAACCAACAAAAACAAAAAATGTTTTTTGGAAGAGAACTACGGTGGATTTGATCCCTTAAAAGGGTACGTAGGCAAGGAATCAAAATTCCTTCAATTCAACTAAAATAAAAATTCAAACACTTTCTTCTCCCTCCAATTCTTCACTTAGTAAACTCTTAGGTGTAAATATCAATTTTCAAATAGCATTTAAAAATAAAGCGCGCGCGTAGAAAGTAAAGACGGTTCCTATAGGATACTATAGTCGTTATGGGTGCCTAACACCTTCCCGTAGCGAAAACAACTTCCGGACCTCGATTCTCAAGGGTTTTTCTTATTTTTCCCTTCCCAAGAAAAAATGAGATATCAAAGGTTAAAAAGGTTCAAACGTAATCAATGTTTGACACCCGAAAACCAAGATAAAATAGTTGGCGACTTCACTGGGGAGATTCGAGAGTTACGCCTAGTCTTTATTTCCACACTTGCGCTTTGTTTTTACTTGCTTCTTTTACTTGCTTCCTTATGTGAATAATTGTTTAAATTCTTGCAAACGTGTGGGGTGAGAATATCAAAAGTCCTACACCCGGGCTGAGTGAACTTAGGATTTAGGAGGGATATAATCGACAATTCATTCCGAGGGTTGCCTCGTGTTTTGGATCATGCGATCAATCCCACATAGCTGAGGCATTTTGGGGGTGATGTTGTCGGCGCGTGTTGTCGCGTTTAGGCACTTTACTTCTAATTGTTCTATGACGCTATGAACCTTAGATAACCAAACCCATCCATGGCCATTTTCTAGGATGTAGTGCGGAAACTAAACCGAGTGTTGTCTCGAGTTTTAGTCGTCACGCGATACTACACTCAAGTTAGACCTTCTTATGGATAATCATGGACCGAGTGTTGTCTCGTGACACCGTGATATACGTCGGAGAGGTTGCAACTTGGGAACCTTTTTAGAACCCGTTACTATTTCCTAAAGCCCTAGTTTCACCGGACACCGTGTCCACCCATGACTCCTTGACTTTGAACTTCTACCCACCATGTTTTCCCCGAACTTGAACATAGTCATGCATTCATGCATACATGCATAAACTTTTTTCCATGCATTGTTATCGAAGGACTTAGACAAATTGAATTTGTAAACATTGTAGGAATGGGGAAGACTAAGTCCTACAAGTTCAAGGAAGTGGATTTGGCTAGTTTGAGAGATTTGGCACTCAAGATCGAGGATCCGACTAGTTTCCGACACCGTTACGGGGCTTTACTTACTCTTCTCCAGACTAATGTGGATGAGAAGCTTGTGCACACTCTAGTGCAATTCTATGATCGGGAGTATCGGTGCCCCACGACCCACAGAGACACTCGGACGCCACACCAACCAGTGTCCTCGTCGGCAACCTGATCCGCACGGTTCAACAATACACTACAACATTTTTGACCTTAGGCAACGAAACTTTAGCCCACGGCCAAGAAATCGTTGCCTAAAGGGGAATATGCCACGCTTTTACGTGTGTTGACAAGCTTCTGTACTTTGTTCGTTGCCCTGTCAAAAACTGTTGTGTATTCATATTCGGCAACGACTTTGTAAACGTGGGAATATCCTAGTCGTTGCCTATTCCTTTTAGACCACGGATTTATTTGGTTGCCATGTAATTTACAACTTGAAACCGTGGGGTTTTCTAGTTTGATAAGCCGCATATGAACAAGCGTGGGCTGAATCCCTTCATACCACGGTTTTGAAATATACTAGGCCACATTTATATAACCGTCGTTAATAATATTAAGAGCGTTAAAAAATTTCATGGCCCGTGAATTCTCCCTCTTTTATTTTAGTCATTCCCTCTCTTTCTAAATCCATTCTATATATAAATATATAAAATAGTCTTTTTTGTCTCCATCAGGCTAGTTTTTTCTCTTTCCAAAATTACCTTCGATTTTTCAATAATAATATCATATATAATAAATAGATAAAAATAAATTTAAATATTAATAAAAAATATAATAAACTGTATATGTCCGATTTTTCATTATATTTTAAAAAATATAATTGATGTGAGTGAATTTAAATATTAAAAAAAATGTAACAAACACAATATATTTTTTTTACCACATAAAATATATCTTGTAACAAACACGATTTGAGTATATGTCTGATTTTTTTCTTTATCATTAAAAAATAAATCTAACAAACTAGATCAAGTATATATCACTATAAATATGAGAAATAAGAAATAGAAAATTATCATCGATACACTAAGATAAAATATTTTCAAAGGGCAATTAGAGTGTAAAATAGTGACTCTTATCATACAATATATTTTTTTTACCACATAAAATATATCTTGTAACAAACACGATTTGAGTATATGTCTGATTTTTTTCTTTATCATTAAAAAAAAATCTAACAAACTAGATCAAGTATATATCACTATAAATATGAGAAATAAGAAATAGAAAATTATCATCGATACACTAAGATAAAATATTTTCAAAGGGCAATTAGAGTGTAAAATAGTGACTCTTATCATATGTGAGATAAAATATTTATTTTTGGATCACTGGTTATGAAATCAAGTTGCTAGAACAAATTTTTGTTTCTTTTTTCAGCGAATCATGTTCTCTCAATCAGTGTAATCATAAAATACCAAAAAGCGAAAAAATTATTTTATTTTGGAATTATTATGAAATAATATTTTTTTATTTATTTTATTTCACACAAAAAAGATATAAAATCTCTGGTCCATGTTATTTCGGTCATTGAGATTTTTTCATTTTTTTTTTAAAAGTTTGATGATTTCAATTTCATATATGGACCCTTTCTCATATTTTTTTTTTCATATATGTTGTTGTACTACAATTTGATGATAAAATATTTGACTTTTGCCTAAAAACATCTCACATTCATGCATTGATATAAAAAAGTTAAAATTCATGCATTCTTCGGTTAAAAAAATTAAAGGTACAAAATTTAAAACTCAAAGGATTTTTTTTTTTAACCGAAGAATGCATGGATTTCAATGTTGTTGCGAAATATAGACCCTAAATATGACATGTGTAATGAGAGACGACTATTATGTTTTGGTTGTTTATGAATATGTTCAATGTGGAAATCCTAACGGGAAACGACGCTGGAAAAAGAGAATTTTTGCTTATAATTAAATTAAAAACAAAACCCACTTGGGCAGTCTATTACTAATGTTGAAATCTATCTTCCACGATGTCGCGTCATTTTTCTGAGGTCAAACTATTTTTATTAGCATAGACTCACTATTTTAATTCACGACTGAACTTTTAATTTTTTTAGAAAAGGGGAAAAAAGTTCAAACTACCCCATATTTTAAAAAGATTTTAGGTTCGAGGGTTAGTTACATAAAGGGAAGGTATTAACACCCTTTATGTTTGTAATACTCTACGAGAACCTCTTGATTTTATTTAACTTTTTGTGCTTAAACTTGCTTGCTTTTTAAAAGAAGGAATTAAAGTGATAAAAAGAAAAGGAACATTTTTATTTACATTTTTTATTGATTTGGAAGGACATGGTCATTTGCCTTTGTACCCATGAGAGATCAAAACCTCGTAGTTCGGGGTAGAAATTGATGTTTGATGAATTTTGTGTTTTTTATTAGTTTTTTTTTGAAATTTTTTTTGAAATAAAATCTAAGTGGCAAATAAAAATTGGTTTGTATTTTTTATATTGAAAGAAAAAGGAGTCAAAGTAGAATTAAAATTGATTTGAAATTTGATTAAGAAAGAAAATAAAAAGAACGATCACTTGATTGAAAATCAAGGTTTATTATGAAAATATTTTTGAATTTTATGAATGTTTAGTTATTTGCATGTTTTTGTTGTTTTTGAATAATAAACATAAAAAGTAGACTAATGTGACAAGAAAATAAAAGCGCTAGGATTTTTGTAGTGATGTTGGATCACCACAAAAACCCTTTTCTAACCTAATATTTTTTGCATTTTTTTAATATATAAAAGCGGAATAAATAAAATAAAATAAAATAAAATAAATGGACAACCGAAGGGACAAAATTACTGAAAGGGACAAAATTTTGAAGGGACAAAATTACCGAAAGGGACTTTTCCGAACCAACTTTTTCCGAAGGGACAGAAAAAAGAATGAGAAGAAAAGAATAGCTCGTCAACACAAGCTAAATGAGGGAGAAGAGAGAAAAGTTCTTTGACAACTCAAGAAAACTTTTAGTGTGTGTTTGAAGTGTGGAATGATGACTCTATTTATAGCTGAGGAGTTTGATGAAAATAAAAAAGTGGTTTAATGGTTTTTGATTGACAATTATGGTGAATTTTGAAAAAGAAATGTTAAGGTTGACAGTTTACTTGAAAAATTTTTTGGACCTTGGACATTTTATTTTTGGACCTATTGACACTTTGTTTTTTTTTTTTTTGACTTGGACAATAAAATAAAAGTGACCAAAATAAAAATATGAAAAATGACTAATTAAAAGATAAAATAAAAATTAGAAATAAAAATAAAAATAATAAAATTAAATAAAAGATGGAAATTAAAGAGTAAATAACAAATAATAAAAAACTAAAGAAAACTAAAAATATAAAAATATAAAGAGAGAAGAGAGTCCGACTTGGAACCAAACATGAGGTATTTTAATATACCTTTCTGCCGAATTTTTCTCTGAAAAGTCAGAGACTAATCAGGGTCAAATGGCGTATGAATGTGGGGTCTTAGGTCAAAAATTGGGGTATGACACACGACATGTTTTTAGCCAGGATCAATTACATGTGGCTTTATCAAGATGAATTTCTCAAAATTCAACGAAAGTTCTCATCGAAGAAATACAAGGAGAAGATATATACTTCACCAAAATTTAGTTTTAAAGATATTCTTTTATCATAATCATAAGATTTTTCCTTTACATAACAATTCATTTTTACATTTATTTTATCATTTTATTAATTATTTTTAGAATAAACAATAAATGTTTGTTATTTCATTCTTTAAAAAAAATGTTTGTTATTTTATTTTTATTTTATATACAGACAAACCAAAATATGTTGAGTTAATAAATGCTTTCGTTATATGTTTTGACAATAATTTGTAGATAATTTGATGAATGAATAATTTCCATTAAAATTTAAAAATTATAATAAAAAATTAGACAAATAAACATAATAAAATATACAGACACGTTAGCATAGGAAAAAGATCGAACAGACTGGCACGGTAGTACCCACCTTTCCACTAGTATTAATAATAAAAAATAAAATAAAACCTTTAAAAAAATTAAAATAAAAAAAAAAGAACGAAGAGTAGATCTTTTTTTTAGAGAAGAACGAAAAGTAGATCTAGAACTTCCTTCTTTCCACAAATGACAAATCACTCTTAACTTTGTAACCCATTCCCTCTTCCTTTTCACGCTGATTCAATTTAGATTCACTTCCAAAACACAACTACTCTTCTTCTCTCCCTCTTCAGTTTCGATTGGCTCAACCGCACACCACCTAGTCACTTCCGATTCATCTCAGCTGCAAACCCACCACAATCTTCTTCTTTGTTGTGAATCCAACTTACTTAGAGGTATCCTCTCTCTATCTATCTCTCTCTACTTTTCTGTTATGAATCTCTATGATTATGGTTTTTTATTGAGATTTTGTGATTGTTCATTGGGTTTTTTTTTAAATGTCCCAACAATGGGTTTTTATTTTCTATTTTGTGGTGGAAAAATTAAGAAATAAAAATGGGTTTTTGTATATTGTTTATGGTGTTTATGGTGTTTTTGATTATCCTTTTGCAATTTTTATATCTCTTCTTAAGTTTGTTGTTCTTGATCAATGTTTTGTGTGTAAGCTAAACTTGCAGTTAGCAATATCGATGGACATGTTTGTTATGACTGGTGATATTCTTGTATGTACATCTTGATGTGATGTGTTTCTTTGGACTTTAGTATGTTTCATGGATAGTGATGAAGCTTTTATTCATATAGCATGATAGTAGTTAAAAGGATATTGATAGTGGCTGGTCAATTTCATGTTGTGATGCTTAATTATTAGCAAAGCCCCAACGTAGCAGTAGCTTTATCACAACTTTATCAATTATATTGGCAAGGAAGAAAAGACACCAAAACCACTCAATAGGCACCATTTAATAATCGAAAGAATCTCCTAATCACCCATTCATTATTGTTAGCCACAATATACAAACTCATACATTAATAATTATCACACTCTTTAAAGTACATATACGGACACGAACACTGGCATATTGACACCGATAATAGTTAAAGAAAACCACAGAGTTCAATTAATTATATTTGTTGTGTCGATGTTGGACACCGACATGTATCTTAAATCGGGACATGTCTAATTTAAAAGTGTTTGTGTTTATAGCTCTCACTTATCTCATTATAGCAGGATCAAACCAAACATTATTCTTATATTCACCATAACACATGTCAATTTAGAGGACCACAACGTGAAGATTTTTTAATTTAGAGGACCATGGTATTTATTTTGCTTTTAAGGTACATGTATTTTGAGGTATTTCTTTGTATAGTATATTATAATTTTAATTTTTTTTATGAATTAGATTAGTTAAAAGATGGACAAAGAGTTGACTAATTATAGTTCATATATTTTTTATGAGTTGACAAATCAAAGTTTTGATTGACACTTATTTTTGAGTTCTTTATATCCCAGGAAAAATGAAAAAGGAAACATAACAAGAATGATATGAATTCTCATGTGAAAGGTCAAAGGGGTGCTTCTAGTTTTGACCTTCCAGTGGCCAAGTCAAGTGCCAAATTGCTCAAAGTTACAAAATTAAGTGCAAGGAGAGAATGTCTTATCTTCGACAAACTAAGGTCATATTCATCGAGATCAACCTACACTCTTACTCATCAAAAGGTATAATCTAAATTATAATTGAATGATGATATATTTATATTGTGAATGTGGTGTTAGGATATTCAACTATATTTAAATTAGATGTCTTATATTTTGTTCTTTAGTTGTAATTAATGATCAAAGTGAGATAAATATGAAGTAGTTATCCTTTTTATTACAATATATATGTTCAGATTCACATAAAGTTTAAGGTGTCATTTTTTTTGTTTGTCTAATTATCTATCAAGCACGGACTCCGACACGGACACCTGACACGACACTGACACAAACATGTCGAAACCGCTAATGTATAAAACATAGGACACCGACACCGCTGCCTATACATACATATGCATCTCTGTTGTCAATAGCGCACGCGCCGGCCGCCATAGCGGAGTGGAGTGGAAAAATCAGAGATATGCATCTAACTTGAGAAATTTATAGTATTTGGTATTAATTTATCCATCTGAAATCAAAAACCTTAAATACCTTGTAATTGTCTATAACCCCTTGTTAATCAACATATGTCACACATCTTTAACTTTTGAATCTACTGTGTGTGAAAGCAGAGAAATAAATCTTGATATTTGTCTAAGTTGTCTTGCAAGCTCAATATAAGTGTTATATAGGTGTCTGACACTGGTCCAAGGAGCGTCGAAATGAAAAGAAAACAACCTATTTAGGTCACTTGTCTGACACGTGTTGTACGAGTGTCATAGAAGTGTCGGACACCGCAACACGCCTAATCCTAGAGGTGTCCATGCTTAATAGCTAATTATGAAGAAAAAAAAACATGCTATTATAGGTGAATGTACATAAAAATATCTTGATTATTTTCGGATAGTTTAATGAGGGCTTTGTACATAAAATTATTGTTGTGAAAAATATCTTCATTCTTTTCAATGGAAGTAATTACTATAATAGACAATGGAAAGGATAGAATGCAGTTATATGTGGAAATAGAAAATTAGGTGATTGATGATTATTTCAGCTTGTTATTATTACTTTTATATTTTTAGGTTAGAAACGAATATGATCCTTGAGATGATCAAGATGCTAAAGATGGTCAACATCCTCAATGATGGATGATCCTCAAAATGAGACTCAACATGAAGAATTTGATGAAAACAAACCTTGATTCAAGCATGGAAAGATAGAATATTATGTTTTGTTCTTGGTAATTTTAGTTAAAGTAAACTATTATAAGTTATATCGTTTGATATATTTTGAATGTTTACATCATCATATGGTACGGTTCATGTTATTAAAGTTATTAAGATATTATTGTGAAGTACTTGAATGTATGTGGAACAACTTATTATAAGATTTATTGTGTTTAATTTATCTAAACGATAATATTGAATAAAGTAATCATGTAACTATTTAAATGAAAATCAATTATAACGATGTATGATTATAGTTGTTATAAATATATAATAACCACGGTTTTATATATTATAGGCAACAGTTGTTTACTCGTTTGAGATAACGTTATATAAATCTTGTTTGTTAAAATCCGTGGCATCTTGGTATGATTAAGCAACGGTTAATACCTGTTGCTTATAAATAACCGTGGCATTTTCATGTATTCTGCAACGTTTTTTCTGCATTGCGAAATCATAACCGAGCCCTAAAACTAGCTCTTAAACCGTGGTCTCTTCGTGAATGACGCAACGGTTTGTATGAACCGTAGCATAAAGTACAAAAAACCGTGACATATTGAATAGGCAACGGCCGTATATACCATGCCTGTAAAATCGTGGCCTAAACGTTTAAGCAACGGTTATTGGGCTTCCAGCCACGATTTTCAGTTGTTGCCTAAGGCGAAAAATGTTGTAGTGATAGCTTCGTTAATCGAGGAATAGAACCGACGCTTGATGGATCTAGAGCAAGCGCATCACATCGTTCCCACCAGGCGAACTCTTTCCCCAACACATAGCAGAAGGGGAACGAGCCCTCGCAGGCCCCGTTCTAGATCCCCTCGGTGCTCTGTAAGCATCAGATCTCCGAGCTACACCAGGAGGTCATCAAGGAGATCACCAAGACGATCTCCCCCTAGGCGATCACCACCAAGACGATCTCCCCCAAGGAGATCTCCCCCGCGAAGATCCCCACCTAGGCGAGGCAGAAGCTCTTGGTCTCCTTCCGATTCTGAGGACACTCGTGACGCCCGCTACGACCGTAACGCTTATGGTCCGTTCACGTGACGTATTCGAGAAGCTCCTATTCCTCGCGGACTGGAAAAGCCTCCGCAAATGGACTCATACGACAGGACGACCGACCCGGATGAGCACATCGAGAACATCGAAGTAGTTCTCGCTTACAGGTCAGTGCGAGATGCCGTCAAATGTAAGCTCTTCGTCACCACTCTGAGACGAGGAGAGGTCACGTGGTTCAAGAATTTAAGCAGAAACTCCATCGACTCATGGAGCGACCTCTGCAACGAGTTCATAACCCACTTCACGGCTTCGAGGTCGCAGCCAAAAACGGTGGCATCCCTTGAAGCCATCATTCAAGGAAGAAGCAAACCCCTACGAGACTACATCGAGAGGTTCAACAAAGAGGTCGTCCAGGTACGAGGCGCCAACGAGACGATGAAGTTATACCTCATCGCCAAAGGTCTGCGCGAAGAGACAGACATGAAGAAAGTTGTCCTCTTAGATCGCCCAAGGACTCTCAACGAGTTCCTAGCGATAGCAAAGATCTACATCGCCTACGAAGAGGCTCTGTACGCGGACAGCCTCAACAAAGTCAGGAAGGAGAAGCCTACTGCTGAATCCTCCAAAAAGCCCTTCCACGAGAAAAAGAAGGAAGGCAAGGCTACTCGGGAAAGTAAGAGGCCCAACAGCCACTTCACCGAGTACACTCCTTTGGCCATGTCAAGGGAGAAAATCCTTGCTGAGATCGCTGTAGCCGATTTGGCAGAAGTTGGCATCAAGCCACTAAAGGCTCCATCTCAGTAGAGAAATGGGATCGACAAATCAAAATACTGTCGGTTCCACAAGTGCCACGGACACACCACCGATGACTGCATCCATCTGAAGAATGCCATTGAACTCCTCATCCAGAGGGGACGACTCAAGCAGTACGTGAAAAATCCAGAAACAGAAAGGAAAGTCGTCGAGCTCATCGGTGATGGTTCTGAACATGGAAGAACCATCGCCATGTCCGTAGAGCACCTGGCGATTTCCCTGACAACGTGGAAATCACCCCCTACTCATGCACCTGGGAGCAGTTCCCCACCGCCAACATCATCACTGGAGGAACGCTGAACATCTCCATGGGACGCATGAAAATAAAATTTGAAGAGCTCATGAGCGTCAATACGATGGCTCCCTCTAGTCGAGGGGGAAGGCCACCTTTGGCGTTCTACGACTCCGAACTACCTGGTGGGACTTTAAATTCCGTCATTCCTTTGCTTGTGAGAGCATCGATGGCCAATGCAGATGTTTGATGAGTCCTGATAGACACAGGGGCCTCATGCGACATCATGTACACCAGCCTGTTCAAAACTCTTCAACTAACGGAGAAAAACCTTTCTCCCTACGTTGGGGATGAACTCTATGGATTTAACGGCTCGTCCACTCAACCATGGGGGTACGTGGAGCTACTGATCACCTTCGGTGAAGAGGAGGCCAAGAAAACAATAAAAGTTCCATTCTTGGTGATCGACTGCCCTTCTCTCTACAATTGCATTATAGGGAGAACCAGACTTGCCCAGCTAGGGGCCGCATGTTCAACCAATCACCTGAAGTTGAAGTACCATGCAAAGGATGGCATAATCGCCTCCCTCAGCGGAGACATCGAAGCTGCAAGAAGATGTTTCCTCCAAGCCAACAAATCCTAGAGCTCGGTTTCCCAATCCAGCAAGCCTGCTAAAGACAAAGGGAAAGTTGTTGCGAGCCCTCTGGAAGCCAACTTGGTCGAACTTGACCCCAGGTTCACCAAGGAGGACCTGAAGGAACAAAAACGAGAAAAGAAGGATCCGCTCAATGCGAAACTTCTTAGACCTATTCTTGATGGTGAGTTCGAGCTGGTCCCCTTCGGAAACGACCCCTCAAAAAACTTCAAAATAGGCAAGGATCTCCCCGAACTTGTCAAAGACCAGCTGATCGCCTGCCTCAAAGAGAACGCCGACCTATTCGCATGGAGCACGACCGACATGCCCGAAATCGACCCTAGCGTCGCTTGTCACCAGCTGACAGTAGATCCCGGAGTTAGCGATGTAGCCCAACGACGTAGAAAGCAGTCTCCTGAAAAATCAGAGGCTACAGAAAAAGTTGTAAAAGACCTCCTTGAGGCAAATTTTATTTCTGAGGCCAAATACACTACCTGGCTCTCCAATGTTGTACTTGTCAAGAAATCTAATGGAAAATGATGTGTGTGTTGACTATACCGATCTTCCTAACATCGATAAACTCGTAGATAATTCCTCCGGTTATAGACTTTTATCCTTCATAGACGCCTATGAAGGTGAGAAAAACACAAGAAGGGGGGTTGAATTGTGTTTTTAAAAATTCTTCGTTTCTCTAAGAACTGAACACACTGATCAGAAGCTAAGTGATACCGCTTCTGAAGTGATAATCAGAATCTGAACGCAGCGGAATAAAACACAGAGAGAGAAGAAGAAAGACACAAAGCAATTATACAGGTTCCTTCCACAAACCGGAAGTAGTCCTGTCCCTCTTGCACTTTCAAGGAGAGTTCACTAGAATGTAATATCTGATTACAATTGCTCAAGCACACAGCAAGAGACTTCCTTTGCTCAAGCACACTTTGCAAGAGTCTTCCTATGCTCAAGAACACAATCAAGAGACTTCTATGCTCAAGCACAACTGCAAGAGACTTTTAGACAAACAAGATTACACAGAAAATTGTTTGGGGTTGAACACTTGATATACAATCAGAGGTGCTCACAATACAAATCAGATACAGACTCAATAACTTAAGAATTTCTAAGATGAAACTTGAGGAACAGAAATTCTAAGTGAATGCAAAACAATTTCAGCAGAGGTTTGCCACTTGTAAAAATGTTGTGAGTATTTCGTTCAGCATTACCAAATCTCTAAGTCTTCATTCCTTTATATAGAGGTGTGAAAGAGACGTTGTGAAATTGCCAGCATATCAAAGAATTGTTGTTGAAGCTTGATCTTTCACCAATGATCTTTTCCCTGATTTGGTTGTTGTCCTATGAAGAACCAATTTGAAATCCATTCCTAATCCAAAGGAACATCTTTGCAGGCGAAGCCGTATTCTGGAGCTGTTTTCTTGTCTTGTAGCGTGGACACAAAATAGAGTAGTGGAGAAGGTGGTTGTACAGTTCGTACAATAGTACAATGTCAACACTTTCGTCCAAATTGCAAGCACATGCCTTCAAACACCTTTGAAATGACCGTTGCAAAGTTCCACTAATCTTCTGTTATCCTTTGATGAATTTCGATCCATGAAACAACTCTTGAATCCTTGAATTTTGCAAATCCAGTTGATCTTCAGCTTCTAGTGAAATGGCTTCTGATGAGGCAGCTTTTGATGTTGTAGCTTCTGATGATGACGTGGCGCTTCAGGACTTCTAGTCTTCAGGAGCACTAGTCTTCAGGAGCGCTTTTCTCTCTTCAAGAGCAAATTGACTTCAGGAGCGCCTTTTGTCTTCAGGAGCATATTGCCTTCAGGAGCGTCTAAGCTTCAAATTGTTGATTTATTTTGCTCTTTATTTGTTCTTCAGTACCAATTAATGATGTAAAAATTTAACTATGGTCCTGTACACTTGAACAAATATTAGCTAATCCAATTTACAATTTTTAATACCTTGTTATCATCAAAACTCATTAAGGTTCAATGGTAAACACATTTTGTTCCAACAATCTCCCCCTTTTTGATGATGACAAACAATAGTATTTAAAATTGATCAATTGTTGTTAATCTAATTAACAAGTTGACTTTGGGGTTCTGAGGTTTGTAAGCTCAGAGTCCGAGGTTTGAAAGCTCTAATTCCCCCTGAGTCTGATAGTCTTTAAGGTGAGGTTTGTAAGCTCCCCCTAAGTTCTATCCATGTTAATTAAATTCATTTTACGCATAATAATATCAGAGCTTAAAATTGAAAGAATTATCTTATAGATAAGAAGAATGGTTCAATTAATTTTATTTGAAATTTTGATACTCCCCCTTTTTGATACACCCCTTTTTAGGTAAAACACAAAGAAGTTTTTCAAAATTTTTCAAATACTATTAATGGGGCTCAGAGCCTTTGAATACTATCACATATACTCCCCCTTTTGTCATTAACAAAAAGCAATAAACAAAAAGAAGAGATGAGAAAAACATAAAATAAAGGTTCAGAGCATTATATATAACCATATAATTAAGGCGTATTAACCATCT
Source organism: Medicago sativa (assembly GCF_051527215.1). Taxonomy (NCBI): domain Eukaryota; kingdom Viridiplantae; phylum Streptophyta; class Magnoliopsida; order Fabales; family Fabaceae; genus Medicago; species Medicago sativa. The sequence continues at coordinate 48,401,265 of NC_140752.1, read as the reverse complement.
TAAAAAAAATAAACTAATCAAAGCATAGCAAACAATATTATCAGAGCAAACACTAATTCACATGATATAAACAGTCATAATATTCAGAAGCGAAAAGAGTTCAGAAGCAGATAATAGTCAGAAGTGAAGACTAAGTCAGAAGCAGAAATAAAAGCATATAAATCAGAAGCATAAAGAAACAAAACAAGCTCTAGGTGTGCAACTAAGTGTTTGGATTATTTTGGCTCTCTAAAATCTTCTTCAGAATCTCTTGAGTTTCAACATATTTCCTATCCATTTCTGACTTGCAGTTTTCTTCCCTGATTCTTGATTGTTCCATTTCAGCTTCAATTTTCAACAGCTTCTGATCCTGCTCTTGTAGCTTCTGCTCCAATTCCTTATTCTTCTCTTTCAACACCAAATTCTCCTGAACTAGAGCCAGGTCAGGTGCAGCATTCTTCAAATTGATCTTTGAAAGGAATGACAAGTCCAGATCCTTTAGGTGAATATAGTTGGGAAGAAAATCTTCAGGTTCTCTTCCTCTGATGCTTAATGGATGCTTCACCCAAGTTACAAGGACCTCTATGTCTTCCATATCCTCATCAATCCCATTAATCCAGTTTTCCAATTTCTACTTGGCTTCCTCCTGAGCTTGTAGACATGAATCATGCAGAGTTGAAATCAGATTGATGACTCTCTCCTTAATCCTCCTCCATTGCTTCTGATAACTGATTTTGTGACCCAAGTCACTTCTTCCTTCAATCAGCCTGTGAACTTCAGAAGTAATGTCTTCCCACACACCTTGCAATATGAGAGAATCCAGGAAAATGGTGGGTGGTGAAGGTTGTTTGGAAGGTTTAGGAGGGGCTATGGGAACAATGGCTAGGTTAGTTAGTAATTGGCCATTTGTGGTTAAAGGTTGGCTGGTTGATGGTTGGTCAGCAATGGGGTCTATAACCATGTCAGAGGCATGATCACCTTGATCATCCTCATAATCTAAATCCGAAGTGAAGGATATACCATCATAGCGGGTTAATTGGATAGTTTGTACAGGAAACTGTGAAAGATTGGGTTGGCTCAGGAACAGGTTGTGCAGGAGCAGTTGATTCAGTTTCAGGTTCAGGTTCAAGAACAGTTGGTTCAGGAACGTGTGGTTTGGGAATGGATTGTTCAGGAACAAAAGTTTGTTGTTGTGGGGGTGAAGTGGTCTTTTCTGGTTCTGGTTGTTGTTGTTAGGGGCTTTCTGAAATGACCTTTTCAAAAGCAGATGCTTCAGGAGCCATTTCAGAGGCTGTTTGTGAGTTTGAATTAACCTCATCAGGTACAATTGTGTTGAGTGGTTGAATGTTTAAAGGTTGAGGGTGATGAAGGAGAATTCTATCTATGTATTGGTTTCTCATCTCAGAAATTTCTCCTAACTTTTGATCAATTATGTGACCAACAGGCTCATAGAAGCTTGTTTGAGAGGGTTTTGTGTGAGTTTTGGTTGATGTGGACTGGCTTTTTATTAGTCTATGGTAGCGGTGACCTAGGTGTTTATCATCATCAGAATCAGAAGATGATGATGAGGTTTCTGAAGAATTAGATGAGGAGTTGCTGGATATACTACAGGTTCTGTGTGAGAAGGAATATTACCTGTTGTAGACGCTTCTGAGCACTCAGCAGTTCTCTTCTAATCATATTCAGCAGTACCAGAAGTTATCAGCAATTGTGAAGCTTCTGAAGTTACCATCTCCTGTAGTTCAGTAGCAATCTCCAAAGCTTTTCCCGCAACTTCTACAACACCAGATGCAGCTGTAGCAGTTTCTGCTTCCTCAACAACATGAGGAAAATCCTTGATTCTCCTTACTGCTGGCTTCCTCTTCTTCTTTGGTATTACAGGTTGAATAGGAGCAATACCAACATTCAGGACCAAACTTGAATCCATGTCTTCAGCAACTTCTTCAATTGATGGTGCTGAGGAACCACCAATCTTGAGCTTGTCAGACGCAACTTTTGCTTTCTTTACAGATTTTTCAACTTCCAGGTATTCCTCTGCAGTCATCTTCCTCTTTGATTTTCTGCCTTTTGCTCGTGGCAGAGCACCACCATACATTTCTTCAGGTACATCATCCAGTCTGATGACCTTGTTCGTTGCTTCAAAGTGATCCTTGATGTAATACATCTGCACATCAAGAGGATCCTTTTTGCAAATGGGTGGAAAGTCTTTCATGAGATCAGACTTGGCACTGGATTCACTCAAGTTAGTTTCAAGCTTGGTGACATTGATGATCTGCTTCATATTCTTGAATGTTTGAGCATTTATGAAATTTCCAGTCTTAGTGTCAAGTAGCTTATCAGTGTAGGCTTCAACACTACTTAATCTGTCCAAAACACCTCCTTGATAAAATATTTCTGATAAGAGCTTTCCATAAGGTACCCAGAGTCTATTCTGCAACTGACTCTTTTTCAGACAATCAATCAAATACTTGAACATGTATTTGGGCACATTCACCTTTTCCTTCTTGATGAAGTGCTAGAGAAAAACTTTCTGTGCCAAAGTAGGTTTATCACTTCCACCACAAGGAAGCAGATTCTCATTTTGAATCTTCAGAAGGAGCTTCCTTTCCATGTCTAAATCAGCATACTTTCCTGCCCGCTTGGAGTTGAACATAGCCAGATTAACTTTTTCTTTCCAGAGGCGTTCTTCAGAACTTGAAATTTCAATTCCTGAATATTTCCCAGAAGCTTCTACACCAAGTACAGCTTCTATCTGCCATTCAGCAATAATAACTGGAATTCCACAGATGCTTGACCTGATCTGTGTGCACGTAAATGGTTCAAGTCCCATTTCTTTTCTTGTCTTTCCCTCCAGATTTGGATAAAGCAAAACCATTTGCCTTTCTTCAGCTATAGAAGCAGCTCTGTCATAAATTTGTGCTCTCACCCAGAAGTGCCTAACCAGGGCTTCGTATGTTGGTCCATTCAACATATTGATGTATTGCATAAGCCCTTGTTTTTCATAGTAACTTCTGATCCAGCAATCATGAAAGGCTAGAGAAGCAAAATCTACCGGATTTTCTATTTGTACCAATAACTCCCATTCTTCTAGTTTCATGCTTCTTCCTCTGAATACAAACAATTCAAAAGAGACAAACATACATAACATTAATGACATTGGGGGCGCGTGAAAGTACTTTTCAAAGCTATTAAATCATCATTGCCCTTTTAAGTTATACACCAATACAGATAAGCCACGTCAGAATTTCTCAGAGTAACTGCCATGTTAGTGGGCCAGGAATTACCAAATAAAGTAACTCCCAACGTTTCCACTATTTCAACTATTCAGGAGCATAAAATCCAGCTTCTGAACTTCAGATTCTGACGTCATCATCAGAAGCATGTTTTCCTCAGAACCTCAATAAAGAGTTTCTGATGGACCACAGCTTCTGAACTAACTTCAGAACCTAAAATCCTATTCAGGAGCAAGCAAGCATTTAATCAGACACAAAGTGCATGTTCAAATTTTTCTTTATAAAATCAAATCTTTCAACAGTTAAAGGCTTAGTGAATATATCAGCCCATTGATTCTCAGTATCAATGAATTGTATATCTAAAATTCCTTTTTGAACAAAGTCTCTGATAAAATGGTGTTTGATTTCAATAGGCATAGCTCTTGAATGCAAAATTGGATTTTTAGACAAAGAAATAGCAGCAGTATTATCACAATAAATGGGAATACTGTTAGCAATTATCTAATAGTCTTCCAACTGATGTTTCATCCAAAGTAGTTGTGAACAACAACTTGCAGCTGAAATGTATTCTGCTTCTGCTGTAGACATAGCAATTGTTGTTTGTCTTTTGCTAGCCCAGGATATAAGATTATCACCCAGAAATTGACAATTCCCACTGGTTGACTTTCGTTCAATCCTATCACCAGCATAATCAGCATCACAGAATCCAATTAGCTTATAATCTAAGGATTTCCTATAAAGGAGTCCAAGATTAGTTGTTCCTTTCAAATACCTGAAGATTCTCTTGACAGCAGTCATATGAGATTCTCTAGGATCTGATTGGAACCTTGCACACAAGCATACACTGAATAAAATATCTGGCCTAGATGCAGTGAGGTATAACAAAGAACCAATCATACCTCTATACAGCTTCTGATCTACTTTAGCTCCTTCATCTTCTTTGCTTAAGGTGCACGTAGGATGCATTGGAGTGTTCATCACTTTACAATCTTCAAGCTTGAACTTCTTCAGTAGCTCCTTTGTATACTTTGATTGATGAATATAAACTCCATCTTTGCATTGATTTATTTGAATGCCAAGGAAGAACTTCAGCTCTCCCATCATGCTCATTTCAAATTCATCCTGCATTAACTTAGAAAATTCCTTGCAAAGAGATGCATTAGTAGAACCAAATATTATATCATCAACATATATTTGTACAACAAGAATATCTTTCTCAAGGGTCCTTCTGAAGAGTGTTGTATCAACCTGTCCTCTTTTAAAATCATTTTTGATTAAGAAATTACTTAGTCTATCATACCAAGCTCTCAGAGCTTGTTTCAAGCCATATAGTGATTTCTTCAGTTTAAAAACATGATCAGGATATTTAATATCCTCAAATCCAGGAGGTTGCTTGACATACACTTCTTCTTCTATGACACCATTAAGAAATGCACTCTTGACATCCATTTGATATAATATTATGCCATGATTAACTGCATAGGAAAGAAGTAACCTGATTGCTTCCAATCTTGCAACTGGAGCAAATGTTTCAGTATAATCAATGCCTTCTTGTTGACTGTAACCTTGTGCAACAAGCCTTGCTTTGTTTCTTGTTACTTCTCCTTGCTCATTCAACTTGTTTCTAAATACCCATTTTGTTCCAATAATGTTCTTGTGCTGAGATTTGGGTACCAGATCCCATACATCATTTCTTTGAAATTGATTCAACTCTTCTTGCATAGCTAAGATCCATCCATCATCTGAAAGTGCTTCATCAACTGTTGTAGGTTCAATCGTTGAGATCAGTCCAATCATTGACTCTTCTTGTCTAAAGTATGATCTTGTTCTTCTTGGACTATCTTTGTTTCCAATGATTAGCTCCTCAGAATGTGAAGACTTGTGCTTGAATGTGTTTCTGGGAGGATCTGCTTGATGTGAGCCATCTTGTGCTTCATCAGAAGCAACTTCATCTTGCCCTTCTGATGTGGGTTCAGCTTCTGGACTTTCTTCAGTTTCAACTATCTGATCAGGTTCTGGAGTAACTTCAAGAACCTGTATCTCTGCAAAACTTTCACCTTGCTTTGAAGTTTTATCTTCAAGCTCTTTGTCATCAAATCTGACGTGCATAGATTCTTCAACACACAATGTTTCTGAATTATACACTCTGTATGCCTTTGACCTTTCAGAGTAACCTAAAAAGATTCCTCTTTGGGCCTTGGCATCAAATTTCTTTAGGTAGAGCTTGTTATTCAGAATGTAACATGTACATCCAAATTGATGAAAGTAAGAGATATTGGGTTTCCTTCCTTTAAAGAGTTCATATGTTGTTTTCTCTAAAATAGGTCTGATATAGATCCTGTTCTGGACATAACATGCTGTATTCACTACTTCTGCCCAAAAATGTTTTGGTAAATTGTTTTCATGGATCATGGTTCTGGCCATTTCTTGTAAAGTTCTATTCTTTCTTTCTACAACCCCATTTTGTTGTGGAGTTCTAGGAGAAGAGAATTCATGGATAATTCCATGTTTTTCACAAAAAGCTTCAAATGGCTCATTTTCAAATTCTCCACCATGATCACTTCTGATTTTCAAAATCTTTGATTCTTTTTCAGATTGAATTTGAGTGCAGAAATTACTGAATACATCACAAGGAACATCTTTACTCTTTAGGAATTTTACCCAAGTCAATCTGCTATAATCATCAACAATGACTAATCCATATTTGCTTCCATATAAGGATGCAGTACTGACTGGTCCAAATAAATCAATATGGAGTAGTTCTAAGGGTCTGGAGGTTGAAACAATGTCTTTGGTTTTAAAAGATGATTTCATAATTTTCCCTCTCTGACATGCACCACAAAGTGCATCTGAATGATAGTCAATGTCTGGTAGCCCTTTGACAAGTTGTAACTTACTAAGCTTTGAGATTAATCTCCAGTTAGCATGTCCTAATCTTCTGTGCCACATCCATTTCTTATCATTCACTGATAGAAGGTAAATCACCTTCTGATCAGCCAGTTCAGAAAAATTGATTTTGTAGACATTATCAACTCTTTTTCCCTTAAACACAATGGATTTGTCTTCCTTGTTGATTACAGTACAGTTGGTTTTCTCAAAAAGCACATCATAACCATTATCATAAAATTGACTAATGCTCAAAAGGTTATGTTCAAGACCATCTACCAACCATACATTATTAATAGAGGTAGAGGAATTACCAATAGTTCCTGTACCTATGATTTTGCCAGACTGGTTGCCTACAGATTTCACATTTCCTCCCTCTTTCATTGTTAGGCTGAGGAACATGGACTTCTCTCCTGTCATGTGCCTTGAGCAACCGCTGTCTAGGTACCATGATCTTTGCTTTGGCGCTGCTCTTAGACATACCTGTATCATTGACATTTTCAGATTTAGGTACCCATTGTCCTATGTGTCATGGAAGGTTAGTACTTGAGGCTTTACTCTTCACTTCCTGTACCTTGTGCTGTGAGTTGGGTTGCTTCTGATTAACCATCACCTTAGGTTTTGGTACTTCAGAAGCAGTAACTGTCTTCTTCTGAAACTTAGACTTCAGAACCTCAGATTTTGGTTTCACCAGACTCTGAGGAACAGGTTCTGATCTTTTCAGGATCCTGATCTTTGAAGTCTTGGAATCAGATTTGATCATAGCCTTTGGCTTAGAGTTCCTTGGCTTTGATATAATCTTAGCCTTAGAGCTAGAAGCTTCAGGTTCTGATTGAACGACAGTTTCCAACTCAGCACCTTCAGGTACAAAAACTGTTTTCAGACCTTCCTTGATGCATTCACAACATGCTTTGAGACTGATTTCATTAGGTTTCCCTCCTGAAAAACCAATCCCTTTTCCATTGTTTCTGTAAATGCTATAAATCATAGAAGCCACTCTGCTTCTGTCAATGCCAGATATGATAAAATCTTCAAGAGGAATTTCATGGTTGCTTAAAGGTTTTTCATTACACTTTTCTTGTAGCTTCTGACATAAGAACCTGAGCTGATCTTCATAAGTTTTACACATGAAGTCAAAGCCTCTAAGTCCTTGTTCAGAAGCTTTCAGATCTAATAGAGTTGATTTTTGCTGTTTTACCAAATCAGCATATTTTTCTTTTAAATCCTTCAACTCATTGGTTCTTACTTTAAAATGTGTAAGAAGTTCTTTAAGTGACTCAACAAGTTCATCTCTGGGAATCTTAGAATATACCTCATTTTCATCTTCTGAGTCTGAATCTGATCCTGCTTCTGAAGTTGCTGTAGCTACCAACACAACAGCTACCTTTGCGTCTTCATCAGCTTCCTCTTTGTCAGATCCAGATTCACTTCCCAAATCATCCTAGGTTGCCATTAAACCCTGCTTAATCTGCTTCTTGAATTTGCTTGGTTTGAATGTTGACTTCTTTGACTTGTCCTTTGACTTTTCCTTCTGAAGATCAGGGCAATCAGCAATGAAATGTACAGGCTTCTTACAGTTGAAGCATCCCTTCTGATCTTCTTTCCTTGAGCTTCTGGAGTTGCTCCTTCTGGTTAGAAACTTTCTGTTCTTCTTGGCCAGATACTGAAGTCTGTTGGAGAGCATGGCCATTTCAACAGCATCTGGTTCAGAATCTGAACTTGATGGTTCTTCTTCTTCAAATTCAACTACTTTGAGAGCTTTTGATGACTTGCCTTTGGATGGAAGAGCTATTGATTTACTTTTCTTAGTAGACTCATGTTCATTAAGACTTAACTCATGAACTTTGAGAGAACTAACAAGATCTTCGACACTTAAAGTGTTTAAATCTTTAGCTTCCTCAATGGTAGTCACCTTTGGTCTCCATCTAGCAGGCAAGCTTCTAAGTATCTTGCTCAAATGGTCAGAAGCAACATAACTCTTCTTTAGAATCTGTAGCCCAGAGACTAAGGTTTGAAACCTTGAGTACATCTCCTCAATAGTTTCATCATCATTCATCTTGAATAATTCATACTGATGTACAAGCATGAGAGCCTTTGCTTCTCTGACCTTCTTGCTGCCTTCATAGTTTGAATAGAGAGAAGCAAACATAGCTTTAGCAGTGGACTTGTCACTCATCTTCATATACTCTGCTTTAGGAATAGCAGTGACAAGTGCTCCTCTGATAGTATGATGCTTCTTGTAGAGTTTCTTCAACTCAGGAGTATGTTTCTTTCTATCAACAACATCTCCTTCTTCATCAAGAACTAAGTCACCAACACCTTCTTCTAGAATATCCCATAGTTCTTCATCTAAACTCATGATATAACTATAGAAGTTTGTTTTCCACCAAGAAAATTCTTCAGCATCTCCGTTGAACTTTGGAATCTTCCCAACACTGGATTTCTTACTGTCACTATAATCATGTGAAACATTATTATAGCTAGTTTGACCAGGAGTAGGAGTTGGGGATCCACCAGACATGTTTTTCTCAGATCTTGGACTGTTACACTGTTAGGTGTTATCAACAGAACCAAGGCTCTAGATACCAATTGAAGGTGAGAAAAACACAAGAAGGGGGGTTGAATGGTGTTTTTAAAAATTCTTCGTTTCTCTAAGAACTGAACACACTGATCAGAAGCTAAGTGATACCGCTTCTGAAGTGATAATCAGAATCTGAATGCAGCAGAATAAAACAGAGAGAGGAAGAAGAAAGACACAAAGCAATTATACACAAACCGGAAGATGTTTTGTCCCCCTTGCACTTCCAAGGAGAGTTCACTAGAACGTAATATCTGATTACAATTGCTCAAGCACACAGCAAGAGACTTCCTTTTCTCAACCACACTTTGCAAGAGTCTTCCTATGCTCAAGAACACAATCAAGAGACTTCTAGACAAACAAGATTACACAGAAAATTGTTTGGGGTTGAACACTTGATATACAATCAGAGGTGCTCACAATACAAATCAGATACAGACTCAATAACTTAAGAATTTCTACGATGAAACTTGAGGAACAGAAATTCTAAGTGAATGCAGAACAATTTCAGCAGAGGTTTGACACTTGTAAAAATGTTGTGAGTCTTTCGTTCAGTATTACCAAATCTCTAAGTCTTCACTCCTTTATATAGAGGTGTGAAAGAGACGTTGTGAAATTGCTAGCATATCAAAGAGTCGTTGTTGAAGCTTGATCTTTCACCAATGATCTTTTGCCTGATTTGGTTGTTGTCCTATAAAGAACCAATTCGAAATCCATTCCTAATCCAAAGGAACATCTTTGCTGGCGAAGCCGTATTCTGGAGCTGTTTTCTTGTCTTGTAGCGTGGACACAAAACAGAGTAGTGGAGAAGGTGGTTGTACAGTACGTACAATAGTACAATGTCAACGCTTTCGTCCAAATTGCAAGCACATGCCTTCAAACACCTTTGAAATGACCGTTACAAAGTTCCACTAATCTTCTGCTGTCCTTTGATGAATTTCGATCCATGAAACAACTCTTGAATCCTTGAATTTTGCAAATCCAGTTGATCTTCAGCTTCTGGTGAAATGGCTTCTGATGAGGCAGCTTCTGATGTTGTAGCTTCTGATGATGACATGGCGCTTCAGGACTTCTAGTCTTCAGGAGCACTAGTCTTCAGGAGCACTTGACTTCAGGAGCGCTTTTCTCTCTTCAGGAGCAAATTGACTTCAGGAGCGCTTTTTGTCTTCAGGAGCATATTGCCTTCAGGAGCGTCTAAGCTTCAAATTGTTGATTTCTTTTGCTCTTTATTTGTTCTTCAGTACCAATTAATGATGTAAAAATTTAACTATGGTCTTGTACACTTGAACAAATATTAGCTAATCCAATTTACAATTTTTAATACCTTGTTATCATCAAAACTCATTAAGGTTCAATGTTAAACACATTTTGTTCCAACAACCTATTCTGGGTACAACCAGATACCCATGGCTGAAGAAGATAAAATGAAAACAGCCTTCATGACCGAATCAGGGAACTATTACCACAATGTAATGCCCTTCGGTCTGCGAAACGCGGGGGCTACTTATCAACGTATGATGAACAAAGTCTATGACAAGACACTTCTGGGCGACATTCTCAACGTCTACATCGACGACATGATTGTAAAATTCCAACAAGAGGTGGATCATGCCGCTCATCTCAAAAGAGTGTTCGAGCAAACTCGGAAGTACAACATGCGACTCAACCTAGAAAAATGCACTTTTGGAGTCCAAGCGGGTAAATTCCTTGGTTTCTATCTGACCGAAAGAGGAATCAAAGCAAATCCAGATAAATGCCGCGCATTTACTGAACTTCCAACACCCCATTCCAAGAAGCGCATCCAAACGCTCAACTAAATGCTGACCGCTCTCTCCAGATTTGTGGCTAAATCTGCTCAACACGCACTTCCTTTCTTCAAACTCTTGAGGAAGGAAACGAAGTTCGAATGGACGGACGAGTGCGAGACCGCCTTAAAGCATCTCAAAGAAACCCTCTCCGCGCCACCAGTGCTCTCGCGGCCCGATCAAGGTGAAGTACTGTACATATATCTCTCTGTTTCCTCTGACGCAGTGAGCACCGTTCTCATTAGAGAAACAGCGAAGTGACATAAACCGGTATACTTCACCAGCAAAGCATTGTTAGGACCTGAAACGAGGTACCAGAGAATTGAAAAGGTAGCTCTCGCACTCCTCACAGCAGCACGAAGATTGAGGCAGTATTTTCTAGCGCACGCAGTAATAGTCAGGACGGACCAACCCATCAGACAAATCTTGGGTCGCCTAGACGTAGCTGGTCGGATGATGAAATGGTCACTCGAATTGTCCGAGTTCGACATTCGCTACGAATCCAGAAAGGCACTGAAGGTACTAGTGTTCGCCGACTTCCTCGCGGAGATAACTTTCCCAGCTGAGGATAGTTCTGAAGAATGGACCGTCTTCGTAGACGGATCATCCAACTCCAAGGGAAGCGGAGCCGGAATAATTGTAGAAGACAACAAAGGTATCGTTGTCGAAATTTCCCTCGCTTTATCTTTCCCTGTTACCAATAACACTGTAGAGTACGAGGCCTTCCTGGCTAGCTTACGAACCGCCAAAGACATGGGGGCCAAAAAGTTTAAAATCTTCACAAACTCGCAACTAGTGGCTTCCCAAGTCACGGGAGAGTTCCAAGTAAAGGAAGACCACCTCCAAAAATACGTCCAGTTAGTACTAGAGAAGATGAAAGAATTCGAAGCCATCGAAGTAACTCCCGTTCCTCGCGAACAGAATACTCGGGCAGACATTTTTTCGAAACTCGCAAGTACGCGAACTGCGAACGGAAACAAAACAGTAATACAGGAGGTCCTCGGCGAACCAAGCATCCGGGACAGAGGAAATCTGCTTCAAGAGATCAATACGATCATCGGAATGGAAGACTGGAGAGGACCCATCTCTCGATACATAGAGAATGGCGAACTCCCTGTCTATCCGTAGGAAAAGGCAAGATTGAAGAGAAGGGCCTGCTCGTTCACTCTGGTGGAAGGAACCTTATACAAAAGAGGTTTCATCATTCCACTAATCAAGTGTTTGGGACCCAACGAAACCCAAAAAGTTCTCGCCGTCGTTCATGACGGCATCTGCGGACAACACCTTGGTGCAAAAGCTCTTACAAAAAAGTCCTATGAGCGGGATACTATTGGCCTACCATGTTAAAGGACGCCCAAGCTTATGTGGACCTCTGTGATAAATGCCAGCGACACGGGGACATGCACCTAGCACCCCCTGCTGAGCTAACATCCTTAGTTTCCCCTTGGCCTTTTGCATGGTGGGGCATTGACCTTTTGGGACCATTCCCCAAAGCCACTGGGCAGCTGAAATATCTGGTCGTCGCAATCGACTACTTAACCAAATGGATCGAAGCAGAACCATTGGCCAAAATCACAGCCAAAAACGTACTCCGCTTCTTCAAAAGGAACATCCTAGCAAGATTTGGAGTATCGGCACTAGTGATATCCGACAATGGTACACAGTTCATGGACCAAAGGTTCCAGGACTACCTAAGGAACATCGGCATCAAACAAAGCTTCACCTCCGTCGAACAGCCTCAAGCCAATGGCCTCGTCGAGGCTGCAAATAGGGACATTCTACAGGGGATACAAAGAAGGCTAGACACGGCCAAAACTCAACGGGCTGAAGAGTTACACGCGATCCTTTGGGCCTACAGAACTACTCCCCACTCCACGACCGGCGAGTCACCTTTTCGACTCACATACGGGACAGAGGCAGTCTTACCCATTGAGCTAACCGAACTCACATGGCGTACATACGCCAGCACTGACTTCCCAGCCAATACGGCAAATCTGCATGAAGAACTCGAATTTGTTGACGAAGTTAGGATCGGGGCAACCCTACGAGAGGCAGCGCTAAAACAAAAAATAGCCGCTCGCCACAGCCAAAAGGTCATAAAAGGAGAATTCGAAGTGGGCGACCTCGTTCTCCGGCGAAAACAGAAGGATTCTGAAGAAGGGAAACTCGTCGCCAACTAGGACGGCCCCTACAAGATCTGGATGAAGACCGGAATGGGGGATTACAGACTTGAAGATCTCCACCAAAACGCAATTCCAAGGACTTGGAATGCAGAAAAACTCAAAAAGTATTACACTTAGATGGCAGACAACGCCAATTTACTCTAGTGTACATACTCAGTTCGACACAACGAACTCTTCGCTCTCAAACGAGCAAATAAACGGAGGAGGAAAGTCGTGCCACTCCAAATCCAAAAAGAAAAAGGATGAGAGGAATTTATACAGCAAGTTCTTTCACTCCTCGGTATGTACGCTTACCGCTGCGACATCATTGCTCGACATGTTAGGTAGAACCCCAGCTCGCGATGGGTGATTCACACCTCAGTGCATTGAACTTAGAATGGTTTCTTCGTTCATCCGCTGTTACACGTCCATAACTTTGGACACACATTCAGATAAACAATCTCTTAGATGTGCAGTACTTTTGACTAATACTCCGCGTAAACAATCGGAAACCTCCTGCCCGAGCTCTTCCACGCAAGACAACGCAAAGGTACAACTTTCCAAACAAAGTAACTAACTACCTAGGAAGAAAAGGGCAAAGCTTTGATTTCATCAAAGTCAAAGTAACAAGAAGTTAGGCGGGCATGCTAAACTCTCCAGTCATTAAATCACTTCGTCGAAATAATGATTGCGGGGGGTAGTCCATTCCACCACAGCAAAACACACTTCGGCTTAAGAGCTCCGCACTTCAGAAGCGAACAACAAATACAAGTCGAACAGTTAAGGGCATACGAATTATTGCAGTCTGTCAAACACACAAGATAGATAATTCGCTGTCAACAAATACTTCAAACAATATTAAAAAGCCTCGCACAACGAGCATTCAAATTCAAAACATTATGCCGGAAGTAAATCATGCATTTCAGAGCAAATGTTTAAAAAGCAAGATACGTACGAGCCACGAAGGGTCGCATAATGTCAGTGGCGCAAAGGCCGGTTAAACAAAACCAAAAAATATATTACAGGGCAACACAAAGCCCGGGCCTTTCAGACATGCCCATCATCGTCTTGGTCAACAATTTCTCCATTCCTTACATACTCCAGGAAGTTAAGCCCATCCACACAAAATTGCACGCCAGGGTTCACCACCTTGAGTTGCTCAATAGCATTTTCAAAGCCATGACGTGCAGCACCTACAAGGTTCCTTTCCAGCTCTTCTAGCTTGTACACCAAGGCAGGACGGGCCAACACCGCCGTATCCTCAGTCTCATCTTCACCAGGCTGCGTTGCATCACGGAGAGCATCTTCGAGAGCTCTTTTCTCTGTAGCAAATTTGACGCGAGCCTCGGTCAGCTCACGACGGCAGCGGGACCCCATCTCCGCTTTCTCCTCCAAGAAAGCGATCATCTGGTCCTTCTCAGAAGCACCCGCCTTAAGAGCAACCACCTCCGCATCCAGATCGGCCACCTTCTTGGCCGTTGCCTCCCGTTCGCTAGCAAGAGCATCAGCACACACAACCTCCTCCATAGATGAGTTGTTGAGGAAGACGGCGACTTCCAAGGCCCTCATGGCGCCAACGACCCCTTCAGTTACAGCATGAGCTCGACCAGCAGTCCCCAAATCTCGGATCGCCTTCAACTCGAAGTCACCAAGGTACAACGAAGCCTGAGGACCAAAGCGATCCAACTGAGACCACACCCTCGGAAGCTGAAACAAGCCTTCATCAGCGGGAGGGACACCCCCAGAAGGAGCAACATCCTGAACTTGGACCTGCTTGCCTTTGTCAAGAGCAGTGATCCTTTTCCTCTTCAGAGGAACTTCCTCCTCCTCCGCCTGTTCATCAGTCAAACGAACGGGGAACCATGCTTCCGCCGTCCGTTCTCGTTGCTCATCTCTCTTTCTGTTGCCGCTACCTTGTCTAGTAACATTCTGGTTAGCCTTGTTCACTAGGGAACGAATGTGAGACATTTTTCCTGCACGTGAAAAACAAAGATGAATCATTAATCGGAGAACTCAAGCGAACAGATAAAGAAAAACAACAGCACTAGCATATCGAGGAGAGCCAGTGGATTCTTAGAAAACACCAACGCACGAGTATCAATCAAACGAGGCCGGGTAACCAGATTCCCCCGCGAATCTAACACCGGGTTGCCCCCTCATCAACAATCTCCGACCGGGAAAAGGAGTTCACAAACCCAACGAGTTTGGCAAAACTATCTTTGTCGCGGTCGGTCAAACGGTCATAGTTATACCTATACATATTGGACTCATGTTTCAGGTGATCGCGGCTCCAACTAAAATGGAAATGAGGAACACGCGCAGACGTGACACCGTTCTCCCCGTGAGGCCGCTCAACAACCCTCAGGACGCTCTGGAACGCTCCTTCCGTCCGAGGTCTCACCAAAAAGAATCTCTCGTGGAACCTGGCGACACCGTTACTAAAGGCCTCAAAGAGGGATGAGCGTTGGCGGAATGACACCCAGTTACAGCCGCCGGCTTTATCCAAATTTTACTGGACATTGAAGATAGCAAAGAAAAGATCTTTTGAGGCAGGAAGTCGAAGGAAACCACACACCAATTCAAAAGCCATCATCTAGGCAAAGCAGTCTGTCTTCAATTGGGAGGGGCACAATTCCAACCATCCTAAGACACTGATCTGGAAAAAGGAAAAAGGAAGCCTAAAGCCCACTTCATTGAAGGTTGCTTCGTACATAGGGAAACGATCTCTCGGGAAGCGCGAACATACTCGGTCCGCAGCTTTGGGAAAGAGAATTTCCCAATCTTCTCTCCTCCCTATCGGACATCGCAGAACTATCCCGACACCATCTGTAGCAAAAATGGGACGACGTTCCTAAGATTTCCTCGCCTACCCAAGAGTCAATAGACATTGCACCATTATTTTCTCCTAAGTTCCCCACCATGGCCAGACCTGAAAGGAGTAAAACATGGAGAAAGTCACTGTCATCTCCTCCAAATCTAACAGGTTCAATCACAGAGAAAATTCTAGAAGGTTCAGGGGTGCTATAAAAGCCTACGCTACGGCTAACCCTAACCCTAAAATCTAAGCATGTCGCCAATGTTCTTCTAAATGCTAATAGAAAACAGACATCATATTTGCAAAGACTTCTGATGACGGTGCAAACCGCCATGTCCAACGGCGGAAACCTTCGAGTCGGAAACACTTCTGCCCTAAGAGCATACATTCCTAAAGGAAACACAAATGCAAAAACAAAAAGAGCTATCAGAATGTTACCTATTACAACGAAAGGATTGAACTTGGAAGTAGAAAGTTGAAGGACTAGATGGTTTCGCCTTGAGAAACTCTGAAAGAAATCCTAAGTCTTGGTGAGAATGAAAACGAAGTGGTATTCCAAACAACGTTTTGACTATTTATACTCGTTTCATAAACCACTCAAAAGGCACAGCCTCCTATCCAATACAGTCCTTCACACATGACTCTACCTTCCTGCAACGTTCCTACGGTCCTGATCTGATCAAACCACTCATCCAAAGGCCCTGATCCTTCGCAACGGTTCCTAGAACGTCAAGACTGAATCAACGGTTACGGTGACACCTCAGGAACACAAACCGAGAACACTCTACAGACTATAGGTACTCAAGTGCCTCAATAGCCTTTACACATGTCATACGGAAACCAAAGGTCATGTCTCTTCAGTTTCTCCCTCAAGACGTGGACATTAATTGCGGAATGACATTCGACCAAACTCTTTGGCGAGGGAACCTTTCAGTCTAACCTTACTTGCCGAACACCGGCATGACGAACATAACTCACCAATGTGGCAAATTCACTCAGATACAGGGCGAACAGAGCTAAGAGATAGGCGAGTCCGCTCGTTCGGCCTCTCAACGCTCCCAATCGTCCTCGTAAATCACCTCCTGAGTTTGAAGTGCCCGCAAATTCTGGCGAGCTAATCCCTCATCGCGAGGAAAATTTTCGAAAAACAAACATCATCTGGCGGTCTGTCACGAAGGGGCGAACGCTCGCACTTAAGTCATCACTCTTCGCCAAGAGTAACGACTTGGGGGGCTACTGTTCCGGACAGGCCAAAAGAATCCTTGGCCCACTACTTAGGCCCAATACAATCCAAAGGCCAAACTCCACATTTGGCATCATTGCTTGCAACATACCCTCTCTCCGTGAGGGGGGTGCACGAAGCAAACGAGATCGGTTCAAACGAACCTCAATGTCTCTTTGCACATTTTGCACGTTCCCGCAATAAACTCTCTGGCGATTACACTTCCCACGATTTCGTAACCGCCAGAGCCAGGTGTGCCTCCTCAACGGCTCTGCAACCCTCCGCCTCTATAAATAGGGGACTCAATGCAGTCCCCAAGGTAGAACTCTTTCTTCCTCTCAAACCCTCACTATCTGAATCTCTACTGACTTGAGCGTCGGAGTGCCTGCAGGTACACATCCCCCATCCGCTCCAACAAGCATCCCAACACATTCTACCACCGTAGCAACCACCGCATTCAGAGCACCGGCAGTCACCTTCTAGTCAGGTACGATCAAAAGTGTATATGAAAGTGAATTTCTCATGTGAATTATTTGAGATTTGATTTGATTCTTTATGTCAACTGTTTATATTGATTATGATTGATGTAAAGCTTACCCCCAGTGGTTTTGACCGCCTACCTGTTTGTATGAATGGGTAGACGAAGTGCAGGAGTAGTTTGCTTTCAGTGAGTTGCTTGGTGATTGCTTGGATAGAGGGAGCTAATCTTTGTTGTCGGTTCTTTAGAGTCTTAGGTCTAGGCTCTGATTAGGTGTCAGTATTTTGATTTCTGGATTTGCTTATGATTGTGGAGATTTTACCCATTTGTCAGGTCTTGGAGATTTTCTTTATGAGTTTATGTTGATCTTATGACATGTAAACTTTGGTGATGTATGATTTTTATCCGCTGCGACTGTTGAGAATTTTTATATATGCATGTTGTTGGAATTTTGTCGAAGACGTAGCGTCTATTTCTTGAATATATTCTTTATTCGCGTGTTTTATCGCTTTAATAGAAATAGGGCGTTACAATTGCCAGTACAGAAACTATCTGGTTTTCCTCAACATGGTTTCACACTGTTTCAATTATCGATACTCCCGTTGATGCCCCCAACTTTGGCACCTGACATTGTACCTCCAATTGTGTTGCCAATTATGTCACCTCAAGTATTACATGACCCCGACAATGCTAATCTTGAGGTCCATCCACCTCTAGTTGACAATCCTTCCAGCAATGCAATACTGGAGGTTCCAGCTTCAATTCATAATCCTTCGGGTAATGTTGAATTCGAGGTTCCTCCACTCCAACTTGATATTCCTTTTGGTGATGACAAAGTGGAGGTTGCACCTTAAGTTGAGTTCTTTTGTCAATGCCAACTTCGTGGTGCCAACACCAGAAGTTAACCTTTCTATTTATCATCGAGAACAATTTACTACTAAAAGAAAATTCAAATCACGAGATGAGTTGTTGGTATGGATTCGAGAAGAAGCATGGACGCTATGATTTAATGTTGTTATTGGAAAATCAGATAATATTGGAAATTGTAGAAATGCAAGTGTTATAGTGATATGTGAAAGATGGGGTTCTTATATTGAGTACAAGAAGTTATACAAGCCTAAGATATCTGTCTCGGTGAAATCTGAGTGTCTATTTTGTGTGCGAGTTTAATTGTTGATTGTCGGTGATTGAGCCTTAAAGTTGTTTACAGAACACATAACCATAAGTTGGCCAAAGTGTTGAAAGGTCATAAAATTGTTGGACATCTGAACCAAAATGATAATAAACTCCATTTTGAGTTGACAAACTTAATGGTTCCTCCAAGATATATTCAGACCATTTTAAGGAGTAGGAACAGTCCAATTGCAACAACTATCAAACATATTTATAATACGTCACAAGTATAAACAGTTTATTAGGGCTCCACAATCAGAAATGCAGCATCTCATGAAATCCTTGGTTGAGAATAAATATGTGTATCGCTATAGGAAGTATGCTGATTCCAATGATGTCAGAGATACTTCCTAGACACGTCTGGATCCCATCAAGTTTTTTAACACATTTCTTATTGTGTTTGTGTTAGATTCCACTTATAAGACCAACAAATATTATCTTCTATTGCTTGAGTTTGTTGGTGTCACTTCTACAAAGTTGACATTCTTAATTGAATTTGGTTATATTATAACGTCACTTAGGATGTTGATATTACGCCCTCTGTTTATTCTTAAGTATCTTTTTCATAAAAAAAATATATTATTACTATTTAGCCATCCTTTTCAAAGTTCAATGAAATATTAAATGTTGTTTTTCTAATACTACTCTTAGTCATTTATCGTGGAGACAAAAATATACAAAACGAGATAGCAAATGAATAAAAGTATTATGGAAAAAAGAGAAATAATTATATCAAAAGTAATCACCCCATCTTATAATATAAGAAAAGACATTTATCTTTTAGGAAACGCTAACATGTGCTATTATGGAACAATTTAAAAAATTAAATATAGAAATATTTTCTTGAAATTGTGTATTCAATGTTGTAAAAGTTTAATAATTTATATTTTCAATACAAAATTTATTTATTATTTCCTTTCTTAACTCCTTAACTTTTGCCCTGAAGCCTAAAGGCACAGGTAGACACAAGTTAGCATTACCCTTATTTTTTAACTATCTTCCTTAAATTCTTTAAAAAAAAAAAAAAAAACAAAACTATCTTCCTTAAATGATAACGCCATTTCCTTTATTGTGGTCTATATATCTTCCAGCACTATAAGTGTTTGTTAAGCCTCTTGAATAAGAAACATACAGCTCAATTCCAAACCATATTCATTATTAGTAGGCTCCTTTGCTTCTTCTCAATATTCTCTACCTAAATTTGTCTAATCAAACTACTTTACACAATTAACATACACATATTCCAATGGAACCAACACTTCTCAGCTACAACAACATCATCAATAGCAATGGTTGTGGAAACTCCGAGTATGAAAACATTATTAGTTGGTTCGAAGATGTGTCTAGGAACACAGGTTCTGTTCAGACTCAGATACTATGCAATATTCTGAAACAAAACCATGGTGTGGAATATCTCAAGAAATGGTTAGGGGATTACAATATATTCGAAATGGAACCATGTGCATTGGAATCCCTTTTCACTTCATTGGTTCCTATTGCTTCACATGCTGATTTTGAACCATTCATTCAGAGAATTTCCGATGGTGACACTGCTCCTTTACTCACTCAACAACCTATAACCACTCTTTCCTTAAGGTCACCTTTTATGTGCAATTTTCATTCTTATCTTTTTCTTTTTTGGAAAATTTTAGATTCATTATTGTAGTGAATATCTCTCTATATTTGGATTGACGGTGAGTTTGACTGTGTGTAATTTAGGTTTCAAAAAGATCGACTCGAGTTTCATCAAAATTATTGTTAATTTAAGTTTCAAACATCAAGTCTTTCCGAAATAGAAAAAAAAAAAGTTTTAAACATCATTAGATTTTTTTTTTGTTACACATTAGATTTTTTTTTAAGGGAACATATATTATTTGATAAAAGTCGTCATATATTTTTTTGGTATATATGGCTATTTTATTCTCAAGTTTTATTGTTTATATATATGTATATATCCCTAAAAATAAATTGTTGATATATGTATATGCTTAATGTATTATTGTTTTATTTTATCATCTACCATCCATGTAAGTAAAAGGAATACATCATGGAAGTCTTTTTCATGAGTTTTAATTATTTTTGTGGAAAGATATAGTTACGTCTTTTTCTTAATTGGATATTTCTTCTACCACATTAATTGGATGCAATTTAATTTTAATATTAATATTTTGTGTGGTGTTGGTTTTGCAGTTCTGGAACCACAGAGGGGAGGCAGAAATTCGTACCCTTTACCCGACATAGTGCTCAAACCACGCTTCAAATATTCACTTTATCAGCAGCATATAGATCAAGGTGTGACATTTAATAAATCAGGAAATAAATTAGATTTTTTATGCAGAAAATAATATATATTTTTTACTGTTCTATCTTTGATAATTTGGAATTTCCGCACAAATTTTTTAAAATATATTTATTTATTTTTTTATACAAACTAAACAAATAAATCATTTTTTTTGGCACATGAAATAAGAAATCATTTAATTGATATTTATTTATACTATAGCATGTTCTTATATTTATCATCAATTATTGTACAAATCGTCATTTTCTTTTAATGTTAAGACTCATAATTCGAAACCAAATGCAAATAATACCTTGCATTTCTAAAATATCAATTACTTTGAAACAAAATAAATATGCTAAAACACCAAAATAAATATCTTATCATATGATTTGAAGTGCAGTATCTGGGTGGATCACCCACCCACCGCACATCCACTCAAAACAGGAGTTTATAGATTCTTAAAATTCACGTTGAAAATGCACAGAGAAACGAATTTATAGCCATTAAGTCAGATGTAGGAATAAAATTAAAATGACAGTTTTCATATCTTTCTTATTAGTTAAATGTAGTTATTTTTTACGGAAAGTTAATGGAATTTTTAGTTAAATGTAGTAAAAAAAAATACAGAACAGTACTATTTTCCTATATTTCTCAATTTTGAGTATAAATGGTTCCACTTGTACCCATCATTAATTTATAATTTTTTAATAACAATACCTAATAAACACTTACTCACTTCAATAAACAATACGTGTCAAACAAATATTGCTAAATGGTTAATTTAATGAAAATTATTATGAGATCCTCTTAAGAATGATAAGCTTAAGTGAGACATGGGTTTTATAATAAGACACCAAAAAATTTCTGCTCAATGAAGATACATATTAGGCAGGCCCGGCCCTTGGCAAACGCAAGGTGAGCTACGGTGCCGAGCCCCGTAATTTTAGGAGCCTCAATTTTTTTTAATATAACATCAAAAAGTGTTAAATATATATAATAAAATATAAAAAATCAATAGACATTTTGTAAAAGTATGGTGGTAAAATAGAATGCACTTGGGTCTTTGGTCTCGAGGTTCAATCTCGAGCATTTGTGTGAATTTGAACCAAATATAAAAGTCTCGATTACATAAACAACTATTAGGTCCTTACATATTTTTTTTTATCAAGTTTACAATTTAATTTGCATTTCAGAGTTACCTGTAGAAAACTATTATATACCTTGAATTTTTTGTCATTTGTTTTCATTAACAACACAAATTAAATCTGTTAAATAATTAGAATTTTTTTTTCTATTGTTTCAAGTTTAATCATGCATGCTAGTACTAATTTTGCTACTATTTTTCCCGATATTAATACTAGTTTGTCACTGTTTAGATAGCAAAGCCACTTTTAAGCAACAAGAACCAATATACTTAAGATTCATTTTGCACTAAACAAAGTGATGATTTTTTTTTTCTTCAGTTTTTGGCGTTTCTTTCTATTATGAACCCAATTTTTTATATTAAAACAATTAGTAGTGAGTTTATATTAAAACAATTAGTAGTGAGTGAAGTTCAACACAAGTTAGTTAGTTTCTTCCATACAAACTTTTACTTAATTTATAAGAATGACTATTGTTTATGTTATTTACAATTTAAATAGATTATTACTATTTCTTAAAAAAAATCTTGTATTTTCATTAGAGGCCATTTTTAATATTTGAACATGGCCTCCGATTATATCGGAACAGCCCTGCTGTTAAGTACCAGGTCCTAAATAATTAAGACCTCACCATTGAAAATGGTCTCATACATTCTAAGTACCGAATTGAAATAACTTTTTGCAGAGTTTATCCAATAAGGGAAGGAGGAAGGGTTCTTGAATTCATATACGGCAGCAACTGTTTCAAAACAAAAGGAAATTTAACAGTGGGAACAGCAACAACACATTGCTATGCAAGTGAAGAATTCAAAATCAAAAAGCAAAAAACAAAGTCATTTAGTTGTAGCCCTCAAGAAGTGATTTTCAGTGGAGACCATAAACAATCCACATATTGTCACCTCCTTCTTGGCCTCTTCTACTCTGATCAAGTAGAATTCATTACCTCAGCTTTTGTCTATAGCATGGTACAAGCTTTCACCACCTTTGAAGAACATTGGAGAGAAATTTGTAATGACATTAGACATGGAACTTTAAGTTCAAAAATTAAGTCACCAAAATTGAGAGAGGCTATTTTGGACATAATAAGTCCAAACACAAATTTGGCTTCAAAATTACAAGGCTATTGTGAGGAGCTAGAGAAAGTTGATTGGTTTGGTTTGATTCCAAAGATTTGGCCAAATGTTAAGTACTTATATGCAATAATGACAGGGTCAATGCAACCATATTTGAAAAAACTTAGACATTATGCAAATGGGTTGCCTTTGATTAGTGCTGATTATGGTTCAACTGAGAGCTGGATTGGTGTTAATGTTAATCCTAGTTTACCACCAGAAGAAGTTACATTTGCTGTTGTACCCACATTCTCTTACTTTGAGTTCATACCTCTTCATAGAAATAAACAAGATAGCAGTGATGATTTCATTGAAGACAAGCCAATTCCATTGTCCAAGATTATAGTAGGACAACAGTACGAAATTGTCCTCACAACTTTTACAGGTATTAATATTTCTTCCTTCCACACATCTATTCCCTCGGGTCAGGATTATAAGCAAAAGTTGACTTTTTTGGTTTATTTAATAAATGATGTATGTGGTCAATATATAGACTACATACATCATTTATTGAATTAATCTAAAAAATGAACTTTTGTTTATAATAATGACCAGAGAAAGTATTTTATTTTATTATTCAAATATGGACTTCATTTTATTTTAAATAACTTAATATTATTGAAAACTGATAATAATACTAAAAGAATAGCATATGAATACATGAGAAAACCATTGAATAATTAGGACCATATTAGAGATACCTCTTCTTCACGTGGTTTATTAGAAGTTCCCTGCCTAGGATGTAATATGACTTTAATTTGACGTATATAGGGATCATATAATTTAATGACCATTAAAATCACATCAACCCTATTTAACTACAATTCTAAACAATATTTAAACTGCTATTACTACTGGTCACTGTTTGATTAATAATATAAATTAGATACACTACTCAATGGACTTAAACAAAATTGTTATAATAGCGATCAGAAAATGTATATTTCGTTGTTTAATATTTATTTTAATTAAATTTATTTATTTTAGTTTTAAAATATTTATATTATCTAAAATTTATTTTCAAAATTCATGTTGTGTATATTATTTAATTTAAATTTTTAAAAATGGAAGAAATATTTGTAAACAAATATATATTATTAAAAATTAAAATTGATGATTAAGTTTAGAATTCTTTTAACTATGACACATATTAAAAAGTAAATTTATATCTATACCTATTAATAAAGGCAATACTATTTTTTGGTGTAGCCTTTTTTTTAAATCCCAAAATGCCCTTACACTAACTCATTTGACCAGTTATTAAGAAAAAATCAACCGCCTTGCACACTAAAACTCCTACAACCGCTGCCATACACCACTTAAAACACAAAATTGTCTTTACCCAAAACATTTCCAAACAAAACATTATACAATTGAAAATCTGTTGAGAGAGGAAGAAATAAGTTTGAACACGACATCAACAAATTGAGGACCAATTCAACCTATTTTGGCTACTGCTCCAAATCACAGGTTTCATAACTACTATCACATTCATGTTTTTTTTTTTTTTTTACAAATGCTTAAAATTTAATTCCCCACAAATGGCTGAACACGTTGAGCAAATATTTTGTGAAGAAAATGGCAGATAATACAAAAAGTGGTTACATATACTATGATCATTGCTTTGCCTTGGATGTTTTACCATTTATTATATTTATTGTTCACATCTTTTTTATTATTAGTAGCATGGATTTTTGTGTTTGTCACTTTTATGTTCCCACAACCACAACTAACGTATTTGCAAGAAATGCTTGCTTCTCTTTTCTTTCTTATTTCATGGTTTGTTTCTTTATAGTTTTACATCGTCTACAATATGACTTGATTTTTATTTTTGTTGCATGTTCATGCCTGATTTTTATAGCCAAAACTAATTACTATCTATAATCTATAACATACAAGAAAGTTTTGTTCCGAAAATTCCCTTAGCAATTATTATCGGTTAACAACACCCAATCTCCATCTTTCTGTGTAATTGTAATTAAACAAGCGGTTTCTAAAACTGTGATCTCATTCGCTTTCCCCACTCACAATTAAACTCATTGCCAAAAACGCTTCATCCTCTCCCACTGTATAGACAGTTGAAATGCATACAGTTATAGCAACTAGCAAAGTACATGAGAGAGAGAGAGAGAGAGAGAGAGAGAGAGAGAGAGGAAAATATTGTGAAAAAGGGGCCACAAGAAGTACGTTTAATCAAGTTTTTTGTGTAGAATTTAAGGATTTTTGTGCGTTTGATCATGAGAACGTTGAAATGGTTATGTAGTCATGGTGACTTTCATTTTAAATGGTCATGGTTAAAAAAAAAAAAAAATTGTTATTCAGAAATTTTCCTAACCGTTCACCATTTTAATGGCATGGGTTTTCAATTTCATTTCTTTTGTTGAATTCACATTCATGGATGGAGTAGATTGAATCACTAACCTTCAATTAATTAGAGGATTAAACAGGACCACCATCTGGAATAAATTTTTCAGCAAGTCCTTTATTAAGAGTTTATAGTTGGATTTACATCTTAAATTGGACAAAATTCATGTTACATGATTTCTATCTTGCCATTTTGTGTAATGGTCCGCCAAACTTTGACAAAATTTTAAGCAAGAGTTTATAGTTGGATACTTGGATTTACATCTTATATTGCAAAGTCCCTTTTTTATTTGATTACCTTTTTGTATGTTTTATATATCACTGCAACTTATTCACAACAAAAATATAGCATTGAGATTGAATTTTTATACTTATTCTTAAGTCAATAACAATAGTGCAAGGTATTGAAATTATTTATCAACTCAATATTAATTTGTTAGATAAAAAAATTAATATATCAAAGAATTTCACAAATCATTATTCTTGACCAATACTAATAGTGTTCTTTACAAGTACGGAAGAAGGTAATCAATGGATAACAAAGACTCAGTTGAGATAGACAAAATGAAAGTCAAGAGTAATGGAAAAACGAACCCACTTGGGTTAGCCTGGTGGTATTGACTTGAGATTTGGGATTGTCCTCCTTAAGGTTTCAGATTCAATTCTCTCTGGTGCCAAAATAGGTGGGTTAATTTAGCTTATTCAAAAAAAAAGAGTAAAGGAAAAACGATGTGTTGTTAACATTTTCAGAAAAGACGAGGCATGTGATACGTTGTGGTTACATGATCGGGATGCACATACAAAGAGTTTATGCTCTAAAGCACGGAGGGCAGCAAAGCAACCAAAAAAACTAGCGGTAAAAGGTGTTTTCTACTGCATTAATTTTCAGTAATTATATCTGATTTTTGTTTAAAAAACTGTCAATTGCTACTTTGAGATATTCTATCTTGATGGCTTCTCATACTTATATTTGTTATCTTTTGTCAGTATCAACACACAACAAAATGTGTAAGTATCTAACCTAAACTATAATAATATGAACAATTACTTTTTCAGCGGTACTCTTATGATTGTACTTGCTTTTTAAGGTTTAAATGCTTCCACTTTTTAATACTTTAATTCTAAAAGTAAATGTATATTGTGTCGATTGCAACAATAATAGTCATGTATCTACCCAAAAATGTAAATTTACTTGGGTTTAAGGTGGAAGGATTAATATATCATTTGTTCATTCCAAATCAAATAGAGCGACAATGTGTTTATCCTCTTAATGGGGTGGCTTTGTTTTAAGTGCATGTAGTGGAAAAATAAGAACAAACATAAATTAAAGCAAATGAAGTAGCCTATATAAAAGAAGAAATGAAGTGAAGTACGAGGAAGAGGATAAACCCCTTCAAGAGTCTGAATGGTGTCAATCGTTTTAAATTTTATTTGCAATCAAATTGTATTTCGTTCAAGTCTAAGAGTACAATCACAATTCTAAGCAGTGATTGATGTAATCTATACCTATTAATAAAGCCACTAGACATTAATCAATGAGGGAAGTAGTAGTATACGCAAGCTTGAAAAATAAGGCACTAGATAGATCAAAGTACCAAGAGAAGGTGCAAACAATATGGAAACAAATCCACGGAGTGGGATGAGAAGGCCAAGTAGTGCGGGGATGAATATATACATGCTCAAGTATTATGACACACAATTTGGTATAGTCCCAACATTATGGTTACCATTTTTGTTTTTTTAAGTCACTCGAGAAATTTGTGGCCTTCATGGTCTTTGTTTGGTGTTGTTGTAGTCATCACTACATCCTTTTATTTTATCTTTCAATTTGTAAAAGCTATACTCTTTAAGAAAGTCTTTCAAATATCATTCATGTATCATCTATACCTATTAATAAAGGCAATACTATTTTTTGGTGTAGCCTTTTTTTTAAATCCCAAAATGCCCTTACACTAACTCATTTGACCAGTTATTAAGAAAAAATCAACCGCCTTGCACACTAAAACTCCTACAACCGCTGCCATACACCACTTAAAACACAAAATTGTCTTTACCCAAAACATTTCCAAACAAAACATTATACAATTGAAAATCTGTTGAGAGAGGAAGAAATAAGTTTGAACACGACATCAACAAATTGAGGACCAATTCAACCTATTTTGGCTACTGCTCCAAATCACAGGTTTCATAACTACTATCACATTCATGTTTTTTTTTTTTTTTTACAAATGCTTAAAATTTAATTCCCCACAAATGGCTGAACACGTTGAGCAAATATTTTGTGAAGAAAATGGCAGATAATACAAAAAGTGGTTACATATACTATGATCATTGCTTTGCCTTGGATGTTTTACCATTTATTATATTTATTGTTCACATCTTTTTTATTATTAGTAGCATGGATTTTTGTGTTTGTCACTTTTATGTTCCCACAACCACAACTAACGTATTTGCAAGAAATGCTTGCTTCTCTTTTCTTTCTTATTTCATGGTTTGTTTCTTTATAGTTTTACATCGTCTACAATATGACTTGATTTTTATTTTTGTTGCATGTTCATGCCTGATTTTTATAGCCAAAACTAATTACTATCTATAATCTATAACATACAAGAAAGTTTTGTTCCGAAAATTCCCTTAGCAATTATTATCGGTTAACAACACCCAATCTCCATCTTTCTGTGTAATTGTAATTAAACAAGCGGTTTCTAAAACTGTGATCTCATTCGCTTTCCCCACTCACAATTAAACTCATTGCCAAAAACGCTTCATCCTCTCCCACTGTATAGACAGTTGAAATGCATACAGTTATAGCAACTAGCAAAGTACATGAGAGAGAGAGAGAGAGAGAGAGAGAGAGAGAGAGAGGAAAATATTGTGAAAAAGGGGCCACAAGAAGTACGTTTAATCAAGTTTTTTGTGTAGAATTTAAGGATTTTTGTGCGTTTGATCATGAGAACGTTGAAATGGTTATGTAGTCATGGTGACTTTCATTTTAAATGGTCATGGTTAAAAAAAAAAAAAAATTGTTATTCAGAAATTTTCCTAACCGTTCACCATTTTAATGGCATGGGTTTTCAATTTCATTTCTTTTGTTGAATTCACATTCATGGATGGAGTAGATTGAATCACTAACCTTCAATTAATTAGAGGATTAAACAGGACCACCATCTGGAATAAATTTTTCAGCAAGTCCTTTATTAAGAGTTTATAGTTGGATTTACATCTTAAATTGGACAAAATTCATGTTACATGATTTCTATCTTGCCATTTTGTGTAATGGTCCGCCAAACTTTGACAAAATTTTAAGCAAGAGTTTATAGTTGGATACTTGGATTTACATCTTATATTGCAAAGTCCCTTTTTTATTTGATTACCTTTTTGTATGTTTTATATATCACTGCAACTTATTCACAACAAAAATATAGCATTGAGATTGAATTTTTATACTTATTCTTAAGTCAATAACAATAGTGCAAGGTATTGAAATTATTTATCAACTCAATATTAATTTGTTAGATAAAAAAATTAATATATCAAAGAATTTCACAAATCATTATTCTTGACCAATACTAATAGTGTTCTTTACAAGTACGGAAGAAGGTAATCAATGGATAACAAAGACTCAGTTGAGATAGACAAAATGAAAGTCAAGAGTAATGGAAAAACGAACCCACTTGGGTTAGCCTGGTGGTATTGACTTGAGATTTGGGATTGTCCTCCTTAAGGTTTCAGATTCAATTCTCTCTGGTGCCAAAATAGGTGGGTTAATTTAGCTTATTCAAAAAAAAAGAGTAAAGGAAAAACGATGTGTTGTTAACATTTTCAGAAAAGACGAGGCATGTGATACGTTGTGGTTACATGATCGGGATGCACATACAAAGAGTTTATGCTCTAAAGCACGGAGGGCAGCAAAGCAACCAAAAAAACTAGCGGTAAAAGGTGTTTTCTACTGCATTAATTTTCAGTAATTATATCTGATTTTTGTTTAAAAAACTGTCAATTGCTACTTTGAGATATTCTATCTTGATGGCTTCTCATACTTATATTTGTTATCTTTTGTCAGTATCAACACACAACAAAATGTGTAAGTATCTAACCTAAACTATAATAATATGAACAATTACTTTTTCAGCGGTACTCTTATGATTGTACTTGCTTTTTAAGGTTTAAATGCTTCCACTTTTTAATACTTTAATTCTAAAAGTAAATGTATATTGTGTCGATTGCAACAATAATAGTCATGTATCTACCCAAAAATGTAAATTTACTTGGGTTTAAGGTGGAAGGATTAATATATCATTTGTTCATTCCAAATCAAATAGAGCGACAATGTGTTTATCCTCTTAATGGGGTGGCTTTGTTTTAAGTGCATGTAGTGGAAAAATAAGAACAAACATAAATTAAAGCAAATGAAGTAGCCTATATAAAAGAAGAAATGAAGTGAAGTACGAGGAAGAGGATAAACCCCTTCAAGAGTCTGAATGGTGTCAATCGTTTTAAATTTTATTTGCAATCAAATTGTATTTCGTTCAAGTCTAAGAGTACAATCACAATTCTAAGCAGTGATTGATGTAATCTATACCTATTAATAAAGCCACTAGACATTAATCAATGAGGGAAGTAGTAGTATACGCAAGCTTGAAAAATAAGGCACTAGATAGATCAAAGTACCAAGAGAAGGTGCAAACAATATGGAAACAAATCCACGGAGTGGGATGAGAAGGCCAAGTAGTGCGGGGATGAATATATACATGCTCAAGTATTATGACACACAATTTGGTATAGTCCCAACATTATGGTTACCATTTTTGTTTTTTTAAGTCACTCGAGAAATTTGTGGCCTTCATGGTCTTTGTTTGGTGTTGTTGTAGTCATCACTACATCCTTTTATTTTATCTTTCAATTTGTAAAAGCTATACTCTTTAAGAAAGTCTTTCAAATATCATTCATGTATCATTATGAACTAAAGGGAATGTGTTGAAATAAAAGACGGCTAAAAATTAAGTAAAAATATTCTATATATAAATGTTTGTTTTAATGTTATTTTCTTCTATTTATGAACCCAAACAAAATATAAAGAATTGTAATATATTATTTTATCTGTACGTTCATGAGAAATATATAAATTGCATTCAAACTTAAAATAAAACCAATATTTTCACATGTCAAGTCTATACATATGTTAGCGCAGTAGAAAAAGCGGACAGACGGGCACGGGAGTGCCCGTCTGGACGCTAGTTATGAACTAAAGGGAATGTGTTGAAATAAAAGACGGCTAAAAATTAAGTAAAAATATTCTATATATAAATGTTTGTTTTAATGTTATTTTCTTCTATTTATGAACCCAAACAAAATATAAAGAATTGTAATATATTATTTTATCTGTACGTTCATGAGAAATATATAAATTGCATTCAAACTTAAAATAAAACCAATATTTTCACATGTCAAGTCTATACATATGTTAGCGCAGTAGAAAAAGCGGACAGACGGGCACGGGAGTGCCCGTCTGGACGCTAGTATTTATAAAAAAAATAAATTGACGCTCAATGTAAGCACGTTAGTTCAAGACTCGTTAAGAAGAGAAAGAAAGGCCTTGTTGTGTTGTTGTTTTAGATACAGTAGCCTTGTGATATGTCAAATTCAAGATAGCTACAACCCTAGCTTTACAAGGACTGGTGAGGGGCATGGATCCTAGCCATTCCTAAACGTCAACCCTTGGTTTTACAAAAGAAGAGGGATGTATTTCATTCAGTACTTTGATTTTGAAGTAGAAAACTATGTGGTTTATGTGAAATAAGTATGTTAAGGATTAACAAATGAAGTAATGGTTGTTTTGATTTTGAATGTGAAACGAGTAGTCATATATAATAGTTTTTTAATTTATCAAAATTTTAAAATAGTCTCTGATTGTGCATTTCGTTAGTCAAAATAATCTCTGGTATTAAAATGTTTCACTAGTATTGTCATATCAGTCATTCAATATATTATTGTCAAAAAGTCATTCAATATACTTATATATATATATATATATATATATATAGCAGTCCTTATAAGTATTTATTATGATTTCAGTCCATATATAAAAAGAGTTAATGTGAGTATTAAAAGATTATTTTAGCGTCAAAGACTATTTTGACTAACAGAGTGTATAATCAGAGACTATTTTGATACATTAAAATATTATTGTGACTACTTATTACACATTTAGATATCAAAATAAATATTATTCCATTAACAAATGCATTTCAAATATTGTTTAAGGAAGCAAATACATTCCAAATATTTTGACTAACAAATGCATTCCGAATATTTATCAAAATCATCATTACATCACTTTTTATGTAAAAATCATTTTTTTTGTTTTCCTATACAATGTCTTGTAGGCATTTGTTAGAATTTTTCTATATTGAATTTTATTATTCAAAGTGGAGATGAGAAAATGATATGTATTTCAAGTATCAATTGATGATTTTTTATCTTTCATATTTCTACTAATACTTTCATATCTGAAATGCTTACTACATCATTTAGAATGTTTTTATTTTTTTTTTGTCAAGTAACCCTAATCAAAAGAATAAATGATGAAAAAAATGATAAAGGATTAAACGTTTATCGAAATTGAGTTAAAAGATGTAATTTTAGAAAAGGTGAATGAATGAAACAGTAGAAATCAATTATAGAATGAATGAAACAGTAGAAATCAGTTGTTCCTCAAAAGAAAAATTCAAATCAATTGTTGATTTAAAACACATTACCCATTGGTTCATTTATTACACATGCAAAATGAGTAATGGGAACAGACCACAGCAGCTAACCCACATACTACACGAGGTGAGTGGACCCAATATTTTTGTTTTTAATATATGCCATTTAGTGACTTTGATTCACATTATTGTTACGGACTGACAACTTATGTGGTGTTGAAAAAAACTTGAGCTCATTTAATATCCCAATTTTAATATGGGAAATGTTAAATTGTGTTTCTAGGGCATAAGTTTAGATGCTAAATATAATTTTTTTTGTTTGAAAATGATATATTTTATAAGTTTAAAATTTTATTTTTTCAACACGAAAATTCTTCTTTTAATTAACTTTTTAACGTCACAATTTGTGTTATGAGAGTACAAGCAAATACCCAACAATATAAGACCGGAGGGAGTATTAGTTACCGTTAATTTTACCAATCATTCTAAATTAAATCAACTAGTTTACCGCAATAAGTTCATCCAATATAAACTATCTTACCAAATATCCCTTTTTATTTTGTCAAAGAGTGCCTTTTTATTAAGGGTTGTCAAAGAGAAGCATATAATAATATTCAAACAATTAAACACATCCTTTATTAATTTTCAAATAATAAAACGTTTATCTTTATCTAATTTTTGGTGAAGAATAGGCAGATTCAGCCAAAAATAAATATCTCAATCGTTTTCAAACTTACCTGGCAGGATTTATTGAAGTGATTGCATTTCAAGAATACGTACAGACAAACTTAGTTGGTTAGTCTATGATCATATCATTGTATCGTACTCGTGCAGACCTCAAATAACCCTAGCGCAGTTACAAGATTTGGACACAATATTTAAATATACATTCAAAAAAGTAAAAATAAATGGAAGAAAAATTGAATTATATTTTTTTTTTTCTGGTACAGTAAATTATATGTGTGTATATCCAACCAAGTATTTTTTCCTCTAAAATTGTTTGTGACAATTTTAACACAATATTTATATTTTAAAAATTTTAAACTTACAGGGTTATACAGGTGCAGACTAGGAGATGTGGTAGAAGTGTCAGGATTTCACAATGGGACCCCAAAATTGAACTTTATATGCAGAAGAAAGCTAATATTAACAGTAAATATAGACAAAAATACAGAGAAGGACCTTCAACTAGTGGTAGAGAGAGGATCACAAATTTTAAACAAAGCAAAAGCCGAAATTGTTGATTTTACTAGCAATGCAGATGTAACTAATGAACCTGGTCACTACGTTATTTACTGGGAGATTAAAGGAGAGGTAGATGACAATGTACTTGATGATTGTTGCAGAGAAATGGACCTATCTTTTGCTGATCATGGATATGTGGTGTCAAGAAAAACAAATTCAATTGGGCCACTTGAACTTTGCATTTTGGAGAGAGGGACTTTCAAGAAGATTTTGGATAATTTCATAGCAAATGGGGTTGCATTGAACCAATTTAAGACTCCTAGGTGCACTAACAATCATGTGTTACTCAAAATTCTTGACACTTATACCATAAAAAGGTTTCGTAGCACAGGTTATAGTTTAAAGAATAATGCTTAACTTCCCGAATGATTTATCCCGAGGTTATCCCGACAGCTTTTCTATTGGCTACCCACCCATGTATTGTGGCCACGGCCCACTATAATAAATGAAGACTGTTTTATATTTTTTTTGTTGTAACTAAATTTTCCCTTCCCGAATGCTCGGGACAATTTTTTTCGGGAGATATAGCACTCCTTAGTTTAAATTAGCAGCACACTATTATGGATGTAGTTGGTAATATTTCCTTAATTTAATGGATTTTTCAGGTCAATGTACTAGTCTTATAGAGTTATAGCCATTAAGAACTTTGTAAAAGTTTTATTGTTTTTCATTTTCGATTTTCTAATAAGACGAGGTGCAATATGCTTTATCTTTTTTTAAAAGTTTTTTTCTTTTTCAAACTTGTAAACATGTAATAAAACAATACTCCCTCCGTCCCATATTACTTGACCTATTTAGAATATTTGCAATATTCATGTACCATGCTTTGACTCTATTTTTCTACTAATATATAAAAACAAAATATAGCATATAAGATGTTGTTAGATTCGTCTCGATTAATATTTTCAAAATATCAAATTTTCGTAATTTTTTCTACTAGATTATTAAAGAAATTTAAGTTTAAAATTGTGCATTGGCATACGTGACAGAGTCAACTAGGTCAAGTAATATGGGACGGAGGGAGTATGTTGGTTATAGTTCTTTAATTTTATCTTTTGTTATTCTTTAACACGTAACACCTACAATTGCTAGATGTTTTAACATGAATATAGCTTGTATATATATCAACACAATAACATCATCAAAACAATAAAACTACTATCTATCTACTAGCAAAACATCATCAAAACAAAGACCTAAAGCTACATGGCTTCACACACACTATGTTAAGAAGCTGGCAACCAAAGATGCAGCGCCAAAGGACGAAGATACAACGCTAGAGCCAACTTATGGGGCTGCAACCACAACTAATGTTCTCCATTGTGTCTATTGTGGGGGAGGGCATGAGTATGAAGAATGCCTTGGGAACTCATAATCAGTCAACTATATATGCTAGAAGTCAACCAAACAGGGCTTACAACCCTTACTCCAACACATACAATCATGGATGGGCAGATCACCCTAACTTCTCACGGGGTGGTCAAAAGAAGAATGCTCCAACTACCAACCCAAACCCTCTAGCAAAGAGTGTTTTCCCAGAGAGTATGGAGGGTCTCTTCAAAGAATTCTTCACCAGAAATGAGTCCACAAGTTCTAAAACTGCAGAAGTCTTAGTTTCTATAGTTGCATCGCAGAAAGCTATGAAGAGTCAACTAGGACAAATCCACAAAGTTGTATCTGAAAGACCTGCAGGTCTCTATCTAGTCAGCCGGAGATTGCAGCTACTAAGGAGAAGAAGAATTAGTAGGTCAATATCATAGGGCTCAGGAGTGGTAAAGCAATTGATAGTGTTGAGAAAGAGAGGGAGTTAGTTGTGTTGTGAATCCAATGCCCAAAGAGGAAAAAGTTAGCTCAGAAGAGGAGATACATACCGATGCAACTCCAAGTTTAGAAGAAGCATGTATATAGACTGTTGTATCTCTAACCTCAACATAAATAAAGATGCAGATTGATGCATCTCCAAAGTCAGAAGAGAATTCCATTAGTACCAAAGCTACAACTCCAAACTACAGTCAGTACACCAAGCCTCTTGATCCACCTTTTCCTTAAAGGCTGGTGAAAGCTCCAATGGAGAAGCATTACAAGAAGTTCTTTAGAGGTCTTGAAGCAACTCCACATCAAAATTCTGTTGCTAGAAGCTCTGCAACCAATGCCAAATTATGCTAAGTTTCTGAAGGATGTGATCACTAAGACAAGAAGGTTGGGAGACTTTAAGACATTAGCAATAACAACTGAAAGCAGCATCACTACAAAAAAACGCGTGTTTTCCGGCGGCTAAATTTAGCTTACTGCGGCGGTTTTAGCCGCCACTATTTCCTATACTGGCAGTTTCAAAAACTGCCGAAATTTTTAGTGCCACAATGATTAAAATGGCAGTTTAATGCAAACCGCCATGTAGACCGCCAGAATACGCATTGAATAAAACGGCGGCTAGTTTGTTGAGTATAGCGGCAGTTTCAAACGCCATAATGTACAATAGTTCATCAAAAAAATTGTAGATAGTGGCAGTTTTAGCCGCCATAATTGTCATTTTATTTTTAAAAAAAAATCATGCATAGCGGCAGTTTTAACCGCCGTAATGATCATTTAATTTATAAAAAAAAAAAAATCACTCGTACTAATAACAATTACTAGTACCACCAGTTTTAACATTTCACAAAAATAACAATTACAATATTTTTCATACATAGTGTAACATTCATAGTCCAACAAATTATTCTAGTGGCAATAAATTTGAGTTAGTGATGCTGCCAGCCCGTCTGTGTTCATCAAGCACCATATAAATCCCACACCATAGCCTCACATAGAACAAAAATCCTGCATAATTAGAACAAATCAGCCTGCATTCAATAGCTAAAACGGAGAAAAAACCAAAGTAAAAACAATATATAATGCTATAACACGTCTAACAACTAAATATTTATGTCTTTATCTTGTGCTATAGTCCTGAAGTAGGTAGGCACATTGGTAGAGCTAACACTTCCAAAACACTCAAGAATGGCAAGGTTAGAAGCTAGAAACTACATGGAAGAATATAGTCAAGAAAATAACCAAATACCAGCTCTTTTGGAATTGGCAAAGTTAGACTCTGAGATGATTCAGTCATTACACCAAACAGAATTAGATGAAATATGCAGGTGATTTTATGCTAAAGATTATGCCGAAAAAACCCAATTTTTAGATGATTGAGCAGCCATCATTCCAAATCTTGTTGGGAAGCCAAAGACAAAACCATCACCCTCAGACAGTTCATGTAGTGTGATGAGTGGTACATCACTCTTGGATGGTGCAGTCATCTTACCAAGCACCTCCTCTTGAAGTGTCTCATGTACCTGTTCGCAGGTTAAGTACAGTTAGCACGTAAGCATTGATTTTTAAATGATGGAAATGTTCACAACCTTCGCTTCCAAATAAAATAAGTCGGCATTCTTTCTCAAATTTAGCAAGATTATTATGGTTTTTTAGAGAGTATACTAGAAATAAAAACACAAGAATTATTCGGATATCAAAGGCAAGAGATCATCCTTCATTTCGCAATTATATATAACTATCTTAAGAATTCTGTTGGGTAAAGAGCAGATTTACTATCTTAAAACTCAAAGATAACATGATATCGGGCCTGTTTGGATTGGTTTATTCAAGTTTATCCACAGTATAAATACTTGTGAAATTGTATGGTAGAGCTTATAGAAACAATTAACATACTTATATGAAAATAGTCTGACTTGATTTTATCTTCAGTTATAGAAAAAGTTTATACATAAGCACTTATATGATAAGCATTTATGCTATAAGAACTTAATTAAGTTCTTTATTCAAACAGGGCCATGGTCACAACAAAGGAACTTAGCCAACAAAACATTTAATCAGCCATGTAACAGCTGAATGGCATGAACAATGACATTAAGTTCAAAACCAACTATGGACCTTAAATAAAGAGTTTTACAAACAACTCTTTACTTTTTTAACAAATTTATGTGCTCTGTGGACAAATCAGCCTTAGCTCAAGAACTGATGTTGCTCAATTATATGACACTATGGAATGCAGAAGGAAATGTAAATTTGGTAACACAAATACTTGCCTGCCATAGTTTGGCTTCAACGCCTTCCACAGAAGCAGCACCTTTCTTTATTTCTTCTGCTAGTTTCTCCACATGTCTGTACATGGAGTAGTACCTGTCAAAACATCACAAAAATAACATTTTTAATTAAAGCTTGCAGGAACATGTTCAGGAGTTCACTTTATTTATGAAATCAAAGAAGAATTGTGCGAAATTGTCCGAGAACTAAATACATAAGATCAGAACCAGCAGAGAAATAATTATGATATTCATTCAGCTTTGAAACCATAAAAAATGTCAAATGCAATATTGTTAACCTAGTATTACTCATTAACCTAGTTTCCTTTTCTACTACCTCTCCCTCGAGTTCTTTCTAAATTGAATAACAACTTGTCTAGTTGACATCAACAAACACATTTGACAGTTAAATTTTTTTAGCATTGCAAAAGAAATGACGATTTATCATTGAAACAAGCTAATATATTAAAATTTTTATGAACCAAACAATCGGGACGAGGGCATTAACATCGGTGCCCCAACTCATTGCTATTCTTCATTGAGTGTACAATGAAAACTATTGCAACCGATATTCACACTTTCTTTATGATTTAGTGGAAAAAGAGAGGACGCAACTAGAATTAGAAATGTGTATTGTAAGATGCTAATAACCATGTTTAGAATTAGTTCTTTTCCTAACTTTGCTATCTTCTAGCCACGAGAGAACAAATCACACTTTCTCTCCAAAAGTACTAGTTAAACTTAACAAATCAAGCATTACTACTCTTATATCAATATAAAGATCAACTGTGCCACGTAACGAAAATTAATACTCAACATATTATGTAATCAAACCACACCAAAACCAAATCAAGTTTTGAATGGATGTTTCATACATTAACTACAACCAAAACCAAAAATTTAGACTGAATCAATACATGGAAAAACTACCTCCGAAACAACAGAGTTGGAAGCACTGTAAGTTCCTTAAAGCCTTCCAAATTAACTTTAAGCACTGTAAGTTCCTTAAAACCATCCAAATTAACTTTACTTTCATGACCTAAATAAGACATCATAGATTTAGCAAAAAAAAATCGCTAGCATATTTTATTTCATCAGGACATAGAAAGGAAATAAGATCTGGAGGATGACCTGTGGACCTTCTTCTTATGATTCTGAGGCGTGAGCAGAAAAATCCAGCAGAGCAAAAAATCCACTAAAATTGGCATTAGTGGTTTATACCTAGAAAATCAACAAAAAGATCATTTTTAAAATATAGTCTTTGCATAAACAAAATAAATAAATAACTTTCAGTATCAGATCAGTTTCTATTCTAATTAAGTATCAGTTTCCATTCAAAAAGAATAAAGTTTTAGTAATTTACCTGTACAGATCTTTAAGCAGTGGAGATCGAGGGTTTCTCCTTGAGTAGCTGACTTCACCTTAAGCTGCAATCAATTCACGCATTTGTGAATATAAATTCAGCTATCGTACATATCAATGAACAAATTAATGTTAGTTTCAGAAATACCAGATCTAGGGTTTGAGAGGATTCGACCGTGAGTTCACGGCGGATGAACAGAAAGGGTTTGCGTTGAAACATAGGCGCTTTTGTGATTAGTGGTGCAGATCGACGGTTTCAACGGCGGATGGGTTCGGTGGACGGACCGCTTCATGATGGAACAAAAGAAAAGGTTTAAGGGTCAGATGCGGTACCATGGGTTCGAGTGAAGAGTGAAGGAAGGGTTTGTCGTCTCTAGGTTTGAAGCAGAAAAGGAATCGTTCTTGATTTGTTCTGGAAGAAAGGGTTCGATGCAGAGAAGAAAGGGTTCGATGCAGAGAAGAAAGGGTTCGCGGAGAAGAAAAAGGATTCTTCTCTAGGTTTGTTCACTCTGGGTCTGTTCAGGAAGAAAATAAACAAAGAAGAGTAAAAATAAAAATGAATTGAAAAAGAATGGAGGGATAATAAAAGTTAAGTACGCCAATTTT
Organism: Medicago sativa; assembly: GCF_051527215.1. Classification (NCBI taxonomy): domain Eukaryota; kingdom Viridiplantae; phylum Streptophyta; class Magnoliopsida; order Fabales; family Fabaceae; genus Medicago; species Medicago sativa. The sequence goes on along the minus strand of NC_140752.1, from coordinate 48,362,033 downwards.
TTCGGTCATTTGGAAAATAAAATTGTGAATAAAAATAAAATTGTGAATAACGGCGGGTTAAAATGACATAATATACCATGTGTATTGGTTGAATTAGAAATTGTATATACTGGCAGCTAAAACTGCCGCAATATACTATAGATAGCGGCGTCTCAAAAAACTGCCGAAATAAACCGTTTATAGTGGCGGTTTTGAGAACCGCCGTAATAAAACTGCCGTAATAAACCGTTTAAGAAGCTGGCAACCAAAGATGCAGCGCCAAAGGACGAAGATACAACGCTAGAGCCAACTTATGGGGCTGCAACCACAACTAGGGGTGTTCATGGTTCTAAACTGCATTGGAACTGAACCACATTAATGGATACAATTCAGTTTTAAAAACCACTTTAAAAAAAACTGGTTAATTTTTCAAACCAGTTCCAGTTCGGTTTAGAACCGGTTCAGAACCGGTTTACAGTTTTAAACCAATTTATTTATTCAGATTTTTTTTTTTTTGTTTTCGTTGGAATATAAGCTCTGTGTCTCTTTCTCGACAAAAAAAACTGGTTTATAATAATTGCTTTTTCCAATTCCGCTTTTCAATCATAATTGCTTTTTTTGTTTCACAATCGCTTTTCCAACTCTGCTTTTCTATCATAATCGCTTTTCCAACTCTGCTTTTCTATCATAATCGCTTTTCCGACGCCGATTTTTACCAAACCTGAGCTTCTCTCAGATATCTCTTCGCTCTCACCTCCAATTCCCACTTCCTTCTCTCATAATCGCTTTTCCAACATTGCTTTTGGACGCCGATTATTTCCATGTATTCCGTAATTAATGCATCAATTCTTTTATTTGTATTGAATTTAATTGAAATTGGATGAGAAATTTCAGGAATTCTGCATTTGGGAATTAGCGTATTTCCGATTGTGTTTACTTCAATTGAAATTGAAATAAGGAATCGTAACAGTAAGGAAATTTTCAATTGCTTCTTGAAGTTTTCTTCACAATTGTTTATGAGATTAAGCTGAAGATTTTGAGCTCTTTGATTGAGATTTTTTTATTTTAAATCTTGATTTTGATTTTTTTTGTTTTTTTTTGTTGTTGGTTAATTTAATTGTTTGAGATTAAGCTGAAGATTTTCGTTCTCTTTGATTGAGATTTTTTTTTTTAAATCTTGATTTTGATTTTTTTTTGTTGGTTAATTATGGGTCAAATAAACATATTGTACATTTTACTTATTTTGGTTAAAAAAGGTTCATAAATACAAACCAGTTCTGAACCGGTTTTAAACTGAACTGAAACTGGTTTTAAAAAGTGGTTCAGTTCAAAACTGTATAAAGCAGTTCAGTTTAAGTTATGGTTCAATGCAGTTCGGTTCATACTTTGGTTCAGTTAACTGAATTATTTGAACACCCCTAACCACAACTAATGTTCTCCATTGTGTCTATTGTGGGGGAGGGCATGAGTATGAAGAATGCCTTGGGAACTCATAATCAGTCAACTATATATGCTAGAAGTCAACCAAACAGGGCTTACAACCCTTACTCCAACACATACAATCATGGATGGGCAGATCACCCTAACTTCTCACGGGGTGGTCAAAAGAAGAATGCTCCAACTACCAACCCAAACCCTCTAGCAAAGAGTGTTTTCCCAGAGAGTATGGAGGGTCTCTTCAAAGAATTCTTCACCAGAAATGAGTCCACAAGTTCTAAAACTGCAGAAGTCTTAGTTTCTATAGTTGCATCGCAGAAAGCTATGAAGAGTCAACTAGGACAAATCCACAAAGTTGTATCTGAAAGACCTGCAGGTCTCTATCTAGTCAGCCGGAGATTGCAGCTACTAAGGAGAAGAAGAATTAGTAGGTCAATATCATAGGGCTCAGGAGTGGTAAAGCAATTGATAGTGTTGAGAAAGAGAGGGAGTTAGTTGTGTTGTGAATCCAATGCCCAAAGAGGAAAAAGTTAGCTCAGAAGAGGAGATACATACCGATGCAACTCCAAGTTTAGAAGAAGCATGTATATAGACTGTTGTATCTCTAACCTCAACATAAATAAAGATGCAGATTGATGCATCTCCAAAGTCAGAAGAGAATTCCATTAGTACCAAAGCTACAACTCCAAACTACAGTCAGTACACCAAGCCTCTTGATCCACCTTTTCCTTAAAGGCTGGTGAAAGCTCCAATGGAGAAGCATTACAAGAAGTTCTTTAGAGGTCTTGAAGCAACTCCACATCAAAATTCTGTTGCTAGAAGCTCTGCAACCAATGCCAAATTATGCTAAGTTTCTGAAGGATGTGATCACTAAGACAAGAAGGTTGGGAGACTTTAAGACATTAGCAATAACAACTGAAAGCAGCATGTTGATCCAGCACAAGATACCAGCAAAGATGAAGGGCCCATGTAGCTTCACTATTCCTTGTTCTATAGGTAGAGTTTATTGTGGGAAGGCACTTGTGATTTAGGGGCAAGCATCAATTTGATGCCTAAATCAATTTTCAATCATTTGGGAATTGGTCAAGCCAAGCCTACGACTATGAATCTACAACTTGCTGCTAGGTGTCTAATTCACCCTGAAGGAAGGATATATGATATACTTGTGCAAGTGGATAAGTTTGTATACCCTGCAGACTTTATCATACTTGTTTTTGAAGCTGATGAGAATGTTCCTATCCTTTTGGGGAGACCTTTCTTAGCAACGGGAAGGAATCTTATTGATCTGTATAAGGGAGAGCTGACTATGAGAATGAATGACCAACAAATCAAGTTCAATATTCCTAAAGCCATGGGATTTGCATATGAGCTTGTATAAGTGGTGATCATGATAAAGACTATAGACTAGAAGATGAAGGACCAAGTAAGAATACTGAAGCTCAAGAAGAGGTGTGTCCTATCATGAAAAAAGTGGCAAGCAAGGTAGATGTCATCAAGTGGGTAAGTCATGTTCATCTTTGGCCTAAAACTAGAATAGTATGTGAGGCAGAGGCCTTCCAACCTAATGACACTGAGGTGATACCTGAACTTTTTATAGATAACAATCTCAACAAAAATACACCTTTAGATGTCATTAGTGAGGAAGGTAGAATACATTGCAATATAATGCTTGAAAACATGTTGAATAAATATGGGTTCAAACATTCAATTACCAATGCCTATCATACTACTTAGTCTAAAGTTAAGCAATGGAAGTGTTATAAAACTAAGAAGAGAAAGCCCATATCGGGGGAGAAATATAAAGGCTTTAGAAAAGTTATGTCTTAAAAATCTTAAATGGTCTAGAGCTGTATTTCTCACTACTCTCACTAAAGTTATATCTCTGAAGAAGAACATTGCCCATGGGTTCAAAGATGTGAATGAAATAATGAAGCACTATTGGGGTGATTCCCTAGTAGGTGCCTGTTGTACCTCAGTCACTATGATATAACTCGTTTTTTGGGTCATAACCGTCGGGCTGAGGACGTTAAACTAAGCGCTTTGAAAGGAGGCAACCCTGTGGAAACAAGGAGGAATCCTCCCCTTTTTATCTAATGGTTTTGTACTTTTTGTTAGTTTGATTTGAAACAGGGGAAAGATACAACTTTGGTTCTAAAGCAACCGCACAGTCTTGGAGCTATAACGTGTCGTATCGTTTGTACTGGGGGAGAGTTGGATTTGAACTTTCAACAAAGAAACTGATAAGGTGAGAGCGTGGTGTAAGCAATAACCGCAAGAGGACATGGGCTACGCACAACTGCAGAGCATGTTACATCTCCAGACACATGGCACTAATTGACTGCGAAGCTTCATCTTCCGGTTTTCACTCGCCCATTACTCCCTATAGCTATGATGATAGGTCATCTTACGTTATTCTTATCATGTTTTTCATTCTAGTTTAGTAAGTTTTACCATCAAAGTAGAGGAGTTTTAGATCAATTGCCTATGATTTCGGGACATTTGTAATGTTTTCTATTTGAGTCTGTAATTCTATTATTTCCGAAACATAGAAATTTTAGGGTGTTCTTGATGTATGTTACAGCCCACTTTTCATTAGGATTGTTTTTATTTATTATTATACGTGTTTAATTGATTGTTTGTGTGTTTGACTTGGGATTAGTGAATTTTTAGGTGAGACGGGTATTTTAGTCATTTTTAGGACTAAGGGTATTTTGGTCATTTAAGGAGTGAGGGTAAACTAGTGATTTTAAAATGAAGCGTATTTTAGTGTTTTAGTGTGAATAGTTATTTTTACTAAGATTGGTAGTAACTTGAGGTAATTATTTTAAGATGGTAAATAATTAGATGTTTAAAGAGTTAAGTGAGTAATAACTTTTTAATTAAGGGTAAGAGACACTAGACCCATTATGATATGAGATGAGCTAGCCCGTTAGTTGGAGTATAAAAGGAAAACACTAGTGGAAATTAGGTTTAGACTCTCATTTCACACATTTACACAAAAATGGTAGCTAGAGAAAAATACAGAGAATTGAGAGAGAGTGAAGATAGAAGAAAAGAGAAGAACCCAAGTGAAGTGAAGAGAAGAGCAAGCTAGGATTCAAGGAGGGAGTGAAGATTTAGCTAGATCTAAGGGAATTTGAGGTAAGGGGTTAGGTTTGTTCTCTATTATAATTTATAATCATGTTTTAACTTTTGGGTCATGATTTTTTTTGTTGAATTGTGAAATTAATGAGTTTGTATGTTGATTTTCGTGCTTGGAATGAAATGATGATTTTGGGTATGTGAAAATTGTTAGAAACTTGTTGATGCATGGATTTCATTGTTGATATATCTTAAGTTGTTCACTTTGAGATTCTAGCTTAAATTGGTAAAATATGTGATGTTGTTGTTAATTATTGATGAATTCATGACCTATGTACTCTAAATGTTATTGGGTATGTATTTGTGTTGTGAATCCATGAATTTGGTTGTGGTAAATGTGATGTTGTGGTTAAGTTGTTGTGTTTTTGTGACTTTTGTGAAACTGGGTCAAAAAAGGAGAATTATGATTTTGATGATTTTGAATAAATTAATGAATTTGTTGTGTTGGAGTTAGATTGATTATAAAAAAATTTTGAATCAAAGGTTTTGGGTGTGGAATTGTTTAGGAGAAAATCGGGTTTTTGAGTAAAAAGTTGTTTTAAGCAATTTTGAGAAATAAGTCATTTTGGGTGAATGGAATTAAGTTGTTTTGGGCTAGAAAACAATTTTTTGAGTGAGTATAAATGGCTTAAGTGTTTGGGACGTGTTTGGTGCAATTGGGGTCGAAAACTGGTTTTAAAACAGAATTTTACGCGAGAAAATGCAAAAACGTGTTTCCGTTGACCTGCAGAACTGGCATGACCGTGCACCACCTTGGCATGGGTCGTGCGTGGTCCTCTGGTCATAGGGGAAAAACTGCGTGCCTGTTAAGCACGACCGTGTGCACGAGTCTGAAACGTCGTTCTTTTGAAATTTTAAGGTCCCAAATGCACCCATGCGCATGAGGAGAGGCGCTAGGCACCTAGGGTTGCAAGGCACATGCGCCTTGCGCATGGCCCAGGCGTCTGGCGTATGAAGACTTGCGAAAGAAAGTTACATTTTGTGACTTTTGTTGCCCCTTAAAGCCCGTGAATTTAGCCCAAGTAAGGTGGAAACTTTCCCTATAAATACCGCCTTCCTCATTCACAATTTCTCGTTCAGAACTTGAACAATTCAAGAGGAAGGCGATTCTAGGAGCAAAGGAGAAGTTCTATCTTCTCCTATCTTTTCTCGGGTATGTTTTTATCTTTTTGTATTTTGTCTTAGTTATCATGTATAACTAGATATTTATAGGCTAAGGTTCTAAGATGAACCTTTGTTTGTTTTGTTGGATAATTATTTAATTTAATGTCGTTTATTTTAGTATATTTTATGTTGGCTATTAAGTTTTATTAGGATTAATTTATTCTGGCGAAATGCAACCCTAGATTGGGTACTTAGGTCGTGACAGGGTTAATAATGCTATTATTATATGGATGCTTATATTTTGATATTTATATCTTTATACTAATAACTACATGTATAGGAAGTAAGTTATTAATAACTAGACGAAAGTTACCGAAAGCGAGTTGACCCTAGTAGTAAATACTTAGGAGGTGACATTAGTAATACTGAGTAAAATCTGTTGAACCTAGGATGTAACTAGTTATTAATTAGGCAAACAAGCACCAAGGGGAGTGAACCTAGTAAGACCATTGTCTTCGACCTCTTGGTAAGGTAGACACTAATAGGGCTGCCCGTTTGTGGGACTACCAGGGGAGGAGAATAGTGTTCTATGAGTGTCCTAAGATTCATAGATGGGAAGACCTTCGGGAACAATGGTCTTCATTACCTTTGGAAACCTAGGAATGCCAATTTAAGTTTATGTTTCAATTATCTTTCAATTAGTAAGACCCCACACGTAAGGATCACTGTGTGATCAGCAGGTGCAGTTAGTCATCGGAGGGATAGTTTTAGATCAACCGAGATAGTGTAAACCCCGCACATAAGGATCACCGTGCGATCAGCAGGTGCAACTTGACAACCGACTAGGTTAGAACGTCCCAACGACCTTATCACTTGTATAGTCTACTTAAGATAACTAAATGTGACATCAATGTTATTTAAATCCAACGAAATAAATAGTGGAGATTCAAAGAGTCATAACCACTTTCTGCAACCAAAACAAGTAAGTTGCTCTGTTGCAAACAGATAAAAATTGCAATCTCTAACCCTTAACTTCTTTATTTTTGTTTTTTCTTGGTTTTCGAGTGTCAAACATTGATTACGTTTGAACCTTTTTAACCGGTGATATCTCATTTTTTTCTTGGGAAGGGAAAAAATAAGCAAAACCCTTGAGAATCGAGGTCCGGGAGTTGTTTTCGCTACGGGAAGGTGTTAGGCACCCATAACGACTATAGTATCCTATAGGAACTGTCTTTACTTTCTACGCGCGTGCTTTATTTTTAAATGCTATTTGAAAGTATTATTTGTACCTAAAGGTTTTCTAAATGAAGAATTGGAGGGAGAAGAAAGTGTTTGGATTTTTATTTTATTTGAATTGAAGGAATTTTGATTCCTTGCCTACGTACCCTTTTAAGGGATCAAATCCACCGTAGTTCTCTTCCAAAAAATGTTTTTGTTTTTGTTGGTTGATTTTAAGTTTGAAAATTGGAATTTCGAAGAATGGAGATTGAGAGGCCTTAAAGGCATGAGACTTTAAGAAAAAGTGAGGTTTGATTAGTGATTTTGGAAAAAAAAGTCAAGTATGATTAAGATTCATTGAAATTTTGATTAAGAAAATAAAAGAGAAAATCAATGGGGTTTTGGACCCCAAGGTTTATTAAGAAAATCACTTGAGTGATGTTGTTCATGTTTTTTGGAAAAGAGAGTTTTTTCTAAGTTTCAAAGTTCCTAGACATACATCTAAAGCATTCAATCCTAAACATACATCTAAACATGCATATCCTAGCCATACATCTAAAATATCTATGTGATGTGTGTGCATGTGTCGGTGCTTGTGTCGGTGTACATCATTAGAGTCCATTGTCTGTTACATCATTGGCCTAGATACATGCTATGGTCTTGCAAGAAAAGTAAATGGCATGAAAGTAATATTACAAGAACCCCTAGGTTTTTACATTCTAAGCCTTTGCATGAAAATTAAAGTGTATGATAATAAGGACTAAGAAATAAGGTGAAGGATGCAATGCTTATGGAATATATGAAACATGAAGCAAAAGGGGTTAGTAGCACATGTCAATATCAAGAAACAAAAGCAAGTAGAAATTAGTATAACAAAAGTAAAGAAATTACCATAAAAACATAGGAAAAATGATGCAAAATATAGCTAAAATCCTACCACACAATGCAAGGTTCACATGACTTATAATCCTCACATTTCAACACATTTTAAAGACATGAACTCAGATTTTAAAATGGGGGTCAAAGGGATGTGATAGACCATATGCATTTTAATAGTGAATTTAAGCATATTTTACATTATTTATTCACAAACAAATCTTGCAAAGCAAGCAACTAGGCACAATACACACACATACAGCAAAAACACATTCAAACAGCAGCAAAACCTTCACAAAATCATATGTCATGAATCAAGAACATCCATCAAGAATTGGAATTAAAATCATACAATTTCCATAGGTTTTTTACATAAAGTTTCACAATTAAAGCAAGAAAACACCATACTATTTCTTTATCAATTTTCCAACACAACGAATATCATAAGAGGATTACAAAAAATAAAGAAACATGTAGGAATTTTTATAGAATTTTTCAAGACGTTATAGGCATAGCAGGGGTGCAGACAACAGCGCTGGGGGGTTCAAACAGTAACAGAAATAACAAGAAACAAACAGAACACAAACACAGTTGGGCTTAAGAGCAAATTCAGTGGGCAAGGCAAATGGATCAAGAACTGGATCAAAGCAGATGGACCGGTTCAGGAACGGGTCGGTTCGACCGAACCGGTCCAACAAGGGTAACATAAAACCAATTTGGTAAAGTGGTAAAGCTTCTTCTTCTCAAAACTCAGCAGCATCGCTGCTCTTTCCTTCTTCCTCCATTCATTTTTCAATTCAGATTTTCAAACAAAAGCTTCAATTCTTCTAGATCTAGCACACATTAAATGGAAAAAAAAAGGAAGGGAAACTACCTCAACTTCTTCTTCACTTCGAATCCGGCTTGGTTGAAGCGTGTTTGATGCTACAGCTTCGATTCCGTTCTTCTTCTTCTTTGAATTGAGTTAGCTTCTTGTTCGTACTCGATTTCCTTCTCAAATCTTCACTGTTTCGAAGCCGTTACGAGCTTCATGACTTGCATCTTTCACGTTTCTTGCACTTCCGTTTCTTTTCCTCCTCTTGAACTCGGTTTCAACTTCTTTGCTTCTACCTAAACTCACAGCTTTGTGGTGGCTCCGAAATGAATGAATGATGACTAATTCAGTGTTGTGTTTGTATGAGATTTGGAATTGTTTGTTCTTCACGGTTGCGATGATGATTGTGTACGAAATGGCATGTGTATGACTCGGTTTAGTGTTGTGGAAGCTTGGATGTTTTGAATTTGAAAATGTAATGGATTGATGGAGGTTTGTGAGATTCGGGTTTGAAGATGTTGTTGTTAAAAGTTGAATCTAAAAAAGGAAGATGAAGATTGTGATTCGAGTTTATGACATTGAAGGTGGTTATGGTGGAGATGTGGTGGTTTATGGAGGTTGAAGTGATGAATGTGGTGGTTTATGGTTGTTGGAGGTGGTTATGGAGGTTTGTTATGGTGGAGATGGATGATGAGAAAGTTTGTTATGGTGGAGGAAGTGGTGGTGGGGAAGTTGGTTACGGTGGTTTGTTAGAGGTTGTTGAAGATGAGAGAAAAATGGGAGAGAAAATAATTAAAAAAATGATTTTTGGAATTTTGGGAATTTTTTGTGTATTTGTGAAAATAATTAGTGTGTTTTGATCTTGACCATGACTCATCTATTTATAGGTGATGAATGGGATTGATGGACCAATGAAACAATGCCATGTGTACTTGAATTTAACAAACCTTGACTTTGACTCTAACAAACTTGAAAAAGGATTAAAATGCAAATAACAAAAGTACAAGGACCAAAATGAAAATTAAAACTAAAATTGAATTGAAAAAGTAAATTGAAAATTAACGTAAAGCAAGACGATTAAAAGCAACAAAGCAGATTAAAATGAATCACAAATTTTATGTGAAATGACCAAAATGCCCCCTAGGGACTAAAATGACTCAAAATGAATCCGATGTAATTTTAAAATGGTTTTTATAACAGGGAATTAAAGCAAGAATTTATACAGGCAAATTAAAAGACTCAGAGACAATTTTTTAGGGATTAAAAGGAATTTTATCACAGGAAATGACTAAAATGCCCCTAGGGGCTAAACTGACTCAAAACGACTTCAAATGCAATTTTTGAAAATGGATTTTAACATGGAATTAAACAAAAATTCATTCAAACCAATTGAAAGGACTCAGGGACAACTTTTCAAAGATTGAAAGAAATTTTAACATAGGAAATGACTAAAATGCCCCTAGGGGCTAAACTGACTCAAAATGACTTCAAATGTGATTTTTGAAATGGATTTTGACATGAGATTGAAACAAGGACTTATACCAATCAAGTGAAAAGACACAAACAATTTTCAAGGACTAAAATGAATTTGAATGCAGGAAATGACTAAAATACCCTTTTTCATGAATTTTGCAAATAACATTGAAACAAGACGCAGAGAAAGATGCAATTGATCAAAGACAATTCAAATGACTTGAAATGCAAGAAAAATGTTTTTGGATGACTGGAAATGCAAGAAAACATAGACAAATACACAGTTGAAAAGATTTTCAGACATAGACAGTAGAAATATGCAAATACAGCAGCGTAAAATATCAGAGTAAACAGTAACAAATAGGCAATCTTTCAAAGGTCCAAAGACACATATCAGAGATAGAAAACATCTTGAGAAAATATTTTTGGGTCCAAAATTAGGGTATAACAGCTGCCCCTATTTAAGTTTCTTTGTCCGGAGAATCACAAGACGAAGTCTTTGTTTGACGAGGCGAAGATACTTAAATATCAGACATGACGCTATTTTGGACCTAAAAATATGCTTTCACATTTTCAAACACTATGAATTCCATGCAACACTTCATTAATGAATGCAAGACAATCGAACCGGAATCTACGGGTTGTGTCACACCACCAAGGGATTTATAGACATCAAGGTAGAAAGAACGTGCAACAAATAGACAGGTACAAGTTGTTCTTTGGATCGAACTTGCTATTTGAAAATTTGAGATTGAGTTGAATTAAAATTTGAGATTGGAAAAGAATTGAGAATTGAGATTGGATTGAAAGTGGAGATTGAATTGAATTGACAGTTGAAATTGAATTGAATTGACAGTGGAAATTGAATTGAATTGACAGTTGAAATTGAATTGAATTGAAATTGAGGTTTGGAAATGAATTGAAAGTTGAGATTGGAAATGCAAAATGTATGTATGGTATAACAAGATCATTAAATGTATGAGCACACAAAATGCATGATTATGCATGTATGAATGCTTGGAAATGCATGATTGGGGTTTGTAGTTTGAACAGAGAAGTTTCGCAGAGACAGACAAAACATTGGAAGATTGGGCACGTAGTGACTTGAGCTACAACATACGCACTCGGCTATCTTCAAAGGGGATGACGTCGTTGAAAAACATATCAAAACCATAACTGAGAGAACCTGATCACATCATATTTGCAACGGTACATGCTTTTTGGGGGAAGCCATTTGATCAAAATCTTGGTAGAAGTCGCAAGCTGGATAAACTTTGAAAATTGCCCCTGAAAATTCTTCGAACAAACTCGGGCAGAAGTCGCCATTTCTCAGGAATTAGTAATGGATATACATTGGATGTTTCACATGGAAGTCCTTTAGACAAGGCTTTGGCAGAGGTCGCCAGTCCTCCAGAACCAGCATTGGATAGACTTTGAATGTCGCACCTGTGGTCAATGCTTTCATTTTCATTTTCATTTTTCATTCTTTCATTTTTCAATCCCATTTTTTCCTGAACCGCCCTTTCGGGTTTTCGATTCACCGGGAATAAATTCTTTTCATTGCCGCATTTTTGCCTGAATTGCCTTCATAGATTGTCAATCAGCGGGGTGCTCATTTTTGCCTAAGCCGCCCTTTCGGGTTTTCAACTTAGCGAGCTTTTTATTTGCATTTTTTTTACTTTCATTCTGTTTTTTCATTCTTGCCATTGACCACAGTTTGTCCTGGAGAGATTGTATGTTCATATTGCATGTTGAGATGGATGTTGATGCATGTTTCACCTGTTCATAAGTTCAAAGATAGTGCATGTTTGTTGTTTGCATAAAAAGTTTTTTTTTTTTTTTGAAAAAAGATTTTTTGAAATTTTGCTTTAAGTATTAGCATCACAAATAGAAGAAATTTTGCAAGTAGAAGAAGTGAGAGTTCCAAATAAATGGGCACAGGCTCAAATGGATGTAGAAGAGTGGTAACCGGCCGAGGGCGCAGCTCCACAGATCTAAAAAGTTTGGAAGATGGTAATCATATTTGAAAGGATACATTGAACACAATAACATTGTTCTCACTGGCAACTTTGAATTCCTTTGTTCGAATGCTTGAATGGTAGACACTCCCGGATTGCAGATGCTTTGAAACACAGATGTTTTGGAGTTGTAAGTACGATGAACTGGAGATGCTTTGAATTTACAGATACATTGAACCACAGAGACTTTGCATTGGAGATGTCTTGAATTTGATACGCCTTGCATAGCAGAGACTTTATATTAGAGGTATTCCGAACTGGAGTCCTCTGATAGATGACGTTTTGAATCGGGGTCCTTAGATAGCTGAGATGCCCCAAGTGAGTCGTGACTGACTGATACAGTTACTTGTCTTTTCGTTTCAATCTCATTTTTGCATGAACCGCCCTTTCGGGTTTTCGGCTCATCGAGACGCTCATTCTTGCCTGAGTTGCGTACAATCTCAGCGAGCTTTTTCATATTCATTTTTTGTCCCTAGTTTTTGCCTGGATCGCCCTTGCTGGTTTTCGATCCACCGGGAAGCGCATTTTTGCCTAGGCCGCCCTTTCGGGTTTTCGACCTACCACGCTGTTCTTTTCATATATCTAGACAAAGTATTTCTTAACTGCATCAGTGTTCACAGGATGAGGAAGTTCAACATCATTCATGATTGTAAGAGTCATTGCACCACTGGAGAAAAACATCTTGACAATACATGGGCCTTCATAGCTCAGCATTCACTTGCCCCTGGAGTGGGCTTGAAAATATAAGACCATACTTGAACATGAGATCTCTTTCTTGAAAAGCACCGGGGTGGACTTTCTTGTCGAAAGTTTGATCCATCCTCCTCTTGATATAGTTGACCATGGCACAAAGCATTAACATTCAAATCCAGCAGATCACATTTGTTTGAGCATCATTTAAACACAGACAAACTCGATTTCCATGAGAATTTTCACTGACATGATCATGATTTCCACCGGGAGTACTGATTCCATTCCATATACCAGAGATAAAAGGATTGCCTCAGGTGAATCTTGTCGGACCCGATGCAGTTGCTTTGTCATAAATCCTTAATTTTTGCATAGATCGCCCTTGCGGGTCTTCGATCTATCAGGATACACTTTTTGTGTCTCTAACTTTTGCATGGATTGCTTTAGTCCATCGAGACGCTCTTTTTTGCCCAAGCCACCTTTTAGGTGTGTGACTTGTCGAGCTTTTTGAAAAAAAAAATTGATTTTTCTTTCTCTTTTTTTTTTTTTTTGACAAAGCGTTCATTGATTGCATTGGGGTTCATAGACATGCGAACCTGTCACTATCATTTGGAACTAGGCATCCCTTTGCCCTTGTTGATGTGTATTGAAGTACGATATCCATGCCAGGCTAGTGGTAGCTCCCTGAATCAGTTTTTTGTAAGCAAATGTCCCTGCGGGACAATCTTCTTGATGCTCATATTTGCAGCTCAGATGACTAGAATGTTCTAGTGGACGAGAGGTCTTATTGGAAAACTTCTCATCTCCAGCTCCTTCAGCTTCGAACATAGGAACTCAAAGTCGAGAGAGAGCACAGTGTTACAGTGTTCAATGGGTTTATCAATGCATGCTTTGATTTTGAATAGAAATTATGATTATGCAGGTATTCAGAAATGATCAAAGTGAAGTAAAAAAAATTTACGGTTTTTTGGTATTACCATTCTTTCCAAAGAAAGCAATAAGTAAAAAAAACAAAGCCGCGATAGAAACGACTTTTTATTAGTGATGCAAACACATGAAGCAAAGTGCCCTAAATAAGTTCACTTTCGTCTTCGGGCGAGACGAAAGGTTTTTTTATTTTTGAAAAATAGCAAACAAACACAATTATCAAACAAACAACCAGTAGAAAACATCAACAAAACATCTCAGTTGCGGCTGAATATCCCATGTATCAGCAGTAGGCGCCATGCCCCTGGTTCCAAATTGACTTCCACATATGGACAGAAAGATGTTATCCTCAATCAATTTCTGGACTTCCATTTTCATAGAAAAAACAATGCTCGAGCTCAAGGCTTCGTGCCCCTTGGTGCAAGGTGTAGTAATGGTCGTGTCTTGCCAACAACAGGTGCATGATTTGAAAGAGAATTGTCTCGGACATTAGAAGTATTATTTTCAAAAGTTAACTCTCCCTTGTCTATCAGCTTCTTAACAATATACCTCAGAGCATAGCATCCTTAAACATCATGGCCCCTAGCACCTTGGTGAAAAACACACCTGAGATCGGTACGGAATTCGGGATGCATAGGATTGGGTGGAGGTTTGCCCTTCCTAGTCTGACAATGCCCTTTAGCAATAAGAAATGGGAGCAGTGTAGCATATTGCATTGGTATAGGAGGAAAGATTTGCTTAGGTTGGGGACCCTGATGTTGTTGTTGAGGTTGTTGAGATTGTTGGAGATTCTGTTGTCCTCGATGCTGGTAAAGTTGAAACTGGGTCTGATAACTGGGACTTTGAGCAACTTTGATTACAGGTGTAACAGTAGCAACATGTTTCTGAGCATCATGGAAGACAGGTATCACAGTTGCAGTAGATTGATGACCCAGGTTTTGGGCAACCTTGATAATAGGTATAACAGTAGCAGCATTGAAGTTCACCATACTCGCTCTTTGTTCTTTCTCTTCAGGACCATCAGTGGGATCACTTCTTCTGACCAGGTGCGTAGGCATTGGAACCTCAGAGACATGGGGAAGAGGTACTTCATCAAGACCATAGAGCACAGGCATATGTTGGGGAGTATTGGCAACCTTCGTCAGAATCGGAACAGTAACATCAGGTATTTGAGCTTGAAAGTTGGCTGGTTATGAGAGTGTCGGCTGACCCTGTGCGGCTACCAATATTGTCACCAAGGCGCTTAACCTCTCCACCTCCCCACGGAGTGTTGTTACTTCTTCGCGAAGCTCTTGGATTTCTTGTTCAAATGGACTCATTCTGATTTCTTGTTTAGCCCGAGCGTTTTGCAGTTGTAGCTTGACTTTAGGCGGCAGAGACGACCCTTTTGTAGGAAAGAGAACACGTGAGACACGGACGAGAAACTATGAATGTAAAATGATGCATGATATGTACAGATGCATATGCAAAAGACTCTTTGTGTTATCGAAGGGTTTTAGACAAATTAGAGCTTTTGTAAACATTATTAGGAATAAAAAAGTTCCGGATTGTAGTTGATTCCACCCCAGGTACCAAGAAGAGGTACATTAAGAAACTTTCCACCACCGAAGATAATTTCCTTGATCTTAGCTGCAGGAGTAAGCCAAACCACTTCATTAGGGGTAATAGCCATGATTCTTTGTGAAATACTCCAATTCTCCGGATTATCATGGAAAGGCTTCGGAAGGTGTGAAATAAACCACCTATAGAGGAGAGGTACACAGCAGAGAATATATCCACGACCTTTGCCGGATTGATCGTGAATAGCATGGTATGTGTCAGCTAACAAAGTAGGAACTGGATTCTTGGAGCGGAAGATCATAATAGCATTCATATCCACGAAGTTATCAAGATTTGGAAAGAGTATTAGCCCATAGATGAGTAGTGCAAGAATAGCCTCAAGAGTGTCCTGACATGTGGTTTTAAGGTTGGCTTTCTCAAGTAGATACTTTGAAGTGAACCCTCGGATGCGAGCCTTAGTGACAAGATTCTTGGAAACATCGGAGGTCTTGAGATAGAGATCCTTAGCAATAACCAATGAAGTAGGAGGATGCTCAAGACCCGTGAAAGGTACCCCCTTAGCAATAGATAGATCCATCAAGCAAGAATAAGCCTCGAGTGTGGGCACTAACTGAAAGTCGAGGAAAGTGAAGCACCGATAGTCCCGATCATAGAATTGCACTAGAGTGTGCACAAGCTTCTCATCCACATTAGTCCGGAGAAGAGTAAGTAAGTCCCCATAACGATGACGGAAACCAGTTGGATCCTTGATCTTGAGTGTCAAATCTCTCAAACTAGCCAAATCCGCTTCCTTGAACTTGTAGGACTTAGTCTTCCCCATTCCTACAATGTTTACAAATTCAATTTGTCTAAGCCCTTCGATAAATGCATGGAAAAAGATTTATGCATGTATGCATGTATGTATGCATGTATGCATGTATGTTCACTTTCAAGTACGGAGAAAACATGGAGGGTTAAGATTCAAAGTCAAGGAGTCATGGGTTGACACGACGTCCGGTGAAACTAGGGCTTTGGATAATAGTAACCGGGTTCTAAAAAGTTCCCAAGTTGCAACCTCTCCGACGTATATCATGGTGTCACGAGACAAACACTCGCTCCACGATTATCCGTAAGAAGGTCTAACTTGAGTGTAGTATCGCGTGACAACTAAAACTCGAGACAACACCCGGTTTAGCCTCCGCACTACATCCTAGAAAATGGTCATGGATGGGTTTGGTAATCTATGGTTCATAGCGTCATAGAACAATTAGAAGCAAAGTGCCTAAACGCGACAACACGCGCCAACAACATCACACCCAAAATGCCTCAGCTATGTGGGATTGATCGCATAATCCAATACACGAGGCAAACCCCCGGATTGAATTGTCGACTATATCCCCCCTAAATCCTAAGTTCACTCAGCCCGGGTGTAGGGCTTTGATATTCTCACCCCCACACGTGTGCAAGAAAGTAAACATTTATTCACATAAGAAAGCAAGTAAAAGAAACAAGTAAAAATACAAGCGCAAGCGTAAAAATAAAGACTAGGCGTAACTCTCGAATCTCCCAGTGAAGTCGCCAGTTGTTTTATCTTAGTTTTCGGGTGTCAAACATTGATTACGTTGAACCTTTTTAACCGGTGATATCTCATTTTTTCTTGGGAAGGGAAAAAATAAGCAAAACCCTTGAGAATCGAGGTCCGGGAGTTGTTTTCGCTACGGGAAGGTGTTAGGCACCCATAACGACTATAGTATCCTATAGGAACTGTCTTTACTTTCTACGCGCGTGCTTTATTTTTAAATGCTATTTGAAAGTATTATTTGTACCTAAAGGTTTTCTAAATGAAGAATTGGAGGGAGAAGAAAGTGTTTGGATTTTTATTTTATTTGAATTGAAGGAATTTTGATTCCTTGCCTACGTACCCTTTTAAGGGATCAAATCCACCGTAGTTCTCATCCAAAAAATGTTTTTGTTTTTGTTGGTTGATTTTAAGTTTGAAAATTGGAATTTCGAAGAAAGGAGATTGAGAGGCCTTAAAGGCATGAGACTTTAAGAAAAAGTGAGGTTTGATTAGTGATTTTGGAAAAAAAAGTCAAGTAAGATTAAGATTCATTGAAATTTTGATTAAGAAAATAAAAGAGAAAATCAATGGGGTTTTGGACCCCAAGGTTTATTAAGAAAATCACTTGAGTGATGTTGTTCATGTTTTTTGGAAAAGAGAGTTTTTTCTAAGTTTCAAAGTTCCTAGACATACATCTAAATCATTCAATCCTAAACATACATCTAAACATGCATATCCTAGCCATACATCTAAAATATCTATGTGATGTGTGTGCATGTGTCGGTGCTTGTGTCGGTGTACATCATTAGAGTCCATTGTCTGTTACATCATTGGCCTAGATACATGCTATGGTCTTGCAAGAAAAGTAAATGGCATGAAAGTAATATTACAAGAACCCCTAGGTTTTTACATTCTAAGCCTTTGCATGAAAACTAAAGTGTATGATAATAAGGACTAAGAAATAAGGTGAAGGATGCAATGCTTATGGAATATATGAAACATGAAGCAAAAGGGGTTAGTAGCACATGTCAATATCAAGAAACAAAAGCAAGTAGAAATTAGTATAACAAAAGTAAAGAAATTACCATAAAAACATAGGAAAAATGATGCAAAATATAGCTAAAATCCTACCACACAATGCAAGGTTCACATGACTTATAATCCTCACATTTCAACACATTTTAAAGACATGAACTCAGATTTTAAAATGGGGGTCAAAGGGATGTGATAGACCATATGCATTTTAATAGTGAATTTAAGCATATTTTACATTATTTATTCACAAACAAATCTTGCAAAGCAAGCAACTAGGCACAATACACACACATACAGCAAAAACACATTCAAACAGCAGCAAAACCTTCACAAAATCATATGTCATGAATCAAGAACATCCATCAAGAATTGGAATTAAAATCATACAATTTCCATAGGTTTTTTACATAAAGTTTCACAATTAAAGCAAGAAAACACCATACTATTTCTTTATCAATTTTCCAACACAACGAATATCATAAGAGGATTACAAAAAATAAAGAAACATGTAGGAATTTTTATAGAATTTTTCAAGACGTTATAGGCATAGCAGGGGTGCAGACAACAGCGCTGGGGGGTTCAAACAGTAACAGAAATAACAAGAAACAAACAGAACACAAACACAGTTGGGCTTAAGAGCAAATTCAGTGGGCAAGGCAAATGGATCAAGAACTGGATCAAAGCAGATGGACCGGTTCAGGAATGGGTCGGTTCGACCGAACCGGTCCAACAAGGGTAACATAAAACCAATTTGGTAAAGTGGTAAAGCTTCTTCTTCTCAAAACTCAGCAGCATCGCTGCTCTTTCCTTCTTCCTCCATTCATTTTTCAATTCAGATTTTCAAACAAAAGCTTCAATTCTTCTAGATCTAGCACACATTAAATGGAAAAAAAGGAAGGGAAACTACCTCAACTTCTTCTTCACTTCGAATCCGGCTTGGTTGAAGCGTGTTTGATGCTACAACTTCGATTCCGTTCTTCTTCTTCTTTGAATTGAGTTAGCTTCTTGTTCGTACTCGATTTCCTTCTCAAATCTTCACTATTTCGAAGCCGTTACGAGCTTCATGACTTGCATCTTTCACGTTTCTTGCACTTCCGTTTCTTTTCCTCCTCTTGAACTCGGTTTCAACTTCTTTGCTTCTACCTGAACTCACAGCTTTGTGATGGCTCCGAAATGAATGAATGATGACTAATTCAGTGTTGTGTTTGTGTGAGATTTGGAATTGTTTGTTCTTCACGGTTGCGATGATGATTGTGTACGAAATGGCATGTGTATGACTCGGTTTAGTGTTGTGGAAGCTTGGATGTTTTGAATTTGAAAATGTAATGGATTGATGGAGGTTTGTGAGATTCGGGTTTGAAGATGTTGTTGTTAAAAGTTGAATCTAAAAAAGGAAGATGAAGATTGTGATTCGAGTTTATGACATTGAAGGTGGTTATGGTGGAGATGTGGTGGTTTATGGAGGTTGAAGTGATGAATGTGGTGGTTTATGGTTGTTGGAGGTGGTTATGGAGGTTTGTTATGGTGGAGATGGATGATGAGAAAGTTTGTTATGGTGGAGGAAGTGGTGGTGGGGAAGTTGGTTACGGTGGTTTGTTAGAGGTTGTTGAAGATGAGAGAAAAATGGGAGAGAAAATAATTAAAAAAATGATTTTTGGAATTTTGGGAATTTTTTGTGTATTTGTGAAAATAATTAGTGTGTTTTGACCTTGACCATGACTCATCTATTTATAGGTGATGAATGGGATTGATGGACCAATGAAACAATGCCATGTGTACTTGAATTTAACAAACCTTGACTTTGACTCTAACAAACTTGAAAAAGGATTAAAATGCAAATAACAAAAGTACAAGGACCAAAATGAAAATTAAAACTAAAATTGAATTGAAAAAGTAAATTGAAAATTAACGTAAAGCAAGACGATTAAAAGCAACAAAGCAGATTAAAATGAATCACAAATTTTATGTGAAATGACCAAAATGCCCCCTAGGGACTAAAATGACTCAAAATGAATCCGATGTAATTTTAAAATGGTTTTTATAACAGGGAATTAAAGCAAGAATTTATACAGGCAAATTAAAAGACTCAGAGACAATTTTTTAGGGATTAAAAGGAATTTTATCACAGGAAATGACTAAAATGCCCCTAGGGGCTAAACTGACTCAAAACGACTTCAAATGCAATTTTTGAAAATGGATTTTAACATGGAATTAAACAAAAATTCATTCAAACCAATTGAAAGGACTCAGGGACAACTTTTCAAAGATTGAAAGAAATTTTAACATAGGAAATGACTAAAATGCCCCTAGGGGCTAAACTGACTCAAAATGACTTCAAATGTGATTTTTGAAATGGATTTTGACATGAGATTGAAACAAGGACTTATACCAATCAAGTGAAAAGACACAAACAATTTTCAAGGACTAAAATGAATTTGAATGCAGGAAATGACTAAAATACCCTTTTTCATGAATTTTGCAAATAACATTGAAACAAGACGCAGAGAAAGATGCAATTGATCAAAGACAATTCAAATGACTTGAAATGCAAGAAAAATGTTTTTGGATGACTGGAAATGCAAGAAAACATAGACAAATACACAGTTGAAAAGATTTTCAGACATAGACAGTAGAATTATGCAAATACAGCAGCGTAAAATATCAGAGTAAACAGTAACAAATAGGCAATCTTTCAAAGGTCCAAAGACACATATCAGAGATAGAAAACATCTTGAGAAAATATTTTTAGGTCCAAAATTAGGGTATAACAGCTGCCCCTATTTAAGTTTCTTTGTCCGGAGAATCACAAGACGAAGTCTTTGTTTGACGAGACGAAGATACTTAAATATCAGACATGACGCTATTTTGGACCTAAAAATATGCTTTCACATTTTCAAACACTATGAATGCCATCCAACACTTCATTAATGAATGCAAGACAATCGAACCGGAATCTACGGGCTGTGTCACACCACCAAGGGATTTATAGACATCAAGGTAGAAAGAACGGGCAACAAATAGACAGGTACAAGCTGTTCTTTGGATCGAACTTGCTACTTGACCGGGAATACAAACAAAAGACAGGTAGATACAAGTTGTTCTTTGGATCGAACTTGCTACTTGATTGAAAACACAAACAGATAGGCAGGTATAAGCTGTTCTTTGGATCAAACTTGCCACTTGATCTGGAGACATAGACACAAGGCTCATACAAGCTGTTATTTGGATCGAACTTGCTGCTTGACTGGGAATAGAAATACAAGATAGGTACAAGCTGTTCTTTGGATCGAACTTGCTACTTGACCGGAAACATAGACATATAAGCAGATACAAGCTGTTCTTCGGATTGAACTTGCCGCTTGATTGATGATACAAACAGATAGACAGGTACAAACTGTTCTTTGGATCGAACTTGCTGTTTGACCTAGAAATATAGATAAAAGACTGATACAAGCTGTTCTTTGGATCGAACTTGCGGCTTGATCAGTATCACAACATGTAGGTTGGTGCAAACTGTTCTTTGGATCGAACTTGCTGTTTGACCTAGAAATATAGACAAAAGACTGATACAAGCTGTTCTTTGGATCGAACTTGCCGCTTGATCAGTATCACAACATGTAGGTTGGTGCAAACTGTTCTTTGGATCGAACTTGCTGTTTGACCTAGAAATATAGACAATAGACTGATACAAGCTGTTCTTTGGATCGAACTTGCTACTTGACCGGAAACATAGACATATAAGCAGATACAAGCTGTTCTTCGGATTGAACTTGCCGCTTGATTGATGATACAAACAGATAGACAGGTACAAACTGTTCTTTGGATCGAACTTGCTGTTTGACCTAGAAATATAGATAAAAGACTGATACAAGCTGTTCTTTGGATCGAACTTGCGGCTTGATCAGTATCACAACATGTAGGTTGGTGCAAACTGTTCTTTGGATCGAACTTGCTGTTTGACCTAGAAATATAGATAAAAGACTGATACAAGCTGTTCTTTGGATCGAACTTGCGGCTTGATCAGTATCACAACATGTAGGTTGGTGCAAACTGTTCTTTGGATCGAACTTGTCGTTTGACCGATAACAAAATATAAACCGGGTACAACTTTTCAAACTTTTCTTTACCCTACATGTTGAAAAGTATCAACTTTTCAAACTTTTCTTTACCCTTTTCAATTACAATCCAACCCTTATAAATACCAACTACAAAAGCTTTTCTCTCACTTTCCACTCTTGAAACTTCCCAAAACTACCGTTATTCTCAAACAATTTTTCTGAAAGCCTAAACTTAGAAATTACCTTGTTCTGCAAAGATGAAATTCACTAAGGCTACCACTTCAAAAGCCTCAAATGTACCTTCACAAAACGAGTCATCCTCTCACCAAGATGTATCTTCACATTCTAGTGACAAAACCCACCTCAGATCGTAGAATCTCACTTTCAAAACGAACAAACCCTTACCAAATTCGAAGATAACGTTGCAAATAGGGCCTTTCATCTTGAAAAAGGTGTGGATCTCTGATGAGTCAATAATTAGTTATTTTTATATAATATTTAGTTTCGTTTAATTTAGATTTAAGTTTATTTTATTTTAGTATTATTTCCTTTTTGAGCTATTTTACTTGAATTGCATATTATTATATTTCAGGAACGAATATTTGATATATTGAGCCTTGGAGCAAAAGAAAGAGGATTAGGAGCTGATTCGGGTGAGAAATACGAAGATTGAAGACGAAAATATCATTCCCCAAAGTCAGAAGCTTGGCATGGGCTGTGCCAACAATTGGCACAACCGTGCCACCCTCCAGAGCCACTTTTGCTGCTTTTACTTCATGTGCAAGCTACCTGTTTTGACCGAAAAGCCCGTGGTTTCTTGTGGAACATTCTACTAAATAGTTGCTTAGGTTTTAAGTCGACAATAAGACTATAAATAGAGTAGCCATCTATCATTAACATTCATCTTTTGTTCTTGGAATAAAAGTTCACCTTTATTTTATTGTTATTTACTTTTATGTTTTGCTTCTTCTTCTTCTCTTCTATGTCTACAATGAACGTTAGTGAGTAGATTCTTCTTGTCTTGGGATTGTTGGATAAGTCTAATGACGTAATCCTAATCAAACCAAACCATAAACCCTAGTTTTATATACATCTACTTTCTAATCTAATTTTACCGTTTTTATAATGAATTAGCAATTACTAAGCTAGGAAGCAAACACGGAGGGATTAGCAATCGTTAAGTCATCATCACAAATATTAGGCGAAGGATCGAGATATGAAGTTTTAATATTGGAACAAGTAAAATTAGACAAAGGTTGTGAAACATGAGAATAGTCTAGTGAAAATCATATCATGGTTCGTAGACATATTATTCAAGAGGTGAAAGATCATAGGAATGATTATGTGCGGGTATTTGAGAGTGAGGATCGTTTTAACTATGTAACACCCTAAACCCTTAATGCGAAAAATCATGCAAATAATTCAATTATTCAAAAGAGTTTAGATGCTACATCTTCAATTATCTCAAAACATGCATAACTATGTTATCAAAAGCTCGCAGCGGAAAAACATAATACAAGGTATCTCAACAACATGAAACAAATCTCAACATCCATGTCTCAGGTCTCATAATACATCACCAAATAAAATTTCAAATCTCATACATAAATGAGCAACAAGTCTCAGTAAGATGTAAATAAATAGCATAAGTCTGACACCCTTATCAGAGGCCTAAACTAAACCCCAAGGATAAGAAAAAGAGGTAGCTCCAAATCTAGTCCTCAAGCAACTCACAAGCAATAAGAGAATCAGTCCTGCACGCCGTCTACCCTTTGATACAAATAGGCAGGTGGTCAACCAAACGACCATTGAGGGTCATATTATATTCCACATAATAAACGTATAATCAAATAAATGCAAAACGACACATTCATTTTTCAATGTTCAATAAATAACTCATAATCAAATACAACAATGTTGAATCATTACATCAACAATATTCTTCAAGTATACTAGCAATAATCAAGTAACATATACGAGTTCACGTTTTCACATTTTCACAATATTCACCAAATTTCGCCAATACACATAATCACCAAATCACATAGTCAAGTATGACACATTTGACAAATCTCAAGTGCATGCAATATTCTAGACACCTCTACATGCATGTGGTACCAAGTTTTGAAATCAGAGATAATTTTACTCTTACGGATTTCGTTCTTCACCATAACCAAAGTCATTCCTTACAGAAAGCGTTCTTCATTAATGACTCGATATGACTATGAATGCATGGACTTTCACGTAAAGACTCAACAATGCACAAATCACCAATTCTATATTATATAATTTTCACCATCATATAATATCTTCACCATATTCATCACTGCATTATCAAGTATTTACATCCATACAATCAACAAGCCATAATCAACAAAAGAGTCATCACCAAAGTCATCATCAACATTTATCACCATAAGGAAAACAATTATCATTTCACAAACACAATTCACAAATAGACGACAAATCACCAATCATGACAGCCCACATAATGTACACCAATCAAACATTGATTCATTCTTATTTCATCATATTATCATGAGTACAAAGCCATTTGAAAATTATCAAGTCATAATTTCCCATTTTGACAAAGTTCGTCTATTTTCAAAAAGTCACTTATTTTGACAATTCTTCACAAAAAATCAAAGTCTTGTGTTCATATAAATCCTACTTGGTTATTCTAAGTTCATTGTTACAGAAAACAAGTCATAGCCTCATCATTTCGTTTGAGAAAACCAAGTTTCGTAAATTTAAAGTTCATGTGCATTTGTCACTCAAAGTTCATCTCAAAATCATAACACCAATTTAATCCAAATCAAAAGATGTTCCAGTAGCTTTATCAGTTAAAACGACATTTAAACACATCAAAAGAAACACTTTGTGATGTTCAGAAACAACCCCAACTACCTGGAACGCCCAAAACTATAGGTTCTGTTCTTCCCAACTCACCATAGCGCACAGGCTCTCGCCCGGCGAGCCTGATCTCACAAAAAATTATCCCCAAAACCCCAATTTTGATCCCAATTGATCCAAAAACGTTCCATAAACTTCACCAATAGTTCACATACATTAAAATGACATTAAAGTGAATCAAAACATGAGTTCATAACATCAATTCACCAAGTTTTCATCATCACACTCATTTTTCACCAAAAATACCAAAACTCCACAATTCAATTCAAACTTCAGAATTATCATCGTCTAGTTCATGAATTAATCAATAATCAACAACAACATCATCATTTTCACCTTTTTAAGCTAAAACTGCAAAGTAATCGCTTCAACAGATAACAACAATGAAATGTAAGCATCAACAACAAGGTTATAAAAATTTTCATATACCCAAAATTACCGCTTAATTATGAGCACGAAAATTAACATCCAAAATCATCAAAATCATAATTCTTTCAAAACAAATATGAGCCATAAGTGAAAAAGAAGATTATAGCTTATTAACTAGAGCAAGCATATCCCCCTTACCTTGTTTCTTCAAAAGCTAAGTTAATCTCCAAGAATCTTCACCCACTCCAATGAATACTAGCTTTCTCTTCACTTTTCTTCAAATGGGTTCTTCCTCTTTCTCTTGTATTCTTCTATTCTCTCTCAATTCTCTCTAGCCTCTCTATTGAGTGAAAGTGTGAAATGAGCTAACCCTAATTTCCTCTCATGAGTTATCTATATATACCTCAATAATGGGCTAGGTTACTACAATTCATAATGAGCCTCAAAACTCTTACCACTTAACTTTAAAAAGTTACTACTCACTTAACTCTTAAAACATCTCATTAATTAACAACTCAAAATAATTACCACTGGTTACTTCTAACTTAACAAATTAACTATTCTCACTAAAACACTAAAATAATCTCCATTCTAAAATTACTAATTTACCCTTGCTTCTCAAATGATCAAAATACCCAAAATCTTAAAATGACTAAAATACCCTTCTCACCTAAAAATTCACTAATCCCATGTCAAACACACTAACAAGCAATTAAACACATATAATAAATAAATAAAATAATCCTAGCAAAAAAAATCGTTATTACAAACTGTAACACCCTAAACTCTAAAAACGATAAATTACGCTAATGATACAATCATATAAAGAATTTAGATGTTACTTCTTTAATAATTCACCACACTTTGGCAACTTAGCAAACAACTTCTCCTTTAAAGTGTTCAACACAACCCTCAAATGCTCCAAAGGCAGGCACGCCAAATCCAATTCAAGATCCACATTACCAAAATTAGCATGATACTTAGCACAAACCACAACCACAGACAACTGAGCCTTTGCATCCAAAGATACATCCCCTTGCTGGATCCAACACAGCTGAAGCATCCTGCTTCTCCCCCACTACGCTCAAACACACCTAAAATAACGAAACAACACAACAAGTACCGACAATACTTCTATACATGTCGCATACAAACAGGAAAAATCACCCAATTTTGGTCCGGACAAGACCGGCATGCCTCTGATACCAACTTGTAACACCACAAACTCTAAAAGCGATAAATTACGCTAATGATACAATCATATAAAGAATTTAGATGTTATTTCTTCAAAAATTCACCAGACATGCATACTAAATTTTCACAAACATCACAGCGGAATAAAAACATCATTACATCAACATCTAAATAAAACATCTCAATAGTTTCATTAATAATAAAATAATTTTCCAAGTAGCCATGTCAACATGCTACACATATCATCATCAATACATAGTCTAAAAAATCTCAAACACTCATAATATAGGTAAACATCAAAGACCGACACCTAATCAGAGCCCTAGAGACTAAGACACCAAAAGTAGTAAACGAGGTAGCATCCAAGCTATCCTAAAGCAACTCACCAAAAGCAAATTATTCATGCACATCATCTACCCATTCATAAGAATAAGGCAGATGGTCAACCAAACGACCACTGGGGGTTAATTCACATCTCATAATTAAAGTATAATCAAACATATGCATTCAAGGATTCATGCATAGCACATATACCTACTCAACATTCATAGAATACTAATTCCACATGGATATTATCTTCATTTCAATACAGATAATGTTATCATTTTTCTATCATAGCATATCAAGCATATTCGTTCTTTAATCAAAGCATCAACAAAATCTTATCGCTTATCAACATCAATTGACATAAGATTTTCTTCCCTCATTCCCTATCTACTCAATCCTTAAACTACACCAAATTTATCATTTAGAAAGTATAAGCATACATGCAACTTTACTCATTTTACATAAAGCACATACTTTACCTAATGTATACAATTAATCTAATTCACATCAATCATATGGATCATATAAGCTATTGCCTAATCAACTCACACATTCATCATTTCAAAGTATAGGCAAAGAAACCACAAAATTAAAGAAATCATCAAATCGCATACATAAAATTCACACTTCATTATTTTCACCAAAATAAACATCAACAATTAAAATCACCAAGTGTACAAGTATCACCAAGAATAAAAAAACATCATGTACACATATTCACACAATTCACATATTTCATCAATTACATGAATCACCAAGTTTCACCAATGCACATAATCACCAAGCACATATTAAAATGATTCACATAATTCACCAATGCAAATATTCACATAGACTCAGATGTATGCAATGCGCCTAGACACGACTCTATATGCATGTGGTACCGGTCATCGTCAAGGTCGTCACCTCAAGATACAAAAGTATCATAGTCATCATCATTTTGAATACAAAGTATTCAGTCATCTTCTTTGGATATAAATATCCTAGTAATCTTCATTGGATATAAATATACTAAAAATTATAATGCATGACTCCCAATGCACAGGTTCAACAACAAATTCATCATCATTTTCGTCTTCATTTTTCATACATGCATTCAACATCAATATCGTCATCATTTTTGCATGTAATAATTCAACAACATAATTCATCACCAACATAATCAACACCTAAACAGAATCATGTTTATCACCAAACATTCATCAAATAGTCATCACCAAAAAGATACACCTTCACCTCATAATTCACATGTCATATTCGACAAAAGTCAACACTAAACTATCAGTTTAAAATCACCGAAGAATCATCATCAACGACTATCATTAACAATAATCAACTCAAGAATGAACAAATTCGAAGTCACATTTTGCACCCAAGACAAACCATTATCCAAATCTTTACATTCAATATATTAGACACCCAATCATAATCAATTTATCCACATTCTATCATACTAACATGAATTTAAAGTCTCCTACAAGTTATTCAACCATAAGGTATTAATTTGACAAAGTTCGTCTAAGTTTATGAAAACTAGCATTTTCCGAGTATCCCACCAAAATCAAAATAACCAAGACTTAACACCTCAACTGAGTATATACACAATTCACATATGCGTGCAGTAGGATATACATATACATTTCATAGGCCAATCCCGATAAACTCCAAAATTCGCCTAAGTTCATCTCATAATTAATCCTTTCAATTTCAAACAATGCAAGACCTCATTAAACCTTTTATACAAAGTTATTTCTTTCATAAAAACACCCCTTGATGGTTAGGATAAAGTCCCTACACTTAGGAATAAGTTTGGAAGCATTTAGAACGAAGAAAAATGTGTTTCGAAGGTTTAGAACAGGGCGTAATCGATTACAGAAAAGGCCCAATTGATTACACATTTCAGCAAGCAAAATCTAGGGACAGAAGACTTGTGTAATCGATTACACATATGGTGCAATCGATTACACCAGTTCAGGATACATAAAAATTTGTTTTTCCAGCTTTTCAAGTGCGAATTTTCACTAAAAATCACTTTTGAACAACTTAATACAACTCCAAAACTTCCAAATCAATTCCAAACTTAATCAACCAACAACTTTTCACTAAAAATCACTTTTCAATAAACAACAACAACCTTCATCACAACAACACCATTAGAGATACCCAAGGCATGAATCTTCATCAACAACACAACACAACATCATTCAAAGCATAATTTTATGAATTCATCAACAGTTAACAACAACAATTTCATTCTTACCATTTTAATCAAAAATCATCAAAACAACTTATCAACAACAACAACCATGAGTTTTAAGCACATAACACATCAATTTCATGAAGTTTATCATACCCTTAAATTCACATGAATTAAGAGCACGAATTTCATCATCAAAATTCACAAAAGTCACAATTAACATAAAAGCAGCACTTAAACCCATAATTGAAAATAAGAGATTATATCTTAATTATGAAAAGGTAACCATCCCCCTTACCTCTAGCTTGGAAAATCTTTACTATGGCTTCACTTTAGCTCCCCCAAGTCTCTAGCCTCTTCCTTTCTTCAAGTTTTCCTTCTTTCTAACCCTTTCTCTATTCTTCACCTCTTTAGATCTATTTTCTCTTTCTCTCAAAATATCTGTGAAATGAGTAAATGAATATAAAGACCTAATTTTCTAACAAGTGTTGTGTTTATATAGTCACTTTTCAAATGGGCTTTGTTTCTAATTGTCTTAATGGACTCAATATTCTTAACAACTAATTCTCCAAAGTTACTACTCTCTTAAACCGTCAAATAACGAATAATTACCATCTCTAAATAATTAACCCAACTCACTAGTGACTTAGTAAAGATAATTACTCCCACTTAAAACACCAAAAATAACCATCTTAATAAAACGACTAATTTACCTTTGCTCACCAAATGACAAAAATACCCCTGAGTCTAAAAATGACTAAAATACTCTTCTATGCCAAAATCCACTAATCCTGAATTAAATACACACAAAGACAAATAGTCACACACAAGCACATATAAACACATATATAATAAATAATTAAAATAATTCTAGCGAAAAGCAGGCTACTACACAAACTACATCTTAAATGGCTTGCATTCTCCCGATAGTAGTAGTGGCATTGCACTTGTAGATAAGTGGTTGAAGTTTCTGGACATGGGTCACATCGTTGCAACTTATTACAATATGCCTGTAGTGGAGTTGACAAATCCCGAAATCTGAACTTTGGAAGCTTTTTTCCACTTAGAGGGGTGCCACCGCCTACGCAAACAACCTCATCATGTGTTTAGGCTTAATTCTCAATCATTTTGCTCATTTTTTTGAAAGATGGTTGTCCACTACATCCATCATCTACGAAGTGGAAGCTACACGAGCGAAGAGACATCATCATGAAAATTTTAGTATTTTGATCAACAAACTTGGTTCCAAGACCTCATGAACATTGAAAAAGGAGACAAATTGTCCCTACCGAAAAAAGAGTCAAACCAAGTCAATCCAATTTTGTGTGACGCTCCTAAAAAAGCAAAGGACGAATTTCAATTTATTGCAAAAAATAAAGATGATTCAATTTCACTTGATGTGATATGACTGATTTTTTGTCGGTGTTCATCCTTTTTCAAGTTGATATTACACCGACATTTTTTTTGTTGTCGATATTGAAACGCCAAATTTTTGTGCCCAATATATAACTAACATTATATGCCCAATAACCAAATTTATGTGATTGGTTATTAATGTTTCCGCATTTAATACAAATATATGTTTGTTTTATCAATAACCTACTTTACTTTTCATTTTATTTTATTTTATTTTATTCTGATATTTGATATTTCATAAAATTTAATGAAGTTAAACATGTCTGAAGATGCGCAGATTAAAGCTCATGTCCAATACTCTGCTTTCAAGAAGACGATTAGGATTTTTCTAACTCTAACCAACACTCTGGATGAGTTGAAGGCACAACTTAACAAATATTTTGTCTATCTTGGGGAAAATCATTTTACATGTCACGTATTTGTTCAGATGCCATGTGTAAACATGCGGGCAGTCGGGCAGATAAAGATGAAGACATGTGGAAAACGTTTTATTATCCTTGGGTTGTTCGTGACGATAGCGACATAGAATTTATATATATGTCGATGGTTGAAAATAATATCTTATATCTTTGTGTTCGATCCAACTACGTATGTCCAGAATTTCAATAGAGATTTCATGTAATATGTTGTTTTTTATACCTTATAATGCACTTTTATTGAAGTTCAAACATTCATGTAATTTTAACGTAATGCCGAAATGATTTAATCCTGGTCATGTGAAAGGTCATGCATTGTTCTTGTTTATGAGTGACTATAATTGGTGTATAGATTGTATTGTGTATCTTTGTGTTCGATCCAACTGCGTATGTCTAGAATTTCAATAGAGATTTCATGTAATATGTTGTTTTTTATACCTAATAATGCAATTTTATTGAAATCAAACATTCATGTAATTTTAACGTAATGCCGAAATGATTTAATCATGGTCATGTGAAAGGTCATGCATTGTTCTTGTTTATGGGTGACTATAATTGGTGTATAGATTATATTGTGTCTGCAATTGTTGTTTTAAATTACGGGTGATAAATAAATCATTATTTGGCTTGATTCTTAAAACAAAACATGTTGTCTGCATAAATGATCTCAACGACAGCTAACTACCGTTGTAAGATATCCGGCGGCAGCAAACTGTCATTGCAGAGTAACTGACGGCAGCTAACTGTCGTTGGGGTTATAATCATCATTTTATGATGTTTCTAAGCAAACTTTGAAGTGGGAAAAGCAATTTTCTAAAAAATTTGTGAAGGCAACGGTTACTTGCCGTTGGGATAGCGACAATTTACTACTACTGGTTCCGAACGATAGTTAACTACAACTGGAGTTAATTGAGGAATTTTACACTTGGATCGTAAGGTATGCTTGCAAGTTTACAATCAAATAATTATATTTCCTTATGATCTTCTCAACATAGTGAGATTGATCAAAAAAATTCTCTTTTCTGATTTGGTAATCTTGGAACCAAGAATTACTTCAACTTCGCCTAGGTCTTTCTTATCAATGTTAATGATTTCTCATAATTTATAGCATGAATCTTTGAACCAAATATGAGCAAGTCGTCTACATATGATCATGCAAATGTTGTTTCCTTTTAGTAAAAAATACATTTGTCACTTTCATTCACTTTATACTCAATCGATAGCATTAGAATGCCAAATTTTTCATGTCATTCCTCTGGAGTTTATTTTTGGACCATACAAAGAATTATCTAACTTACAGACCTTATTTTCTTGTCCATGAATCACAAAAACTCAGGTTGTTCCATATAGATATTTCTTCTTCTAGTTCACCGTTTAATGAGGCAACTTTCACATCCATTTGATGTACTATCAAAGTTAAGAACAACGGCTAAAGGTACTAGCACCCTTGTGGATAAGATTCTAATGACTGGTGACTAAGTGTCGAAGAAATCTATATTTTTTCTTTTTGCCTAAAACCTTTTTCTACAAGGTGAACCTTGTATTTAGCAACCGAACCATCAGGTTTTAGTTTCCTTTTCCAAAATCCAAATACAACCGATTGTTTGCAACCATGAGACAAGTCAACTAAGAGTCATGTTTTGTTTGACTCTAGAGAATCTATTTCATCGTTTATTGATTTTTTTTCAAATGTTAGCATCTAATGAAGACAAAGCTTCTTGAAGGCCAAATGGATCCTCTTCCAATATACAAACCATATAATTAGATTTATACTCTTTAACTATTCTTGCTTTCTTACCTCTTCGAGGTTCTATAACATATCGTACAACATTTTAATTATTTCTGATTACTGGAATGTGATCAGATATAGTGACCCACTAGCTCTTAGTTGTGCTCTCACTAGCACCCCTACTAGTGACCCCACTTTTATTTATTTAAAGGGGTATTTATTTACATAGATATCGACATCGTTTAATTCTGTACTCACTTTAACATTTGGGTCATAAAAGTACTCTTTACTCTTTCAATCTTTTTGTACTTGAAAAGAAATTAAAAAGTCAAAATGGTGGAACAATACATTGCAAAACATAGGGACTGAAGTTCGAACCCTATATTTCCTACTTATTGAACGTTATATTACTTGACTAAAATAATTAAAAAGTTATTTAAAATAGGGTTAATTAAGTAAATAGTCCCTATAAATATTCAGAATTTTGTTTTTAGTCCCTACAAAATAAAATCACACTTTTTAGTCCCTATAAAATTTTCCATCAATATTTTTAGTCCCTATAAAATTTTCCATCATCATTTTTAGTCCCTATAAAATTTTTCCATCATCATTTTTAGTCCCTAAAATGCTTAAGGAAATTGTCACAGGGACTAAAAAGTGTGATTTTATTTTGTAGGGACTAAAAACAAAACTGTGAATATTTATAGGGACTAAAAACTTAATTAACCCTTTAAAATATACTTTCTAACGTTATGTGTTCGATTCTCTATAAATGTTGAGAAATGATATTTTGACAACCACTTTTGGACAACTTTTGGACAACTTTCTCTCTCATACTCACATGATTCTCTTATTCTCTCTCTTCCTTTTTCTCTCTCCATTGTTTTTGACCAATAAGAAGAGAGAAAAACAAGGTTGTCAACAAAGTTGTCATCAAATGGATGTCAAAATATCATTACTCATAAATGTTTTATGAATCTTGATGTTTACATATGATGAAGCTTGTATCGACAACTCTTAAGATCCGACTTAACATTCTAAACTTTTCATTATGTAATAAGGTTACTTTTTAATTCAATCTTATGCGATAATTCATTACCAAAAAACAACTATTGCTAAAATTACTTGTTCAAAAAAAAAAACTATTGCTAAAATTAAAGCCCAAGCACCTAAAAGATCCCTGGTGCTGGTCTTAAACCAAAAAATATATAAAATAAAAATAGGAGCTATATTCCCTCAAAATAAAAATAAAAAACAGGAGCTATATATATTCACGGTCACTTTCTTCTTTAAGTTGCCACATTTTGTGTACGGTTTACACAGTCCACGTGTAGTAATCTAGCTTAAATTCTTCAAGCTTAGTTAACTTGCATTGGATATATATGTATAATAACTTAATTTGGCAACTAAAAAATGGTCAATATAAGTTAACTTAATTAGAATGCAAGACAAAATTTGAGTTAACTTATTAACTTGTCTAATTTGCAAGTTAAACGTGCAGTGTATAGAAGCTGGATTTAATTATGAGTTCTGCTTTGTTCAATGTTGTTAACATTTATGGCAATGCACTTTACTTATTCTAGTAGTTAGCAATATTTCTTAAGGTCATCCCGTGCAATTTGAACTATAATGGCCGGTCACGATGAAAAGTCTAAAATACCCTTTGAATTCCTGGATACATGAGGGAAATTAAATCCTTGCAATAGCACATTGATGCAGCTGTATATACTTGACTATTCAATGAAGATGGAATCATTAGTATAATATATAACTTTTTTTTGTGTGTTAACTCTCCCTATTTCAAGAAAAAGAGATCATTGTAATCGAGAGTTCGAATAAGAGGTAAGTAGAGTCTGGCAAAAAATTGTTTCATACAGGAATCAAATTCAGGTTCTTCTGAATAATTCGTCTTTAGTAGAACTTTATTAACCACTTGAGTCAAATTGTTTAGTTTGCACAGTATAAAATTTTATAATAATAAAAAAACTTTTGAAAAATGTTCATAGATGTAATATTTTATAAATTTTATTTAAAATTATGAGAATTTACCTTCAAACTCTTTCTATGTATGACAATAAGTTATGTTTGGATAAATAATTTAATTAGTAGCTTATATTTCATAAACAGTACTTAACATATAAGCTTTTATGAATAAGCTATTTATTATAACTTAATAAAATAAATCCAATACATTTCCATAATATGAGTTCTTTTTATAAGCTATACTAGAGAGTTTAAGAAAATAAGTGAATGAAACTAAAAAATTCTCATTTCAACTTATTTTCACAAGCTATCTAGTATATTAGCTTATAAAATTGTTTCATAAGTTCTCTTAATAGTGTCACAAATGCTTATTTCAGTAGATAAGCTCAAATAATCCAATATAGTGAGCCCGTGTACATTTATGGTAGAACTGTACTAGAAGAAATTAAATAGTTAGATGGACGAACGTGAGAGGTCCAATGTGACACCAAAAATCGCATGCACACTGGGATTTTTATGCATTCTTCTATAGTAAGTAGCTTATGCTTTTTAACTTTATTAGGGTCAAATAATAGAAAAAACTCTAAAATTAATTCCATTATACTCTTCCTCATGTGCATGCAAGCTCTCTCAACTTTTACCACTTTTGCGGCGTCAACTTCTCCCCCAACATCTTATTATAAACCCCTATATCTCCAACTTCATTTTCTACCAACATACCAAATTAAACACAAGAAAATATAACACATTTCTTCTTCTTATAAGTCTTTTACTATCTCTTTCAACTGGCAAAGCCATGGGGTTCCTAAAAGCAATAATAATTATAGCAATAACCATGGCTTTGTCCCTCACTATCACAATGAAAACCATCACACAAAACGAACCTAAACCGGCATCGGTTCATCGCGATTCTCTCTCCCAAGGGAAACAACCACTAATCCTCCATGAGAAAAACAAGTTTCTCCCTTCAAAGAGGGTAAGTCGCCTCCTAGCTCAAAACCCTAATGCACCTATTCATTGTCACAAGCAAGATGAGATTTGCGACTTATATGGCGCCAAGAACGCTACATGTTGCAACAACAAGTGCATTGATTTGGGATATGATAAGCATAATTGTGGTGCATGCAAGAAGCATTGCAAGTACACTCAAACATGTTGTAGAGGAGCATGTATTGAGACAAACTATGATAAGAGGCATTGTGGAGGGTGCAATATTCGTTGTGAAATTGGTCAGTATTGTGTCTATGGAATGTGCGGTTACGCATAAGATATTATTTATTGAGTCTCCAATATAGGGTCTTATATCATATTATTTATTATACGAGGTATGTGATTTTATTAAAAATATTCAATAAAAGAAACCACATTTGTGGTGGTATACTCAAATAAATTATTGATATTATATAATTGTTGCTGCTTAAATTTGCAGTCTTCATGTGTTTCTTAAAGTAAAGTGATATTCCTAACCACGTACAAGAAAATAAGTTGAATATATATTTATATTTGTTATTGGAATATTAAAAGTTTTGTAGTTCTGTCTCTCAGTTACTTTTTGGTACACATGTTGTTGAATATTAATGGTTTTAATATGCAATTGTGTAATATATATATATATATATATATATATATATATATATATATATATATATATATATATATATATATATATATATCAGTTTTAGAGATATTCTATTTTGAATTAAAGTTTTCTTTAATCCCTTTAAAACCATAACAATTTAAATTTAGTCCATATGTGCATAAACTTTATTCAACTTTAATTTCTATTTTCAGATAAAATACAACTCTGGACCAATGAGTAGTCCTTATAAAATAAAAATATGAGCTAAATTTAAAAAAACAAATAATCCTAATTGAAAAGTTCAACAATGAGCTTTTGAGATAAAGAGAAAAATATGATGTATTTCTACTATTGTTCTTTTTTTTTTTTTGAAAGGGTATTTCTACTATTGTTGTAATCCGTTGTATTAAGTTTAGATTGTACCTTAATGTGCTCTACGTAGATTATACTATCATTCATAATTACCATAAGCTTTACACCTAATTTTAATTTTAATTAATTAGTTTGAAAGTTGTTGCAAAAGACCCTATTTAGGACTATATCAACAACAACAACAACAACAACAAAAAACCCTATTGTAAGTGTTTTAATAAAATATTAAAGCATATTTCAAATTTCGCCATTACAGCCTCTCATATATAAAATAGTGAATTTTACATTTATTAAGAGTTCAATTAAGTGCAATAATATATATATATATATATATATATATATATATATATATATATATAAGTCTATAGATTTTTAAAAATGTTTTTTATATGCTCATAGAAATGATCAGTTATTGAAAAATATAATAGTTAAATTTACTTATATTTAATGCTATCGAATACGAACAACACAATGATATTGAAGGAGTGATCTGCATGCTCCAGGTGAATTGTATTGTTGTACCAAACAGTTTTCAAAGCCTTCGGGGAAATTTGGTAAATTTATGACGACTACAATTCAAAAAAAGTCAAATTGTCAATGTAGGTTGCAGGATAGACAATCAAAGTGCCATGGATCTGAAAACATATTAAAATTGAGATTTTGACTAGCAAAGGGTACCTTTAATTCACAACTAATTACAGTAACTTGTTTCTTGGTTTTCCTCGAAATTAGCGTAAGATAACGTGTATGTCGCATTTCACATGCATTTCTTGGTCTTGGAGCATGCACCATATCACGTAATATTAGGAAATAGTAGTACCCAATAACGCTACTCCTTTTTTTTTTGGTTACACAATAACGCTACTCCTTTGTTAGAAGTTATTGTCGCCAAAATCTTTCCCCTTCAATGTATGAACTCAACATATAATTTGAGTTAGATGGTTAGGAGGGTTTTTAGTTGATAGGTTTAATGTTACAAGCGCATAGTTAGAGATCGAAGAAAAGTATGAACTTAAAACGATAAAGTAAAAAGGAAAAGAAAACAAGGCACAAAGTATGTAAAAGGAGAAAATATACCAATATAGATATGTTTGAGTTTCATACATCGTTCTTTAAATGTTGTTAACAAGAAGTTATCATGTAAGGGAGGATGTGTTATCTATAGGCATAGTTTTATTGAGCAGAAATGAACTCATTTGCATGAATTTTATTTTATTATTATAGACCGAAAAATAAACTAACTCCTAATATGCATGAGTGTCATGAGTCTTCTAACCTTCAAGTGGTCTTCTTTTGCAATTGGTCCTTTTGATATTTGAATACTTGGCGTTGAAGAACATATATTTGATTGATTGCTTGAAAAACTTTTTCAACACACTTCATATGGAAGCTTTTAGAAGTGACACAGTTTTGAAATCTTCAAGTAACCCTGGAAGTTACATTTTAACTCTTCTTTATGAACGAAGGACTTCGAACTTTGGATTGTTCTTGATGTTCGAGGAAAAGGATAGTAGTTCGATCGGAATACAGTAATTTAAAAGTTGCTTCTAATATGGATGCTCGCAGATCTGGATTATGTGTTCAATATGATGATCCAAATTAATCCAACCTATATTTTGTTTGAGTTAGTTGATTAAATCCAACTCAATTTGAATGTTCGAAGTGGTTTGGTTCAGGTATCGAGTTTATAATTTCTAATCTGTTAAAAAAAATTATTTTTTAATTTTTACTATATAGTTTAAGACTTTTATTTATTAATTAAAAAATGTTTAAATCAAATTTCACTTGAACTTGAGAAGGCTAAGTCAATATTGACGTTTTTGATTAAATCAAATTTATCAAGTTGATTAAAAAATGTTTAAATACAAAATTGACGTGGATTAAAACAATTTCACTTGAGTCCTAAATTTAATCCGATCAATTTTAATTTCACGTCAGCGAAGGCAAAGTCAAAATTGGTCTTGGGGCCAAAACTGCCAAAGATCCAATACATAGGAGGCTATTTTCTATTTTAATTAGTTAGGGGTCAAAAATCGCAACTTTTGGAAAGACAGGGGGCCAAAAGTGCAATTAAGCCAAAAATAAATAAATAAATAACACTCATTTTGTTTTTCCTCTCCTTTTTCAACCCGTAAAAAAATTTCATAGCAACTCAAGGGTACATGTCCTATCACTTAGGATGAAGTAAATAGGCAATTACCCTTCACAAATTGTAAATTTCGTCAATTACCTTTCTGAAATTAACAAAACTTCAATTACTCCTCTGAAATTGCACAACGTTAATCAACTTACCCCATCCGTCAAATTTTTCTGTTAGTCAACATGACTTTTTGCAAATATCCCCCTGAAGTTTTACACTTATGTGCAAAATGCCCCCTGAACTTGAAATTTTTTATTTATTTTTGCCTTATCCTTAAAAGTGATTGCATTATCACTGAATTGTGGAGCATATTAGCTAAGTTTTGACGGTATACAACCATATATGTTCCCCGAAACGATCAAACATTAATCATGTATTAGAGCCTAATGATATGAAAGTCAGCATAACAAACTACAACCACACCTGTCAAATGGAGATTAATGCATGACATACATAATGAAGCACATAAATGACATATGATTAACATAACCACGAATTACCAAGATGTCAAAATATATGGCTTTACTATTACTAATTTCTTCCTTTGACTCTATTGAGTTGTCTTCTGCTGGAAAATGAGAAGATGCACCAATCTGAGGCAAGAAAGCTAGCATATTCTCCCCCCATATGTTGAAGAGATCATTTCGTTAAAAGTTCTAATTTTTCATTCAGAGAGGACTTTCAAGTGGCAACACAAAGCTGACAATCTTAGGAAGTTGTGATTGTTCTACTTTCTATAATATATTCTTATTCTTACTATACAATCTAAACCATCTCAAATCTGGTAAATAAGAAAAATCTATATCTGAAACTATTCTAAACCATCTCATTATGTTTGGAATATTAGATTGTAATATTGTAGAGTTTATAGTATTAAAATTAATTGTTAATTGTTTGCCTTTAATATCTTTTGAGTTAAGGATAAGAAGAAAAAAAAAATCAAGCTCAGGGGGCATTTTGCACATAAGTGCAAAACTTCAGAGGGTATTTGCAAAACGTTATGTTGACTAACATAATAATTTGACGGAGGGGGTAAATTGATTAACGTTGTGCAATTTCAGGGGGGGTAATTGAAATTTTGTTAATTTCAGGGAGGGTAATTAACGAAACTTACAATTTCGGGGGGAGGGGGAGGTAATTGTCTATTTACTCCTGAGGATGAGTGAATAATATCATTATCCAACTCAAGGCTACATAACTCATTGATGCAAAAAAATCACTGAAACTTCATCAGGTGAAACTCTAATAACTTGAAATCTGCATTTTTGCAAACATGCACATTAACATCTAGAGGCACATTATTAACATATAATGACATATTAACATTTGATGATGGTATAAAAATCAAAGATACATAGACATATAGTATCATAAATATATAGCGTCATATAAAAAGTAAATCAAGAAAGATAATTAGGAACATGTTGACATATATTAATACATGTAAACAATTTATCATTAGGTAAGAAATATAGACATACAACAATTATACATGTTGTCGGCCCTTAGAAACATATTCACATCACCATAAGTCACATAATGAGTCACATATAGACTTATATGAATGCATGATACACTTGTTACACTTTCACTGGACACTTCTAAAATCACATTGATACATGTAGACCTCTCACAATTCAACTCTTATATCACACACATTTCAGAGACAACTCTTACTTGATTGATACAACTACTTACATGGCTACACTATGATCCAACAAAGATGACACACCAAAACACTAAAAGGTTGCTCTATTTTTCTCCATAATCGCGGCGCCCCCTCATGTCACTTAGGAATACCCCACCCCCACCCCTCCTTCAATGCACCCTTGTGAGTGTTGGAACAAAATTGGATTTGTACAACGCCTCCAAAATTTTGATAATAACAAAGTATTGAAGAACAATTGAATATGCTAATACAAAATTTTAGATATATTGAATAATGTATGTATCTAGTCAAGAACTTAAACCAAATACATATCTAAAAAGTAAATTGTTTCTTGTAAATAGGACCGGAGGGAGTATTCAAGTGTGCAAGACCACAAATTAAAATTTATAGTGTAAAATCAAGTTTTGATCCTTGATGACAGGTCATCTTACGTTATTCTTAGCATAATAGAGGTGTATTACAGCAAT
Source organism: Medicago sativa (assembly GCF_051527215.1). NCBI lineage: Eukaryota > Viridiplantae > Streptophyta > Magnoliopsida > Fabales > Fabaceae > Medicago > Medicago sativa. Next base: position 48,321,392 of record NC_140752.1, on the reverse strand, counting down.
TGTTTTGAATTCGGGATATTTGTAATGTTTTCTATATTTGTGTCATATAATTATATTTTTCCCGAAAAATAGCAATTCTAGGGTGTTTTGATGTAATTCACAAAGAAATCATGCAAATCGGCAAAGCAAGACATCTGAAGACTATTGAAGACATTGGGATGATCATGAAGATGATTCAAGATGCCTCATATGATATTAAAAAAGGAGGAATTTTGTTCCCAAGTCCCAAGACATCTTATATGAAAGCAAACGTCAAAAAAGATGAAGAAACAATTATTTACACGCAAGAAAATACATTGGCATGCCCAGGCGCCCCGAGTATGGGCTAGTGATACAAATCCGCAAGCATACGGTTCTATCGAGTAGTAAAAAGTTATCGTTCCTCAGAGAGTTTATATGAATACAAATCTTGTTTTTAGTTGTGATTAGCTGGAAAGATTAAGTTTAATAATTCAATGGTTTCTAGGTTTTAAAATTCAGATTAAAAAGTGTCGTGGGATTATTGGTTCATCATAATGCCATATCATAAACATTCCCTATCTATTTCCTTATTTTATGTTTAATTCATTTTTTAAGACAATATTTTCATAGGTATTTTATGTTTCCTTTCATAATACATGAATGTATCTCAATAACAATCAAACATATTCTCATGGTTAATTATTATTGAGACCCTTTAAGTTTAAATCTTATTGTCTTAAGACTCACAAAACTATTCTCATGTTTTGTTCATCTTGCCTAATCTCATTTGTTCTAATATCAATCTTCACCTTTCGCTAATTCGATTGATATTTGATATAAGACTTAAAAATGATGAGATTAGATTAGAAAAGAATTTAAATAAAATAAGGTTCTAGACTTGGTTTGAATAGGATTTACTCATTAGACTATTCCAACAATCTCAAGAGTAAAAAATATACCCACTCATGATCATTGTAGACAAGGGATATAAATTAAAAGATATAGAATAAAAAGACATTAAAGTAAAATATTGGAAGATAAATTGCAGGAAGGTAAAGAACAAGGAAGTAAAGTGCAGAAATTTAGAACAAAAAGAACTTAGAACAAGTGTAAAACTTTTGACTTCTCTAGAGTAAAGTTACAAGCATTCCAAGATGTTTACAACTCTAATATTATCTCTATTTATAGCCTAGAACCTCAGACAAGACTTTAAACTCAGATTACATGGCATTAATAGGAAAATTCCACGAGTTTTCAACAATAAAAACTGACTGCATAACATGCACGGTCGTGCTGGTGAGGCACATAACCGTGTCTTCTTTCAAAACGCCCAAAACTAAACAACTGAAGGGGCGCACGACCGTGCAGCTAGGGAGCACGGTCCATGTGTGACACTCTATTCCCCTGCGCACGACCACTAGAAAAATGAAGCACGACTAGTACAATTTTAGGCACGGCCGTGCCACTTGAAAATTTGCTTCTTTCTTGATTTTTCTTCTTTTTCTTGGTTCTTTATCCATGCTTTTGTTCCAAACAAACCGTTATTCGTTATTTTGACTCTGAAAACATAACAAAGACTTTGAAGTAAAATAACTCTAACACAATATTAAAACACACTAATTTTTATTGAAATTTGAAGTTAAAAACAGCATAAACTACAACTTATCAGCTAGGTGCCCCAAGTGTACAGAAAATTGCACTTGGGCGCCTCGAGTATGTGCCAGGTGCCGCGAGTATTGGAAAAATACACTTGGGTGCCCAACCCTGCGTCCTGAGCATGGGAAATGTGGGCTAGAACTACTTTTTGCTGCTTTTGAGTGGAAAAAACATGTTTTTAAGCCCAACTTTACGTGGAAACTCTCCCTATAAATACCACTCCTCTCATTCGTAATTTCTCATTCATTCAGAATGAAGCGGTTAAAGAGGAAGGCAAGCACTAGGAACTTCAAAGGAGAAATTTCTCTCCTGACTCAAAGTCTCTACGGTATGTTTTATTTCTTCTGTAATTTGTCTTTAGTTACCATGAGTAACTAAATCTTTTTTGGATAGGGTTCTAAGATGAACCTCGATTATGTTTGTTGGATACTTTATTTAATTTAAATTCTTTATTCAGTTATTTTTGGAATCTTAATCATTTTACTATCGTGCGCAAGATTTGTCTCCTCTGAAGCAAACCACTCTGAGATAACGATACTCAGGAAGGTGACATACCTAATATTGGTTCATACATGCCTTAATCAGGAAGTAACTAAGATAACGAATACAATAATTAGCGAAACACATTGACTTCATGACTTAAATCAGCCCAGTAACTTCACTCTTCTTTCATCCTTTGTAAGGTAGACAAGACATGGATGCCCGTTTGTAGAACTATCGAGAGGGAAAGTGTGTTGATGTCCTTCTAAGATTCAATAGATGAAGGTACCTTTAGGACGTGGGAATTTATAGACCCTAATATTCGTTATTGTTTCAAATACCTCTATGAAAGTAAGAACCTTCACGTACCTCGACACCCGGATGTGTATCTCCCTACAGGATTGACAACCCTAAACACTGAAACCCGTAGAAACTCCGTTGGAAGGTTGCAACTGACAGCTGGAGGGCTATGAACCCAAACCTCTGAGAGAGTAAGACCCGACATGTACGTACTCGTGTGATCAACAAATGCAACTTGACAGCTGGTAGGTAGTAGAACCACATGAACTCATCACTTAGATAGAAAACGCTAAATACTAAATAAGGGTTGATTGTTAAATAATTCAAACAAATGAATAATGAGTCTAACCGCCGCTAATATTCTATAATCAAAACAGGTCAATCTTGCTCTACTCCAAACAGATCAAATAGCATAACCCATTTACACTTTATCTTTTATTTTATTGTTTTTTTATTGTTCCCAAATAATTAACACAAATTCCCTAGTTGGAACGACAAACCCTGTGGAACGATACTCTACTTACACTTTATTACTTGGTAAACGATTTGACACACTTTGCCTAAATCCAACCATCAAGTTTTTGGCGCTGTTGCTGGGGATTGTTGATATTTTCACATTTTATTTTCTGTCATTTATTTTTCCATTCTAAATATTCAAAAATACCAAAATAATAAGTCCTTATTGAGTCGTTATTAGGGGTCTAGTTTAATTATTAGGTAGTTTTTTTTTCTTTAGTTGTTACTGACGTATTTTCCTTTTTAAGCGTAGTTTATTTTATTTTGTCATGTTTGCTTTGTTTTTCTTTTTAGTACTAAACATTTTTCTTTTCTTTTCTTTTCTTTTCTTTTTTTTTTAGGAACTACCCTTTTATTTTTCTTTTCATTATCATTTTTAAGTTTTTAGGGCTAGTCGTTAGTAGAGAGTCGTAGTAATAATAACATTTGTTATCATAACTAAAGTCACTAGATCGAGTCTAGTTTAACATAGAGTCATTTAATTTCAGGAGTCATTTTTTAGGAATAGTCGTAGTCGTCAATAGTAACAGTAAATTTAGGTAGAGTCAACATCGCGTTAAAAGGAGGTGATAACAACTTAAGTAGTAATAATAACGGTAAGATCTTTCAAGGAGAAAGTGAGAAAATGAGGATACTGAAGACATCAATGATTAAAGGAACATGGGGGGAAACCAAGTGTGAGAAGGAGTTTATCAAAAGAAGAATGAACAAGACAAGTCAACTTTGTTGAATAAGTTTCGGACCAAGCTAAAGGAACTCAAACTTTCAAAAGAGGAGACATAGTCATGATTAAGTCAAAAGAATTCTTCTACCCACAAACTCTCACTCATAAAGCGTGGTATGGTCCTTTCACAATGACTTACACATGCAAGAATCATCGTGTGGAAATCTGTGAACACACCAGATGGTATGCAAAGGTTCAGACGCATGAAGTGATGCACATGAAATATTATGTCAACGGACTGAAAACTGAAGAAGTTGAACCTGCTTTGAAGAGGTTGAAAGCAGGGGCGGATTTGGACTCTCAATATCACTGGGGCACAATTTTTTTTATCAAAATCAAAGGTAGTGCTCTTGTTTGTGTTGGAACATGTGTGGAAATTGAGTAAAAAGACTATAAACACAAATTCCCATGTTGGGTAGAACTAGTGTTGTGTGAATTGAAAAAAGTGGAAGTCCCACATCGGATGGAACACACACATTAGTAGTGTTTATATAGTGGGGGTGTACCTCTAATTAATGGGGGTATATAAGCACTAGAGAAAAATATATATTGATATATATTTTATTATTTGGAAATGATAAATTAAATAATTAATTTAATCATTATTAGAAAGTGTTTTCTTAATCCCCAAGTTTTGCTAAAATATTTTTGTACTAAATATAATATATTTTGGTACTCAATTGAGATATTTTTGTACTAGATAATATATATTGATATATATTTTATTATTTGGAAATGATAAATTAAATAATTAATTTAATCATTATTAGAAAGTGTTTTCTTAATCCCCAAGTTTTGCTAAAATATTTTTGTACTAAATATAATATATTTTGGTACTCAATTGAGATATTTTTGTACTAGATCTAATATGTGAATTACTTAATGACAAAGTAATGTATTACTTGTTCCCAAAGTTTCTCACTTATTAGTTGTGAATTTTTTCTATAAATAGAGAGCTCACACAGTACATTCCACACACCAAAGAGTTTCATTGAGTTGTCGGGAACTCTTTCTCTCTTCTCCCTTTTTTGACTTGTGTTGACGAGTCTTTCATCTCTTCTCCCTCCTTCGACTTGTTTGACAAGTCCTTCTCCTTTTTCTACTCCTTTCTGTCCCTTCGGAATTAAGAGTGTTCTTAAGACCATAGTCCCTTTTCGGTTTAATGTCCCTTCGGAATTAAGAATGGTCTTAAGTTCATAGTCCCCTTCGGTAATATATGTCCCTTCGGAATAAAGAGTACTTTTAAGATCATAGTCCCTATTTGGAATAATAATGTCCCGTCGGAATCAAGAATGATCTTAACGGTATATAAATATTATAACAATATTTTTCTATTTGAGGAGAAATGGTGGTAACACCATATTTGAGTGGTCATAGTACCATATTGATAGTTTGGAGAACTTAAGGGTTAGAATGGTGGAAACACCATATTTGAGTGGTCTTAGCACCATAATAGAATGGTAATAATACCATATTAAAGTGGTTTCAGTATTAAAGAGTGGTCTTAGTACCATATTTGAAGGTGTAATTCTCGAACGGTTTTCTACGGTGCAGTAGTTAACCGCACAGTTGTAGCTGGGCTTGTTTTATCCTGGAGGCGGCGTGGTTGATAGTCTACCTTGCACAATTTTGGGTAGTGCCACGAAACGTCTTAAAGAGAGCGACCTGGTCGTGACTCAACCTAGTAACAACTTCGGTAGATAATAGAATTTGGAAATCCAAATACAACAGTTTGGAAATCCAAAAACAACAATTTTAAGACGTTTCGATCTACTATGTCTACCGAAGAAGTTACTTATTGAGGTTCAATTGTCCCTAAATACAAGAAGGATAAATCAAGCTTTAAGAAATACATCTTTTGACTGAAACAATGAAGTGATTGTTGTTATAACAATAACACTAAGAAATTCACATATCATTTATAATGGTAACGTGAAGTTAATTGTGAATAACAAAAAATGTCTCTCGGCACATCCACATATTTGGTAAAAAATTATGCTACTTAAATCCTCTTTGTTTGTTAGAAGTATCAATTGCTCCTCGGTTTGTTATTTATGCAGCAATCAATTATTAACTTGGTTATGGAATATAAAGTTTGCTTATTGTCGCCTCTTGAGTAGCTACTGAATGCAGATATAACCCAAGTTAAATTTATTGAATAGATGTAATGTACCGAGGAAGAAAAAGGATAATTTTACCATCTAAGTGGATTATGTTATATGTCGAAATATGAACATTGAAAGGAAAAAAAATGTCTTTTGATGAATTAGAAATTATATGAGAAATTTGTTCAAAACGTTTGAAACAAATATTAGAAAGAATCTGAATTTCAGATTTCTATTGAATAAGACTGAGTTGACTCAGACTTAAAAGAGAGACTTGTGTACCATACATTCTTGTGCAAAAAGATTGCACCGTTGATGGTATGTTCAAAATTAAACTCTCCTTCTATTTTATTAGTTGTGTGATTTTAATATTTGACATGTGAACAAGCGTTTAATTTTAAACTTGAGTAACTTGGACTTAATTCCAACGTTATATGATTAGACAATTTTATTTATTGCAGTCAAGAAATATGAACCAAAAATTCATATAAATCAGAATTTAGAGAATATGAATCTCTAAACATAATAGATTATGATATGTGTGAATTTGATGACACATAAATTAGAAATGATAATATGATATTTTATCATATTTATTGATGACTGCACATTTTTGAAAAATAAAATTGATATGCTTGATATGTTCAATTTCTTTAACGAAAATTGAAATTTACAGAGTACCCAAGTCTAAGAACAAAAATTCTAATTAAGAAATTTTTGAAGAAAAGACAATCCAACTTGTCTTATTTTTGAACTTGGGATTGTCCGGACTATATTTGGCTTCAGGACCCCAAGAGAGTTGAACTCACTAGTAGAGCCTATGAATGTGTATTCATCGGGTGTGCGATAAAATAACGAAACATATAGGTTTTATGACCTAAATGTTAAAGTGATCATAAAATTAAAAGATGTTGATTTCTATGAAGTAAGTACCCCCTGTAAATTAAAGAATAGTGGGGGCACTAGTGGGGGTAAACAAAATTCCCCTTGTATATTAAGAACTAGTGGGGGCACTATATCTGATCACATTCCAGTAATCAGAAATAGTTATGAGAACATCGTATGAGATGTTATAGAACCTCGAAGAGGTAAGAAAGCTAAAAATGCTAAAGAGTATGAACTTGGTTTATACATTGGAAGAAGATTCATTAAGCCTTAAAGAAGTTATATCCTCAATGGATGCTGAATTATGGCAAAAAGCAATAAACGATGAAATGAATCTTCTAGAGTCTAACAAAACATGACACTTGGTTGACTTGTCTCATAGTTGCAAAATCAATTGGTTGTATTTGGATTTTGGAAAAAGGAACTAAAACCTGATGGAACGGTTGATGAATACAAGGTTCTCCTTGTAGTCAAAGGTTTTAGACAGAGAGAAAAAATATAGACTTCTTCGACATTCATTCACCAGTCACGAAAATCATATCCATAAGAGTACTAGTCCCTTTAGCCGCCGTTCATAACTCGATAGTACTCCAAATGGATGTGAAAGTTGCCTTTTTTATGGTGAATTTGAAGAAGAAATCTATATGAAACAACCTGAACGTTTTGCGATTCATGGACAAGAAAACAAAGTCTGTAAGTTAGATAATTCTTTGTGAGGTCTAATATAATCTCTTAAGGAATGACATGAAAAATTTGGCATTCTAATGCTATCGAATGAGTATAATGTGAATGAAAGTGACAAATAATATTTGCACGATCATATGTCTCTATGAAGACGACTTGCTCATATTTGGTTTAAAGATTCATGTTATGAATTATGTGAAATCATTGTTTATCAACAACATTGATAAGAAAGACCTAGACAAAGTTGAAGTAATTCTTGGTTTCAAGATTACTAGATCATAAAAGAGAACTTTTTTGATAAATCTCACAAAGTTGAGAAGATCTTAAGGAAATGTAACTATTTGACATCCTTCAAATGAGTCTTAAAGCGACCAGTGACTGCATATTGAGCATCATTGGAGGAGTTATTTGTTGAAACAAATGATATTGACTCAGTCCACTATGGAATGAATCTGAGATGAGAACACTAGAGAAAACTAGTGGAAGAAGCAAGTTGATAAGATGCTTGCTAGTTGAGAACCTTTAATGGGTGAAACCGTTGTCCAAAAGTGTTAATTCATTGTGATAGTCTGCAGCTATTACAAAAATTGAGAATCGTTAGAGACGGTAATTAAGGCATGAACACATAAAGGGTTAGAGAGGTAGCTACTCTCAAAAGGAACGGTTAAAGTAGATCATGTACGTACTGATAAAGAATTAGTTAATCCTTTGACGAAAGGAATTACTAGAAAGAAAGTCCTAAACACATCCAATAGGATGGGACTAATGCCCAAAGGTCACAAGTGATGGTAACCCGACCTACATGACTGGAGATCCCAAGAAATAGGTTCAATGGGTAATAACAAGTCACAAACATGCTATGATAAAAGTAAGAAAGCATGATTCCTGCAGCGATAGAAGGATGAGATAATAGAAACTCTTAATGAGATCTATACTCTATTTGGAGTGGAGTACATAGCTACATGAGTACTCTTGATAGACTCACCTATATGAATGTGGAACTAAGGGCCGGTTCCTATGGGATTCGGGGCAGAATACCTAGAGCGTTCGTTAAAACCGGGATACACGTGCAAGGCCATAAACGCACGGGCTTTTAGAATACACCTTATGAAAAGGTTTGTGTGTGGGTTCTATGTCTGAGATAGAGTTCAATGCTGTAAGCAACTCTTGTTAATCAGAATTTTACTCGCTATGCAAAGGTTCAAGTTGTAGGCGACACCTTTGTTTACTAGCAAATCTTATGGAGACGTTTTTGACGTTATTTATGAAACCATTTTTTGAATTCAAGTGGGGGATTGTTGGAACATGTGTGGAAATTGAGTAAAAAGACTATAAACACAAATTCCCATGTTGGGTAGAACTAGTGTTGTGTGAATTGAAAAAAGTGGAAGTCCCACATCGGATGGAACACACACATTAGTAGTGTTTATATAGTGGGGGTGTACCTCTAATTAATGGGGGTACATAAGCACTAGAGAAAAATATATATTGATATATATTTTATTATTTGGAAATGATAAATTAAATAATTAATTTAATCATTATTAGAAAGTGCTTTCTTAATCCCCAAGTTTTGCTAAAATATTTTTGTACTAAATATAATATATTTTGGTACTCAATTGAGATATTTTTGTACTAGATCTAATATGTGAATTACTTAATGACAAAGTAATGTATTACTTGTTCCCAAAGTTTCTCACTTATTAGTTGTGAATTTTTTCTATAAATAGAGAGCTCACACAGTACATTCCACACACCAAAGAGTTTCATTGAGTTGTCGGGAACTCTTTCTCTCTTCTCCCTTTTTTGACTTGTGTTGACGAGTCTTTCATCTCTTCTCCCTCCTTCGACTTGTTTGACAAGTCCTTCTCCTTTTTCTACTCCTTTCTGTCCCTTCGGAATTAAGAGTGTTCTTAAGACCATAGTCCCTTTTCGGTTTAATGTCCCTTCGGAATTAAGAATGGTCTTAAGTTCATAGTCCCTTTCGGTAATATATGTCCCTTCGGAATAAAGAGTACTTTTAAGATCATAGTCCCTATTTGGAATAATAATGTCCCGTCGGAATCAAGAATGATCTTAACGGTATATAAATATTATAACAATATTTTTCTATTTGAGGAGAAATGGTGGTAACACCATATTTGAGTGGTCATAGTACCATATTGATAGTTTGGAGAACTTAAGGGTTAGAATGGTGGAAACACCATATTTGAGTGGTCTTAGCACCATAATAGAATGGTAATAATACCATATTAAAGTGGTTTCAGTATTAAAGAGTGGTCTTAGTACCATATTTGAAGGTGTAATTCTCGAACGGTTTTCTACGGTGCAGTAGTTAACCGCACAGTTGTAGCTGGGCTTGTTTTATCCTGGAGGCGGCGTGGTTGATAGTCTACCTTGCACAATTTTGGGTAGTGCCACGAAACGTCTTAAAGAGAGCGACCTGGTCGTGTCTCAACCTAGTAACAACTTCGGTAGATAATAGAATTTGGAAATCCAAATACAACAGTTTGGAAATCCAAAAACAACAGTTTGTTTTCACTTCCTTTATAAAAATCAAAATCAGTTTCATATGATTTTGTCACTTCCTTTATAAATAAAATCTCCCATGTGAAATTGTAAAGAAAATAGGAGTTACAACAGTACTTGAGAAATTTATTCCAAATCCATTCTTGTACGTTTATATGGTTATTTACGGCCATGGAAGATGTGTGCTCAATTATTCAAGATGTTACACCAACAGCAAGTAGCATGAGAAGAAAGGAGGAGGTGGCAATAGAATAAGGGTAGTTGTGAGAGAGCAAAAGTGTGTTCTGTTTCTATATAATTTTTTTTAAGAGTTGGGTCTGGGCTGGCTGGTGTGGCACTTGCCACAGTGGGCCTTGGCCAGATCCGCCCCTGGTTGAAAGGCACAACGTAGATATATCCGTCGGGCTTGAGACGTAAAACACGCGTTGAATATGATACAATCTGTTTTATCGAGCTGATGACCAAAAAGAAGCGCTGAATGAGAAGCAATCAAAACAATTCATTTCTTTTATTTGTTTATAAGTCTAGTTGATAAGTCTATCTTCTCCTTGATGCTTATCTTAGTCTCTTGATTCATCAAAAACAAAAGAATTAAAAGCCTTAAAATTCATTCATTTAAATCGACACAGCACACCACTAACCTTTCATCATTCAGGTTTCAAGAATTTGAACATAAGAGAGACCAAGAGAAATTTGGTTTTTTCTAGATCACCCATTTCAAATTTGTGGGTAATTACCCCCCGCTTATATGGACCAATTAAAATAAACAGTATGAACAACATTAATTAAAGTCAAACATATAATTATATTTTACATATTTTGAATATATTTTTGTTATTTACATACTCATCCTACATTCAATTAATGTGTCTTTATGTTTTAGATAAAAAAATCTAATAAAATCTTTCGTTGCCTCATTTCAATTGTTTAGACATATTTTATTCCTTTTTCTTTACTGTTTTTTGTTTCATCTCTTCTTTTTTTTTCTGCAAATTTTTTTAAACCATGTCTTGCTGTTTTTTCAATCTTGGTTATTCTCTCAAAAATTCACAAAATCCATTATTTTTCTACCCTAGAAAGATCTAAAAAAAATAGTATAAACATTATTTTCTTTTACAACAATTAGATTATATATTTCCTTGTACCCAAAAAAAAAAAAATCTCATGTTTTTATATATCAATACTAGTTTAAACGTTAGTTTTTTGACATGATGACTACACATTATTTTTTCCCAAGATATAAATATATTAGTCTAAAAATTATTTCTTTAATAAGAATAAAGAAGATAATGGTCTAAATGTTATTCAATTAATGAATTTAAAACACATTTTTGTCAAAAAAAATATATATTTCAAAACACCTAAATTTCTAAAATCATAGAACTCCGCTTTTGTTATATGATTTTTTTACCGTGTACAAGTTTGCACATGTTAAACTTATTCATATTAAAAAGTTTAAATTGTAAATTTATATCGAACTTGTTTACTTTATATTAAACATACAACTTTTGTTATACTTTTAGTTGCTTTTATTAATTTATATTTTCAATAAAAAAAATATGGTGTTGGTCTATATGGCTATTAGGTTATCAACTATTCAATTAACCACATGTAATAGTAAAAAAGTAAAGAGGATAAGGAAGAGAGATAAGACCGATATTTTTATAGTAATTCGCTCTTTCTCGTCCTCGCTAGAGCTATGTCTGCTCTTCTTGATGAAGTACGCCTTCACTAAGGTCATCCACTAAGTAACAAATGTTGGATACAATGTGTTTATAAGAGTTCCTTGAAATTAAACCTAATTCTTCAACCCCTATGCAAACACACCCCCAAACTCCAAGTAATCCTTGAATTTGGTGCTCCTTGAATCTTCAGATCCTTGATTACCTGTGCACCCCTTCGAACTCTTCACTCGAGTCTTCGATGCTACGTCCGGTAAATGAACCCCATTTGACTTCAAGAACGGTTAGAAAGACCCCTGAATCCTTTGGAGGTGGAATGAGATTATTCACTTCCTTTGAAGCCTTGATTAAGCCCAATCAATCTTCTTGGGAGAACCAACTTACAATCCCTACTAGCACCCTAGCAAATCAATGTGACTCAATGTACAAAGTGATTCTAAGAAAAAGTGTTTAATCTTGAAGAATGTATGAACAAAGAGTTTTTGAGACCTAGAGTGAATAGTTGCAAATGATTCAATGAATTGGGAGTTATGAGGATGAGACTATTTATAGAGAAGGGTGACAAGACTGAATTTTCGCACAAAAACAACACAGTGAGTCGATTCACTAAATGAGTGAATCGATTCAGATAGCAAAAAAAAACACACAGCTGCATGAAGGATGAAACGATTCAGTGTATGTGTGAATCGATTCAAGTGAGCCCATGATGAAGATTGTATCGATTCAGTGTAAGTCAGAGAGTTTGGTGAGACGATTCAGACTGAAATGAGTCGATTCAAGTGTGAATCAATTCAAGAGGGTATGAATCGATTCATTAGAAGTCGAAAACTTTGGTGAGTTGATTCAGTGTATAATGAATCGATTCGGAGGACACAAGATGACATTTTGACATTTTTTTCATAAGGACACAATTGAATCCTAACTCAAGACGCATAGATGCTAGGTGCTTTAACATGCTAATCAAAAAGCGAACAATAAAATGATAAACTAAACTAGAGAACATCATAAAACACATATAAAGTAAAGCTTGATAGGCTACATATGGAGTATTTATATATTTTTATATACACATGTGACTCCCTTGTTAATTTTTTTATTTTTTTTTAAGCAAAAGCGAAGGTGCACCAAAGTGCTGCAACCTCAAAATTCATTCAAATAACAAAGAGGAAATAAATGGAGGATGACATAAACCAAAGCCTCCTCGAAGTTGGTAAACCTAAAATTAGGCATACTAATTCTATTCTTAGTGTAGTATTCTTTAATAAACAAAGGAAGATCTGTCCAATTGATAAAACCATATGAGATTCACCTTTCCCTCATTTACTAATTTTATTTTAGCATAAAAATAAAATTTATTTTGCCATGTTTTTTATTTTCTAAAATTTATTTTCCATTTAGCATAAAAATACGACCAAATTATCTTTGAATCCAAATTTTTAAAATAATGTTTAATTAGTTATCCCTTCTTATCTTTTAGCATCATAATTGAATTTAAATATAAACTATAAAATAATTTAATTCAATAAGTTTAATTTTTTATTTTATTTTTTGGTTTTTATGTTTTGAACAAGTTAAACTAGACCATCAAAATTGAAACTGGAGAGAATAAAACCTCAGAACTTGAGAAAAGCACACTTCAAGGTCCCAAGCCAATAAGTATTTTATTATTATTTTTTAATTTATTATGCACATGTACTACAACAATTTAGAGTTAAAATAATCATTTTATGTAGTAAATAGCTCAACAAATGACCTCTAAATTATTATTATAAACTCTAAGTACGAATATCATTACTTTCATGTTTGCATCCATTAATTAAATATGATAAAATACCAATGCATTTTATCCGTCTGCAAGAGTCTTCACGATCGGAAAGGTACCTGCAATTGATCTGTCCAGTGAGGAATTGATGGAGGCAACAATGTCGGAAAGTGCTCCGGTACGGTGGCGGTGAGTGTAACACCCTATTTCTATTAAGCGGTAAAACGCGCGAATACATCAGAAATATTCTAGAAATAGATGCTACGTCTCAAAACAAACCAAAAGATATCATGCATATATATAATATTTCAACGGTCACAGCGAAATTCAAATCATAAACTTCAACATATACATGCCATGGTCAAATAAATCCTCATATGAAAATACTCAAAGTCCGACAAGTGGACAATAGCAACAACATAGCAACAGAATCCAAAACAACAACAGACGCTAAGCCTAATCAGAGCCTAGATACTACGACACTGACACGACAACGGAGAAAGCTCCCGTCGTCCAAACATCCAACAAGCGACTCACCAAGCATCTAATCCTGCACAACGTCTACCCATCCATACAGACAGGTAGGCGGTCAAAACCACTGGGGGTAAGCATTACATTAATCATAATCCACATATAAAAACATGGTATTCAAGAATTTATACATATCACATATACATAACCACCCCTCCTAGAATACTAGCATCATATGATTAACATCCCCCATTACTTGCATCTCAAGCTATCACATTATTATCATAGCATAACATGCATAATCAACCTCTAATCAAGTCATCAATAAAAGCTCATCATTTGTCAACATCAATCAATGATCACATCACTTACCTCATTACTCATTTAGCATGCTTAATTCAACAAGTACAATTCATCATTTCAAGTTACAAGCAATCAATCATCATCATCAAAGAAATCACCACATCTTATGTATATACATATACAATTCTCACCTCATCATTATCATCCAACCAATTATCATCAAATAGATTCACCAAGTGTATACGCACAACAAGTAAGACATGCAATTAGAGCATTTATTTCACAACCATCAACAAAATCCACCAATATACATATACACTAATCCACATAATTACAACATTCACCAAATTTCACCAATACACAAAATCATCAAGTCACATATTCAATTATGTCACAACTCATCAACCATTCAATTCCAAATATCACAAGTATGTATTCATCAAACACACTTATCATCAACACTCACCATTCACATGCAACAACAAGATAACATTTCAATATGCAATGCGCCTATACTCGACACATATATGCATGTGGTACCGGATCAACAACAATGGATGCAACAAAAACATCCAAGTAAGAGTACACCTCCTCTTACTATGTAAAAGTACACCTCCTTTTACATTTCAACAACAACAACAACATGATATGATGCATGGACATATAGCAATGACTCGATAATGCACAACTCCAACATAACAACTATCAAAACAATGTAAAAGTACACCTCCTTTTACATTTCAACAACTCAACAACATTGCATTATCAAGAATCATGCCCATACATTCAACAATCACAACTCACATAAGATTCATCAACATCATCAACATAATCATCATCATATTCATCAACAACCAACAACATCATCCTCATCTTAATTATCAACATACATCAACATCGGCTCGCAATTCATTTCCATTTACATCACATAAACCAAGTAAAACGGAATAACACAACAAGTTATGATAAACATCATGTTCATCCCTCCACAATCATTCAAATACAATCATTTAGTCATATGAGATCATTCACAAAAGATTCATAAGACTTTAGTTCATCAAGATTCATTTCTACTAAGTTCGTCTCCAAAAATCACCGTTTTAAAAATATTAGAAGTTATGAATCAAAACCAACTCTACAAGCTCAATTGCCTATGCCATGTATCCTCACAAGTCACTTATAGGTGCAGTAGAGGATACATAAGCATTTCATCGGCCAAAAATGACGAATTCATAAAAAAAACTCAAAGTTCGTCTCACTTTTCCACTCTTTACAAAATTTTCCATTTTCAAAGCAAAACAAGTTCAAACTTGATAGAACCAATCACATCCATTTTTAAAAATCATATAAACAATATACAACTCTAATCCCACTTCAATCTCCGGAGAAAACGAGTTTTTGGAAAAAAATGACGTTCGGACCGTTTTTACAAAAGTTAGACAATTTTCATAAATTCAAGTCCAAACCAACTCAAATCTTGTTCCAGTAGGATTACAGGTGTAAACAGGTGTTAATTAAGTCCAAAGAAACATTTTAGAAGTATTGGATTGGTACCCCAAAGCTCAAAACAATCAAAACAGAAAACTGTTTCTGGGCAATTTTGCTATTAGCGAAATCTGCGCTATTAGCGAAATTCCCAGACAATTTCGCTATTAGCGAAATTTTCGCTATTAGCGAAACTTGTCCAGACAGTTTCGCTATTAGCGCCGTTCTTGCAAAATTTCTCAGAAGTTTCGGGTTTTTACACCATTTTTGCCCAAAATCCCAATTTTCAAACCCCCAACTCCCAAATCAACTTCCAGAAAGTGTTTATGGGTCAAAACAGGTTCAATACACTTAAACAAACATGATTCAAGCATTAAGAACAACAACATAGCTCATTTCATCAAATTCACGAAATTCTTTCAAAACACCAACATAACCACAAATCTCCTCATGAATCCATAAACAACGATTCCAGTTACACAATTTTGATTCCAACAGTTCAACAATCATCAACAACAACTAATGAACACAAATTCATGCACAATTCAACATCACAACCTCATTTTTCATCAAAATTGCTCAAGAACACAATATACCCACAAATGCACATTTCAAAATGTTAATTCACATACTAACATGCAATTATCATACAATTCATGTTCTCAATCATAACAACAATTATGCACGAATTCAGAGCAATTAGATTCAATTTATCAATTTCATAAAAATGGGTTTAAATGAAAAATGATGAAATTATGATCAAAAACTAACCCCCTTACCTCTAACACCAAGAATCTCTAATTCAAGCCTCAATTTAGCTCCTAGATGATGAATCCCCTCCTCTAGCTCTATCCCTTGATCTTGTTCTACTCTCTAACTTCTATCTCTTCTCTTCCCAAATGAAATGAAATGTGAAATGTTGTGAAACCTAATTTTCACCAACAACTAGAGTTTATATATGTGCTCTATTCAATTGGGCTTATCTCTCAACCTTAATGGGCCTAACCCATTTCTATTCTAACACCCCAAAATGTCACTACTCACTTAAAGGTAAATTACAACACTAACGGTCACTTACCGGTAAATAAAATAATTACTACCCCCTCTCTAGTAACTTGGTAAAATAATACTCTTACTAAGCACTAAAAATAATTCTCATCTAAAATTACAAAATTACCCCCCACTCTCAAAATGACCAAAATGCCCCTAAGTCCAAAATGACTAAAATACCCTTCTGCACCGAATTCTACAATTCCCAACCAAAAATACACACAGATGCAAATAATCACATAATAACACACACAACCCACATAAATAAATAATAAAATAAAACTAGCGAAAATCGGGCTGTTACAACTCCCCCCCACTAAAAAGAATTTTCGCCCTCGAAAATTACCTGAAGGAAGCAACTCCGAGTACGCAACCCTCATCCTACTCTCCGATTCCCAAGTGGCACTCTCACCGGTTGGTCCAACCCAAATCACTTTAACCAAAACGACCTCCTTGCCACGCAGACGCTTCACTTCACGATCCTCAATCCTAACCGGCCAAGTCTCAACGGTCAAATTATCCCTTACTTCCAAATCATCCACTTGAATCACATGTGACACATCATACACATACTTCCTCAACTGAGACACATGAAACACATCATGAAGATTCGACAAAGATGGCGGTAACGCAATCCGATACGCTACCACCCCAACCTTCTCAACAATCTCAAAAGGTCCAACAAAACGAGGAGTCAACTTCCGACACTTCAAAGCACGTCCTACACCAGTTACAGGATTCACTCTCAAAAACACATGATCACCAACCTGAAACTCGATGTCTTTCCTCCTCTTATTGTGATAACTCTTCTGCCTACTTTGAGACGCTCTCATCTTCTCTTGAATCATCTTAACCTTCTTGGTCGTCTCTTGCACGACTTCCGGTCCTAACAAAGCACTTTCTCCTGACTCATACCAACACAAAGGAGTTCTACACCTCCGACCATACAAAGCCTCAAACGGTGCCATCCCGATACTAGAATGAAAACTGTTGTTGTAAGTAAATTCAATCAACGTAAACATTCAATCCAACTGACACCTTGCTCCAACACACAAGCTCTCAACAAATCTTCCAAACTCTGAATAGTCCTCTCCGTCTGACCATCAGTCTGGGGATGATACGCAGAACTCAACCTCAACTTCGTTCCCAAAGCATCTTGCAAACTCTCCCAAAACTTAGAAGTAAACCTCGGATCCCGATCCGACACAATACTAGAAGGAACACCATGCAATCTAACAATCTGCTCAATGTAGATCTCAGCCAACTTAGCCACAGACATATCAGTCTTAATAGGAATAAAATGTGCCGACTTCGTCAACCGATCAACGATCACCCAAATAGAATCAAAACCCTTAGCAGTCTTCGGCAAAGCTCCAACAAGGTCCATTGATATACTATCCCACTTCCACTCTGGCACAAACAACGGTTGCATCAAACCTGACGGCTTCTGATGTTCAATCTTAGACTTCTGACAAACCAAACAAGCATACACAAACTCTGCAACATCCTTCTTCATTCCAGGCCACTAAAACAACCTCTTCAAATCTTGATACATCTTAGTCGCTCCGGGATGAATACTCAAACTACTTATGTGACCTTCTTCCAAAATCTGCCTCTTAAGCTCAAGAACACTTGGCACACAAACACGATCACGGAACATCAAAACACCGTTCTCATCCAACCTGAAATCCACACCTTTACCTTGGTTAACCAGCACCACACGATCAACAAGTTCCAAATCTTCCTTCTGACCATTCTTGATCTCCTCCAGAATATTACTTGTCAACTTCAACATTCCCAACCTCACACCAGTCGGTGTCAATTCACTAACCAAACTCAAATCTCGAAACTGCTCAATCAACTCTAACTCTTTCACCATCAAAGCAGACATATGCAACGTCTTCCTACTCAAAGCATCAGCAACAACATTGGCTTTTCCAGGATGATAACTCAACTGGAAATCAAAATTCTTAAGATATTCCAACCATCTCCTCTGCCTCATATTCAACTCCTTCTGGTCAAACAAATATTTCAAACTCTTATGATCACTGAATACCTCAAACTTAGAACCATACAAATAATGCCTCCAAATCTTCAACATATACACAACGGCTGCCAATTCCAAATCATGAGTCAGATAGTTCTTCTCATGCACTTTCAACTGCCTCGAAGCATAAGCCACAACCTGATGATTCTGCATAAGCACACCACCAAGGCCCATCTTAGAAGCATCACAATACACCACAAACGATTCCTTCGGATTCGGCAAAATCAACACTGGAGCTGACGTCAACCTCTTCTTCAACTCTTGGAAACTCTTCTCACACTTAGCATCCCAAACATAAGCTTGTCCTTTCCGAGTCAACTGCGTCAATGGCAACGCCAACTTAGAGAATCCTTCAATGAACCTCCGATAATAACCTGCCAATCTAAGAAAGCTTCTAACTTCAAAAACAGACTTAGGTGATTCCCATTGCAACATTGCATCAACCTTCGACGGATCCACCGCAATGCCACCTTTAGAAATCACATGACCAAGGAAACTCACTTCCCGCAACCAAAACTCACACTTGGACAACTTAGCAAACAACTTCTTCTCTTTCAAAACTCCCAACATAATCCTCAAATGCTCGGCATGCTCCTCTTCAGACTTAGAATACATCAAAATATCATCTATAAACACCACCACAAAACGATCCAGAAAAGGATGAAATATTCTATTCATGTACTCCATGAAGACACCTGGCGCATTAGATACTCCAAATGGCATCACAGAATACTCATAGTGTCCATACCTCGTTCTGAACGCAGTTTTGGATATATCTTCCGCCTTTACTCTAATCTGATGATATCCTGACCTCAAATCAATCTTACTGAACACTTCTGCACCAACCAACTGATCCATTAAATCGTCAATCCTCGGAAGCGGATACCGATTCTTGATTATTAACTTGTTCAACTGCCGATAATCCACACACAATCTCATGCTTCCATCCTTCTTCTTAACCAACAACACAGGAGCTCCCCACGGCGAAACACTTGGCCTGATAAACTGCTTCTCAAGCAACTCTTCCAACTGCTTCTTCAACTCACCCAACTCTAATGCAGACATCCGATACGGCGCAATCGAAATAGGACTCGTTCCATGCACCAAATCAATTGCAAACTCAACTTCCCTCTCCAGCGGTAACTCGGTAATGTCGTCCGGAAAAACTTCTGGAAACTCTTGCACTATCGGCAAATCACCAACTCCTTTCTCACTACTCTCCTTCAAGGAAGCAAACATCATGAACACACAAGCTTCACCATCCAAGGACTTCTTCACTTGCTCCGCGGTCAAGAACCTTCTACCTTCCTCAACTACCGGCTTAGAAAACGTTACACTCTTGGTCAAACAATTAATGTTAACACCAAAAGTCAACATCCAATCCATACCAAAAATAACGTCCATATGCTTCAACGGAAGACACACAAAATCCAACTCAAAATTAACAGGAACCTTAACACAAACCACAACCAACTGAGCCTCCGCAGCCAAAGATACCTTCCCTTGCCAGACCCAACAAACCTGAAACAACCTGCTACTCCCCCACTACGCTCAAACCCACCTAAAAGAACAAAACAACACAACAAGTACCGACAATACTTCTGTACATGTCGCATACAACAGGGAATTCAACGGGTTTTGGTCTGGACAAGACCGACCACGGCTCTGATACCAACTTGTAACACCCTATTTCTATTAAGCGGTAAAACGCGCGAATACATCAGAAATATTCTAGAAATAAATGCTACGTCTCAAAACAAACCAAAAGATATAATGCATATATATAACATTTCAACGGTCACAGCGGAATTCAAATCATAAACTTCAACATATACATGTCATGGTCAAATAAATCCTCATATGAAAATACTCAAAGTCCGACAAGTGGACAATAGCAACAACATAGCAACAGAATCCAAAACAACAACAGACGCTACGCCTAATCAGAGCTTAGATACTACGACACTGACACGACAACGGAGAAAGCTCCCGTCATCCAAACATCCAACAAGCAACTCACCAAGCGTCTAATCCTGCACAACGTCTACCCATCCATACAGACAGGTAGGCGGTCGAAACCACTGGGGGTAAGCATTACATTAATCATAATCCACATATAAAAACATGGTATTCAAGAATTTATACATATCACATATACATAACCACCCCTCCTAGAATACTAGCATCATATGATTAACATCCCCCATTACTTGCATCTCAAGCTATCACATTATTATCATAGCATAACATGCATAATCAACCTCTAATCAAGTCATCAATAAAAGCTCATCATTTGTCAACATCAATCAATGATCACATCACTTACCTCATTACTCATTTAGCATGCTTAATTCAACAAGTACAATTCATCATTTCAAGTTACAAGCAATCAATCATCATCATCAAAGAAATCACCACATCTTATGTATATACATATACAATTCTCACCTCATCATTATCATCCAACCAATTATCATCAAATAGATTCACCAAGTGTATACGCACAACAAGTAAGACATGCAATTAGAGCATTTATTTCACAACCATCAACAAAATCCACCAATATACATATACACTAATCCACATAATTACAACATTCACCAAATTTCACCAATACACAAAATCATCAAGTCACATATTCAATTATGTCACAACTCATCAACCATTCAATTCCAAATATCACAAGTATGTATTCATCAAACACACTTATCATCAACACTCACCATTCACATGCAACAACAAGATAACATTTCAATATGCAATGCGCCTATACTCGACACATATATGCATGTGGTACCGGATCAACAACAATGGATGCAACAAAAACATCCAAGTAAGAGTACACCTCCTCTTACTATGTAAATTTACATTTCAACAACAACAACAACATGATATGATGCATGGACATATAGCAATGACTCGATAATGCACAACTCCAACATAACAACTATCAAAACAATGTAAAAGTACACCTCCTTTTACATTTCAACAACTCAACAACATTGCATTATCAAGAATCATGCCCATACATTCAACAATCACAACTCACATAAGATTCATCAACATCATCAACATAATCATCATCATATTCATCAACAACCAACAACATCATCCTCATCTTAATTATCAACATAAATCAACATCGGCTCGCAATTCATTTCCATTTACATCACATAAACCAAGTAAAACGGAATAACACAACAAGTTATGATAAACATCATGTTCATCCCTCCACAATCATTCAAATACAATCATTTAGTCATATGAGATCATTCACAAAAGATTCATAAGACTTTAGTTCATCAAGATTCATTTCTACTAAGTTCGTCTCCAAAAATCACCGTTTTAAAAATATTAGAAGTTATGAATCAAAACCAACTCTACAAGCTCAATTGCCTATGCCATGTATCCTCACAAGTCACTTATAGGTGCAGTAGAGGATACATAAGCATTTCATCGGCCAAAAATGACGAATTCATAAAAAAAACTCAAAGTTCGTCTCACTTTTCCACTCTTTACAAAATTTTCCATTTTCAAAGCAAAACAAGTTCAAACTTGATAGAACCAATCACATCCATTTTTAAAAATCATATAAACAATATACAACTCTAATCCCACTTCAATCTCCGGAGAAAACGAGTTTTTGGAAAAAAATGACGTTCAGACCGTTTTTACAAAAGTTAGACGATTTTCATAAATTCAAGTCCAAACCAACTCAAATCTTGTTCCAGTAGGATTAAAGGTGTAAACAGGTGTTAATTAAGTCCAAAGAAACATTTTAGAAGTATTGGATTGGTCCCCCAAAGCTCAAAACAATCAAAACAGAAAATTGTTTCTGGGCAATTTCGCTATTAGCAAAATCTGCGCTATTAGCGAAATTCCCAGACAATTTCGCTATTAGCGAAATTTTCGCTATTAGCGAAACTTGTCCAGACAGTTTCGCTATTAGCGCCGTTCTTGCAAAATTTCTCAGAAGTTTCGGGTTTTTACACCATTTTTGCCCAAAATCCCAATTTTCAAACCCCCAACTCCCAAATCAACTTCCAGAAAGTGTTTATGGGTCAAAACAGGTTCAATACACTTAAACAAACATGATTCAAGCATTAAGAACAACAACATAGCTCATTTCATCAAATTCACGAAATTCTTTCAAAACACCAACATAACCACAAATCTCCTCATGAATCCATAAACAACGATTCCAGTTACACAATTTTGATTCCAACAGTTCAACAATCATCAACAACAACTAATGAACACAAATTCATGCACAATTCAACATCACAACCTCATTTTTCATCAAAATTGCTCAAGAACACAATATACCCACAAATGCACATTTCAAAATGTTAATTCACATACTAACATGCAATTATCATACAATTCATGTTCTCAATCATAACAACAATTATGCACGAATTCAGAGCAATTAGATTCAATTTATCAATTTCATAAAAATGGGTTTAAATGAAAAATGATGAAATTATGATCAAAAACTAACCCCCTTACCTCTAACACCAAGAATCTCTAATTCAAGCCTCAATTTAGCTCCTAGATGATGAATCCCCTCCTCTAGCTCTAGCCCTTGATCTTGTTCTACTCTCTAGCTTCTATCTCTTCTCTTCCCAAATGAAATGAAATGTGAAATGTTGTGAAACCTAATTTTCACCAACAACTAGAGTTTATATATGTGCTCTATTCAATTGGGCTTATCTCTCAACCTTAATGGGCCTAACCCATTTCTATTCTAACACCCCAAAATGTCACTACTCACTTAAAGGTAAATTACAACACTAACGGTCACTTATCGGTAAATAAAATAATTACTACCCCCTCTCTAGTAACTTGGTAAAATAATACTCTTACTAAGCACTAAAAATAATTCTCATCTAAAATTACAAAATTACCCCCCACTCTCAAAATGACCAAAATGCCCCTAAGTCCAAAATGACTAAAATACCCTTCTGCACCGAATTCTACAATTCCCAACCAAAAATACACACAGATGCAAATAATCACATAATAACACACACAACCCACATAAATAAATAATAAAATAAAACTAGCGAAAATCGGGCTGTTACAGTGAGTCTTCACGGTGGGACGAAAGGTGCATGCATGCACGTACCTTGAGAAAGAGTGTGTAAAAAGTGTGAGAAAAGTGAATCGTACGTTGAGGGTGAAGAAATGTCACCCTTATATAGGCGTGTATGAGAATAACTGTCTCAGTGAAGTACGACGCGTCATTAGGAGGTCATTGAAGGACACATATACGGTGTCTGATGCATGGGGGCTTGCTTAGGTGTGGTGACGTGCACCAGGATTACGCTGTACGCCCAAGTGACGTGTGTTGATTCGACGAACTCCTTTTCCCCATGTCAACGTTGGATTAGCTTTATAGACGGTCCAGAATATTTTCTGACAAATGTTTGAGCTTTCTTCTGAATCGAATTAACTATTGCGCGACTTAACTTGTTATTAATCGAACAGTTGTTAGTTATTTTTTGTCAATGGTTTGACCTTACTTGTATATCAGATGAACTATAACGAGACTTAACCTTTGATTAGTCGAAATGTGACTTGTTCCTTTTTTGACAATGGTTTGAAATTTATGCTTGATTGTATGAGCTACAATGAGACTTAAATAAATATCAGTCAAATTGTGGTTATCACATTAACCGAAAAAGGTTCGACTTCTCCTGAATTCGATGATATATTTTAAAAAATGTTAAGGAATATATTTTGTATTTATTGTAATGAAATAATTTTTATTTTAATCATATCTACTTTTTGTTTAAGTATATTTATTCCATTGGCTTAATACATTTTTGGTCCCTTAACTTATTTTTGGTTTTCATTTTGGTCCCTTAAATATAAAGTATCTCAATTTGGTCCCATAAATCTTTTGTCGTTACCTCTTTTGGTCTTATCTGTTAGTTTTTAACAATAAATGTCTAAAATGAACCAACTTTATAGGTGGTCCACCATAGACCTCATAAATCTTTCTAAATCTAACAACCATTTGATGTTTTTGTCAAAAATGAAACCGTTTAATCTCTGGGTTTTAAGATAGATGAAGGTGATTGAAGATATGATGAATTTTGTATGAATATGAAGAAGTGGTGGAAAGAAGAAGATGAAGAGAGGGAAAAAATTATGTGGTGTTGGTTCACTATTGTATATGATGGACCTACAGTCATATGGTTGAAATCATATCTGAGATGTTAGACATTAAAAAACTAGCGTAGATGACCAAAGCAGGTAATGACATAAGATTTATGGGACCAAATTGAGATATTTTATAGTTAAGGGACCAAAATGAAAACCAAAAATAAGTTAAGGGACCAAAGTATGAATTAAGCCTATTCCATTTTATAAATACACATGTCTTTCCTACCATGATTTTATTTAATTTTCTCTTATACTATACTACTAAATAATTGCTAGTATCTTTTAAAAAAATTGCTAGTATCTTATTTTCTTTCCTTTATCTTTCTTTCATCAATAAAAAAAAATGTAAAGAAAGTAGTGACCAAGTTGCCTCTGTTTATATTTATTGGGAAATAAAAGTGAAGTATATATTTTTCAGACTAAATTTGGTGTTACAATTTTTCTCAAGAACTAAAACGAGTCTTGGTTTTTTTTTAACTTGTCAAAAAAAACAGTCGTTTGGGTTAATAGCATTTAGTCATCAAAATAAAATAAAATAACGTTGAGACTAATATCGATAGATATATACAAGCATATTATAATATATAATACTCTAATTAATAAATAAAAATCTAATTGATATTTGAAAAAAAAATAACAATTTGAAATTTTTTTTATGGACCCAAAGCTTAAATAAAAACAAGATATGGTTGTCTTGGTGCCGGGTCTCGAACCGAGTACCTCTAGGTTGTAGGGCAAACCTTGCAGCCAAGTGACTTCTCGGGAGACAGACACAAGATATGGTTGTAAAAAAATTTGTAACGTCAAAAAATTTTAGAAAAATAAAAAATTGAAACAAAAAACAATAAAGAAAAAAGAAGAATAAAATTTGTCTAAAAAAATGAAATGTGGAAATAAAATATTTTCTTTAATTTTTTATTGGAAAGATAAAAACACATTAATTGAATATGGGGTAAAGATGCAAATAACAAAAAAAAATATGTAAATGATAATATAGGCTTCACACAATTTGATTGGTCATGAGGGGGTAAATACCCCCGAATCATGAGAGGGTAACGTAGGCCTCACCGAGAAGTTTGGTGTGTGATAGTACCCTATGATAAGAATCTTATTCTGCATTCGATCCAATGTTCCATATTAGTTCTTTTATGTCCTAAAAATAAATATCCACACAACATAATTATGGTAACAAATCATTTCTTGCAAAACAAGCCAGTAATCATGTCCATATCTCCATTTATCTCCTAATCCCTATTATTTCTCTCGTTAATTATTGTTATAATTTCCTTCATTATAATCCATCAAAAAAAAAATCCTTCAATATAAACACCTGAAATCACTCCTTTGAAAAAGATTCTTTATTCCTTATTTATTTATTTATTCCGTTTAGTAATTCTAGGATATTTGGGTAATAAATTGGATTAATTTCTTTCCTATTCTTAGACACCGACGTTATTTCTGGAAAAAAAAAAAAAAAAAAAAGTGTGAATTTTATTATATATATCCCATCACAGTCTAAAGCTCTGCACAACCCTACTATTCCTTTTACTTTTGTTATTTCGGCACTTTCAGAGGTATGCATTTTAACTTCTTCATTGTTCTATTTGATTTCACTAACTATGCATTTTAATTTCATTCTTACGTGATACTATAATTACTGCCTAATCTTGATCTGCTATTTCCAACTTATGCAGTTTCATTGTAAATGTTCAAGATCTGATCTAATACTTCTTCATTGTCTACTATGTGTTGTGTTTGCTCCTCCATCGTAGATCTTTTTTAAATACAACGAGTGTAATTTCCTTGATTAATCAGGTAATGTCTCTATATTTTCACTTGATTTTTATAAGTGTGAACAAAAATCCCCAAAACCTTTTTTTTTTTTCAACAAAAAAATCACCAAAACCTTGAAGGGTGTGTGTTAGAACCTTAAAAATATTAATTCGGAAAATGTTTTAGAGTCAAAGCTTTTCATGTGAGGGAGCATTACGAAATGGAAACTAATTACTTATTAGTTATTACTTATTTTAATTTCATGTGAGGGAGCATTACGAAATGGAAAAATTGTTATCACCTGACTGAAAGTTAGGGTTTAAGTCCTAGAAATAACATCTTGCCTAAAAATAGGGTAAGGTTGTGTACAAAACGTTAAATGGTGGAACTCCTCCTTCATGGACTTTACGTATGCGAAAGTTTTAGTGCACCGGTCTGCCCTTTTTACCTATTTTCATTTCATAATGTGAAAAGTAATTTTTGTGTCTCACTAGAAATCATTCGAATTTTTGTCTCTAACTAAAAATCATTCTATTTTGAAATGCTAACCCAGATGTATTTCTTTTGATGGTCATTAAACTAACACTCATTTTAATAGAATTTGTTGAAGGTACCAGGATTAGACCTGTTGAAGGTACCAAGATTAGACCGGTTGACTACGCTGTTGTCCCCATTGATGTGTACGTGTTCAATGAGCCCACTGAATTTCTCGGCCTTTCTCATCAATCTGAGTTTATGATTGGTGAGTTGGTAATTGAACTTAACAATGATCAATTGAATACACTATTGTGCCTTGGTTATTTTTTTCTAGGTGAATGTCGTATGCATACATTTTAATCTTTTCTTTTATATCGCGATAATTTCAGGCGCCATAGGTATGCTTGATACATTAGATGATGAGAAAGATGTTGTAGTTGACGGAAAGGTTGTCACCATGTTAAACTCCTTTGTTAGCATACTGTTCGCAAGAGTTCAGATGTGGAAAGGTATACGTTCTACATTGTGTTTATTCATTGATATAAAAGAGTTTAAAATGCTTTTACACCGTGTGTTTAACCTTAATTTTTATTTAATAGGCATGCCTACAGTCCACACCACCACTGAATATGCCACCAAATTGGTTTTCAATCCCCGTTATGAATGTTGCAGTGGATTTGAAAAGGAGGTTATTATTATGGATCTGTTGTTTCTTGCCAATTGATTCTATTGTAGATTATATATAGCCATAATGCACAGTCGTAATTCCTTGATATGTAATCAATGGTTGTGTTTTTTAGATTTTTATTTATCCCCTTTCTGGAAGGATAAATAAGAGTATTTACTTTTCGGGTGTAATTCATGTAACACAGTTATAATGTATTGTTATGTTTTATAATGTGCTAATGACCAAAAAGAAGCGCTAAATTTATTTTCTGCAGCAATTTCTCTTTTCAATAAGCTAAACCAAGATTTCCTTTATGAAATAATTCATTTCTTTAAATGTTTATAAGTTTAGTTGATAAGTCAAGCTTCTCCTTGATGTCTTTTCTTACTCTGGATTCATCAAAAATAAAAGAATCAAGTCAAATGTTAACTTGTGCCCTCTAGGGCACATGTTAAGGAGCTCTTTATAGAAATATACGCTTCAAAAGTCGTGTAGTCAACTTCTAAAAAATTAAAATATCATGTTTTTCAATGCAAAAGTTTTTTTTTTGGGTTCCTTAACATGTGCCCTTGGGGCACAAGTTAACATGACCTAAGAATTAAATGCCAGCAAATTCATTCATTTGAACCGACACAGCACACCACTAACTTTATTTTCTTACCGGTTCCACTGTTATTCGTCATTTAGGTTTGGGTTAATAGTGTTTTTGTTATTCATCATTTAGGTTTGGGTTAATAGTGTTTTTCACCCTGTAATATAGGTCATTTCCGGTTTTCGCCCTTGTAAAATTTTCGGTTTGATTTGCACCCTCGTAAAAAAAAAATTCCGGAAAACACCCCTCCCCCTCCAACTCAGCAGATTCGCTTACGTGGCGCTGACTTGGCTTTTTTTCATTTTTTATTTTTTTTAAATGGCCATGTGTCAAAAAAAATTCCACATCAGATTTTTATTTTTAAAATATTTGAAAATAAATTTTAAAAAAAAACCAAAAAAAAAATCATAAAAATATTCAGATTTTTTCCAAAAATTTAAAAAATCGAAAAATAATTTTAAAAAAATTCAGATTCTGAAATATAAAAAAATTGAAAAATAATCATATTTGTTTCCAAAAAATTTAAAAATAAAAAAAAATTAGATTTTTTTTTCAAAAATCAGAAAATATAATCAGATTTTTTTTAAAATTAATAAGATTTTATAAAATTCTGGAATTTAATTTTCGAAATTACAAAAGAGGTCAGATTTTTTGAAAAAAAAAATCTGAATTTTTTTTAAAAATCTGTATACAAATATAGAAAAAATTCAGATTTTTTATAAGATTTATGATTTCAAGCTCCTCTAAGGAAGTGCTGAATTCTAGGAAAAATGGAATTTCCAAGACTTTTATAAAACCCTCTAAATTTGTATCCAGATTCTCAAATATTAAATTTTTTTCCAGAATTTTTTTAAAAAAATTAGACTTTTTTTAATTTGAAAATTTACTTTTTTTGTATTTTGAAAATTAAATTCCAGAATTTTTTAAATCTTTTTAATTTTAGAAAAATCTGGTTATATTTTCTGATTTTTTACTAATTTTTTAAATTTCGAAAAAAATCATAATAGTTTTTTTATAATTTTTTAAATTCAAATTTTTTTCGAAAATAAATTTCTGCAGAAAATTTAGGATAAATTCAAATTTTTTTTCGTAAATTTTATTCCATAATTTTTATAAAATATTGAAAAAAGTTGGTTTTATTTATACAAAAAAAAATTTGGTAATAAAAAACATTTCCAGATTTTTTTTTTTAAAAAATCCGTTAAAAAAAATTCCTGAATTTTTTTCTAATTTTTACAATTTTTTATTTTCAAAAATTAATTTTCAATTTTTTTAAATATTGTTTTATTTTTAAATTAATATAAATGAATTTAAATTTTTTTTGGATTTTTTTATTTTTAAAAATTAAATATCAAATATTTTAGTAATAAAATCTGATGTGGCCAATTTAAAAAAAATAAAAAATGGAAAAAAAAGCCAACTCAGCGCCACATAAGCGAATCTGCTGAGTTGGAGGGGGGAGGGGTGTTTTCCGGAATTTTTTTTTACGAGGGTGCAAATCAAACCGAAAATTTTACAAGGGCGAAAACCGGAAATGACCTATATTACAGAGGTAAAAAACACTATTAACCCTTTAGGTTTCAAGAATTTGAACATAAGAGAGGCCAGAGAGAAATTTGATGTGTGGTACCCCATGATAAGAATCTTATTCTGCATTCAATCCAATTGTCCATATTAGTTCTTTTATGTCCTAAAAATAAATGAGCTTTGCTATATAAAGCGAACACAAATTCACGAATTGCAAGCGAATGATTAACAGTCTTGGATCTCTATTTTCATACAATACATGGATGGTTAGATTGATACATGGGTGTGTGAATAAAAGTCAAACTTGGCCACAATACATGTCGGGA
This sequence comes from Medicago sativa, assembly GCF_051527215.1. NCBI lineage: Eukaryota > Viridiplantae > Streptophyta > Magnoliopsida > Fabales > Fabaceae > Medicago > Medicago sativa. The sequence goes on along the minus strand of NC_140752.1, from coordinate 48,291,219 downwards.
TGCCGTCGTGAGATATTTTTTCGCTATACATAGTTTTTTCCAAAATAAATATCCCCACAACATAATTATGGTAACAAATAATTTCTTGCAAAACAAGCCAGTAATAATGGGCAAATTCTACGGTACACCCAATATATTTGAGTGCACCGGTACACCAAATCCTTCAATTAATGGTTAAATTAGTTGTTTTTTTTTAAGAAAAATATAATTTTTTTATCATTTATAATTATAATAACTATTCTTATTTACCAAATCCTTAAATTGATTTTTTATTTTGAATTTTTATCACTCATAATAAAGAACATTGATTATATTTTACGATAATATGTAAAGAATTTACTATGGGTGTGTTTGTTTCAAGTTATATTTGTTGATTCCCGGGAATAAAAGGATAGGAATATATATGCCTATGTTTGTTACAAGTTTACTAAATTTTATTCCCGGGTATAAAACGTTCCTGGGAATAGAAAAAATTTCCCAAGGAAAAGGGTGGGAATGAAGTTCCCATGGAGATGGGAATAAATTTATAAATAGTTACCTATTATAATCTCTATTTTTATGGTTCCTAGGAATATTATAAAGTTAACCAAACATATTTTTCCTAAATACCTTGGAATAAAATTCTCATCTTTATATTCCAAGGAATGTTATTCCTAGGAATAAATTTGGTAAACTTGAAACAAACACAGCCTATGATTCTTATAAACAATGAAATGATGTTTTTTCTTATGAAATTATATTTTCTAAAATATAAATGCCGATAAAGAACTCTTTATTTCGTAAAAATAATCGTTAATTTATATTATCGTTAATTTATAGATTTAGGAAGCAAGAGTACCGGTACACCTCAATTTACAAGTGTACCGTAGAAGTCCCGTAATAATGTCCGTATCTCCACTTATCTCCTAATCCCTATTATTTCTCTCGTTACTTATTTTTATAATTTCCTTCATTATAAACACCATAAATCACTCCTTTGAAAAATATTCTTTATTCCTTATTTATTTATTTATTTATTTATTTATTTATTTATTTATTCCGTTTAGTAATTCTAGGATATTTGGGTAATAAATTGGATTAATTTCTTTCCTATTCTTAGACACCGACGTTATTTCTAGAAAAAAAGAAGGAAAAAAAAAAAACAAGTGTGAATTTTATTATATATATCCCAGCACAGACTAAAGCTCTGCACAACCCTAACTATTCCTTTTACTTTGTTTTTTTTTTTTTTTACACTTTCAGAGGTATGCATTTTCACTTCTTCATTCTTATGTGATACTATAATCACTGCCTAATCTTGATCTTCAATTTCCAATTTATGCAGTTTCATCGTAAATGTTCAAGATCTGATATGATACTTCTTCGTTGTCTACTATGTGTTATGTTTTCTCCTCCATCATAGATCTTTTTTTATTACAACGAGTGTAATTTCCTTGATTAATCAGGTAATAAGGTCCCTATATTCTCACTTGATTTTTGTAAGATTGAACAAAAATCACCTTAGAAGGGTGTGAGTTTGAAACCTAAAAATATTAATACATTATTCGGAAAATGTTTTAGAGTGAAAACTTTTCAATAATTACTTATTAGTTTCTTTAGAATTTGTTATAAAAAAGACAATCATTGGAAGCTAATTACTTATTAGTTATTACTTATTTTAATTTCATGAGAGGGAGCGTTACAAAATGGTAAAATTATTATCACCTAACTGAAAGTTAGAGTTTAAGTCCTAGAAATAACACCTTGCCAAGGAGCTCCTTCCAAGGACGTATCCGGGGAATACCGGGTTCGATTCCTAGGGGGAACAATGTTTGGTCAGTGCACATGCCTCTACGCATGACCCGGATTAGTCGTCCACCTTTGGTGGGTCGAAAACGGGTACGAAAGCCAAAAAAAAAAAAGAAATAACACCTTGCCTAAAAATAGGTTAAGGTTGTGTACAAAACATTAAATGGTGGAACTCCTCCACAGACCTTACTTTTAAGGTTGCCTAAAAAGTAATTTTTGTGTCTAACTAAAAATTATTCTATTTTGAAATGCTAACTGAGATGTATTTCTTTTGATGGTCATTTTGCTAAACAACACTAATTTTAACGCAGGAAGAAGAGCCGGTTTAGACAATGAAGAAGAATTCAAAACTCATATTAATTATGAACAACAAAAAAATAGAAACTAAACAAACCAACTCTTCAGCGGTAAGATTTCTGCTAACCGTTGTTATTCTTTATTTTGTTAGCCCCTATTTTAAACAAATCAATGATGCTTGATTCTGTTATCAATATTTATCCTCGTAATTACAAAATATATTGAAATGTTTATGAATTTCACAATGGTTTAATATGATTAAAAATGTAAGAAGAATTGGCTGTTTCATTACCATTCTGGATCTCATCTTTTAGCCCCCAAAAAGTTTTTTCAAGTCCTTATTTTAAGTTGAATAAATTATTAAATGTTATAATGATCTAATTAAATAATTAAATAATTGACATAATACAAAACAATTAGTTTAGTTTATGTCTTCCTATCTTTTTTTCCTACTTGTCATGTTTCTATTTTTTTTTTCCCTTTGTCTTGTGACCTTATATGTCCTCGACATTCATTCAAATGGCAGTGACAAATACAAAATGAACCAAATGCCTAGGAATGAGTTCATACCTTGTGAATTACCAAAGAAAGAGTTGTTTAATTTTTAGCATTTTTAATCATAATGAATTATTTTCTTCATATGAAGGGTAAACAACAAGATGGTCCAGGCAGCTCTAACCCACCAGCTGAAGTACCTTCAAAAGGGAATAAGGTTGATGCTCAGGTATGACGCATTAAAACTTTTAATATATTAGGTACCACATACTTAAGAAGCATTGGGATGGGTAGCACTTTGGTGACATTGGGGTGCCAATGTCATGTGACATTGGCCAACCACAATGTCACATGACATTGACACCCCAATGTCTCCAAAGTGCTACCCGCATTGGGACAGTCATTTGTTTTTCATGTTTTCTGAAAAGGAGCATTTTATGCTCTACTAAATTATTATCTTTCCATCTTGTTTGACTTAATTATGAGATATGTTGTACAATAATATAACTAATGATTGATTAATAAATTAATTTTATGATTAATCAATAAAAGGTAAAATTGTGCGAACGTATATTAACGCAAGACACAAGTTATGACCAAGTGATTTCATATATTGATTAATGCATACTTTTCATCGGCTATAAGGACAAATAAAAAATGGTATATTTATAGCATCTAAAAATTAGTTTAAATAATATTTTGCATTTAATCTCTTAATATAATATCATATTTAACTTATATTAACTATGAGGATCAAATTTTTATCTAAATAACTATTTGAAACATCGTTTTTTTAAGGACAATTTTGTTTTATGTTTTTAGTTTTTTATCCTTGTCATTAAGTTCTGCTGCTCAATATGATTATTTCTTCATGGTAATGCAGTGGCCACTTTCTTACTGCAGGCAAAATAAATTATTGTGTTCATAAACCAAGCAGGTTTAACATCCATGGGATGTGGCCTCAAAACAATGTCAGTCTTTCGCCACGTCAATGCTCTACAAATCACATAGTGTCAAGCTTAACCGAAGGCATGATTTCTATAACAATATCGGCTGCCTTCCTCTTTCATGTCCCCATCTAGACTCTTGGAAACGGGAGCGGTACCAACATAGAACCTGTTCATACTCCCACCCTTAACCATACCTAGTATATATTACGTTCTAGCAAATGATATTTGGAACAGGTTTCCCAGTATTTCGATCTAGCAAACTATATTTGGAAGAGGTTGCAACTTTTTGATATAGAAAAAGTATTTCTCTCCAATACCTCCTTCAAACCTCATAGGAAAATAAGACTTGAAAATTCCATAAGCAAACATATTGCGGCTTTCATTGTCCCTCCAATCAGCTATTAGAGATTAGGTTATGTAGAAACTAGCAATCATGCTGGGAACCAAGAAATGTACAATGATGAGAAACTGTAGAAATTCATTGAAATGAATTTCATAATATTGTATTTGTATTAGCAAGTAATATTAATTGATGAATAAAGCAAAAAAAGGACATGGTGGATTAGGATTTTGCTTAAATTATATAATGATCGCCTCACATGCTTCATTCATCTATACCTAATGACACAATTCACTCTCCACTATATTTCGTCGAATGTTATGTCTTCTAAATTAGTTACCGATAACATATCATCTCAATTATTTAACCTTGTTGCAACCTGTACAACAATGGGTCGACGGTATTGCACCATGAACTGAACACTTAGTTTGTTAGAAAGGAAGTCAATTACTTGCGTAGCAAGTAATCTGCTAAGGAAGTTGGATTTAGCTATCCAATACATGTTGTACATGATAAGCTAACATAGAGAACAACTTTTGTACATATATCTCTTGTAATAGCTTCAGTAATCAATGAGAATAAGGGAGTAAGTGGTTCGGATAAAACTGACAAAACCAAAAGTCCAAATCGAACCAAACTGAAAAGGTATCCAACCTCGTATTGTTCGGATTAATACCGAACCGAACCAATCTAAACCGACCTTGTTTGCATCGGTTCTCGATTTTCCTTTTGAGATCCAGGGAACCGATGAACCGATCACTGATGGTAATCTCACTCCCCATTTTACTAATATTATCCCTCATCACACACTTATGATTAGGCCCAAAATTAAATCCCAACATGAAGTACTCCTTAATCCATTTATTTTCTCCCATCTCATCTCATCATTCAGACTCTATTTCATTTCTTCTAAAAAAGAAACCTTAGCCGTCAATCGCACCTAACTCATCGTTCCTCACCACCATAGAGATCGACCATCTATTGGTTATAAAATGTTTTTTTTTACCAAAGCAAAGTTAATTATTATCATTAATCAACCAGTGTTTAATACAAGAAGGATAAGAATAAAAAATACGGTGACTAGCCCAAGAACAGACCGCCCTAGCTTAAGCATGAGCAACCATGTTCGCTTGTCTACTAACAAACTACACCTCGAAGTTGAAATGTAAAGATAACTGGTAAATAATACAAGAAACAATAACATAGAATTCCAAATCACCATGGCCCAGAGGCGATAGAGCTTGCACTAGAGTAGCTCAGTCAGACTCGAAGAATAAAAAGGTTTTTGAAAAATAAAGAACATGAAAAAACAAAATATGAAATACAAATTTGTGAAAATATGAATTTTATAATTCTATTTTCAAATAAACCGATCAACCGAACCGATCCAAACCGATTTGTTTGATTTGGTTCCTTTTTTGAAAAAGAGTGAAATCCAAACCAAACCGAACCAACGAAGAATTCATCGGTTCAGACATTTTTTTGACTGAAAACCGATCCAAACCGAACTGTTACACCCTAAATGAGAGAATCATTACTTTTCATTCAATTCTTTCTATTCATAATAGACCACACTCTCAAGGTAGAGCTGGACGAGTATCTAGACATTATTAGTTCCTAGATGCACAAGGTATATACCAATATGATTGATTTTTGTATCATACATTTATCTCTTATAGATGAAGACTGTGATACAATTAAAAAAAAAAAATCGTTTGACTGTTAATTATTTTCTCTCCTATTGGCCACTGGTTTTGTTGTTGGAATTTCTTCTACTAGTAGCACCAAATACTCTCTTTCATCTAAGTTTATAAAACTGGTAAGACATGTCACAATGTTACTTCATTTTATTTTTTGACTCAACCCAATGTTAATTATTTTTTTGTTTTTGACGCAACACAATGTTACTTCAATGAACTATGGAAGGCATATGTAAAAAATTTGTTATTGGAAGGCTCGATTTTGTTCAGAGGTACATCAAGATTTGGCTAAAAGATATGTTCAGCAATCAATTGGCAAAAGGTGGAAGGAAAATATACTTTTGGAACGACTTCTATGATCCAACTATCAAGCCATTGGACAATGGTACATACTTCTTTGTTCATATATTTATAGTTTTCTCATAAATAATTTTTGTTAAGGTGGTTACTTTTTCTTAGACTCTTCTCCTAAATTGTTTCCCAACGCGCCCAAACCTTGTAATTCGTAACTCTTCAACCAAAATGTATATATTAAGATAAGATAATCAGCTCCGTCTACGGTGGGAGACCTGAATAGGTCACCTACCGCAGGAGACATGGTTTTTTTTTTCTTTTCAAAATGAATATAAACCATTGGATGAAGGTTAACCAACCTTTGGATCAAAATGTTTACTATACACCTCCAACACCCAATTGATTTCAACTGTTTTTGTTCTCTGCCACGCCACTGATCCCTCTTTCTTTCTCTTCGGTGGATATCGGATAATCACACTAGAATAACGGTGAAGAGTTGCTTGAAAAAACTCCAAAACCTGATAATTTAATTGTTTCTATGCGAAACTGGAAAATAAAAATTAAACTCAATTGTTCATTGTACATTGCTTTCACAAACCAAAATCGAAACCAATTGCTACATTCACAAATCCAGAATTGTATTTTGACAAGTCTGTAATTCAAAGATTCACCTCACAGGATATAATTAACCCGAAGATAAAATTAAAAATCATTTTTTTAAGAAAGAGGTTCAGCTCAGTGAATCAATATGGAGACTAGAATATTTTTATTTCTTTTCATTTTTCAAAATATCCTAATAGTGTTAACCTTTCAAAGTATGAACCATGCATTTGTTTGAGCATTTGAGGCTTCTTTTATGTGTTATATTGAAGGCAGAAAAGCTCTCCCTTTTTAAGATGTAGGTTGTTGCAGTTATGGGTTTGTTGAAAAAACAGAATAAAAGTCAAACTTGCAGTGGTGGATATGCAATTTTGTTTTAAGTTGAATCTGTTTAATTACCCTCCCTGAATGACAAACCTGCACCGCCGTCACCGCCATGGCCACCACCATAACTCATATTCAATCTTAATTTAAAAGAAAAACAACCCAAAGGAACAAAACCTTAACCTGGAAAACACCGACACAGTTTTGCCGATGAAGTTTTCGGTGGCTAGAAAAATTAAAGTGGAATTTTCCATCTTCCATGGACTCTGATTATGGCGTCTACCCGACCAAAAAACTGTTTAATGGGTTCGATTTTGCGACAATCGTTGATGAGTAACATGCACTAGTAGGTGAATTGAGAAGAGAGTGGTGGTGATTTCGGTTGCTAGCCTTTGCCATGTTTCAACATATCAATGGGGATTTGGGTTTGATTTTTAGTTGCTTACTGGGTTGTGTTAGATCTGGGTGTAGTGTTCATAGAGATAAACGAATGAGTTGCAAGGAGAGAAAGGGATAGTAAATTGGAGAAAGTTCAAGTGTGTATGGTGCATAATAAGAAACCATGGAGCCTCGATATCCATCAATAAATGAACTTGTGTATCCTTCAAAAAAAAAATGAACTTGCCTATGGTACGCGACCTATCACGCTCGCCTACGGGAGACGGGGCCAAGATAATCACATGGAACTTCTTCTCTCTCATAACATAATTTCTTCTCTCTCTTTTCTCTTCTCATAACTAGATTTCCTCTCACTCTCATAACCAGAGCTTATTCTTCCTTTTCTCTAAAACCATTTTCAATATTCTCTTCACAAACACATACTTTCTCCCTATCTCTGCTAACTGCAAAGTACGTCATCGGATAGATTTCTTGAACACTGATTCAGAGGGATCGAAGACAGTGGCATAAGGTGGATGTTTGATAAAGATGAGAAATCAGTAGAAGAGAAATCAGTTGTTGTTTATATCATAAGGTGGTTGATGATTTCCTCTTCTTTGTGACCAAGGTTAACCACATATCTTTATTCCCTTTCAATTCCTTTGTTGTTCAGAATAGATTGCAATAACTTTTTAGATTTCTTTTAGGCTTAATTAATGATTTGGTCCCTTAAGTTATTTGTTGGTTACATTTTGGTCCCATAAGTTATTAACGTTACAATTTGGTCCCTTAAGTTATTTGTTGGTTACATTTTGGTCCCATAAGTTATTAACGTTACAATTTGGTCCCTTAACTTACTTTTTGGTTTCGTTTTGGTCCCTTAACTTATTTTTTGTTTTCGTTTTGATCCCTTAACTCTAATAACATAAAGGACCAGAGTGGTTGACGGAGGAAGAGTTAAGGTACCAAAACGAAACCAAAAAATAAGTTAAGGGACCAAATTGTAACGTTAATAACTTATGGGACCAAAATGTAACCAACAAATAACCAAATCATTAATTAAGCCTTTCTTTTAAAATCAACGTAATTGTTGTTCATATGATTGTTATAGGTTTGGTTTGTTGATTTTGGAGTTTATGAATATGAATTTTCAATTTGGGAGGATCATTTCTTTCAAAATCAAGGTGGATGTTCGATGGGCGAGAGAAATCAACGGGTTTGATTGAGAACAGGAATTAGCGGCTGTTTGATTCAAAAGGTGGTTGAGCGATTTCCCATTCTTTGTGACCAAGGTTAACCACATAACTTTCTTCCCTTTCAATTCCTTTGTTGTTCAAAATATATTGAAATAGCTTTCTTGATTTCTTTCAAAATCAAGGTAATTGTTGTTCATATGATTGTTGTAGGTTTGGTTTGTTGATTTTGGAGTTTATGAATATGAATTTTTCAATCTGGGAGGTCACTTCGACACTCGCAGGTTAGTGGCTTCTTACCAAACCTTCTGCTTCTTCCCATCTCTTCTTTAATTTTCAAAATTAAAAATTTGAATATATCAATCTCAAATCTCTCTCTCTTTCCTCACTCGCAGGTCATGACTTCGAACTTGCATGTCAGCTCTTCAAATTCTAGCCAGCTCCCCACTACGGAATCTTCTAGAGCTAGGCATGAACCATAATATTTGAAAAATTATGTTTGTCATGCATCTTCTGATCCATCTAAAAATACACATAATTCTTCTTTGAATGACAATATATGTCTTTTCATAATTGGTCTAACCCCCCATTGTCATTTTGCTCAGTCTATTTCCACAAACATTGAACCCAAATCATATGTTGAGGCAAGTAAGTTTGAATGCTAGAATTAGGCAACCCCCGTTTTTCTTACTGATCTTGCAAGAACCAGAACATGTTGATAAAGCTATATTAGTAGTAAAGAGATATAATCAGATAAAGGGTCTTGATTATTTTGACACATACTCCTTTGTTGCTAAGGTTTCTACTGTCAAATTAGTTCTTGCTTTAGCTTGTATCAATCATTGGTTCATTCATCATCTTAATGTGAGCAATGATATTTTGCATGGTGAAGTTTAAGATTATGTTTACATGCCCGTTCCTCCTAGAATCACTAAGCCAAATCATGTTTGCAAACTCATCAATCTATTTACGGTCTTAAGCAAGCTTGTAGAAAGTGGTATGCAAAGCTAACATCTTTGCTTATTCATCATGGTTACGCACATGCAACGTATGATCATTCTATTTTCATCAAAACATCATCTTCTGCTTTTGCCTTCTTCCTTTTACATGTTGATGATGTGATTATTGTGCGCAACTCCTTATCTAGATTAAGGATTTAGGCCACCTTAAATACGTCCTAGGTCTTGAAGTGGCACATTCTAAGTCTAGATTTTCTCTTTGTCATAGAAAGTATTGTTTAGACTTCGTTTATGATTCTAGACTTATTGATTCTAAGCCAATTTCCACTCCATCAGATCCTTCCTACTTCCAGTGGCGGATCTTGAGTAATTTTCTATGGGGAGCCAAATATTCATAACCTACATATATATATATATATATATATATATATATATATATATATATATATGTGTGTGTGTGTGTGTGTGTGTGTGTGTGTGTGTGTGTGTGTGTGTGTGTGTGTGTGTTCATGTGTAGATACAAATTGTAATCGGGTGCAGATGGTTGTTGTGCTTGATTTCTGCTAGAGAGGATCACTGGTTCGAATCTTGGCAGACACTTTTTGTGAATAAAATTTAAAATGCATTATAAATACAGACAAAGGAACACGAACCCACGCCCTCATGATACAAAATGCCTCCACTATCCGCTACGATGCATGCAAAACATATACAATATTATGCCTAATCTAGTATTTATTAGAAAACTAGGGTGGCCATGGCTACCATGGGCTTCCATGAAGATCCGCCACTGCCTACTTCTAAAGATATTCCATCATATAGAAGATTGATTGTTAGAATTTTGTATCTTAATACCACAAGACCATATATCACTTTTATTACTAAGCAACTAAGTCAAATTTAACCAAACCAACACATGCTCATCATATTGATCGTTGAGTCTTCAAATACTTCAAAAGTTCTCTAGGTCGTGGTCTTTTCTTCCCCAGAGATTCATCTATTCAAATCCTGAGATTATCAGATACTGATTGGGCATGTTGCATTGATTCGAGAAGATTAGCACTTTGAAATTGACTATCACATAGTTAGAGAGAAATTGCAAGGAAAAGTTTTGAAGCTTCTTTCAGTTTCCTTAAAGGTCAAGTGGCAAACTTTTCCACCAACTCATCCATTTAACACTTTACTATCTAAGTAGTTGGGTATGGTGTACATTTACCAACCTCCAATTTGTGGGAGATATTGCATCATGTACCAAATGATAGGGATAGTTAGTTAAGGATCAATATGGATGATATACTTAACTATTTTAACTCTATTTATAATATAAATTGATTGGCAGTTCAGGTGCAAAATATAAATTTGATAGAGTTCAAAATAAAACAAATCTCTGGTATGCTGTAATTTAAAAAAAAAACTCAGCATAAACTCTCCACCATAAAGAGTTAGGGTAGTAATTGTTTTAGTAACTGTTGACAATATCCAACACAGAGGAATATGTTCCAAGTAGTCCACAAACGATTCCGGCTGCAGCAATTATAACGCTCACGATAACCTGGTAGTGTCAGAGAAGAACAAAAAAAACAGACAATATTGAGTAAAATTGAAGGAATAGGAAAATTAGTTGGACATAAAAATTAGTAAAAATTCTCTCATAAACTAAAGATTAAGGAGTCCCCATGAGCTTAGATCAGTTGGTATGGACAATGCATAATATATGCAAGGTCCTGGATTCAAACCCCGGCCACCACAAAAAAAAAAAAACTAAAGATTAAGGAGAATACATGGATCTAAATTTAAATGTAAAACGTACGTAATAAATAATACAGATTTAAGGAGGTTAGTTATGCAGTATGTGAAAACTCTGATGGAATAACATTAAACACATTCATGCATTTTGGTGCCTAAAACTGTGAGCCGTTGTTACTATAGTCCAAAATGGCTAACCAAACGGTCGATTTAAAAAAACAAGTTAATTTTGATGTGTCTTAATGACGTATCAAATGATTTTCGATTAATGTAAAATATTATTGTCGAAGTCATATTGTTAAATTTGACACCGTAGTATCAATTGATTATGATAGAATTCATATTTTTAGTCCCTATAAATATGTCAACTTCTCATTTTAGTCCCTCTAAAAAATTTCTTCAACTTTTAGTTCCTCAAAAATTTTCCATCTTCACTTTTGGTCCCTTCTTTAAAGTAAACTCATATGTAAAATTCATATTTTTGAATAAAATCTCATATGTAAAATTCATATTTTTGAATAAAATTTTGCAGAAAGATTCATAATATCATAAGAATCTCTCCCAAAAAAAATTAGAATTTTTTAACAAAACATGATTTTAATATGAATTTTTAACTGTAACCTTGTAAGGACTAACAACATATTTAACTTTATAGGGACTAAAAACATATTTAACCCTTGATGGACTAAAAGTTAAATTCAATATTTAGTAGTATTATTACCTGTGACCTTGTAGCCTTCTTCCCCACAATTTTTAAAAAGCATAAACTGGGCATTACCACCGACTGAAAATTTGTGCATTCCCCAAATTAGATGAGATTTATAAGAATTCCCAGAATGAAACCGGAGTAATTGCAATAAAGGAAATCACAACAGGGTATAGAAAATTCTAGTCAATTTCAAGAAACAAATTATAGCAATACTATAGATATACTGCAAAAGAATCAAGAAGTGATTATGCATACGTCATTCCAAACAAGTATTAAACTAAATATGAAGAATACATTACAAAATAAACACTTTTAATTTCACAATCAATAAATATTTCTAACCTAAAAAATATAAAATCTAATCTAATGTGGATTAAGATCAACAACCAGAGTTGATTTAGAGCGATAGAGGATGATGGTTGAGCTCAACAGGGTTCTACCTGCAAAACCTCATTCTCTCATTAAATGAAGTCGAAGGGTAAGTGGATCTGAGTCAATTCGATCTTTTCGGCACTTTCGAATGATTGTGTTTAACACCCTAACGATTCTGTTAAAGGGGATTCATATTACTGTTGAGCTGGCTAAACTCAGTTGTCGGTTAGCGGGTGCAGGTCAAACGAGGAAAGAAGAGTTTCTTTAGCACAACCTCCAAGCTTTGAAGTGAAAGATCATGAATCAAAGGTGTGTAGATTGTGGAAAGCTCTCTATGGATTGAAACAGTCACATCTCATACTTTCTAGGAATTGAGTTTCATAGAAGCAGTAGGGATCTGCTAATGCACCAAAGAAGATATGCTACTGAAAATCTTAAGAAATTTGATATTGAATACCGCGATCATGCAGTGACTCCTGCTGAGACAAGATTTGAATTGTCTTAGAACAATGATGAGAGTGATGTTGATCCAACCCAATACGGAAGACTTATTGGATCACTGAGATATCTGGGCTACGCAAGGCTTGATATTGCATATAGTGTAGGCATTGTGAGTAGATTTATGGCCAGACCAGACTCATTTCACCTAGCAGCTACAAAGAGGTTATTGAGGTACAATTGACTGTGGAATTTAGTTTTCATTAGTGAGACGAGGAAGAAATGCAAGCTAATTGGCTGCAAAGATTCAAATTGGTGTGGTGACATGGATAGAAAAAAAGATCGTATAGGGTATACCAAGCACATACCAATTGAAGATCGACAACATTTATGCTATCAACTTAGCTAAAAATCCCATTGCACATGAGAGAAGTATGCACATAGAAATGAGGTTTCATTACTTGAGAGAGCAAGTAAGCAAAGGAAAACTGAAGTTGGAACATTCCAAAAGTGAGAATCAGATTGCAGATGTTCTAACCAAAGGTGTTAAGATTGAAGTGTTTACGAAACCAAGAGATTTAATGGAAATTGAAGCATTGACTAAAATGAATTAAGGCGGTGTGTTGTGAGCTAATTCAAAATTAGTCAATGGTTACCTTGCTTGTGGCGCAAGTAACTGATTAAATAGAGTTGGTTTTTTCTGTTATGGCGGTTAGTTGTTCGACAGTTTTTCTGTTATATACTTGAGCTAATCTAGCTAATTCTAGTGTTGTATAAAAAGTAGATAAATGACATCATAGACATTGACTACTGAAATTGAACCTTTTATCTGATATTTTACGCCAAACTCAACACCAGAAACTCTAATACCTTGTCGTAAACCAGCTAACCTATTAATGCATGGGCTACTTGGTGAACATATGTCGATAATTTTATAGAAAAAGTAGGACATACACAACAAAATTGTAATTTCATTGCTTACCACAAGCATACTGAAGAGTGAACCGATCAAAGCCATCACAAGTCCTGTAATTATAACAAAACTGCATTAGTCATTCGTTTCATATATGACATGTTATCAGCTTATATATTTTAACATAGAATTTTGTTATAAAAATTGTTTGATGTACTGTACATACTATAAACAAAGTATTGCAAATGAAAATATAATAACAAATAATACATTTGATGATAGTTTTTATATTCCTGCTTTTAATCATGTACACTATATTTTCAAAAGTTACAAATGAGGTAGGAATTAACAAAAATGGCTAATATTTAATAAAAACCGTGTATTGATACGGCATTTCAATTTCCAAGGGATCAGGATAATCAACGGCCCATACCGACTGCATTCTCTATGGCATCATTATAAACCATTGGAATGATCCAACAATTGAAATATTAAATAACAACAAAATTAAAAAAAATAAAAAATAAAACATTGAAAAACCATTCCACCCATATTATTTCATCTTTTTCGTGCACATGCTTACTTCACATTCCTTCACGTTTTTTTATGTAAAATCATTTACACATAATTTGCTCACTCGCACTTAACATGTTTGTGGTAAACTAATTGACAGGCTAGAGGAATAGTTGAAGCCATGCCCAATCAATAAAGTATGTTATCCAACACATTTCAAGTAACTGTAGTAAGTTAAATTAAACCGTTTGCTTTTCCAGCGATATGAACATATTTAAGCAATTGTCATTCTGTAAGACCATAATGAAAACACCATTTTTGCTCTTCAACAATATCGTTCTCATGCGTTGATTAAGAAAACATAAAAATCAAGTTTCAACATATTTTTACCCCTCATCTTTTCAACATAAAAATCAATTGTCGCAGACAATATGCCAAAACAAAGAGACTGGCTGTAGTACCTACTCAGTGCTAGATCCATGACAGATCAAAAAGCCACTTTGCAGCAACAACAGAGAAGGACACAACTTTTTCCTCTAGTCTTTTATTTTATTTTGTTGTTTCCAAAGTTGTCTTATGAGCCAAATTATGATTTGAAACACTGATTTGTTTAATATATTAAAAATGTTTATGATAAATTTAAAAATGTTCATGGTAAGATGGTAGAGATTTGCCGTTGTTTTCAAAAATCAGCTTAAACAGTGAAGGTTAAAAAATCAGCATTGGGAATGGTAAAAGGGCAACCTGGTGCACTGAAGCTCCCGCATACGCAGGGTCCGGGAAGGGGTCCCACCATTTGGTGTATTGTACGCAGCCTTACCCTGTTTTTACACAAGAGGCTGTTTCCAGGACTTGAACCCGTGACCTTACAGTCACATGACAACAACTTTAGCATTGGGAATGGTATGTTTCAAAAATCAATTTCATGAAAGGTTCCTTAAATGAAAAGTAAAGGGAACAGGGGACTAAGGGATTTAAAATGATGCAGTAGAAATACTTGTGTGCGAAGCATCCAAATCCTATTCCAAGTCCTCCCGATATGGCATTTTTTTTTTTACTAAACTTCAAATATTAACGTGCCTTGTGTATATACAGTTAAGTAATCCTATATTTGCAGCACAGTAGGGAAAAACATCATCTATATCTAGTCCTTAAGTAATTATATATAAAAGATCATACTAAACATTCTAGAGCATGAGTTGCATATGTATGACACGACCTTATGGGGTACACTTGATAATAATGTATGAAAACCAAAACGAGTTCCTTAAAAAGTAACTATTGAAAATGCTCCAAAACTTACCAAAAAACGGAATCAGAAAAGCAGCACAAACTGTAGATGCAACAAGTGTTGTTCTAAGAAGAATAAAACACCAATAAGTACTTGAAACTCTCTCTGGCAGCAACTCCTCTAGACTCCTCGCCAGTGGATTCATCAACAAAGCATATTTGTTAATTATTAAGGAAAAGTCAACCTGAGCTTTTTCTTAAGTTGGATTAAACTATCTCTAATTGTATAGCTATCATAAACATTCAATATATGCAAAAAGGATATTTAGTCAATGGGTTAATTACCTGAAAAAAGACCAAGACAACATCAGTGATAAATAGTTTTCTCTCTAGAATGAACCTATTAAAATAGCATCAAGAGACCAAAAAAGTTTCAAACTTACTGTTGTCCACAATGCAACTTTGGAAGCAAATGCACCTGCTGGCATATTCAATGTTATCTGAGACAAAGTGCCATCGCCAAAGGAGAGAAATCCCATGACTGCAACGCTTCCATATATCAAAAAACACAAAACAAAACTGCATGCAAAGAAATACGTTGAGGAATCAGAGATTCACAAAGAACAAATCGATATCTTGTTACAGTGACATTAAAAGTTAGGTATCAAACCATGTTATCAATGCTTTGGTATACTGTTTTTTGTCAGCCATAGACTGGTATATATTTGGAAAGACTGAATGTCCTGCAAAGCAAAACCCATAAACACCGATAGCAAATGGAATGCCACTCCAATTCACCACTTGACCAGTATGATGGAATCCAACAGTCGTCCCAACAGAGAACACACATATAATAATCAATAATGTTGCTGCGATCCCTCCAACTGAAGATTACAATTGAAGTTCTAATGAGGAAATGACAAGTTGTAAAATTTAAAAACAGAAATATTCACTTTTAGAATTTAGAGAACCTGATAGATACGAGATTATTCGGAGATCCTTCAACCAAACAGTAGGTAGAATAACTAATGCAGTCAGAACTCCAAACAAGTGCATGGAATCTAAATGGAGACCGCCTATATCTAAGGACGTTCCAGGAAACAGACTAGTGAGGTTATCTCCTTCCAAGGTGATGAATTCCACACAATATGACTGCACTCATGAAAAGATTCTTAAACATAGGTGAAGTCACAAAAATATAAAAAGCGGTTCCAAAGGAAATGTATAAAATGGTTGCAGCACTTACATATAATTCAGTGTACAAAATGATCTGCAACAAATATCAATAGTAAGCAATGATTAATAAAACCACTAATTTGTTTGTTGGAAAAAAAAAAAAAAGCATTATGTCTCATCTTATGATATGTTTTCTCAGGGCCTTAAGATATAAAAGAACAAAGATACAATATGCACATTGTCAACTCTAGCATTGGTAAAGAACAGAATTGAAAAAATCATCTAGCAAGAGCAAATTAGACT
The DNA here is from genome assembly GCF_051527215.1 of Medicago sativa. Taxonomy (NCBI): domain Eukaryota; kingdom Viridiplantae; phylum Streptophyta; class Magnoliopsida; order Fabales; family Fabaceae; genus Medicago; species Medicago sativa. The sequence continues at coordinate 48,274,501 of NC_140752.1, read as the reverse complement.
TTGAGGTCCACACATTGTCAAATCCTAAATCTAGAAGAGAAAGAAATTTCAACAAAGAAACCACCTAATACATAAAAATAAAACCTAATACATAAAAGAAACCACTTAACAACCATAAACACAAGATTTCAATAAGGAAATAGAAAAACTCACAGATACAAAAATACGGCCATATCTACCAAATGCAGCTTCTCCTATATCTGGATAGCTAGTGAGTCCTTCTCTGCTTTCAAAGCAGTGTCTCATAAGGGTGGCTGTATAACAACAAACAGATGCAAAAATAAGCATCAGGACCAATCCCATCCAACCAGCTTGTTTCACTGTATAAGGTGTAGACAGAAGGCCCACTCCAGCCATCACATTAATCCCTGCAAAGTCATATCATCACCTCATAATCCGTGTCAAAATTGAAATCAAGTATGGATAGATATTTGCATACAGAACAAATCTCCTCATATCAGCTTTTTAAACAAACAGTAGTCCAAAATCTCTGTTGTCAAAAGCGGCCGCGCCGACCGCTATAGTGGAGCGGAGTGGAAAAATCAGGACCACCCCACCAGTCCGTGTCCGCGAGTGTAGACCGCGTCGGCACGTGTCAGAAGTGGAAAGCGGCCAAAGCGGACCTATAAATAGTAAAAAAATAACTTGTACTAGTTGTATATAATTGGTATAAGCCATTTTCGATTTTGCTATCCTTTTTGTAATAGTAAATGAATACTTGATGAAATTTTGAGTAATGTTTAAGGTATTTTAGTATTTCTTTTTGAATAGTATGGCATTTAGTATTAAATTTATTAGTGGCCGCACCACCGAAATAGCTCCTGCTACGCTCCCCGCTCCCGCACCGTGCCAATTATTGGGTTTGCCGCGCCGCATTTCCGCATTGACAACAGAGTTCAAAACATTCTCTTACCCTTCACCCTTACCCCAAAATAAAAGAAAATAAATTACAAGCAATATAAGGTATGGAATGAGCTTCTTGCAAATACATAATAAGGCTTTCATACGATTAGAATGTCCAAACTCGGTATACAATAACTTTATAAGAAATACACATTTTATTTGCGAGCAACTGAACATACAATGTTCATAGCGAACATGCACATGTCAAATAAAATTATCATACATACCATTGAAAATTGTTTGAGTCAAGCTGCAACCATAACCAACAGGCATTTCTCCAACAAGATTTTGCGTCGAAACTTTCTCCCACCACGTGGATTGAGTAGTACCTTCAGGACCTGATAGAAAAGGAGTCTTTCCATCTATGTCTAAGTTACTCTTTGAACGATTGCTAAAACTTGAATAAATAAAACTTGGTCCTCGTAGAATTGACCCAACATTTGGAGCTGTAGCAATTGTGTAAGAATCTGTAGTCTCTCTGTTAAAAGGAAGTTGAAAAAAATAAGAAATCTCAAATCTCATTCACATGTTTACCCAAAAGATTGAGAAATAGCAAAAGTAGGGAATATATTCTAATGGAATGGAAATAGTTTGCATATTTGTATGGAGATTTCTCTTTAGCAACATAGTAATTGCTCACAAACACCTCAAAAAAAAACACCCCGAACAGTAGTTAACTAATTTAAAAAGTGATGTGAACGGTAGTTAACTACCAATGGGGGTATTTTCATCGGTAGTTTGAGGTGTTTGTGAACAATTTCTAGGGGCCTACAAAGCAATCTCTTATATGGAAGTCCTTAAGCAAGCTTAAGGCCCCATATAGTTCTCTAATTTGGGTCTTGGTTGGTTTCCCACCTATGACGCATGGATACGGACACGGACACTGACAAACCGATAGAGCTAATAATTTGAAAAAATCACATAATTCAGTGTAATTACAAGTGTCGGTGTCGTGTTGGTGTCGGACACGACACCCGACACCGGGACACGCCTAATTCGAGGAGTGTCGTGCTTCATAATTTCCCACCCTATAAGTTTCTCGCGCGCCCTGTTTGGATTCTAAAATCCTAAATGTTTTAACGTGTTAAGGAGATTTATATGGGATGTTTACGTTGTTCGGATTATATAATCCAAACTGCATAGGGCATGAGAGAAATCAATAGGATAGAAAAAGAAGGGGTCATCATATTCTCTAAACCATTCCTTATTTGAGACCCCATATAATTTGCACAAGTTCTTCAATCTAGTATCATTAGTGGGAAAAGGGATATAATACAATAAAAATCCATCTAACTCAATTCTACCAAAGCTTACTAAGCTATGCAACACCATCTCAGCTCAGCTCAGTCAGGTTTATACAAAGATTGCTTTTTAGACTTAAAAGACTGCTATCACACATCTGGTAATGACATTCAATACCCGCAACTGTAGTTTACTGCTTAATTTTCTCCTTTGCAGCGAACTGTAGTTAACTACTGTTGGGGGTACTTTTGGTCATTTTCAGATGTGTGATAACAAATCTTTTAGCGTAAACAACAATCTTCTGGTTAAACTGAAGAGTAACAAAAATGGGCAAAACCAAAAGTGAAAATACAAAGTAAAGAATAGAAGTAGTAGTAAGTAATTAATTGATTAATTATACTTGTAGCTTTGAGGCCATTGCTGAGAAGTGAAAGACTGAAGCTGAACAGTATTATCATCATCATTATTATCACTGCTACTCTCGGTCTCTATCTTTTCATGTTCCTCCACATCATCGTTAAACATAAACTCAATGTCTCTCTCCTTCTCCTTGTTGCTACCCATGGTTGCACTTTGTGTTAGTAATGTCTTCTCTAAGTTGATTTCTGTTATATTGCTTAAATGTTGATGAGTGAGAGTGACACAAGAGAAAGTAAAGAAAATGGGCAGATAGTGAGGGAGCAGCTGTTATCGTATCTCAAACCATAGAAAGATCGAGAAGGGGGATAAAGGTGGCAGAACAGCATTGGAAATATGTATTACGTGGCACTTTCCGTGTTGTAGTTTCATTCATTCACTGATTGGGAATTTTTACCATGCATCTCAAGTACACCTCAATCTCATGTGTCTTGTTTGAGTTTTACAATGTTATTAAGGAAATTAGAGAAATTCTAATATTCACATGACCAAATAAAAAGTGTTTGGTCACACACATAAAAAAATATTTTTTTAATAGTAAAGAGGAAATTGATAAAAAAATGATCGAATATTTTAAGGACCATCTTTTTATGTGTGTGTCCAAACACTATTGATTTGGTCTTATGACCATAGAAGAATACCTCAAAAAATAATTAACAATTATAATTTCTTTCGTAAAAAAAAAATTATAATTTCAATTGTAAATATGTACACATCTCTATAACAACTATAAAGAAAAAAAAACAACAATTTAGATTCATTTAAGGGTTAATTAAGTTTTTAGTCCCTATAAATATTCACAGCTTTGTTTTTAGTCCCTACAAAATAAAATCACACTTTTTAGTCCCTGTGACATTTTCCTTAAGCATTTTAGGGATCAAAAATGTTGATGGAAATTTTTTATAGGGACTAAAAGTACTGACGGAAAATTTTATAAGGACTAAAAACACTAACGGGAAAATTTTGTAGGGACTAAAAAGTGTGATTTATTTTTATAGGGACTAATAACAAAACTGCAGATATTTATAAGGACCAAAAACTTTTTTTTGAAGAAACTAAGATAATTATATTAAAAAACAATCAGACCCTCAAGCACAAGGTGTGCCGAAGGGGGCTGACTAAAGGTTCTTACAAGCCAACAAGGCTACAACATCCAAAATAAAATAACAACATCACCAACCTTACATAATAACCTGTAAACATCCTAAGGGATTTTGTCTCCAAATAAGGTAGTCAAAATTAAACAAGATGTAGTTTGCTTTCAACCACCAAAACGTTTGGAGTTTAACCCTTTCAAGAAGAGCTACAACATGATCAAATTTGTTTTGGAATACTCTTCTATTGCGATCTTTCCAAATGACATGTACGGCGGAAATCCAGATAGTAGTAAAAGCCGTCTTAGAATTTTTTGAAAAACCTCCAAGAGCACAAAACTGATTAGCATGAGAATATAAACCATCCGGTAACGCCGTAACAAAGCCAAGCCAAGACAAAAGCAAAGGCCACAAGCTACTGTAATGGGGACATTGAAAAAACAAATGTTCTCTTTCCTCCTCCTTACCACACAAGGGCACACAATTCAAATTGGTATCATCAAGAATATTTCTTTTGTGTAAATTGTCCTTTGTAGCAAGTCGATTCAAAAAGAGACGCCAAACAAAGATATTCACCTTTAACGGAACCGCTTTAATCCATAAGAACTGATTAAAAGCTTCAGTAATATTGACATCAACAGTTGTTAGATAAGAATACGCTGATTGCACCGTATAACTAAGTGACGAATGGAGCTTCCACTCCCATCTATCAGATATGTCTACCTGCAAAACAAAGTTAGAAAGACGCTCCACACACTCCCCCAACAACCCATCCTCCCAAGCAAATAACCTCCGCCTCCACTGCCACGCGCCTCCACCTATCCCCCAACCTAATTGACACATCTCCCTCACTGAGACTACTTTATTGACAGCTAAATTGAATAGCCTAGGATAAGCCACCGCCAACGGAACATCAAGTAACCAACTATCCTCCCAAAACAAAGTAGTACAGCCATCACCGACCTTCCTAACAATGTTGTCAACCATCCATCTCTCATCTAACAACCCAACACCGGCTCGGATTTGGTTTATTTGGCGCCACCAAATAGAACCCACATCAACACCAAACCGCACCCTACCACCAATCTCACCATACTTCGCTCGAAGCACTAAGTTCCACAAACTATCCTTCTCCTCCAACACCCTCCACACCCACTTCCCCAACAAAGAAATATTGAACTCCTTCAACCTTTTCACACCCAACCCTCCATTCTCCTTATTCAAACAAATAGAATCCCATTTAATCCAAGAAATTTTCCTACATTCCTCACTCCCACCCCAAAAAAAATTAATAAAAATAGAGTCAAGGATAGAAAGGATACCTGAGGGAGCTTTGAAGAAAGAAAGGAAGTAGACCGGAATGGACGACAGAACGGACTTAAGCAAAATCAACCGACCACCCAAAGAAAGATTTTTACACTTCCAACCAGATAACCGACTTCTAATCCTCTCGACCAAAGGATACCAAAACTGAAGCTTCCGAGGATCACCCCCAATGGGCAATCCTAAATACAAAAAGGGGATCCGACCATGTTTACACCTCATTACCACCGCTGCCTCATGGAGCCATGTATCATTGACATTCACACCAAATAACATACTTTTATGAAAATTAACTTTCAAACCTGATACAGCTTCAAACAACAAAAGAACCGCCTTCATGGCTCAAACATTAGCCCAAGACTTAACGCCGACCAACAAAGTATCATCAGCAAACTGAAGATGTGACAGAAGAACTGGCATATGCGCACCAACACTGTAAGGAGTGAACAACCCATTTGACACCACCGCTGACATCATAACATTAAGACCTTCCGCAGCCAGTAAGAAAAGGAACGGAGACAGAGGGTCCCCCTGACGAAGTCCCCTCTCAAAAATAAATTCATCTGTAGGGCAGCCATTAACTAACACTGAAGCCGTTGCCGTTGAGACACACTCCATAATCCACGACCGCCACAAACTCGGAAAATTCATCTTGGCCATGACCTCATCTAGGTAACCCCAATCTACTGAATCATACGCTTTCTCAAAATCCACCTTAAACATAAGTAGCTCTTTCTTATACCTCTTCGCGTCATCAACAATTTCATTGGCTATCAAAATACCATCCAGAATCTGTCTTCCCTGAATGAACGCCGATTGAGAAGATGATACAACTTTTCCAACCACTACTCTCAACCGATTTGCCAAAACTTTAGAAAGAATTTTATAAACGCTACTCACTAAAGATATTGGACGAAAATCAGCCACCCGTTGTGGATTATCAACCTTTGGGATCAAAGCTATAAAAGTGGAATTAAGGCCTTTTGTTAACTTACCGTTATGATAAAATTCCGAAAAAAAATTCAGCAAGTCAACCTTCAACACATCCCAAAAATCTTTGAAAAAGCCCAAATTAATCCCATCAGGGCCAGGGCATTTGAAACTATCACACTCCCACACAGCTGCTTTAATTTCCTCCATAAGAAAAGGTTTAATTAATTCAGCCCCGTCTGTTGCCGATAACACTTTGAACATCAGCCCCTCTATGCTTGGCCGAGCCTGTAAATTGCTTTTGAAATGGTTAGAAAAATGTTGAAAAACCGTATCACGCACAGGATCAACCCCTTCAATAATGGCACCATCAACTGACAGAGAAACAATAGAGTTTGACCTACTCCTGGCCGACATGATACCATGAAAAAATTTAGAGTTCGCGTCACCTTCCTTCAATCAGTTTACTCTAGACTTTTGCCACTGCATACTAGCCTGAATTTTTGAAAATGCCAAGATGTCTGCTGAAATCAAATGCATTTCGGCCACCTCCTGCTCGTTCAAAGAATTAATTTCTCCTAACTCATCCAAGACAGCCAAGCGGTCCTTTGCATCCTTAATTTTACTATCAATATTAAGAGTGTGATTTGAATGCCAACTCCGCAAATGAACTTTAATCATCTTCAACTTTTCTTTCAAAATAAAACCACTCCAACCTTGAACCTGAAACGATTGCCATTTTTCTTTAACAAAATCACCATAACCTGGTATGTCCGCCCAACATTTAAGCATACGAAAAGGTTTAGGACCCCAATTATCCTCATCAATGGTTAACACAATAGGACAATGATCAGATAATCCTCTTGGAAGTGCGAGTTGAATACAATTGGGAAACAAATCCAGCCATGACTCTGAAAGAAGAAAACGGTCAAGACGGCTCATCGAGACGCCATCTCCACGATACCAGGTAAAATTACGACCACATAAAGGTAAATCCACAAGATAATTACCATCAATGAACTGGTTAAAAGAAACAAAATCACCAGAAGAATTATCTACCCGACCTCTTCTTTCATCACTAGATCGAACAGCATTGAAGTCACCAAGAACACACCAAGCAGATTCATTGTGCAACATAAACAAATTAGACAACGCATTCCAAAGAACCTGTCGCCCCCTACTCTCACAAGGTGCATAAACGTTTGCCAAACAAAACACTTCATTATTCTTTACAATGTTCCCTTTAATAATCAAACAATTATCAATATTTATGGACATCCAAACATCCACCACACTCGGATCCCAAACAGTAATAATACCACCCGACGCACCAACAGAAGGTTTAAAGGAGAAAGCCATCGGATCTGATCCCCACAACGAACGACACAAAAAATCATCTACTACTTCCAACTTAGACTCTTGTATACACAAAACAGACGGCTTCCTTTCAGAAACCAACCTCCTAACCTCCTTCTTCTTCTCAGCCGCCCCAAGACCCCTAATATTAAAAGAAATGATCTTCATAACAACCACCCTCACTCCCCAACCACTCCACACCTCCCTCAACCCCTAAGCCACCCTCACCTTCCTCACCTCCTTCTCCCTCTCCTCCCCACCTCCAGCTGCCCTACCTCTCAGACCTCCTCTAGAGAGAACCTGGAAACTATTCTTACACTGAATACCAATAGATTCACCCACATCAACGATGTCCTCTTCCACTTCTTTAGCGTTTCCATGAAGAGCCGCCCAATTCTTCCAATCTTTTGAATTTGCTGAAGGACCTGAACCCACCGACAAAGAAAAACCATTGTTCTTACAAGAAGAAGTTTTTGAAGATGATTTAGAAGATTTACCTTTGACCAACCTTCTCTTGGATTTTTTCAAAGATCGAATCAAAGCATTTCTATCGACTTCTGACAATCTTGCAATTTTTTTCATACCAATCAAAGATGGAACCACCTTGTGTTTTTTTATAACACGAGCACTGTTCTTCACATTGTCCACTTCGGTCCCTTCCTTCTCAATAACCAAATCAGCCGCAACCTTACCATTAGCTTCAGAAGCATGATTTGTCCAGTCATCTTGCATTTGATTAACAAGAGCATCTACTACAGGTTCTTCTTCATGCATACATACAGGACTTAAATTATCTGAATTACAATCATCTTCCGAAGCATTAAGACAAGCATCAACAGCAAAATCAAATTCCAAATCTTCAATAAAACGAATAGGGTACACCCTCCCATCAATTGTGAAACGAACAACATGATTAATTTCTTTCAAATCAGAAGTAGCAATTAATATACGAGCATAATCCAATCTCTCTTTATTCACTGTAGCATCATCAATCTTGAGAAGCCTACCACGAATAGAAGCCAATTCCAAGAAAAAAATATCATTCCAAGCATGTAACGGCACCCCATAACACCTAATCCAAGCACCCCTCACATAATCAATACTAGCATCCTTAGACCACGGCCGACAATCATATAGAAACTTGCCCATAAAATCTGCCGCCGAATTAAAAAGTTCCATAGCATCACCATCCACACAAGGATATAATAAAACATTATCCCCACCCATAGGAATTAAATTAAAGTCCAAAAATCCAGCATCTGAAAAAGATTGTTGAATACCAGAGAAGCACAAACCATTAAAGATTTTAGCCACAATACATTTATGTGCCCAATCGACATCCGCAAGAACCGGTACATACTCGCGAACCTCCTCTGAAACAATATTGCCACAAACAGAAACAGCCCCTCCCCCATCACTAGGGCTCGGTTTCCCCACCTCTTCCACCTCTAAAGAACTAGCCTTACTAATTAACCCTTCATTTAATTATGTATGTAGTCTTTATTATAACTACATACATTATTAAATGAATGAATCTAAAATGTTAATTTTTGTTTGTAGTAAAGACCGGAGGATGTACTCCCTCTGTCCTAAATTATAAGCAAAAAAACTCATTTTCTTTGTCTCAAATTATAAGCAAAAAAGACAAACTTTTATCATATTTAATTATGTTTTTTCAAAAAATTATCTTTTCCATAGGAAAATTAAATGCAAATTGCATTCAATTTGCTCTCTTTTTCATTTTCTCTATAATCAACTACCAATGAAAATTGTTTTTACATCTTCCTATAAAACTTATTTCAAAGATAACACAAAAAACTATGTTACAAACTACTATGTTTTGGTTTTCTTAATAAGTGTGATTTTTATTATCTTTTTTGCTTATAATATGGGACAGAGGGAGTATCATTTAGTAAAACACATTTATTAAATATGGTTATGGCTAGTGTAATAATTATTTATGATTGGTATGTTGGTGAAAAAAAGTAATAAATATTGTATTGATATTATAAAAGCGACAAATAATTTGACGAAAACAAATTAGAAAAGAGGACACTTACTATAGTAACTATAATCTCATCCTTTATTTTATGTGACATTTCTTTATAAAAAAAGAAAAAAGAAAAATTTGGTGTGTACTTGATAATGTTATAAATGAGCTGTATTTATAGGAAAATAGTATATCTTATGGACTAAGCCTAAAAATCTAGTAGTATGGCTTATTAACTCATTTGTTATATGGACATCCACTATTAATATTTATAACACTTCCCCTTGGATGTCCATCGAAAATATGCCTCATTAAAACCTTACTAGAGAAAAATCCAGTGGGAAAAAATCTAGTGAAGGAAAAAGAGTACCATATCCGTTTTGTGTGTGATAATCTACCTCATTAAAATCCAATGGGATAAAATCATGGTTAAGGGAAAAAGAGTGCATAACACATTTATGTCTCCCCTTCATAAAGACAGACATATATGACACGAAGAAAGTAAAATAAAATTTGTTCAGCAACTTTGTCGGAAGATCTGGTTTATCTTCATAGTCTTATTCAAATTAGCAGTCCTTGAGAATTTTCTTCATATTGAGTTGTTGCAAGAGCCCCTTCATCCGTGCGGAGCTTACTAACCTTCTTCATTATGTTGCAGGCTACCGCGGATGTATGAAAGAACTTTGTATTCATGTCCCATTCCTTCAACCAGTGCATTTTCGCTCTCTACTTCCAAAAGGACTTCTCTTGTACAAGAAGTCGAGCATGCTTCGCTCGGGTTGCTACATAATGCGCAAGCATCATACCATTCGGCTGGGCACGTAGTTCCTCTAAAAGAAGGGTACATTGATTAATTTCTTCCTTAAACCAAACTCTCTTCCTTCTACCCCAACATTGCAACTTCGTAGAGCAATTCACAACTCTATCACCGAGCTCCAACCCCATATTACCACCCCAATCATTCACCACCACCTCATCAATATTGTCCTTTAAGAGCCAACTATTTTCAAATTTAAAAGAATAATTATACCTCTGATGAACCGTAGGTATAGTTTCAAGCAATATTGGAGAGTGATCTGAGTGAGAAGTAAGCAAGTTTGTAAGTTTGACTTCTGGAAAACGTTGCAGCCATTCGAATTTTCCCATAGTCATATCCAATCTTTCTTCTAGCACTCGATTGGTACCCGGACTCTTGATCCACATAAATGGATGCCCATGCAATTTAATATCAGATAAGGTAGAATCATCAACTGCTTCACGGAAGCCCATACACAACCAATTTGGATGAGGATGAATACCAGCATTGTCTTGTTGAGACGATAAATCATTAAAGCCCCCAATGATACACCACGGAAGAGATGAAATATCCCACAACTCCCAAAGTAAATCCCAAGCATCACGACGACGGGCACGTTCATGAAAGCCAAAATAACAAGTTAATCTCCAATCACCAGCTTCTCTATCCACCACGATCAGATTAATGAAATTGCGAGAGTAATTTAACACACGACAATTAGAAACATTCTTCCAAAACACTGCCAGTCCATCGCTCTTGCCTTCTACATCAACTGCTAAGCATGAATCATATCCCAACATGAAGTGGATATTTTCCATGCTTCGATTATTAGTCAATGTTTCAGATAGGAAAAGAATGTCTAGTTTGTGTCCCCGAGCCAGGTTTCGAAGATTACGAATTGCACTCGGGCTGCCCAATCCCCGACAGTTCCAACTCAAGATAATCATTGGTTTCGGCAGTCCTGGCCGCCAGGACGTGCCGATAAAAAATGCTTGTTAGTCTGATTTGTGGAATCCTCGACAAGTTGTTTTTCCTCTCGCATACGTTTTCTCTGAAACTGGAAATCCATATCTTCATTATATTCATTCTCACTTGTATTGTGCACCTGGTTGTGGTTATCATTAGTCGAGGAAATGGTTGAGTAAGATGTGCCCGATCTCAAATCTTCGGTAAAAGTCAGTAAAGGAGCATTTGCATGCCTTAACTCCTTCATACCATTGTTGGCCCCACCTGACACAATCGTAGAACCAATCTGCTGGCCCACCAGTACCTGACTCATGGTCACCCTCGCCACAGTAGTCGGAGATGCCTGTTGCCTACTAGGCTCAGACTGCCATCTATTTCGGCCCTTTTCCTTCCCTCCTTATCAACATCAGCCTTAGAACTTCCATCCTTACGCAGCCACTGTGATGACGCCCTCCCACCCGACTTCCATGGATCTGCCCTAATCACATTTGACCACCGTTTTGGAATCGCAACATCTAGATGAGAGAACCTAACCTCACACTTGTTCTCGCTATGTCCTAACACCCCGGTCACAAAATAGAAGGTTCCTAACTTCTCATACTTGAAATTCACCACACACCAGTCTCCCCCATTCACCTTTGTCTTCTTCCCTTATCTTTAATGGTTGTCTGATATCAAATCTCACCTTCAATCTCATATACTCACGCCAGAAGCTAGAATTGTTATTTCCATCATATTCCATAAACTCTCCAATATAGTTCCCTAACCCCATTCCTACTTTGTCCTTCATCATACCAGTTGGCGAATTGTAAACCTGAACCCATATATTTATATAGTTCAACTGTATATCCTTCAATGGCACCCCTATTTGCAGCTTATCCAAAACCAACAAGTGATTGTCATATGTCCACGGACCACTCTTCAGAACCTCCTCCATATCCAGTTTGTGAAAGAATTGGAACAAGAATAGCCCTGGTTGCATTTCTTTCGCCGCAACCCCCTTCACCGGTCGCCACACCTCAGACATCCGTATTTTTTTCTCCTTTAGTCGAACAGGTATTTACACTGATTTTTGGTAAACAACCGCTGGTTTAAAAAATAGTTACTTGCAAGATCAACCAGTAAATCTTAAGGACATATTGTGCTTTTATTGTTCCCAAGAAAATTGTTATTGTTCTTTGAAGAACTAAATTAACAGAAATAAATAAAACAATCGAATTCAACCTAGTTGAACTCAATCGAAATTTATTAAGTAAAAGTAAGATGAATTGCTCAAAAGAAACAAGTAAAATGTAAAGACATTTAAGAAAATAAGATTAAATTGCATTGATTGAATGTAAATTGGTACACAGATTCATACATTGCAACTTGTGACTCGTTTCTCGCTTCCATACGGATAATTTGAGTGTAAGTTTTTTGTATGATTGAATTGTGACCACTTTTCCTTGAGAAAAACTACTATTTATACAAATAAAAATAACTACCTAGATTTGAATTCAAACCTATAACTGCAATAAACTAACAAGTCATATCCATTCGATTTGAATTTCGAACGCGCTTTGGAAATGTGTGTCACTCGTCATCACTCAGTGATAAGTCTTCCAAATTTACCTCTTTCATCGTACCCACACTTGAAAGAAAACCAACAACACAAACTCTTACACGAAGAGAAACACAAAAGCTCTCACAAAGTTGGAGAGAAAACCTTCAGCAAGCATTTTGAAGAATCACTTTTACTGTATTGCAAAAATTGGAATCGCAGAATTGCTCAATAAATCAGAATCGCTCTATAAATCAGAATCGCAGAATAACGTTTTGAAAAGGATTTAGATTTGAATAGTAGAATCGCAACTCATGATGGAACTCAGAAACGTAGAATTGCAAACAGGCTTTTGAAGTTGATAATATTTTCAGAATCGCAGATAGCGTTTTAAGCAAAGCTCGTGAAAAATATTGTTTTAGATGACATCAGAGGGAATCACAGTCCCAAAGTTTGGAATCGCAAATCGCACTGCACATGGAACTTGCGATATCATAAGGAACCTGCACATAAAAAAAATCGCAGATAGCAAAGTTTGGAATTGCACTGCACATCAGAAGGAATCGCAAAGTTTGGAATCGCTGACGCTTGTTATCGCTGCCGCATGCATGCTTTTCTAATTGCAGTCGGAATCCTTGATTTGTTTTGATATTCATGTAAAAATAAAGTGTTTTGAATTGTTTCCTTTATTTTTAGCTATTTTATTTAAAATGGGAAAACTATATAATAAGCTTTTTATAGGGTGTTTAAGAAAACCTTATAGGAGTGTGATTAATGTAATTTACCTAAAAATAAAGTTCTATAACCATCTGCCATTCATACAATTCTTTTTGTTCATTTTAGATGAGAATTGTACATAATTTTCTTTAATAACAGGAAAAATTATTTTTTTAAGAAATCAAAATGAAATATATTAACAATGGCGGTGAAAGCTCCTCAGTACAAGATGTACCAAAGAAAATACCCCAATCAACAAACTGTCATACAAAGTATATACAAGAATAAAAGTCAGTCGAGACCCAAACACAGTAAAGGGTCCGACCACCATCTCTGAGAGCCATACACAAACGTAACATTTTTAGCTTTTAGCCACCAAAAAGAATGGAATTTAACTTTACCCCAGAGCAGCCACACACAAAGAAGCCAAAGTAATTGGAGAAACGATAGGCATGCCTTTGAATGACCTGTATAATGAGTAAATTGAAAGAAATGCTCATTTATATTGAGAGGGTCTACACCAGACACACCAATCCAAGACCTGATATGATGCCATAACGACCCGAACACTTCGCAATGGAGAAACAAATGGGATGCCAAAGAGTGCTTCTTAATTTTAAGCAACCCATCTATATATCTATGTCCTTAAAAAAAAACTATATATCTATGGTATAGAAAAGAAAGAAAAAAAGTAAAGTTGCATATCTTTACGCTAAGCAACTACCGCTAAATTTGACCTTAGTACTATATTTTAATTTTTTTAATTATAAATAAAATGGCATACTAATATGTGTTTGCTGAAACTAAAAAAGTTAAAGACCAAATTAACAGGTAGTAGGGGTGAAAAATTATAGGCCAAAACCTAGCCTACTTAAAAAACTATAGGCATGGGCATGGTCTATTAGTTATCACAAGCTCATTTTTAAGGTCTGACCTGACCCTTCGAAAGTTAGAATTTGGCTCTTCCCCCTGCGCAAAACACTCGTGCCTTGCAACCATGCCTAAAATGCCCTGCGTTAGTTAACTAACGCAAGTGTAAAACTATGCGTTAGTTACCTAACGCTGTGACACTTAAGATGCGCATGACTAAAACGCTGCGTGAGTTAACTCACGCAAAGTGTTAACACATGCGTGAGTTAACTCACGCCCAGTCTGTGCAGAAAACCATTAGAGGCAGAAACCTCTATTTTCCCTAATTTTTTCAGTCCTTCTTTCATACATTCATTCATTCATTCAATTGCATGCATTTTTCATCATTTATTCAAGCATTCATTCATTCATTCATTCAATTGCATCATAATTAAGTTACGAAAATGAACGAAATAAAACAACGAAAAATGTCATAAAAACGCCAAAAAGCGCAAATGTAACAGGATTACAACCAAATCCAACAAAATGTCATAAAAAAACTACAAAAGTCATAATGCTCCATCCCGCGGATTCCTACTCCTCCTCCGCGGAGTTGGCGTCTGCTGCAGCATGCTCCACTCAGTCTGTATGCTCTGCATCAAGCGAATAACCTCCTCTGGATTACAAAACACATCAGGATGCCCTATTGCACCGTCCACTCTGGCTCTGATGTTGTTGATGATCTGGTATGGGTCGGGAGGATGTCTGGCCCACTGCTGCTCAACAAGAACCTCCTCGTAAGGAGGGCCAGGGCGAGGATGGGCATCAGCTGCGTAGTCAGGAATGACCCCAGGGGGGGGGGGTCAGTATAGGATGTGATAATCTAAGGAACCATCTCATGTACCCCCTAGAATGAGCCCACAACTCGTTATCCGGAATCGGATGACCCTCTACTGATGGCTGAGAACATGTATAGCAAACACCGTGAAGGCCTGGGCCACGTCGTCTGCCGCAAGAAGCTCAATGTCTGTTGAAGGCCTGGGCCGTGTCTGGACAAACTCATACTGCCTAAGAACCCGCTCTGGCAAGTGACGGACCATCCTGTCTCTGCCGGCCATGATCCATCCGGAGTACCAGCATATGTCCTGAAAGGGCGTGATGTGTCGTCTTCTCTCGTACGGACTCCAGATGACATGAGAATGGTCCATCGAATCAATGGCATCTCTGTAGTGTCCAGGATTAGAAAAGCCCCTGGGAGGTCTCCATTGACTCACAAGCGGGGAAATAGTAGGGTCGTAGTCATCATCATCAATCCTTGGAATGATGTTCATGAAGTGTGCCAAAGTCCATCCCTGCAAACACAAAGAAACAAATATTTATTTCAACACAAGTATTATACAAACAACTAAACATTTGCGATCTAATAAGTAAAAAAGAAGAAAAACAAATGTTACCACAAGCAAGGTCATGTAACCACCACAGGAGGCCACAGATGAGTCGGATGTAAGATATAGCTGGTCATATAAGAAAGCAAGTCTCATCCCACCCAATATTTATTTCAGCACAAGTATTATACAAACAACTAAACATTTATGATCCAATAAATAAAAAAGAAGAAAAAAAAATATTACCACAAGTAAGGTCATGTAACCACCACAGGAGGCCACAGATGAGTCGGATGTAAGAGATAGCTGGTCATATAGGAAAGAAAGTCCCATCCCACCCTATGACCAGCTGTCCAATTCGTCCATATCTTGCAGCGCAAGCAGCCACAACATATTAATGCTTCTGTTGTTCTTGCTGGCAAAAATGGTCCAGCCAAGCAAGAGCAAAAAAAACGCCTTAATGCAGGCCATCCTAACTTCAGTTTGCTCATTTTGCTCCTCTTGTGTGTTAGGCTCAAGCAGCTGATTACACCTATTCAAGAGCTCCTCGTAGCGCTGCTTCAGTATGCCGAAACTGATGTGAGCAGCACCCTGTCTTTACACCTCCTTAGCGGCAGCCTCTGCTGTAAAAAGTAGGTCCGCCGACATCATTTCTATCCCCTCCTCACGGGTTAACTCTTTATCAGGAAGGAGCCTCCCAGTGATGGCGATGCCTAAGAGACACGCCACATCATCTAGTGTGATGGTCATCTCCCCAACAGGTAGATGGAAGCCGCTGGTCTCCTCATGCCATCTCTCTAACATCGCACAAACGAACCCGTGAGAGATGTTCTCGTACCCACTAGTCAGGAGGGGAGTAAGACCGAAAATATTCACTTCTGACCAAAACCAATCATTTTGTGCACCCGGCTGAGGCAATGTCAACTTTTTAAGGCTCAAACTCTTCCCGTGCGAGATACCTTTCACCCTATGTTTTTTTCGAAACTGAAATACAAAAACAAAAAACAACAAACAACACTGTTATATAAATAATAAGTAAAATAAACATTAAATACATTCTAACATAAATTTTCATTCTAACATTAAATAAGTAAAATATTAATTAGAATAAGTTGTATAAATAGTAAAAGAAGTAAAATAAACATTAAAATATACTTACATCGGCATCGACCCATATTCTGCATGCCACATGTCCACTAAAGCGGGTAAAAACATGAGGTCATAAGGCCCCCATCCATAGCCGTCCGGTCCGGCCTCATACTCTACCCTCAGCACCTCCTAAGCATGACCCCCACCATCATGTTGATGAGGCTCCTCAATATCAGGATGCTTTTGCTCAATAGCAGGCTGCTCATGATGATCATCATAGTGATGCTGCTGATACGCATCAAACTGATAATGGTGAGGCTAAGGCTGCTCAAAATGATACGCCTGATCCTGCGCCTGCTGATACACCTGATAATCCTGCTGATACTGCGTCGGGTCCACCATCTGGGATAGACCTGTCTGGGACGATGATCCCTCCGCAGCATCAACTCTAGCAAGTCTCGTGCCCCCACCTCTCCCTCGATCAGCCATAGGAGGGTGTAGTGCCTGCTTCTCCCTCCGTGCACTACTAGTAGAATTCTGCACTCTCCCTAACCTAAGTCTGTCATTCGTCACCTCAGGCGGCCTCTGAGATGTTTTCCTTCGAGACATATCTGCACAACATTTAAAAAAGCAAAAAATCAATGACACATTTTCACACGGACATTGTGTCATTTCTAACAATTCAACAACAACACTAATATTTCGACAGTGTCATTTCAATCCGTATACTACCATATTGCAGTCAAACATATTATAATCAACATTAACAAACCATATTCTAACTAATTTGATCATTCACAATCCAAAAAAACCAAAAAATTATCATTGAGACATTTTACTAAACACATAGAGTGCAATTTTCAAACTACTAAGTAATCTAACAATTTCTAACACCTAAACTACCACATGTTACTCTAAACAACAATTCCTAAGTTAATTCATCACTAACAATCATAAAAACTAACATGCAAGCAAAATTTATATAAACCTAAAAATGCTAAATTTCTTCAAAAATTCAAAAATTTCAACCAAAAAAATGCAATCAAGTAGGATAATCATCACTTACTTAATATTGTGGGAGAAATTGGCTTTGAATGGCACAAGAATGGTGAAAATCGCACTTGGAGGGGAAAAATTCGTATTTTGAGAAGTTGGAAAAATGAAGGTTTGAGTTACTGTGTTGCTGTTAAATGACTTAAGTAACGCTGTGTGAGTTAACTCACGCCGCGCTACTTAAGTCACGCAAAAATTACAAAGTGCGTTTGCTAAGTCACGCAACGTGACTTAACTAACGCAGGGACATAATAGTATTTTCAGCTGGGTGGGAGCGAAATGTGCTGGGGGAAGAGCAGAAATCTGAAAGTTTTACCATATAGCCCTACACTTATACCTTCACCAAGGCCGGCCCATAGCCCGTCGAGGCTGGGCGACGACACCGGGCCTCCAATTTTTTGGGGCCCAAAATATTTTTTTTAATATGTAAGACACGAAAATAATGGTTATATATATATTAAAAGCATATTATTTCAGTTTGTACAGCTTGCTTTAGTGGTGTGGTCACTTTTTGTTGAGTGTGAGGTCATGTGTTCAAGACCCACCAAAGTGTGATTTATAATTTTTTTTTAAAATGGCTTATTTATTTTTTTTGGGGCCCGGAATTTAATTTTTTTTTGCATTCCTTATAAAATTAAAACCGGGCCTATGAATTTGTTAAGACACGCGTACAAATCATAAAAAATCTCAATTTTACTTTTTTTTTTTCATTGGATTTCACTCCACAAAATGTTTCCGGTGCCCAGAAGTTTTTTAGAATTGAATAATTTCCAAATAGTCAAATTTGTAAATTGGGAAACACCTCAGTTGGGTTTCATGGAATTGTAAACATGCTGAATTTGTGATTTTTGTCAGCCTTTATTTCACTTAATCCCCCGTAAAGGATTGGTGATTTACGACTCTTCTCTTCCTGTTCCAACTTCATTGCAACACAACACCTGATTTCATCTCTCTCTTCCTTCTCTTTCCCCATTTCAATTTTTCTTCTCCTTAAATTTTGTATCTATGCCTGTTTTTACATTATAAAACGGGGAAAGAATCATAGTTAACAAAATAAATATCTCCTTAAATTGATCTATAATTCCTCTTTTTGTTACAACGCTCTTTTCAAATTCTTTTATTTCAATAAAAATTTGCGTTTGGTTTCATCAAATTATTGTTTTTATGTGCAAGTAATACCATTTTGTTTAATTATCAAAGTTGTGAATCTGCACTGACAGGAAATAATTGGGATGTGGAAACCCGGATGGGCGTTGCAGAATACACAAAATCTGCAAGTTATCAACACCGGCAAAATTTTCGGACAACTTAACTAAAGCTTTCCGATATGTTTTTGTTATGAAATCTTGTTGTATTTGACTACCGGAACACTCAAGTTTTCAAGAGGGTTATTCAATACTTGGAAACTTTTTGGTACAGAAAACAAATTGTAGGGTGTAAAGGGGTAGCACTTTGGTGCCATTAATGGCACCGTGCCATTAAATCTGGGCCACACAAACACATTGTCATTGCATTTGGGCCACACAACACATCTACCTTGGTGCCATTAATGGCCCAGATTTAATGGCACGGTGCCATTAATGGCACCAAAGTGCTACCCGGTGTAAAGTGAAATCACTACCAAAAAAAAATACATCACTACCAAAAAAGAGTGAAATGATAAAAAGGGTAAAATTGGTTTTTTATATGAATTGTTGGGGTAAAGGTATAAGAGCACGGGTATGTGGTAAGATATTCCCCTTTTAAATGTCTGATAAAGTCTGAAAGTCTATTTAAAAGTTTGTTTATATTAAGTCCTAGCAACACCAATAAATCTACTACTAAATAGACCAAAACTTGTCTTCGTGAGCTTAACTCAGTTGGTTGGGACAATGCATAAAATATGCAAAGGTTCGGGGTTGAAACCCCAGCCACTACCAAAAAAAAAAAGACCAAAACTTACGAAAGCTTAAATCACTGAAATATGTCTACTACTAAATAATGAAATCTTATGAAAGTATATTCACACCAATATATCTACTACTAAATAAACAAATCATATGAAAGCTTGAGTTTATGAAGAAGAAAAAAAACTTCAATAATATCAATAATGGAAGATATATTATACATAAAGTTTAATAGGCCGGTTTAACGGGCTTAATATGCTTTTTTGTAAGCATTAGTCTGACCTATTTAATTAAATATAGGCTTTATAAAAAGTTTGAGCATAACATTTTTATTAAACGAGTTGGACCGAGCTAGGCTTTAAATAAGCTAGACCATAGGTCCTTGTTGGACGGCCCGGACTATTCCCACCCTAGGTAGGGGTATAATATGAAACATTAGTATATATTTTTATCCTGATTATGACAAGAAATTAAGGCCGGCTACATTACAATAACAAGATTTTATTGATTATAGGTAATTCTTTGTTACAAAATTAACAATCATGTATATAGAGTACAAAGAATCAATCGAAATGATTTTTATCTGTGTTTATAGATCTCCTTTGCCTTTTAATATATCTATATGTGTGTATTTATTTGTCTTTCTTTGTCTTTATCAGACCTACAATTCTACATTTGTTTCTCTCTTATTCTTTGAGTAAGCTTTCACTTTGTTATGCGAAAACTGTCCTTAACTTCTCTTGTATCTGATGTCACAAACTGCAATGAAGGTTGAAGTAATTCTTAGTGCACAAAATCACAAACTTAAATATAATATGATAAATTACAAAGCAAGGAATGATAATTTTATGAGGTTGGAATATAAGTATTTTGATACTAACCTCTAAGTTTAAATCATTTCTAGTAGCATGTGCTCTTAAATAACCAAACTCAGAAATCCTTTTCAAGCTCCAGCTCTCAGCCTGCCAATGCAACACATACAGTTTAATTGCCTAGTAAAAAAATCATAAGCATAATTGCATGTTAAGTAACTTTCTTGAAAGAATAGAAAGTATAAAAAGAGTGAAGGATTAAGTATAGACATAAATCTAAATTGCGGTATGCATTTGCAATAGTGGCCGCAATATAAAGGTTTGAGATGTCTCTGCAACGGCTTTGTAATCATAATTACGTCTTTGTCGGCAGCGATGAAGCACGGACCTCGGATTAGGCGTGTCCCGGTGTCGGACATGTGTCGTGTCCGACACCGACACATATAATTACACTGAATTATGTGATTTTTTTCAAATTATTAGCGGTGTCAACGTATCAGTGTCAGTGTCGTGTCTAGTGTCCGTGTCCGTATCTATGCTTCATAGGTCGGCAGTATTTTGCTGAAATATCAAAGTTAGCAGCATAACTGCCACTGCGCTATAACCTCAATTTAGAACAATCATTATAAAAGAGTGTGACGAAAGGAAAATTAGTTACATTGTTTGAGAATTTGTCTAAGGCGAAACCAGCCATGCCAATGACAGCATGTACAGGTGCAGTATAATTTCTGTTATCATATGTGTCTACTCCCTTTTGATCTTTTATAGGAATGGCTTTGCACTTATTCTGATAGACAGAACAAGTTCTCTCATAATTATGCACATGGCCAAAAAGAACCAAGTCAACCTGTTTCATGTTCACAATGTACATAAGTTAGCTTCTTATACAAGGAACTATAAATAACCAAATTCCAAGAAAGTTTGATGTTCTTGCCTTATTCTGTAACAGCAATGGCTCCACAGCTTTAATAAATTTCTGATCTTTAGATGACAATCCGTTGTTGGAAGTGTACATTGGTCTATGTCTGTATATTAGAATTTTATGTTTAATAGATGTTATGAAGTTGATAACAATATTTTAAATACTGAACCAAACCAGATGGTTTAACTGTTTGAATCTTGAATCTGCCTTTACTACAATTCAGTTATTTTGGCGGTTTGGTAGCTGTTTGGTTTCGGTTCAAGCGGCTAAAGGTGGTTGAACCATGATCCGTAGGTCTCACGAGTTTGTTGTCTAGTTCAGTTTTTAAAACAATGGTTCGGAAAAATTACACAACGATCACTTACCCCATGAAAATCAGCCAAGGAGTATGTTGTCTATTAACAGATGCCATGTCCTTTTTCATCCAGTTATACTGCAAAACAAAAATCACATATAAATGTCTCAGCTATTTGATTAAACTAGAATATTTGAAATTAAAAATAATGAATTTCTTTATTATTTTACCTGCTCAGAATTTTCAGACCAGCCATGTTCAGTTGATATTACTGTGAAATGAACACTTCCTTGTTCAATAGAGTACCAAGGCTTATCCTTTGCTGCAGTTGGCATTGGAAAGTATGTTTCATATGGTACACCGCATTCACCACCAGAGTCAGGAGTAACATAAACTGAACCAGAATCGACATAATCTCTGAATATAAATAAGAACAAGTTCAGTAATGATATGTCATAACTCATAAGTCATTGCACACTCGCATTCATTTTCTTAATACATAATTTGTATAAAGTCATTGCAATACCTCTCATGATTCCCAATTGCTGTCATGTATGAAACTCTTGAAGCTACTGGACTAATAAGGTTCAAGAAGAAATCCCATTCTGCTAGAAAACCAGTTGCATAACTTATGTCTCCAATGTGAAACACCGAGTTTACATTGTTGGAGTTCACTTCATTAGCTATAGCTTTGATAACCGATAGTGCTCCAGGCTGTTCAAATTCAATCAAGATGGTCAAATCGAAGATGTAGCACCGACACTTCAAATTGAAGATGTGTTCAATTATATATGACATGTGTCGATGTCAGACACAACACTGACACATGTGATTACATTCCATTATTTTCATTTACTTAAATTTGTGTGTTCGGTGTCTATGCCAATGCTTCATAGTTCACCACTAGTCATTTCTTAATGCGTGTATGCATTAAAATTCCAAAGCTTATTTAATTTGAAATAGAAATTTACCTGAATGTAGTGTTCTTCTGAAGCATCAAGAGGGGTTTTTCCCATGTCACCAAAGGAAATGAATTTCAGCTCATCTGATCCTCCAGCTGGTGGAGTTGAAAATTTGGTTTGTTCACTCCAATCAGCCGAGTTACTAGACCATCATCGGAACAAAATCAAATTACTTTATGAGCAAAATCATAACTTCTTGTCATAATTTGTTCACAAATATAAATATTTGCAAATCAAGTGTACAACTAGTATTCCATTAAATAGTCTGCCAACGGTTCTAAATTGCGGTCTATAACTGGCAATTGTGATCACATTTTACCACAATATCAAAGTTTTCGGTATAACTGCAATCGCAACCACAACATTTTTCATACTAATTTAAGTTATGAACACATCTAACATGGAAACTTCATACCTTCCATATCTGTAGGAGTAGGCACTTGATGGCTTAAGTCCAGTCATAAGTGCTGAATGGATGAATCCTGGATCATGCCATCCAAAATCCTTGGCAGGACTAGGCACTACTGAACCTATCAATTCAAGATGGAAAAAATTAATCTTAGATAAAGCTATTTTAAAGCTATATATAGAATCATATATGAAACAGAGAAACTCTTGTGTGAACCAGAACCCAGAAATTTGGTTTGGTCACACATAGAGTTTTTGCCTTCTCTCTCTTCACAAATAAACAAATACTTTCCATTTTCTCTCTCTTCTCTCTTCTCTCTCTTCTTTCTTTGGTTGTGACCAAAGAAAATTTCTTGGTCCTGGACCACCTAAGAATTTCTCTATGAAACAAATACTTAAATGAGCATGGACAAGTAAAGTTATCACTCACTGCACATATCTTCTTGTGAAAAAGTAGTGACTGCAGAAGTTACTGTTTTTCCATTTGCATATTGGATTTGCTGAGGTTCCTTGTCCCCACTAACCCACGTCAATCTCATCTGCAACACCAATCATTTTATAATTATTAGATTCTGGTGTATGAGTGGCCATTTTGTCGGTATCTCTGGCATTCTTAATTCATATACGTTGTTAGTGTAAAGATTTTTTACACTTTCAGTCAATCATAATCGTCATATCGTTAAAAATATTTGAATAGAATCATTACTACTTATAAAGTCACACATGTTATTGATTTGTGATTTCGAGAAAGTGGAAACTTTTTAAATTAAAAATGTATCAAAATTAAACTCTTTCATGTTCGGTTGGATTTTGGACATAATAAAAGATTAACTAATATTTTTTCCGTTGGTCGGCCTAATATAAGAGTATGGTTCTAAATAGAGGTCACGGTAACAGTTGAAGTTGTGTTGCAATTCTTTAAACTGCAGAGAATTGCGGTCAAATGTGGGCGATGCAACCTCATTTGCAAGTGCGTCACAGTTTTGGCAAAATCAAAAACTGTTCTGGACTGGTCAGAAGACCAATCCCACGATAACGTGGCTTAAACTTGCACCGCCTTAAAGCCCCACGCCTGAAGGAACACATCAACTTTAATGCGCCGCACTGCAGCCAAGCACGCCCCCGCGAAGAGGATCATCCTACACGTGTCATCTAACCGCTCCCTAATCACACTCCGCAAAACCCGGGGACAGTTATTCTCAACGCGCGCCTATATAAGGGTGACATTGCTTCACCCTCAAGGTATGATTCATTTTTCACAACACTTTCTACACACTCTTTCTCAGTTCCATTACTGACTTAAGCGTTGGAGTGCTAACGTGGTTCCATTGCGAAGACTCATCACCACCGTACCAGAGCACTTTCCACCACCATTGCCTCTCATCCATCCTCACCGGACAGATCAAAACCATTATATTGCGGCCCAAGTTTGCAACCGAGAACCTTTATTTAAAACCATGCATTTCGAAATAAATGAACAAAGATGATTTGAAGCATAACACTAGTAATGGTACTTACCGATGTTGCAGTTGAATCTATACTTGAGATATGTCCATGAAGTGGCTTCTTAGGATTAGCAAAACTCAGAGGACTGGACCTTCCAACAAGGCAGGGGCTGAGAAAGCCACCACTGAAGAACACAAACTCTATGTCACTTCTAATGTTGATAACATGAAATTTTATTGAACCACTACAAGTTGTCACACTGCATTTCCCATTCTGTTCTTTCTTGCATTCTTTCTTTTTGCAGCTCATGTAATCTGGATCGTTTTTCAAGTATTGTGCCTGCATTTTAGTTATTAATCAGAATACACACACAAACATTATTATTATTTCAAGTAATATATTAAAGACTGCAATTGCAGAATTTATATTAAAGGATAAATTGCAGTATTTTTTATTTTTTTTGGTCTTAGATGAAGTGGTAATCCACTGAAAATAAACTCACATACAACTGTGAGGTCCCGGGTTCAAACTCGGGTCATGACGTCCTGCCTTGTAATTTCGGCATTTAGCAGTTGAGCTATGACTTCTAGACAAATTGCAGTATTTTTTTTTTTTTTGGTACAAAAAGAGGGCAAAGCCCAAATTGCAGTATTTATATAGCGTATTTAGAACTTAACCAATTATCAAACCGACTAGCCAAATAATTAATCTCCTAGACCACTAATATAATTTTATTTTTCAAATTATTACTATTCTTAATATATGTCAATTCTTTTAATATAATCTTAATTTCATGACACATAATTAGTTATTTTGTGATAAACACTTTCACTTAAAGATAAAAAAATCAGAAGTCGCAATTTTCTTCATGATCATGTCCCAGTTTACTTACCTTTTAGCTTCGTATTCAATTTAAGGACTTATTAAGAAATATAATGTTATTAAATTCATAAATAAGGGAGATAACTCTCATGTGTAGTGGTCCAACCCTTTGGTTTGTCTTGATTATACTACTTGGTAATATTTTGTTTCATTCTACTATGGATTTTTAGGGACGCTTGTATTGGGTACTCTTTTTTTATCTCTTTGTGGCACCCCTTATGCAATGGGAGAGAGTTTAATCTATACTAATATCTTTTAAAATCAAATAAAAAGATGTATTGAGAATATCATGACAGAGAATTGAGAGCATTTTTTCATTTTCACGAAGATGAAATATTAGAGCCCATTTTCTATTCAAAAATAAGTTTATTTTTTATGTAGTGTCGGCATAAAATGTTTTATACTCTCAAGTCTCAACACATAACAACCAATTGTAAATGTGATTTTAGAAATAGTTATGGTATACTCAAACATTTTAAATTATCTCACGGTTGCAATTGATTGATGGTGTAAAATCTTTTGTTAAATTTAATAGTATAAAATCTTTTTATACATAAATTAAACATTTAATAAATTTATATTCCACAGGCAAATAGGAATATACCTTTATTCTACCTTAACCAAAACATCTTATAGGAATGCCACGAAACATTGTTTTGATCTCAATTTGGATAAATTATTGCGTGAACGTAAACTTTGACAATTACGTCAAGAGAGCATATTTTTTTGGCTTTAATGTCCATGTCCCTCCTATGACAGGTACTATCTCATTCTTTGTGTTTACACTTGAAAATAAATATACGATGATGTAAAATAAATGTTTAAGTATTATCAAAGATATAAAATTAGATACTGAAAAAAATATAATATTTTCCTTTGCAGAAAAATAGTATTAAATATTTAATAGATCTATATTCGAAAAATATGATAAAAAAAATTAAGGCTTAAATGGTTGTGCTATTGAGATCGTAATGTCGTCACATGAGGAATTAAAAGAGAACACGTAATATGCATTTATGTATGATTTTGACGTGTTGGGATGAATGCATATGTTAATAATGTTGATTCTAAACCATATGTAAGTATCTTTTGTTTATGCAATAAGAGGCAATTATTTGAACCAGATGTGTGGATATTGAGGGATCCAGAGTCCCCCACTGCATTGATAAAGACATCATGTAGTTACACATCTTCGTCGACTTAAACTGCTCTATGGATTTGAGATTGGCCAACTGATAGTATATTTTCATCAAATTATTTTTAAATAATATATTGATCGTTAATTTAAAATTGAACCAACTAAATTAATAAATAATCCATGCATATACCGTCCGTGTGAATCTTAATCGGTTGATAGAGTTTAAACTTCAAAAGGTGTGCGTGCAAGTTATGTAGCTAATGATACGGTGCTTCTAATCTAATAACATAGACATTTAAAAATGTTAAATATAACTGACAATGGATTGGTTCAGATGGAGGGCCGGACCTTGGGGTGTGCAAACCACTCAATGAAACTGGACCTCCCCAAGGTATCGGTCTAAAAAAAAAAAAATTATAGCCCAATAGTACCACTAAGTACTACCCCACTACTCCCCAGGTTTCCACTTTTCATTTCTGTTGTCTTGTTTTAGGCCTATTAGAATTGGGGCCTTTTGATTTTGGTGTTAGGTGGATGTTTTTTTGGATGGTGGTTTGAGGTTCCTCATGTATACGGTAGTGATTTTCACCTTTAAATGTATAACATATATACGACACCTTGTATTTATCGTTTAAAAAATTTAAATTGAACATTGTTCTTTTAAAAAAAAAATGCATTTTTATTTTGACGAGTCTCTTTTCACTTACAGAACCGAGCCTCTGGATTCGTAAAAACGGCCATGTTTAGATGAATAAGGAATTAGAGCCTCTTAAACATACTGTCAGAAGTTTAATTTCTAGCTCATGTGTATAAAAACAATTTGATTGGGAGAACTAAGAAGGCATCATATGTGCCCCCCACATGTTTGGTTTTCTGGACGGTGATTAGTCCCTGTTATATGACGATGAAAACTTGGTTTCAATACGGTGAATTTAGACTCATACTATTTTTGAATGGTCCACGTTTAAATCCTTTGATGATAAGCAATACTCTCTTGCTCAAAAAAAAAAAAAGCAATACTCTCAATCACAAGGTGCGCATGAACAAAGAGCAAGCGTGTATGAAGATATACTTGGAGGAAAGGCTATGTGGCACCAACGACCAATTAAATGCTAATTTAGTAGTATGAATGAATTATGGGTAGTTGACTTTTGCATAGATAATTTCAGCATTTAATTAAATAGGTTTTTAATATTGACAAGAGCAATTATTAATAAATGTTGATAATATGATCAACCTCTAAATGAAGCCTCCTCGAGTTTAATTTTTTACTAAATATAAGAATGTTAAGGTTCTCATTAATGCCAACACAACTATTGTTTTCATAATATTTATGTATATTGAAGGTGACAACTTGGTTGATAACTTGATGTGTGATATCAACCTAATCACCAATAAAATATTAAAAAAAAAAATCAATAGTTTTTTTCTAAATAGTAAAAGAGTTTCTAATTAAGGAAATTTAATTAATATTTTGGGGTTTTCCAATATTGATCTCAACTATAGCTTGCTAAGTTGTGAGAATATAAACTAGCATAAACCCTTGACAATACAAAATGATGGAAATAACTTTCCATTTATTTTCTTGGAATTATAATATAAAAATATCAATAAATATCCAAAGGTTGTGGTGGGAATTAACCTCGAAGATAAGGTGGTTGAAAATGGATTGCAAACCAATTAATAATTTGCCAAACAAGCTAGAAGTAATATACTTATGAGCCATGCTATTGTTAGAAACCATCAATATCATGAATCCTCGTTGCTCCCTTTTTATTAATTTTCCCCCCGTTTATTTACTTATTTTGTTCAAGAATTTGAAAGAGAATTTTCACCAAAAAAAATAATAATTTGAAAGACATCATAAGCTGTGGATATTATGCAAACATGTCTTACTTAATAAATTAATGTACTTTTTAGAAATAAAGAACCCATATCATTAATCTCAAAGAGAAAAAGAAAGAATAAATAAAAAAATAAAAAAATTTCAAAGTATGTATTGTGTGCATGACATACCTTGACAGGGTAATGGCAAAGCAGAGGAAGTTTTGCAGTATCACCAGTTTGTAGATAATAGAACTCATTGAGAAGACAAGCTTTAACACTGCATGTATTCAATTAAAAGAATAAATTAAAATAATTAATTAACATTCATTTTCATCACCAATGTAATATTCTTACTTGGAATTTGAAGGTGAGATCATAGCCACCCAATCTCCATCTCTCGGTTTCGAAACGCCGGTGACGGTAACCGTGACAAACTCCTCATCCAACAATTTAGAATTTGAGCTGATATTCAGTTTAAGATAAGGACTTAAATGAGAACAATCATTCAAAATTCTTCTATTTATCAACCTAAAATCTGATAATGCAGTAAAATTTTGGTGTAAGGATTTAGTGTGTTTAACCGTAAGGTCCAAAGTTGAGGAAGGGAAAGTTGTAGACATTGAAGGGCTAATAAGGAAGAAAAAGAGTAAAATGAATACATGTTTGAGAACCCAATTTGAGGATTCCATGAATGAAGATGAATGGAAAGTAAGACTATAGAATTTCAATTAAGGTTAAAGCTTTTTGTGTGATTGTTTTGAAAGGAAGAAAATGAGGCCTTGGTTTTGGTTTGTATCTTTAATCAAACTCTTTCCTTTTCTTAGTAGTAATGATGATAACTCTTAGGATTTCACAAAATGAGAGGTGCTTTTATAAGTGAAGAAAACACGCAGTTATTGTAACATGTCAATTGATGATGGGTTTACATGTCATCTTTTAAATCAACTCTAATTCAAATGTTAAACTTTTTTTTTCAACTAGTATCCCTATATTCCATGCTTTCAAATGTTTAAGTATGCTCCCTTTTTTTTCGTTCTGAGCTTAGCTCAGTTGGTAGGGACAA
Organism: Medicago sativa; assembly: GCF_051527215.1. Lineage (NCBI taxonomy): Eukaryota > Viridiplantae > Streptophyta > Magnoliopsida > Fabales > Fabaceae > Medicago > Medicago sativa. Next base: position 48,245,210 of record NC_140752.1, on the reverse strand, counting down.
TGCATAAAATATGCAAGGTCTGAGGTTCGAATCCAGACCACCACAAAAAAAAATACTCCCATTTTTTTACTTTAGAAATAACTACTTATCATCTTAGTATTATAAAGAAATATTATTTTTTAAGTTCCTTGAATAATTGATGCATCTAAAATATTATTATAAACCATATTTATCAATTGATGTGGATCACATATAAAATGGTAGGATCCATGTTGATTTCACTTAATGATTGAAGGAGTGTTAGAAGGAAAATAATAAGTTGAAATATAATTAAAACTAGGTGTAAAAAAGTAAACATTATCCATACATTAGTATTTAAGCTCAAATAGTATATTCTTCTATCTATTTTTTTTTTTGAAGGATCTTCTATTGTATTGCATAACCGTTCAAATAGTATATTCTTCTATTGTATTGCATAAACGTGAATGATGGTGCCTCCTAAGGATTAGGGAAAGGAGCATAGTACGTGTGGGGAACGTGGTTTCTTTCTTTGACATGAATTTTGTCGGTTTATAGCTTCACTTCTAGGTGGATGCATGGCTGGTAACAGCCTTTTCAATCTCTCTTTTATACCTTTTTATGTGTGTGTTGTTTTCTTTGGTGATATTTCTTATGTATATATATGCTACCCATATTCCTAAATGTATTCAAAGGAAAATAGCTTATAACAATTTATTACTTAAAATGTGTTCAATATAATCCGGTATATCTAGCAAGACCTGAAAACTAGTTAAGGATGTAGTCGCTTTAGCTAATCTAGCAATGAACTGCCTCATTTGCTTGTATGTCCACAAACTCAACAGTAGAGTTTACATAATATTAGTAGAAGATAGTTTTACAATTATAAATTATCATTACATACTCTGTAGCATCATGATGACCAGATAAGAAACTATCCACGGCTTTTTTGGCATCAAGCTCAAAATCAATATATCTCAAATGCAAGTGATATGAATCCATTCTAAATATGATATCAATCCAAGACTTTCACCGATATGTACCCCTACAAACTCTCCACATAAAAAATTTTACCTTTGGGGAACCTTAAGCTTCCAAGTTAGATTCAAAGATCCTTGAACCTTGAAATGAGAAGTATCAAGCAATTCTTGAATGCATAAGTGATAAGTACTACGAACTCTATAAGTCAAGGTTATTCCCCATTTAATATTAAAGGATTATTTAAGAAAAATTAAAAAAAGTTTGTAAACAATTAAAAGAATGTAATAACCTTGCAAAATTATCAGCATTAGCTTTACAAGCTTTTTTATTTACACATTATCCTTAATTTCGTCAAAAAAACAATTTTTTTAAGGAATAAATTCATTGCATTTCATTAGCTAAAATATGCCAAATACATGTAGGTACATCATCAATAAAATGGGGGCTACGACTAGACAGGGCGGCCTGAGCTAACTCATGAGCTACCCTATTTGCTTGTCTCCTATTGAACTCAACATGTGAGTTCTGAAATCTATCCTCTAGCAGCTGTTTACAAGCAGTAATAATACACCCAAATTCGCTGCTATCATCTAAGCTAGAATTGACACAATCAACAACTCTTTTACAATCAAGGACAAAATAGACATTATCAAACTGTTGATTAGAGATCCAATCCAAACGGTATGCAATCCAACAGCCTCCCCCACATCTATATCACAAAGAGGAGCAAACCATTCCGTTCTTGCAAGAACAAATGCACCATCATCATCCCTAAGGCACATACCCGATGCAACCCTGTTAAGAGAAGTGGAAAAGGATGCATCAATGTTGCATTTATACCTGCCAGGTGCCAGCTTCTTCCAATGATCTTCTTCTTGTCTTATAGGCCGCACCTGTGGTATGGTGGTTTGGTTGCTGCTGCGAGACCTAATGTCGTGGGCTGCTCTCCATTCTTCAAGTAAATGAGTTGCACGTTGAAACACCTGCACATTGGTTTCATTCTGTTGCTGCCATAGTTTCATATTCCGGCTCTTCCAAAGACTCCACATAATTGTGGCCATAAGTTCATATTGCATTGAAGAAAAATTCTGCAAAAAAGTAAATATGAGAGCATGAATATTATAGTCTTGATGAATTAAGCACCCTGTCAATTGTGTCCCATAAATGCGTGTCCCGCCATACTTGAACAGCTTTAGGGCACTCAATAAGAATATGGATGCTATCTTCATAATTGTTATTACATTGAACACAATCAAGTGGACAAGAAACTCCTCTACTACTTAGACGACCACGTGTTGGAAAACAACCACGACATACACGCCAAAGAAAATTCTTGATTTTAGGAGGCACTTTTAACCTCCATATAAGGTTCCACCGGCCATGCACATGCATATGAGAGTTATCTGCAATTTCAGTCGCACATATTCTATACGCACTTTTAACAGAATATTTACCACTCTTTTCCCCTTTCCAAATCAATTTATCTTCCGTTACAAGTGGCTGGAGCGGTGTGTCAAGAATTAATTGCACAGTGTGCGCATCAAACAAGTTATGAATAAGGGGCGCTTTCCACATCTTCAATTCTTGGTTAATAAATTCACTTAATTTCACCTGCATCAAAGGCTCAAAAATTGGATTAGTTGTGGATAAAGACAAACCATCCTTTAGCCAAGGAGCGCCTAAAAAAGGTATATTAACACCATAACCTATTCTCCAACGCGTACCCTGTTTCACCACAATTTTGGCACTAAAAATACTCCTCCAAACATAGCTTGGGTTATGCCCAATATTTGACCCAATGAAGTCAGAATTAGGAAAATATCTAGCCTTAAATAAACGGGAGACAAGACTAGACAAATCAGTTTGGAATCTCCAACCCTGTTTGCCTAACATAACCACATTAAAAGATGTCAAATCCTTAAACCCCATACCTCCAAAATTCTTATGAACAGATAACCTTTTCCAAGGCATCCAATGTAACCCTCTGCGCGTATTACCGCCATTACCCCACCAAAAAGCGTTTATCATTTTTTCAATTGCATCAACTAATTTATTTGGCAGTAAAAAGATACTCATAATATAAGATGGGATAGACTGTAGTACCGGTTGAATCATAACCTCTCTGCCGGCTTTTGATAAACACTTGCTCCTCCAACTATTGATTTTATGCCAAATACGATCTTTGATGAATCCGAAAGTTGCCTCTTTACTTCTACCCACCATGGATGGAAGACCAAGATACTTGCTTGTTCCCATAACTGCTCTGACACCTAATATGTTTGTAATAACTTCCTTCAAGGGAGTTGGAACAACACTGCTAAAGAAAACTTCAGATTTTGGAAGGCTAATAGCCTTCCCCGAAGCTAACTCGTAAGTATGAAGAATATTCTTCATAACCTGCGCTTCCTTCTCATCTGCTCTGAAAAATAAGAAACAATTATCTGCAAACAAAAGATGAGAAATAGTAGGTGCATGAGTACAAATAAATATTCCATGGAGATCTCCGCAGCGTTCAACTTTACGGATAAGAGCAGATAAACCTTCAGCACACAAGATAAATAAATAGGGCGACAACGAGTCTCCTTGTCTCAAACCCCTGCCTGCTATAATCGGACCCACCATCTCATTATTAACCATGACAGAATAGTCAACAGTTTCAACACACATCATAATCCATCGGACCCATTGCCTATCAAAACCCATCTGAATCATCACTTCCTTGAGATAAAGCCAGTCAATTCTATCATAGGCCTTGCTGATATCTAATTTAAGTGCAACATTTTTATCTATTACTTTCTTGCTTACTTTCATATGGTGAACCACTTCAATTGCAATCATGGAATTATCAAGAATAGAACGCTCTGGAACAAATGTTGACTGATTTTCAGAGATACATTTATGCAGAATTTTTTTAAGTCTATTAGCAAGAACCTTTGCCATTAATTTATATAAAACATTGCACAGGGCAATCGACCTCCAGTCCTTCATGGATTTCTGCTAATTACCTTTGGCGATCAATGCAATATTTGTAGAATTTAGCAACGGCGGAAATTGATTATTGTTGAGCCAGGCGCAACACTCCTGAAAAATACAAGAATTACAAACAGACCAAAAATGTTGAAAGAAACCCTGATTAAAACCATCCGGGCCAGGTCACTTATCTGGATGCATGGAAAACATAGCATCCTTGAACTCATGAGCCTTAAAAGGGGCGATTAGTAAAGCATTATCATCATCAGAAACAACTTTTTCTATAATGTCTACAACCGGTATACGAGTACCATTACTCTCCAAAAATAATGTTTCAAAATACCCTTTTGCAACCTGACGCATACCTTGTTCATCTGCAACTCGGATCCCCACATCATTTTCCAAAAAATTAATATGGTTTACCTTTTTCCTAGACGTGGCTGAAGCATGAAAAAATTTAGTATTAAGGTCACCATCACAATACCAGTGGGTCTTAGCTCGCTGCCGCCAATACTTGTCCTCTTGAACCATCAAGTGCGTCATACGCTTTCGCAAATTTGTCTATGTCTTTGGATCAGCCGCTGCCCCTTGGTTACGACAACGATTCAATTCACGTCGACAATTTTCAAGCTCTTGCTTAAGTCCATTTCGGTTTGCCTTGTTCCATGAGCTGAGGTCATTTGCGCAAATTCCAAGTTTTTCAACCACCTGCATACCTGCACTAGACTGCCAACTATCAGAAACAATATCATAAATTTCTGGTTCCACACACCAAGCATTTTCAAATTTAAACATCTTCCTAGGAACCCAAGCACGTTGAGACTCCTCTTTTTTTTTTAAAAGAAGTGGATAATGGTCGGATGTTGGTGCCACTAAATTCTCAACCGTGACATTAGAAAACATACGAAACCAATCTGCATTAGCAAGTGCTCTATCTAGCTTGACCTCAAAAGCTCTAGGCGTGCCTAAACTCTTAAACCAAGTATACGGATAATCTTTCATATAAACTTCAGTTAACCCTACATTAGACACTGCTTGCCTAAACCCATTAATAAGCCACCTAGGACGTATAACACCTCCGCTCTTTTCATGGGCATCAAGAATATCATTAAAATCACCTAAAATACACCAAGGAAGAGAGGTGTTATTCGCAAGATTTCTCAAAAAATCCCATGAAGCACGCCTTCTTCTACCCTCGGGAAAGTCATAGTATCCTGTGAATTGCCACTTTCCTTTATTTAAATCATTAACCTCAACATTGATATGATTAGCAGAGTAATTAAGAACTGTACAAATAAAAGAGTTTCGCCAAAAAAATGCTAATCCACCACTTCGACCATTACTACTAACTTCGTCAAAAAAACATTATCATTAGTGTATACTAAAATATAATTTTACTTAATTATAATTAGACCCTTCAAAAACTTAATTATAATTAGAACAAAAGATAAAATATACTACCTTCGTCTTTACTTATAAGCTGTGAAGCCCGGATACGAGATACGATATGGATACTATACTACACAGATACGCCGATATGGGAAAATTTCAAAAATCAAGATACGATACGGCTGGAATACGTTAATAAAAAATATTATATAATTAAATGTACAATATAATTATAACCATTTTTTTAATATACACATATATTAACAAAAAAAATAAACCAGTCATAGGCTCGTAGCACATCAACATAAATATAAATATAAATAATACTGACGATTAAGAGAGTGATGATTAGTCAATTACATACACAATATATCCCAAAAAGACCACCATAAGTGCTATACTATATCCAAAAGGAACATTGTTAGTATTATACTATATCGATCCAAAAAAGAAGCAATATACTCAAGAGTTTAGTTATTTTAGTTAACATTAATTGGGATGTATTGGGGCAGATATCGGTGCAGGATAATTATTGGATACTTTCCTGATACGTATCGGGAAGTATCGGATAATTATTTTTAAAAAAAATAAAATTTAATCTTTTGATACTCTTCTGATACGTATCGGGAAGTATCGGAAAGGTATCGGTGTAGGATACGCAGGAGATACGATACGTCATCCATTTTGAAGTATCGGGACTTTGTAGCTCATAAGACTCTTTTGAGTTTTTTCTTTGTCTCTTTTTATAAAACCCCTTTCAAATTTTAATGTGCATTAATTACTTTTTTACACTGTAGTCCTATTTATTTTATTTCTGCAATATATAATAAATACTTTTCATGAATTAATCCTATCTCCTAAAAGTTAAACATGTAAAATGATAACAATTATCAACGAAATTAATTCAACACTTAACTTTTTTAATTCTCGTATTTTTCTCGAAAGATTCATATATTTAGAGAGCAATCCACGTGAGCTTAGCTTAGTTGGTATGGACAATGCATAATATATGCAAGGTCTGGAGTTCGAACCCCGACCACCAAAAAAAAAGAGCAAAAAATATATTTTGGAACATTTTTTTTAGCCAATGTTACACTCATACTCATAAAACCGAGAAGGAATATCTTTTTTTAATACAGATCGTATTGTAGTCTACGCTAAGTAGTGAATAGAATGGTATGGACAATGCATAATATATGCAAGGTCTGGAGTTCGAACCCCGACCACCAAAAAAAAAAGAGCAAAAAATATATTTTGGAACATTTTTTTTAGCCAATGTTACACTCATACTCATAAAACCGAGAAGGAATATCTTTTTTTAATACAGATCGTATTGTAGTCTACGCTAAGTAGTGAATAGAACATAGAATAGAATTCTTTTTTGACTTTTTGTGTTAAGCAATAAATGGGAGGCAAATAGATACTGCGATTAATTTTGTCACATTTCTTTCTTTGTTTTCACACTCGTGTTTCAATTTTGGTTCTTTGTCCAAAAAAAAAAAAATCGCTTTTGGTCCTTTATATAAAATAAATAAAATTTCATACAATCTTATTAATTACTGGATACATATAATAAAACAATTGAACTATAAAAAACGTTACGATAATTTTTGAATGAAAAAAACGTTACGATAATGAAAGTACCATGTAGCTGGGTGTGAGACAAACAATCATCTGGATATATTATTAGACAATGAGGTTTGTGTGTGTAATGACGAGAGAGAATGCCCTCAATTAGGGATGGGAATAGGTAAGACCGTTTGTCAAGGGTCTATGGTCCGGCTTACTGAAAGTCTGACCCGACCTAATTCGTTTAATAAATAGGTCAAGCATGAACTTTTTAAAAAGGCTATTAATTTAAATAGGTTAGGCTTAGGTTTATAAAAATGACTATCAGATCGACCCGTATATGAGTATATTACATTTTCCCACATTTATTATTTATATTTTATTATTTATATAGTAATACAAAAAAAATAACAGTTTCTTCAAATTCTCATATTAAGTTGTTGATTTTTTTATTTATGCATTTTTTCCTGCGTACGTGCTGATTTTGATTTTAGTTTCTTACAGTTTGAAAGTTTGTTAAGTTATCATTAAATATCCATATTGTTATTTGATTTGTGTGAACTTTTGAGGTTTGGTACTAATAAGGTTAAGTATGGTTATCATATTAAGTTTGAAATCCTTCTTGTTATCAGACATGATTATTCTTAAGTTTCTATCCATCTATAAATTTTAAAATTGTGTTTTATTTGTTTAATGTGTATCTAATTAATGTTTATCTCTACATTAAGTACGTTGCACAAATTGAAAAGAAAGAAAAATGGATGAATGAACTCTATTTGAAAGTTGTAACACAAACTAGGTTTTTAGACAGACTAATAGGTCAGGCCAAACTCATAAAAAGGCCAGCCCATACTTAAAATAAAGTCTTTGATAGGTAAAAGGTCAAGGCTTAGGCCTTAATTTTTTCAACTAGGCCAAGCCTATTTAAGCAAAACTCGGCTCGGCCCAGCTCATTCCCACCTCTACACCAAATAGGTGAAATTCCACATCAAGCCAGAGGGAGGAAACCTTAATTTTTGGTTGAACGGAGAGAGGAATCCTCAGTCTAGCCCACTGCTATATGACATCAAGAAAAATGGTACCAAAATTATCGGGGGAGGAAGAAAGTAAAAGAATGGTAAGTAGGAGAGAAGAAAATTATGACAAGTGATTGGCCTAAATATAAATAGAAGAGTTAGGAGTCAGAAGTATCACTTTTGCTGAAATGTAGAAACAAGAGAAGATGAGAGGAGAGAAGGAGAAAACCATAGTTGCGAAGGAGAGAGCCAAAAGCCGTGATTTTCAAAGAATTCGAGGTAAGAGGGAGATTCCTTTCACTTTAGGGTATCTTATTCTATGATGGGCTGTTTTAACTCTTTAGATGTTAATGATGTTATGATGTGAATTTCGATGAGAAATTAACGATGAAGGTCCATGATGATGATGTTGAAAGATTAGAATATAGAGAATCTAGTTTAGGTTTTTGAATTGAGTTTATAGCCTTTAAAAGAGTAAATGATATGGTAGGTTAATGGATAATATTGTTGGAATGATAGGGTAACCTTAGGGTGATGACTTAGGACGAGTTTGGCGAGTTTAAGGTCGAAAAACAAAGTTTAGGAAGGTCAGCCAAGACAAAATCATGGAAAATTGTGATTTCTGCATACTTTGGGTAAAACGCACGATCGTGCATGTCAGACGCAGGGATCTTGTGTTTTTCTCTTCCCAATTTCTCCTTTTGTGTTTAAAAACGCACGGTCGTGCACTTTGAGATGCACGACCGTGCACTTTCCCCAACCTTAAGAAAACCATTTTTTTGACCACTTTATGTTCTGGATAAAGCTTATGTGTCTTCATGAAAGTTATAGATATATATGTTAGCTTTCAATTGGCTTTGGTTTCACCTCATTTAGGCATCCACAACTCGATTTCACTTCATTTGGTTTCACTTCATGATCAAAATATTACACATGGGTCAACGCGATCGTGCACTCTTTTCACGCTTAGGAAAAACCAACTTTTCGAATTGAGTCTAGATGTTTTCATGAAAGTTGTAGATAATGATGTCAACTTTCATTTGCCTTTGGTTTGACTCCATTTAGACATCTACTACTTGAGTTATGATTAAAATTTGTACTTGAGGCATGCTAAGTTTTTCATGAGATTTTAGTACAACCCTTTCAATGGACTCCAAAACCACTTTGAAAATTATATGGAGTTTAAGAGAACCTTTAGAGTGAGAAATAGAAGTAAGGGTCCTATACTAATATACCTACATGAAGGAGTGTGTTTAGGTGTAACTAGAAGTGATACCTCCGACTAGTGATGAGTTTAAAATATGAAGAAGTTTAAGAAGAAGAAGGTGAAGCCAAGAGAGATATAGAGGTGCGGTTCAGGGTGGATTGACAATTATGAGAGTAATTTCCTTGAGTATGTAAAGAGTCTAATATTTTATGTTAATTAAGAGGGTATAACCTAGAATAAACCAAGAATGCGGTGGTAGTAGTTACGATAATCGATGGTATTAAAAGTGATTGAAAATATGAAGATAGGGTATAAAATATGAATGGGTTAAAGAAGTGAGAAAGACAATAATAAGAGGGAATAATGGAGTAGGCGGCTACAGGTAACTGATGAGGTTAAACATAATCGCCTTAAAATAATAATGAGCTTAGGGAGGTTGTTAGGTTGTACGGAATAAGAGTTAAGATCAACGGGAACATTAAAAAATTGATAAGGTGTATATAAACAAGGAGGATATGTGGGTTAATTAAATGGATATGATGAGGGATAATGATCGCGGTAGAAATAAATATCGAGTATCCTAAGATTATTAAAATGAAACTATCACAGCGTAAACAACGTGGTCACATTGTGAGTCTATAAACATGAATTTAAGTTGAAGGAGAATAAGACGAATATATGAGGGGTCATAAAGTGGTTATAATATATATATATATATATATATATATATATATATATATATATATATATATATATATATATATAAGTGGTAATGACGTTGGTGAAGTAGAGCCTTAGAATAAGGGTTGGGTCTAATGATATAAACTAGATTTAAAGGATACAAAACCGAGTAAAATAAGTTCACAATGTTAGTGACCTAAAGTAATAGACGACAATAATGATGAAATTAATATCTAAAGATAAGGTCTTAAGACTTAATAAGCCTAGTCGTATAGATGGAAGTTATTATGAGGAAAGACGAAGGAGTAGTTAAAATCTTAAAGACTAATAATTAAGGATAAGATAGGTTACTAGGAGTAAAAGATGTAGACAAATGAAGAAGAAGAAACCAATGATGAGTGTAAGTTCTAAACATGATGTGAGTTTTAATAAGAACATGGGTTAGATATAATAGATGAACATTATAGTTAATGATGAGGTGCTTATGATGTAAGATGATGATGTAAATGATGTTATGATTCCTATAAGATGAACGAAGAGAAATGATGAATGATAAAAAAAAATGATAAATGACGTGTTTGTTCCTAATAACAAGTGAAATGACAAAAGACTGTGACGTAAAGATGATGTCATATTTTAGTATATTCCTTTATAAATATCCTTTTATGACAATTTTTTTTCAGACTAGTGTATTCTTAACACCTTGAAATATGAGCATCTCAAGGTATGAGATTTGAATTCTCCCGATGCAAATTTGAGTAGGCTAGACTGGACAAAGTTTGCTTTGATTTTAAATGGACCACTCTATAGTGAACATGAGATTGATTACCCGGATTAGTCAGTCATTGAGCTGTGTCATACCCAAATTTTTGACCTAAGATCCTACATTCATACTCCTTTTGACCCTGAATAGTCTTTGACTTTTGAGAGAAAAATTCGGCAGAAAGGTATTTTAAAATACCTCATTTTTGGTTTCGAGTCGGACCCCCTTCTCTCTTTATTTTTTAGTTTTTCTATTATTCATTCACTTTTAATTTCCATCTTTTAATTTTAATTTTTAATCCTTATTTTTGTTATTGTTTATTTTTATTTTAGTCATTATTATTTCTTTTTATTTTATTTTCATTTTCTTTTAATTGTTATTTATTTATTTATTCTTATTTATTAATTGTCCAAAAGTGTCCAAAAATTCAATTAGTCCAAAAAGTATATGTCAAGGTCTGAAAAAATCTTTCGCTTCTCTATGCCACAACTTTAGGAGCAAGACACTTTGTTGCCAAATTCAGAAACATGTTCTTTTCTTCACGAAGTTATTTCCATTTCTACATCAACCCTAATCCTATAAAAAGCAACTTGCAACAACACAATTGGCTGATGAGTATAACCGCAAATGCACGGTTCTATCTTAATGACAAACCCTAAGCCTAAACTTTATATTGGACCTACTTTTTAAAGACAAGTTTCTCTTAAGCGTATCAAAGCTTCTCTCGAAGTCATTGAGTGTGTTCCTCTAACAACCACGCCTATTCTCATGGTTGATTGCTATTAGAATCCTTGAAGAACGAAACTTTATGTGTCTCAAGGTTTGCTAGACTATTCTCATGTTTTGCAATCCTTGTCTAATTTCACTTGTTCCAATATCAAAGCTCCGCGTTCGTTTTGTGAATTGATACTTGTGATGATGAATTAACAAATACTTGAAGGTGAGAAAAACATAAGAAGGGGGGTTGAATTGTGTTAGCTTTTTCTTCGTTTTCTCCTAAGCTGAAAACACCGATCAGAAGCAGATAGAGTTCTACTTCTGAAGTGATGTTCAGGACTAACTTGCAGCGGATAAAAACAGAGAGAGAGTAAGAAGAAAGACACAAAGCAATTATACAAGTTCCTTCCACAAACCGGAAGTAGTCATGTCCCCCTTGCACTTCAAAAGAGAGTTCACTAAAATGTAATATCTGATTATAACTGCTCACTGCTAAACTTAGCAAGAGACTTCAAACTGCTCAAGCATAATTGCAAGAGACTTCCTATGCTCCTGAACACAATCAAGAGACTTCTAATGCTCAAGCACAACTGCAAGAGACTTCTATTCAAACAGAATTACTAAGAAAAATGTTTGAGGTTGAACACTTGATATACAATCAGTGGTGTTCACAATACAAATCAGATACAGACTCTTAAGACTCTAGAATTTCTAATATATGAAAGTTGATAAGAAATTCTAAGTGAACTTTTGAATGCAGAACAATTTCAGCAGAGTTTTGGCAATTGTAAATTGTTATTGAGTCCTTACCAATCTCTAAGTCTTCACTCCTTTATATAGAGGTGAGAAAGAGACGTTGTGAATTGCCAACACATCAAAATAGAGTCGTTTGAAGCTTTGATCAATCACCAATGATCTTTTGCCTGATATGATTATTGTCCTAGGAAGGATCAATTTCTAATCCATTCCAACTGTGAAGGAACAACGTTGCAAGCATAGCTGTTTTTCTTGTCTTGTAGCAGAGACAAAACAGAGTAGTGGAGGTAGTGGTTGTACACTTCGTACACTTGTACTTTGTCAACGCTCTTTAAAGAACAAGCATCCAATGCTTTCAAATCCTTTCAAATTATTCGATGCTTAACTCTTCCAGTCTTCTGCAATGCTTAGACGAGATTAAATCCATTGAACAACCTTTGAAGCTTTAAGTCTTGCATCTCCTGATGAACTTCAGCTTCTGGTGATCTTCAGCTTCTGATGAGATGCTTCTAATGAACTTGCTTCTGATGACGTCATCACTTCAGGAGCACTATACTTCAGGAGCACTTCTCTTTAGATGCTTCAAGTTTCCTTTTTGTTGATTCCATTGCTCTCTTTTGTTCTTCCAGAACCTATTTAAGATATCAAATTTTTGTCTATGGTCCTGTACACTTGAACAAATATTAGCATATCCAATTGACAATTTTTAATACCTTGTTATCATCAAAACTCTCAAAGGGTAATGTTAAACACATTTTGTTCCAACAATCTCCCCCTTTTTTATGATGACAAACATTAGTATTTAAAATGTGCAATTGTTGTTAATCTAATTAACAAGTTGACTATTAGAGTGTGAGGTTTGTAAGCTCCCCCTGAGTTCTATCCATGTTAATTAAATTCATCATTAAGAACAAAATATCACTCAGAATAATCTCACATTAATAGACTAAGAGATAAGAAGAAGGTCCTATTAATTTAACTTGATTAAAATTAAATTAATGGGGCTCAGAGCCTACATATACTATACATCTAGTCCCCCTTTTGTCATCAACAAAAAGTATAAAAACTAAAGACAAAAAGAAAGAGTTAAGAAAAAGATAGTGAGAAAAATTCTATATAAATAAGGTATAAACATAATAACGCAAAAAAACTTGGTTCAGAAGCAAAATATTAGATCAGTAGCGCAAAAACTTGTTCAGAAGCAAAATGATTGATCAGATGCAAAATTGAAGTCAGAAGCACAATAAGTTCAGAAGATGTTAAACAAAGAAACTTAAGAGAAATACTAAACAAGCTAAAAGATAATGTGTGCAACTAATGGTTGGCTTGTTTGTTAAACATGTCCATCATCTGTTTCAGCATCTTGTTTGTCTCTTCTAGCTATTGCTTCATTTCTCTCTTGAAATCCTCATTGCTCCTGATCAAGTTCTCTTCCCTTACTCTTGCTTCTTCCAATTTAGCTTCTGTGGATGACTTGTATTCAAGCAAAAGCAATTTCTGTTCCAGAAGTTCTTTCTTCAGCTTCTTGTTTTCTCTTTCCAAGTCAGCATTCCTTTGCAACAAATCCAAACTAGTAGAGGCTGATTTGAAGTTAACCTTGTTTAACCATGTTAAGTCCAATTCCTTGGGGTGCACGCCAGTAGGAATGAAATCAGTTGCATTCCTTTCTCTTAAGCATAGAGGACTTTGCACCCAAGTTCTTAGCACTTTAACTTCTTGAAGATTTTTACCAACTCCTTTCAGCCAATCTTGAAGCTTTTGTTGAGCAGAGTCTTGAGCATCAAGACACGTTCTCTGAAGCTCAGTCAAGATGTAGTTTACTCTCTATTTTAATCTCTGCCACTGCTTCTTATAACTTTCTTCATGAATCAGATCATTCATAGCTTGAATCAGCTTGTTGAGCTCCTGAAATATGTTCTCACACACATCTGCTAAAATAGTAGAATCTAGAAACAATGTGGGTGGAGAAAGGACATTGGTTTTGTCAGGAGCACAAGGTTGAATGACTAAGCTTGATGATGAAGGTTGGTCATTTGTGGAGGTTGGAGTTTGAATGCTGGTTTCAGAGGGTTGATCAGGAACAAAGTTTACAATCATAATAGAGAAAGAGTTTGATTGCTCAACCTCAACATTAGAAGCTTTTGATATGATCATAAAATCAGATTCACTGACGGTTTCAGGAATAGAAAGAGACACAGCTTGATCAGGAACAAGTTGTTCAGGAACAGAAAGTTTAGGAACAACATGTTCAAAGGTAGAGATATTAGGGCAGGTTGTTAAGGCCATTTGTAGGTTTGGTGCATGTTGTTGGGGGCTTTCTAAAGCAACTTCACCAGAAGCTACTTCAGAGGCTATCTCTAAGTTAGACTCAACACCTGGCAGTTCACCTGAGTAGTGACTCACCAAATTCTCTAAGACAGATGTTTCTGAAGATTGGTTGGTTGAGGAGGGATGAGATGATGAAGACACGTTGATGTTTACAGACTCATAATCTACTTGTTCACCTATTAACTCTGCATCAGCAGGAACAAAGCTTAAAGGTTCAATCATAGGTGGTTTGAGAGGATGGTTAACAGGTAGTCTATTGCAAAAGTCTGCTTTCATTTAAGACAGACCAATAATCCTTTCATCAATATTTGAATTTATGGGTTCATGGGGGGTGTTATCAGCAGGCTTTTGTGGAGTTCGGTGGATGATGATGGGGATAAAGCTTTATGTAGATTTTCATAGACTTTGTTCAAAGGAACATCGTCCATGTCTGAAGAGGATGTTGAGGAGGTTGATTGAGAGGATGTGGAGGTTGAATCAGATTCTACTACTATAACATTATCAATGTGTGGAGAATCAGGATTACCTTTATCAGCTTCTGGAGCAGCAGCTCCTGAACTAGCAGCTTCATTCTCCTAAACTTCTTTAGCAGCCTTCTTATCATCAATCATCAGCAAACTTCTAGCTTCTGAAGTCACCAAATTATGTACTTCTTCAGTAGCTTTAACAACTTGTTGTGCACTGACTCCAACATCTTCCCTTGCTATGCTTGATATAGGGACTTCAATTCCTTTTGCAAGTTCCCTTATCTTTTCAAGTGCAACAACATCTTCAGTCTTCTTCTTCTTCACTTCTCTTGCGACAAGATCAGTAGCAGCTGCAATTTGATCCTCTTCTTCCATCACATAGTCTGCTACCTTCAATTTCCTGATAGCTTGCTTTCTCTTCTTCTTTGGGATAGAAGGTTAATCAGGAGCAGACTGTGAAGTTGCAGCAGCTTTACCATTTCTGGTTCTCTTGTTCAGAACTGTATCCGTATCCAAGTCCTAAACTTCTTCTTGAATAGTTGGTACTCCATGACCAACTTCATTCACTTTACCAGAAGCCTTCTCCTTCTGAACTTTCTTGGCCTTCTTCTTCTTAGGCTCTTCAGGAGCATCATCCAGATACTCTTCCTTTGTGAGAGCTTTCCTTTTGGTCTTCCTGCTCTTGGCCAGAGGCAAGGCACCACCATACATGGTGTCTGGAACATCACACAGCCTGATTGTCTTGCCAGTTTTCTGAAAATGATCCATGATGTAGTTCATCTGAACATCAAGAGGATCTTGCTTGCAGATTGGAGGAAACCCATCCATTAGAGCAGATACAACATCTGACTCTTTCAGATCTGTACTAAGCTTCTTAAAAACTCCCTTTCCTATTAGCTTGATCTTCCTGAGTGTTTGCCCATTGATCACTTTGCATGTTTCAGTACCAAGCTGATCATCAGTGAAAATGTTGAGCTCCTTAAGTACTTTCAGAATTCCTCCTTGATGAAGAATCTCTGAAATTAATCTTCCATAAGGAATCCAGCACCTGTTGCTATTTTGACTTTCCCTGAGCTCTTTGATTATGTGCTTGAAGATGTACTTAGGCACATTATCACTCTCTTTGTTGATGAAGTAATGAATACTCTGTGCTCCAGAGAAGGTTGATCTTCACCACCACCTTTTGGTAGGAGATTCTCATTTTATATCTTCAGGAGCAGCTTCTTTTCCATTGACAGATCACAGTAAGCCCCTTTCTTCCTGCTGTTGAACATTGACCTGTTCACAACTTCATTCCAAGGACTATTCTTGCTATTTTCTATACCATCTGCGAAACTTCCTCCTGATGGTCTTCAGAGAACAAAAGCAATAACTTCCTGAGAGATGAAGACATGAATACCCATGATGCTTGACCTAATTTCAGTAACCGTGAAAGGTTCCAAGCCCATTTATCTCCTTGATTTCCCATCAAGAGTGGGATCAATCAGAACTTTCTCATCCATTTCTGCCTGAGCAGCTTTGCGATCATAAACTTGAGCTCTTACCCGGAAATGTCTAACAAGGTTCGTGTACGTTGGACCATTCAACATAGTGAAGTAATCCATCAGACCTTGAGCTTCGTAGTAGCTTCTGATGTCACAACCATGATATGCCAGAGAGATGAAATCTACAGGATTCTCAGTCTGAATGTTGAGTTCTCATTCTTTCAAAGACATAGTTCTTCCCCTGATTTCATAAGCAGGAGCCTCTTGAGTAGTTGATTTTGGAACTATTTCTTGCATATTTGATTTTGGAACGAAGCTTGAGGATGCCATTGTTGAGATTGAAGGTTTAGGGTTCTAGGTTTTGATTGAAGAGAATGAACTTGCTTCGCAGAGAACAGAGTGAAAAGAGGATAGTGTAGGTTGTGAAGTGATTTGTGTGTGATTTGTCTAAGTGTTTTGAGTAAAATGTTTGCAATTCAGTAGGGGACACAAACAAACACAACATTAATGACATAGGGGGCGCGAGATAGTGTATTCAAAGCTTAAAATCATCATTCCCCTTTTACGTTATACACCAGTACACATAAGCCACGTCAGAGTTTCTCACATTAACTTCCAATTTAGTGGGACAGGTGTTACTAAAAAGTAACTTCCAACGTTTCCACTAACTCTGCTATTCAGGAGCACAAAACCCAGCTTCTGGAGTTCAGATGTTGATGTCATCTTCAGACGCACATTTTCCTCAGAACCTCAATAAAGAGCTTCTGATGGACCATAGCTTCTGAACAACTTCGGGACCTAAATTCCTATTCAGGAGCAAGCAAATTTAATCAGACACAAAGTGCATGTTCAAATTTTTCTTTATAAAATCAAATCTTTCCACAGTTAAAGGCTTAGTAAATATATCAGCCCATTGATGTTCAGTATCAATGAATTGTATATCTAAAATTCCTTTTTGAACATAGTCTCTAATAAAGTGGTGTTTGATTTCAATATGCTTGGCTCTTGAATGTAGAATAGGATTCTTTGACAAGCAAATAACAGCAGTATTATCATAATAAATCAGAATACTGTTAGCATTAATGTAATATCCCGCTTGTCAGTATCAGAATATTACCAGTCGATTGTGCCAGAGGATTAATGTTATGGAAAGTAAGTATGACGGAAATGTTTATTATGTGATGTCATCTTAATACGGGTTAAGTGTCAGTGTCGGATTAAACGTGTTCAAGATGAAGGGCATTTAAGTACTTTTGCACGCGAGGAGTATATAAGTGTGTTTGGGCACAAAATATTCATTTTCCATTTCACTTTCTCTCTCTAGGGTTGAGAGAAAGAGTTTTCTCCTCCTTCTCTCTAGAACCCATCGCCCCTCTCCCTCTCAAATTCGTAAACTCTCTCAAGGATCCTTTGGTTGGGGATGTAGCAAGCATCATGATCTTCTCCTTCTCCTTCAAGAAACAACTAGAAGCTTGGATTGATTGTTAAGCTAAGGATCATGGATGAAGAAAGAGTTAAGGTTTGATCTTTGGAAGTTTGGAACTTGAAGCATGTTTCAAGAATCATAGGTGAGTTCTATAGATAGTTTCCTACCTTTGGGATGTGTAAATTCTTGTGAGAATGCATGGATTTGTGTTAATTAGGGGTTTAGAACCCTAGGGTCCCTTTGGGCCAATTCTTGTTGATTAGATGTTAAATTGCCATGAAATATGTTTATAAATGTCTCTATATGTTGCTGGATGTATATGGTGCATTGCAGGATCGATTTGGAAGAGGTTTGGGTCAAAATTGCAAATTTTGCACCACAGACCCGAAGAAACTCGCTATAAGCGAAATAATTTCGCTTATAGCGAAATTTACAGAACCAACCCAGATGAATTTCGCTTATGGCGAAATGCTTATGTCCAGCCGGCAAGTTTTTGGCTTGTTGGCTCCTATTAGGGCCGGTGGTGCATTCCGATGCCTTTCTTTCATCGTTTTACAACTTTATAACCCCAAAACAACATCTAAGCCATGCACAAAACATCAAACGATTCTTGAAATGAAAATCATGGCCAAATTAACAAATGCATCAAGAATGGCACAAGAGAGTTTAAGCCGAGTTACTCGGGTAGCAATGAACTAAGCAAGGGAATGAATGTAGAGCCTTGACATAGCTTGTCAAGAACTAGAATAGCTTGTCAAGAACTAGAATGCTACCCATGAGCATTATGTATATTAAGACGTGAAGCGATTTAGAGTATTCTCTTCGCATATGAACTAGAGTGACCATGCAAGTATGGCAAGACGTGATTTGATTAATTAATCTCTTCACATAGTAAGATGAGCAATGCATATAGTTTACCTCTAGTGGGATCGTTTAAGGATCCGAGGTAAAAGAGATAGCATGTATAGATTTAACCTTCATGCATGTATAGACTAAGACTTTAATAAAGTTGTGAAGCGATTAGCTATCTATTCACAAAGAAAGTTTAAACAAGATGTAGTTGTCATGTCTCTTGTGATCCACACTAGGTTGGGCTCAACGGGTTTCCACTAGGTGAAACGGGATTAGCCTAAGGGGTCCGCACGTCACTGCAGGAGTTCCGTTGGTTATACCTTAGATAGGTTTCCATCGGTTAGATAGGGATTGTGCTCGGGTTTACTCCACCCCGGGTCTCTCCGTAAAATGAACTCAGATAATGTTTATTTGTTCAATGCTAACCTAATGAATGAATCTGACTATGCATAATGTTAGACATGTATATGTTATGTCATACAGCCTTGACATAGATCGTTAAGAACTAGTATGATAGCAGAAATTCCTAAGTATGATAAGATATGATATGTTGTTAGATACAACGTATTTATGCAAGTAGAGCAAGTAAAGAAAGTTATGTCGACGATGATCTTAGGTTTTCCCTAATCGTCCGGCTTAGAATCGTGTCATGATTATGGTATGTGTAGGCCTCGATGCGTAGAGCGTATCTTGGCATAGCGGTCTTAGATTCCCCTTGAACGCCATGACACGTATAGAGATAGCAAGGCATATAGCAAGTTAAGAAGAACCTGTGACGGGTCTAGTATGCACGACCGTCTAGGAAAGCATGACCACACACGTATAATCAACCGTCAGACTATATTGTAGACACGTGGTGACCATAGGTTTTCCCAGAGGTTACCTATAGCCTAGGATTAGGTAGAACTCACTGAGACATTATGTCTCATCCTAATCCTTATTTGTTTCAGATAAACAGGTTGGTTTAGCAAGCTAGTAGCCGAATGGATATTTCAGCAAGTGATCGTTCGTACCCGCTGCAGGATGATATGGATATTCAAGGACGCATTTACTATATTTTAGAAAAGTTGAGTTGTATCATTATTGTACGAACGCTTACTGTTGTATAAGATAATTATTCGAAGTTTTATTGTTGTAAATTTTAATGTATCCAGTACTAAAGTTAATGCACATGCTAAACTTTCTAGACACGTTTAGTGTGGGTGTTACAATCAATCTGATATACTTCTAACTGATGTTTCATCCAAAGTAGTTGTGTACAACAGCTTGCAGCAGAGATGTATTCTGCTTCTGCTGTAGACATAGCAATAGTTGCCTGTCGTTTGCTAGCCCAGGATATCAGATTGTCCCCCAGGAACTGGCAATTGCCACTGGTTGATTTTCTTTCAATCCTGTCACCAGCATTATCAGCATCACAGAATCCAACCAACTGATAATCTAAGGATTTCCTATAAAGGAGTCCAAGACTAGTTGTTCCTTTCAAATACCTGAAGATTCTCTTAATAGTATTTAAATGAGATTCTCTAGGATCTGATTGGAATCTTGCACACAAGCATACACTGAATAAAATATCCGGCCTAGATGCAGTGAGGTATAACAAAGAACCAATCATACCTCTATACAGCTTCTGGTCTACTATTGATCCAGTATCTTCTTTGCTTAAGGTGCAGGTTGGATGCATTGGAGTGTTCATCACTTTACAATCTTCCAGCTTGAACTTCTTCAGAAGCTCCTTAGTATACTTTGTTTGATGAACATATACTCCATTTTTGCTTTGATTGATTTGAATTCCAAGGAAGAACTTCAACTCTCCTATCATGCTCATTTCAAATTCATCCTGCATTAACTTAGAAAATTCCTTGCAAAGAGATGCATTAGTAGAACCAAATATTATATCATCAACATATATCTGCATAACAAGAATGTCTTTCTCAAGAGTCCTCTTGAAGAGTGTTGTGTCAACCTGACCTCTTTTAAAATCATTTTTTATCAAAAAATTACTTAGTCTATCATACCAAGCTCTGGGAGCTTGTTTCAAGCCATATAGTGATTTCTTAAGTTTATAAACATGGTCAGGATGCTTAAGATCCTCAAAACCAGGAGGTTGCTTGACAAACACCTCTTCTTTAATGACTCTATTTAGAAATGCACTCTTGACATCCATTTGATATAATATTATGCCATGATTTACTGCATAGGATAGAAGTAACCTGATTGCTTTCAATCTTGCAACTGGAGCAAATGTTTCAGTATAATCAATGCCTTCTTGTTGACTGTAACCTTGTGCAACAAGTCTTGCTTTGTTTTAAGCTAATTCACCTTGTTCATTCAACTTGTTTCTGAACACCCATTTTGTTCAAATAATGTTCTTATGCTGAGGTTTGGGTACCAGATCCCACACATCATTTTTTGAAACTGATTAATCTCTTCCTGCATAGCTATTTGGTTCTTATGCAGAGGTTTGGCTCATTTTCAAACTCTCCACCATGATCACTTCTTACTTTTAAAATCTTCATTTCTTTTTCAGACTGTATTTGAGTGCAGAAGTTACTGAATACATCATAAACATTATCCTTACTTTTCAGGAATTTTACCCAAGTCCATCTGCTGTAATCATCAACAATAACTAATCCATATTTACTTCCATTTAAGGATGCAGTGGCTAAATTGTCCAAATAAATCAATATGAAGTAATTCTAAGGGTCTGGAGGTTGAGACAATGTCTTTTGTTTTAAAAGATGATTTCACAATCTTCCCTTTCTGGCATGCACCACAAAGTGCATCTGGTTGATAGTCAATGTCTGGTAGGCCTTTGACAAATTGTAACTTACTAAGTTTAGAGATTAATCTCCAGTTAGCATGTCCCAACCTTATGTGCCACATATTTCTTATCATTCACTGACAGAAGACAAATTACCTTCTGATCAACCAGTTCAGAGAAGTTAATTTTATAGACATTTTCCATCCTCTTTCCCTTGAATACTATGGACTTGTTATCTTTGTTGATTACTGTGCAGTTGGTCTTTTCAAACATCACATCATAACCATTATCACAAAACAGACTGATACTTAAAAGGTTATGTTCAAGACCATCTACCAACCACACATTATTAATTGAGATAGAGGAGTTACCAATAGTTCCTGTACCAATGATCTTGCCAGACTGGTTGCCTCCAAACTTCACATTTCCTCCTTTTTTCATTGTGAGGGTGAGGAACATAGACTCATCTCCTGTCATATGCCTTGGGCAACCGCTGTCTAGGTACCATGATTTTTGCTTTTCCTTTGCTCTCAGACATATCTGTAGCATTGACAATTTCAGAATTAGGTACCCATTATTTTATGGGTCCTTTGAGGTTAGTACTAGAAGTTTTACTCTTCACTTCTTGTACCTTGTGTTGTAAGTTTGGTAACTTCTGATTAATCATTACCTTAGGTTTAACACCTTTTGGTTTTTATTCCCCAAGAGCAATAACTGTTCTGTTCTTCTGAAGCTTAGACTTGAGGACCTCAGATTCAGGTTTCAACAGACTCTGAGGAATAAGTTCTATCCTCTTCAGAATCTTGATTTTTGAAGTCTTAGAATCAGATTTTATCATTGCCTTTGGCTTATAGTTCTTTGGCTTTGAAGTAATCTTAGCCTTAGAGCTGGAAGCTTCAGGTTCTGACTGAACTACAGTTTCAAACTTAGCACCTTCAGGTACAAAGAAGATTTTCAATCCTTCCTTGATGCATTCACAACATGCTTTAAGACTGATTTCATTAGGTTTCCCATGTACTTTTGGTTTGTGTCGAACATTGTGTTGTTGTGTCAGTTGTTTAATTTCTATCCCCTATTTGTAAAGTTTTCCTTTGTTTATTATTAATGAATCTGTTTGTTTTTGGAAATTTATCAGTCTCATAACAGTTCTATGCCAATGATATCTCAAAAAGTTCAGAGAAGCATGATGCCTAAATGATTTAAAGGGAAGTGTACGGCAAAAGGAATTAGGTAGCCACAACTCCCAGATAACTCAACTTGTAAGGTCCATAGCCTAAATTTTATTTTTCCAACTTTACATATATGAGTGTTCCATGCAACTGCTGTTTCTAGAACTTGCAATATTTCTCTATTTGTTGATTGGTCTTGTTTTGTACACACTAAGGCAAAGTGCTTGGTACCTTGAGCCTTTTTTAGCCTACCCTGATATGTTTGTTATTTATCCTTTGTAAAGCCAATTTGGGCCATTAGGTATAGATCCCTTTGTTATACCCTAATTTTGGACCTAAAAATACTAACTCAATTCTTCTTTTCTTGCATTTTAAGTCATTTGAACTGTCTCTGATCAATTACTTCTTTCTCTGCATTTTTATTTCAATATTACTTGCAAAATTCATGAAAAAGGGTATTTTAGTCATTTCCTATGTTAAAATTTCCTTCAGTCTTTAAAAATTTTGCTTGAGTCCTTTCAAATAGTTTGAATAAGTCTTCATTTCGATTCTATGTCAAAATCCATTTCAAAAATTGCATTTGAGGTCATTTTGAGTCAGTTTTGCCCCTAGGGGCATTTTAGTCTTTTCATGTGTCAAAACTCTGTTTAAACTCTTAAAATTGTCTCTGAGTCTTTTAATTTTGTTTGTAAACTCTTGCTTTAATCCCTTGTTAAAAAATCCATTTTAAATTTTTTTTTTCATCTGAGTCATTTTTAGTCGTTTTAGCCCCAGGGGCATTTTGGTCATTTCACACGAAATTTTGGTAGAGAGAGGTTACTTTAAAGTACCTCATTTAAGCCATTGGTTCGTTTTAGTCCGTTTTGTCATTTTTAATCGTTTCACTTTACGTTTAGTCAAATTACCATTTTTAGTCCAATTTTATTTTTATTTGTCTTTTAAGTCCTCAAAACTCCCAAAATTGTGTCCAAGTCCTTTTTTGATTCAAATTTTATTTTTAAGTCCTCTTTTTAGTATTTCGAATTTTTTTTTTATTTTTTTTAATTGCAGATTAGTCTTTTTTAAATTTACAGATTGGTCCTTTAGTTTTTAAAATTGCAGAAAGGTCCATGTCCAAGTCATCAGTCCAGCACAGGTGTCAAAAGCTTATTGGATCACAAGCCACAAGCTGGCCTATAAATACCAGCCAACTCATCCCATGTGTCAGAGATCCATTTACTTCACGCCAACTCATCAAAAAATCACCAGAAACACACTTCAGTTTCTCTCACTTCACAAAAACACATCAAACACCAGAAAATTCCAGAAACCACATGAACACTATGAATGTTCATCCCCTTTCAAACCCTAACCGAATTTCTTGAACTCAAATCAAGCTCAATTCTTCACAAATCCGTGTCAGTTTCACCACAAACAGATTGAATCCAACAACAAATTCACAAGATCGTTTCAAATTTCAAAGATTCTCAGAGATTCCATAGAGAATCATCATCACCGAATCGTCACCCTCACAATTCTAGCGTAGATTCATCACAAATTGTGACAAATCCAACGCGATCACGAAGGATTTGGGAAAGACGGAGAAGAAGAGGAATCGAAGCCAGAACTGGATCGAAGAAGAAGAAGGAACTCACCGAATCATTTTCAGTTTCCAGGAACAACAAATCAAATTCCAGAAGAGTTAGAAGCAGTCACGAGGTTTTCCAGAGAAAATCTTTGTACGAATCTCCGATAAAACTCAGGTAACGTCACAAACCTTCTCATATTTCTTTCAAAAAGCATCAACGAAGGCGCGTGAGTACCTCCAACCGACGAAACAATGTAGATCGGTGAATCTTAAGGAAGTTTGTTTTGAAAAAGTTTAAGATCTAAAAAAATCTTTGAAAACCGTAAAAATTTCTTCCGATCTACGTTGATTCAAGGATCCTTTTGGAAAACTAATGTTGGAACCAAAAAGAGGAGAGGAAGAGCTCCAAGAACATGTAATTAGGTTTTAATTCAGAGTGGTTTGAAGCTCCGACGCGGCGGCGCCGCCGCCGGCCACCGCGTCGGAGAAAGGTTGAAGACGATCAGAATTAGGTCGGAGAGGAGAGTCATTTGCAGACTCTCTCCCTCTAGAATGTTTAGAGAGAGAAACGAGTGAGGATTGTGGTGTCTTCTTCACACGTTTTGCTTATATATCTCCCTATGTTCTCATGTGCACACGTACACCATAGCTGCTTGTTCTCCTGCTTTGGGACTGTTAGATCTAGGGTTTCGCTGGACTGGATCAATCAAACACTCCAGATGCGTTTGGATGATCCAGATCCATATTCTCTAGGGCCTAGGCTTGGACTTTTGCGCAGATCACTGCCCTGTCTTGTTTTCTTGCTATGTCGTGCGTTGTTTTTGCTCTCTACACCTCTTTCGACTCCAAAACCTTTAGTGTGTTTCTTGATATTTTTGAGTATTTTACATGTTAAAATTGATAAAAGATATATGTGTGATGTAACTTGTGTTTTGGATGTCTTCCTTGTTAAATTCTTGCAAGTTTTTGCTACGTTTTGGCATGATTTTGTGTCCAATTGATGCATGTGCTTGTTGTGTAACCTTGTGATGTGCTTGTCACTAATTTGCATCTTTGTGTTACTGTTTGTGAATGGGGCTTGTCAATTCCTTGTTTTGCAAGTAATGATAGTATTTTTGTGAAGATAAAGTGCAAAATATGCCTAAAATAAGCTATAAGGCTTGGCTTGATATTTCCACACAATTCTTGTGTTGAAAACTGAACTAAAAAACTTAGTAAAGTGGTCATGATATGAGGATTATGGGTCATATGTTTGCCTTGCTATTTTGGTGAATTTTTAGGCATATTTTACTACTTTTTGTGCTAAGTTTTGCTACTTTGTTAGTGCCATTTTACTTACCTATATCTCTATCTCTCTATGCCTTATATCACTAACAATTTCCTCTATTGTATTTCATACATCATAAGCATTTCATCTCCCATCTCACATCTTCATCCTTTTATTTTTCCATACTTTAAGTTTCACCAAAAATTAGAATGTAACACTTAGGAATTTTGTAATATTTTTTTTCCCTTATGTCTTTTAATTTCTTGCAAGACCATAGAATGTATCTAGGCCAATGATGTAAAGGACAATGGACTCTAATGATGTACACCGACACAAGCACCGACACATGCACACACATCACTTTAGGTACATAGCTAGAATATGCATGTTTAGATGTATGTTTAGGATTGTATGTTTAGATGAATGCTTAGGATTTACGCTTAGGAAAAATCTCTTTTTTCCAAAAAATATGAATAACATCACTCAAATGTTTTTCTTAATAAACCTTGGGATCAAAATCCCATTGAATTTTCCTTTTTCTTTTCTTAAATAAAAACCTTAAAGAATTTTAATCATACTTAGGCCACATTTTGCAATTGACTAATTCCACCTCACTTTTTTCATAATCTCATGCCCTTGAGGCCTCTCTCTCTCATTCTTCAAAATTCCATTTTTTTCAAACTTAAAATCAACCAACAAAAACAAAAACATTTTTGGAAGAGAACTACGGTGGATTTGATCCCTTAAACGGGTACGTAGGCAAGGAACAAAATTCCTTCAATTCAAATAAAATAAAAATTCAAACACATTCTTCTCCCTCCAATTCTTCACTTAGAATACCTTTAGGCTTAATAACACTTTCAAAATAGCATTTAAAAATAAAGCGCGCGCGTAGAAATTAAAGACGGTTCCTATAGGATACTATAGTTGTTATGGGTGCCTAACACCTTCCCGTAGCGAAAACAACTCCCGGACCTCGATTCTCAAGGGTTTTGCTTACTTTTTCCCTTTCCAAGAAAAAATAAGATATCACCGGTTTAAAAGGTTCAAACATAATCAATGTTTGACACCCGAAAACCAAGATAAAACAGCTGGCGACTTCACTGGGGAGATTCGAGAGTTACGCCTAGTCTTTATTTCCACGCTTGCGCTCTTTTTACTTGTTTCTTTTACTTGCTTTTCTATGTGAATAAATGTTTAATTTCTTGCAAACGTGTGGGGTGAGAATATCAAAAGTCCTGCACCCGGGCTGAGTGAACTTAGGATTTAGGAGGGATATAATCGACAATTCATTCCGGGGGTTGCCTCGTGCTTTGGATTATGCGATCAATCCCACATAGCTGAGGCATTTTGGGGGTGATGTTGTCGGCGCGTGTTGTCGCGTTTAGGCACTTTACTTCTAATTGTTCTATGACGCTATGAACCGTAGATAACCAAACCCATCCATGGCCATTTTCTAGGATGTAGTGCGGAGGCTAGACCGAGTGTTGTCTCGAGTTTTAGTCGTCACGCGATACTACACTCAAGCTAGACCTTCCACGGATAATCATGGAGCGAGTGTTGTCTCGTGACACCATGATATACGTCGGAGAGGTTGCAACTTGGGAACCTTTTTTAGAACCCGGTTACTATTTCCTAAAGCCCTAGATTCACCGGACACCGTGTCCGCCCATGACTCCTCGACTTTGAACTTCAACCCACCATGTTTTCTCCGAACTTGAACATAATCATGCAGTCATGCATACATGCATACATGCATAAACTTTTTCCATGCATTGTTATCGAAGGGCTTAGACAAGTTGAATTTGTAAACATTGTAGGAATGAAGAAGACTAAGTCCTACAAGTTCAAGGAAGTGGATTTGGCTAGTTTGAGAGGTTTGGCACTCAAGGTTGAGGATCCGACTGGTTTCCGACATTGTTACGGGGCTTTACTTACTATTCTCCAGACTAATGTGGATGAGAAGCTTGTGCACACTCTAGTGCAATTCTATGATCGGGACTATCGGTGCTTCACTTTTCCGGACTTTCAGCTGGTGCCTACTCTAGAGGCTTATTCTTCCCTGATGGGTCTATCTATTGCTAAGGGGGTACCTTTCTCAGGACTTGAGCATCCTCTTACTCCATTGGTTATTGCTAAAGATCTCTATCTCAAGACCACCGATGTCTCCAAGAATCTTGTCACTAAGGCACGTATCCGAGGGTTCACTTCAGAGTATCTTTTTGGGAAAGCCAACCTCAATACCACTTGTCAGGACACTTTTGAGGCTATTCTTGCACTTCTCATCTACGGGCTTATTCTCTTTCCGAATCTTGATGACTTCGTGGACATGAATGCTATTATGATCTTCCACTCCAAGAATTCGGTCCCTACCTTGCTAGCTGACACTTACCATGCTATTCACGATCGTTCCGGCAAGGGTCGCGGATACATTCTTTGTTGTGTGCCTCTCCTCTATAGGTGGTTTATTTCGCACCTTCCGAAGTCTTTCCACGACAATCCAGAGAACTGGTCTATTTCACAGAGGATTATGGCTCTCACTCCTAATGAAGTGGTTTGGCTCACTCCAGCTTCTAGAGTTAAGGAAATTATCTTTGGTGGTGGAAAGTTTCTTAATGTACCTCTTCTTGGTACCCGGGGTGGAATCAACTATAACCCGGAGCTCGCTTTGCGACAATTTGGTTTCCTGATGAAAGAAAAACCCATCAATCTTGCTACATCTCCTTACTTCTTTCACTACTCCAATGCTCCTACAGGAATAAGAGAGGATTTCATGGATGCTTGGTCCAAGCTTCGGAAGAAAGAGGTGAAGCACATGGGTGTAAGGTCCGGTGTTGCTCATGAGGCCTATACACAGTGGGTGATAAACCAAGCTGAGGAGATTGGTATGCCTTACTCCTCTATGAGATATGTGTCTGCATATGTTCCTACCATGCCTTTGCCTCTACTCCCACCTACCCAGGAGATGTATCAGGAGCATCTAGCCATGGAGAGTCGGGAGAAGCATCAGTGGAGGGCTAGATATTATGAGGCTGAAAACTTGATCATGACTTTGGATGGAAAGGATGAGCAGCAGACTCATGAGGTCTTGACACTGAAGAAAGAGTTAGCTAAGGCTAGGAGAGAGATCGAAGAGAAAGATAGGTTGCTTATGAGAGACTCCAAGAGGGCTAGGGGTGCCCGTGACTTCTATGCACGATACTGCAGCTATGAGTCTGATTCTGAGGATGATGCTTCCACTTCCTATGATTGAGGATTCTCATTTCCTGTTGTTATTTCCAAGTTGTTTATGTTGTTTTACATTTCAAAGTCTATCCCTTGGCTTAGCATTTCAAAGGGAATCGTCTTGTAAAACTATATGTTGGTTGTTTGCTTCCCGTTTATGTTAATTATTGTTTAGTAATGTTTACAAGTTTCTAGTTTGTCTAAAAACCCTTCGATAACACAAAAAAAGAGTCTTTTTGCATATGCATTTACACATCTCATGCATCATATGCATTCATTGGTCACAAAAAACTTCTCTCGTGCTCATTGCCTCCTGGTTTTGTCCGCTGCAGTCTGAAAAGTGGCTCGTGTTCACAAGGTTTACCAACCAGACAGAATTCATCAAACAAGATTTCACAAGAGAAGAATTATGGCTAACTTTGAAGAAGAAAATGCTCAGCTCCGTGCCGAATTGGCTGCTATGAAAGAAGACTTGGCTAAGGCTCATGACGCTATGTCTACCATGATGGCTGCACAGGAACAACCAGCCACATCTGTTCCAGTTTCTACTGAAGCAATTCCATCTATCCCACTGTCTACTGTGGCTACCGATCCTCGGTTTGTCATGCCCAACGGGCGTCCTTATGGGCTCTCCGCTTACTATTCTCCTAATGCTGCTGCTGGTGTCTCTGGTTTTGCTGGTCAAGGACAGATTCCCGTATCCACTGCTATGCCTCAGGTGACTACCATTGTTATCGATCCTATTGTCCACACTGTGCAACAGTTGATTGATGTCGATACTCCGCGTGGACAAGATCCTGCAATGGAAGCTATGAAAAGACAGTTAAAAGAGTTGGCTGGAGAACTCCGTGAGGTCAAGGCTAGCCGTGGAAACAATGTCTCTGCTAAGGCTCGTGATCTGTGCTTGGTATCCCGATTTGAGGTTCCTAAGAAGTTTAAGGTGCCAGATTTTGACAAGTACAATGGATCTTCCTGTCCCCATAGCCATGTCATTCGGTACGTCCGAAAGATGGCCAATTATGCAGATAATGATGCACTGATGATACACTGCTTCCAAGATAGCCTAGCAGAAGATGCGGCAGACTGGTACACTGGATTGAGCAAAGACAATATCCACACTTTTGAGAAACTTGCTGCTGCTTTTGAAAGTCACTATGAGTTTAATACCCGTCTGAGGCTAAATAGAGACTCTCTTAAGTCTTTGTCTCAGAAATCAGATGAAACTTTCCGCGAATATGCCCAGAGATGGAGAGGGGCAGCTGCCCGGGTTTCTCCTCGACTTGATGAGGAAGAATTAACACAGACATTCCTGAAGACTCTGAAGAAGGAATATAAGGAAAGAATGATAGTCTCTGCTCCAAACAACTTCTCCGACATGGTTACTATGGGAACTCGTCTAGAGGAGGCTGTCAGAGAAGGTATCATCGTTCTTGAGAAGGGTGAATCTTCAACCAATGCACCGAAGAAGTACGGTAATGGCCACCAAAAGAGGAAAGAATCCGAAGTAGGGATGGTATCTGGTAACCCATCTGCAGCTGCTACACAATTACCTCTGCCCTATCAATACATGCAATACTCTCAACATCCCTTCTTCCCGCCATTCTATCAGCAATATCCTCTGCCACCGGGTCAACCACTAGTGCCCGTTAATGCCATTGCTCAACAGGTGCAACACCAGCCTCCTGCTCAACAACAGCAGCAACAACAGGGTCCCCGACCCAAACCTTCTTTTCCACCAATACCAATGCGGTATGCTGAGCTGCTCCCAACTCTACTTGCAAAGGGACACTGCGTCACCAGACCAGGCAAGCATCCGCCTAATCCTTTGCCTCCCAGGTTCCGACAAGATC
This sequence comes from Medicago sativa, assembly GCF_051527215.1. Lineage (NCBI taxonomy): Eukaryota > Viridiplantae > Streptophyta > Magnoliopsida > Fabales > Fabaceae > Medicago > Medicago sativa. Next base: position 48,214,807 of record NC_140752.1, on the reverse strand, counting down.
TCACATGTGAATTCCATCGGGGCGCTCAAGGCCACGATGTTGAAGGTTGCTATGCTCTGAAATATATTGTGAAAGACCTGATAGAAAAAGGACGGTTGACTTTTGAAAACAATGTTCCTCATGTTCTTGACAATCCACTTCCAAACCATGCTGCTGTTAACATGATCGAAGCTTTTGAAAGAGTCCCTGTTCCTCAAGAGGATCCCACATTGAATGTCCGTAATGTTGTGACCCCCTTGGTACCGCTACATGTCAAACTTTGCCAGGCTTCTTTGTTCGGTCACGATCATGCTTCTTGTTCAGAATGTCTGCAAAACCCTATGGGCTGTTGTGTGGTGCAAGATGATATCCAGAGTATGATGGATGACAAACACTTGATTGTCAGTGATGTATGCGTGATTGTGCCAGTGTTTCATGATTCTCCTGTTGAAACGGTATCTCAGACAAGAAATGTTGAACCTTTGGTGATCAGGTTACCCGGTCCTGTACCTTACGCCTCTACAAAAGCAATCCCATACAAGTACAATGCAACCATGATTGAGAATGGAGTGGAAGTGCCTCTGGTATCCCCAACTGCAGTTGATAATGTTGCGGGAGAAATTACAGCCCTGAGAAGCGGGAAAGTCCGTCCACCCTTGTTTCAAAAGAAGGTGGTTACACCTATTGCCACAGTGACTCCATCAGTTGCTCCTCCTATTGACAAGATCCCCGGCCCAACAGGCCAATCTATTGACGAGTCTAATCTAGATGAAATTCTGAGGCTTATCAAAAAGAGCGATTATAAAATTGTTGACCAGCTGCTGCAGACCCCGTCAAAGATATCCATCTTGTCCCTGCTCATGAGCTCAGAAGCTCACATGGAAGTGTTAATGAAAGTACTGGAACAGGCCTATGTTGATCATGAAGTCTCTGTGGATCAGTTCGATGGAATAGTGGGTAACATCACTGCTTGCAATAACTTGGGGTTTGGTGACGATGAACTCCCCGAAGCAGGGAAACACCACAATTTAGCTCTGCATATCTCGGTACATTGCAAGTCTGACATGATATCCAATGTGCTGGTGGACACTGGATCATCCTTGAATGTAATGCCTGAGTCTACACTAAGACAGTTGAGTCATCATGGAATTTCTCTAAGGGGAAGCAGCTATTTGGTTAAGGCTTTCGACGGATCTCGCAAAGATGTTCTTGGAGAGGTAGACTTGCCAATCACCATTGGTCCTGAGACATTTCAGATTACTTTCCAAGTCATGGACATCAATGCTTCTTACAGCTGTCTCCTCGGAAGACCGTGGATTCACGACGCTGGGGCAGTTACTTCTACTCTGCACCAAAAGCTCAAATTTTTGAGGAATGGTAAGATTGTCACCATACATGGTGAAGAAGCATATCTGGTTAGCCAAGTGTCATCTTTCTCTTGTGTTGAAGCAGGGTCCGCCGAAGGGACGTCATTTCAAGGCTTGACTGTTGAAGGTGCAGAGCCCCGGAGGGCCAGTGCTAGCATGGCTTCATTGAAGGATGCCCAGAAAGCTGTTCAAGAAGGGCAAGCTGCTGGCTGGGGCAAAGTGATTCAGATTTTGGAAAACAAGCGTAAAGAGGGCCTTGGATACTCCCCGACCTCAGGCGTTTCAACAGGAACTTTCTACAGTGCTGGGTTTATCAATGCTATTGCTGAAGATGCTGCTGAAAGTAGTTATGTGCCTACATTTGTTGTACCAGGAGGCACTGTGAGAAATTGGGAGGCCATTGATGTTCCTTTAGTCATGCATGCCTCCATGTAATGTGTCTTGTTGCTCATGTTTTCTTTGTTTTCAAAATAACAATCCTCTCGCTCTGCCCAAGGTGAAAGTGATATCATTGTAAGGGCGTGTTTGTTTCGGCATTGCCGTTATCAATAAAAGTTGTCGTCTTTCTCACGACTCTTTGTTTTTTACTTTTAGTGCCTTTTTCATGGAAATAATGGTAATGCCAGAAAAAACCAAAACATTTGTTATTTTCTTATTAATTTCAAAAATCTGCATGAAAACCATTTTCTAAAATCATCCCAATCATATTATGCAGATTGAACCATAATAAACCCGTTGAACACAGTGACCCTACGGTTCCTCCGAATTTTGAATTCCCTGTATATGAAGCTGAAGATGAGGATGATGAAGAAATACCGTACGAGATCACTCGACTGCTTAAGCAAGAAAGAAGAGTCATTCAGCCTCACCAGGAAGAAACTGAGCTTATCAACCTGGGTACTGAAGAGAATAAGCGAGAGATCAAGATTGGTGCTGCACTCGAGCCAGAAGTAAAAAAGAAAATCACTCAGCTTCTCCATGATTATCCAGATGTCTTTGCATGGTCCTATGAAGATATGCCGGGTCTAGATCCCAAGATTGTGGAACATCGGATACCGACAAGGCCTGAATGTCCTCCTGTCAAACAGAAATTGTGAAGGTCTAGTCCAGACATGGCTCTTAAGATCAAGGCTGAGGTGCAAAAGCAAATTGATGCGGGCTTCCTCATGACAGCTGAATACCCTGAGTGGATTGCCAATATCGTACCAGTACCGAAGAAAGATGGGAAAGTTCGAATGTGTGTTGATTACAGAGATCTGAATAAAGCCAGTCCAAAAGACAACTTCCCATTGCCGCATATTGATGTGCTTGTTGACAGTACTGCTCAATCCAAAATGTTCTCCTTTATGGATGGTTTCTCCGGCTATAACCAGATACGAATGTCTCCTTAAGATAGAGAAAAGACGTCCTTCATCACTCCGTGGGGAACATTCTGTTATAAAGTGATGCCGTTTGGCTTGATAAATGCCGGTGCTACCTATCAAAGAGGTATGACAACTCTATTTCATGATATGATTCACAAAGAGATTGAAGTATATGTTGATGATATGATTGTGAAGTCAAGTGATAAAGAGCAGCATGTGGTGTATTTGAAAAAGATGTTTGAAAGATTGAGAAAGTACAAGCTGCGATTGAATCCTAACAAGTGCACATTTGGTGTAAGATCTGGAAAGTTGATAGGCTTCATTGTCAGTCAAAGAGGCATTGAAGTTGATCCCGACAAAGTCCGAGCCATCAGAGAGATGTCGGCCCCTCAAACTGAAAAGCAAGTCAGAGGTTTCCTCGGACGTCTGAATTATATTTCAAGATTCATATCTCACATGACTACTACCTGTGGTCCAATTTTCAAATTGCTCAGAAAGAATCAGCCTGTTGTATGGAATGATGAATGCCAGGAAGCTTTTGATAGCATTAAAGAATACCTGTTAGAGCCACCTATCCTTGTCCCGCCAATGGAAGGAAGGCCTTTGATTATGTATCTATCAGTGTTAGATGATTCAGTGGGTTGTGTTCTCGGTCAACAAGACGAGACCGGAAAGAAAGAACATGCTATCTACTATCTGAGCAAGAAGTTCACCGACTGTGAGACTCGGTATACAATGCTTGAAAAGACTTGTTGTGCTTTAGCTTGGGCTGCCAAACGCCTGCGTCATTATATGGTGAATCACACAACTTGGTTGATATCCCGAATGGATCCAATCAAATACATCTTTGAAAAACCTGCCGTTACTGGAAAGATTGCACGTTGGCAAACGTTGTTGTCTGAATATGATATTGTGTACAAAGCTCAAAAAGCAATCAAAGGAAGTGTCCTTGCTGAGCATCTTGCTTGTCAACCTCTTGATGATTACCAGCCGATTAAGTTTGATTTCCCTGACGAAGAGATTATGTATCTAAAAGCAAAAGACTGTGAAGAACCACTGATCAACGAAGGGCCGGATCCCAATAGCAAATGGGGGTTGGTGTTTGATGGTGCTGTCAATGCTTATGGTAAAGGAATTGGGGCCATCATTGTAACTCCGCAGGGGCACCACATGGTTTTGTTAAGATGTGTTGATAAGCAAGAAGCTGAGAAATTGATGCATGATGTACATGACGGTACTTTTGGGACCCATGCTTCGGGTCACACTATGTCAAGGAAACTGTTGAGAGCCGGCTATTACTGGATAACTATGGAGCGTGACTGCCACAAACATGCTAAGAGATGCCACAAGTGTCAAATTTATGCTGACAAGATTCATGTGCCTCCACACGCTCTCAATGTTATCTCTTCCCCATGGCCTTTCTCTATGTGGGGCATTGACATGATCGGAAGAATTGAACCAAAAGCTTCCAACGGACATCGTTTCATTCTAGTGGCTATCGACTATTTCACCAAGTGGGTTGAAGCTGCTTCTTATACCAATGTGACCAGGCAAGTAGTTGTCAAGTTTATCAAGAATAACATCATCTGTCGATATGGTGTTCCCAATAAGATCCTCACTGACAATGGTTCCAATCTGAACAATAGCATGATGCAAGCTTTATGTGAAGAGTTCAAAATTGAACATCACAACTCTTCTCCTTATAGACCTCAGATGAATGGTGCAGTCGAGGCCGCTAACAAGAACATCAAGAAGATTGTTCAGAAGATGGTCACTACTTACAAAGACTGGCATGAGATGCTACCTTTTGCCTTGCATGGTTACCGTACTACGGTACGCAGTTCAACCGGGGCAACTCCTTTCTCTCTGGTATTTGGTATGGAAGCAGTTCTCCCTCTGGAAGTGGAGATTCCATCTCTTCGAGTGATCATGGAAGCAAAACTAACTGAGGCTGAATGGTGTCAAAGTCGGTATGATCAATTGAATTTGATTGAAGAGAAACGTATGGATGCTATGACTCATGGACAGTTGTATCAAGTGCGAATGAAGAATGCTATTGACAAGAAAGTCCGACCTCGAGAATTCAAGGAAGGCGAACTTGTATTGAAAAGAAGGATAAGTCAGCAACCCGACCCAAGGGGCAAGTGGACACCTAACTATGAAGGTCCTTATGTTATCAAGAAGGCTTTCTCTGGTGGTGCTTTGATTCTTACACACATGGATGGTGTTGAGCTTCCAAATCCTGTTAATGCCGATATAGTCAAGAAATACTTTGTCTAAAAAGAAAAGAACAGCGTGGTAGGTCGAAAACCCGAAAGGGCGGCCTAGGCAAAAATGCGCTTCCCGGTGGATCGAAAACCCGAAAGGGCGATCCAGGCAAAAGTTAGGGACAAAAAAAAATGAATATGAAAAAGCTCGCTGAGATTGTACGCAACTCAGGCAAGAATGAGCGCCTCGATGAGCCGAAAACCCGAAAGGGCGGTTCATGCAAAAATGAGGTTGATAAAAGACAAGTAACTATATCTGGCAAAACCACCATCACCCCTTGGGGCATCCGCAACTGTCAATGATCGTCTTCATCAGAGGCTCTGTATTTGTGAATTCAAAATTTCTAGGAAATGTAGCGGTCATCGTGTTCAATGTATCACCAACCAATAAAATTACCATTTTCCAAGCTTTGTAAATCCGTGAAGTCATGCCTTTGGCTGACTCTCACTCTTCTACATCAATTTGAGCCTGTGCTATTGTTTGAAACTCTATTTTTCTTTCTATTTTCTATGCTATATACAAAATATTTTTCTTTCTACTTGATAATGTCAATGTCTGAAACAAACATTTTTGAAAGTTAAAAGTCTTTTTCTGTCTATTTTGAAAGTAAACCTGAGCAATAAGGTACATTTCAATGGAACATGCATGAATAAATGAATGTCAATGTCTATTTCAATACATGTTACAAGCAGGTTACTCCCCAGGATGATCTGTGGTCAATGGCAAGAATGAAAAATAGAATGAAAATGAAAAAAATTGAAAAAATAAAAAGCTCGCTAAGTTGAAAACCCGAAAGGGCGGCTTAGGCAAAAATGAGCACCCCGCTGATTGACAACCTATGAAGGCAATTCAGGCAAACATGGGGCAATGAAAAGAATTTATTCCCCGGTGAATCGAAAACCCAAAAGGGCGGTTCAGGCAAAAATGGGATTGAAAAATGAAAGAATGAAAAGAATATAAAAGCATTGACCACAGATGCGAACATCCAAAGTTTACCCAGCATTGAAACGCCTAGCAACGGCGACCTGTATCCAAGAATCTTCCAAGGATCCCTCCTCTACAAGTTTATATTGCCCTCAGCCATGGTTTTGATACGTCTCTCAACGACGATCTCTCCAAAGAGGATTTCTATGTGAATATGTTGCAGCACGAGCCACTACGTGCCCAATCTTCCAGTGTTTTGTCTATTTCTGTGAAACTTCTCTGTCAAATTACAAACCAATCATGCATTTCAAGCATTCATACATGCATAATCATGCATTTTATGTGCTCATACATTTAATAATCTTGCTATACCATACACACATGCTGCATTTCCAATTTCAACTTTCAATCCAACTCAGCTCCCAATTTCAACTCAATCCAAATTGCAACTGTCAAACTCAATTTCAATTTCAATTTCAATTCCAACTATCAAATTCATTTCAACTGTCAAATTCGATGCAATCTCAACTCTCAAATTCCAATTTCAATTCAATTCAATCTCAATTCGAAGCAATCTCAATTTCAATTTCAACTTGATCTCCAATTTCAATCCAATCTCAATGTCAATGACAATTTCAATTTTCAATTCAATTCCAATCCAATCTCAATGCCAATTTCAACTCTCCAATCCATTGTCTATGTCTATGTCTCTGCTCAATCTCAATTCTCAATCTCTCTTTCAATCTTAAACTTTCAATTCAATTCAAATCAATGTCAATTCACTCTCAATTTGCTCTTGGGCCAACAAAAATGGTCATGTCTATCTTCAAATCAAGTCAATGACAATTTACCCTCAATAGGTATCTTGTCAAATCAGACTCCCAACATTTCTTGTTATCGGTCAAGTGACTAGTTCGATCCAAAGAACAACTTGTACCCACTTATATACCTATAGTTCCGGACAAACGACAAGTTCGATCTGAAGAACAGTTTGTACCCAGCTTATGCTTTGTTATCAGTAAAACGACAAGTTCGATCCAAAGAACAGTTTGCACCTGCCCACATGATGTGGTGATGATCCAACGGCAAGTTCGATCCAAAGAACAGTTTGTATCTACCCTTCTGTCTATATCTCCAGCCAAACAGCCAGTTTGATCCAAAGAACAGTTTGTACCTGTCTATCTGTTTGTATCTTCAATCAAGTGTCAAGTTCGATCCAAAGAACAGCTTGTATCTGCCTATATGTCTATGTTTCTGGTCAAGTGCCAAGTTCGATCCCAAGAACAGCTTGCACCTATCTCTTGTTTTGTATTCCTTGGTCAAGTGACTAGTTCGATCCAAAGAACAACTTGTACCTTATTTTCTATTCCCTGGTTTGTCTACCCTGTCAATGTCCACCTGAATCCCCAGTGACATGACATGTTCCATAGACTCCAGTCGTTTGTCTTGCATTCATAATCAAAATGCTGCATGGCATTCATATTTTTGAAAATCTGAAGACGTATTTTTATGTCCAAAAACAGTGCAAATGTTAATATTTAAGTATCTTCGTCCCGTCAACTCTAAGACTTCGTCTCTTGACTCTCCGGACAAAGAAACTTAAATAGGGGCAGCTGTTATACCCTAATTTTGGACCTAAAAATACTAACTCAATTCTTCTTTTCTTGCATTTTAAGTCATTTGAACTGTCTCTGATCAATTACTTCTTTCTCTGCATTTTTATTTCAATATTACTTGCAAAATTCATGAAAAAGGGTATTTTAGTCATTTCCTATGTTAAAATTTCCTTCAGTCTTTAAAAATTTTGCTTGAGTCCTTTCAAATAGTTTGAATAAGTCTTCATTTCAATTCTATGTCAAAATCCATTTCAAAAATTGCATTTGAGGTCATTTTGAGTCAGTTTTGCCCCTAGGGGCATTTTAGTCTTTTCATGTGTCAAAACTCTGTTTAAACTCTTAAAATTGTCTCTGAGTCTTTTAATTTTGTTTGTAAACTCTTGCTTTAATCCCTTGTTAAAAAATCCATTTTAAATTTTTTTTTTCATCTGAGTCATTTTTAGTCGTTTTAGCCCCAGGGGCATTTTGGTCATTTCACACGAAATTTCGGCAGAGAGAGGTTACTTTAAAGTACCTCATTTAAGCCATTGGTTCGTTTTAGTCCGTTTTGTCATTTTTAATCGTTTCACTTTACGTTTAGTCAAATTACCATTTTTAGTCCAATTTTATTTTTATTTGTCTTTTAAGTCCTCAAAACTCCCAAAATTGTGTCCAAGTCCTTTTTTGATTCAAATTTTATTTTTAAGTCCTCTTTTTAGTATTTCGAATTTTTTTTTTATTTTTTTTAATTGCAGATTAGTCTTTTTTAAATTTACAGATTGGTCCTTTAGTTTTTAAAATTGCAGAAAGGTCCATGTCCAAGTCATCAGTCCAGCACAGGTGTCAAAAGCTTATTGGATCACAAGCCACAAGCTGGCCTATAAATACCAGCCAACTCATCCCATGTGTCAGAGATCCATTTACTTCACGCCAACTCATCAAAAAATCACCAGAAACACACTTCAGTTTCTCTCACTTCACAAAAACACATCAAACACCAGAAAATTCCAGAAACCACATGAACACTATGAATGTTCATCCCCTTTCAAACCCTAACCGAATTTCTTGAACTCAAATCAAGCTCAATTCTTCACAAATCCGTGTCAGTTTCACCACAAACAGATTGAATCCAACAACAAATTCACAAGATCGTTTCAAATTTCAAAGATTCTCAGAGATTCCATAGAGAATCATCATCACCGAATCATCACCCTCACAATTCTAGCGTAGATTCATCACAAATTGTGACAAATCCAACGCGATCACGAAGGATTTGGGAAAGACGGAGAAGAAGAGGAATCGAAGCCAGAACTGGATCGAAGAAGAAGAAGGAACTCACCGAATCATTTTCAGTTTCCAGGAACAACAAATCGAATTCCAGAAGAGTTAGAAGCAGTCACGAGGTTTTCCAGAGAAAATCTTTGTACGAATCTCCGATAAAACTCAGGTAACGTCACAAACCTTCTCATATTTCTTTCAAAAAGCATCAACGAAGGCGCGTGAGTACCTCTAACCGACGAAACAATGTAGATCGGTGAATCTTAAGGAAGTTTGTTTTGAAAAAGTTTAAGATCTAAAAAAATCTTTGAAAACCGTAAAAATTTCTTCCGATCTACGTTGATTCAAGGATCCTTTTGGAAAACTAATGTTGGAACCAAAAAGAGGAGAGGAAGAGCTCCAAGAACATGTAATTAGGTTTTAATTCAGAGTGGTTTGAAGCTCCGACGCGGCGGCGCCGCCGCCGGCCACCGCGTCGGAGAAAGGTTGAAGACGATCAGAATTAGGTCGGAGAGGAGAGTCATTTGCAGACTCTCTCCCTCTAGAATGTTTAGAGAGAGAAACGAGTGAGGATTGTGGTGTCTTCTTCACACGTTTTGCTTATATATCTCCCTATGTTCTCATGTGCACACGTACACCATAGCTGCTTGTTCTCCTGCTTTGGGACTGTTAGATCTAGGGTTTCGCTGGACTCCATATTCTCTAGGGCCTGGGCTTGGACTTTTGCGCAGATCACTGCCCTGTCTTGTTTTCTTGCTATGTCGTGCGTTGTTTTTGCTCTCTACACCTCTTTCGACTCCAAAACCTTTTGTATAAACATCTAAAAATTTCTTGAGTATCTTTAGTGTGTTTCTTGATATTTTTGAGTATTTTACATGTTAAAATTGATAAAAGATATATGTGTGATGTAACTTGTGTTTTGGATGTCTTCCTTGTTAAATTCTTGCAAGTTTTTGCTACGTTTTGGCATGATTTTGTGTCCAATTGATGCATGTGCTTGTTGTGTAACCTTGTGATGTGCTTGTCACTAATTTGCATCTTTGTGTTACTGTTTGTGAATGGGGCTTGTCAATTCCTTGTTTTGCAAGTAATGATAGTATTTTTGTGAAGATAAAGTGCAAAATATGCCTAAAATGTGCTATAAGGCTTGGCTTGATATTTCCTCACAATTCTTGTGTTGAAAACTGAACTAAAAAACTTAGTAAAGTGGTCATGATATGAGGATTATGGGTCATATGTTTGCCTTGCTATTTTGGTGAATTTTTAGGCATATTTTACTACTTTTTGTGCTAAGTTTTGCTACTTTGTTAGTGCCATTTTACTTACCTATATCTCTATCTCTCTATGCCTTATATCACTAACAATTTCCTCTATTGTATTTCATACATCATAAGCATTTCATCTCCCATCTCACATCTTCATCCTTTTATTTTTCCATACTTTAAGTTTCACCAAATATTAGAATGTAACACTTAGGAATTTTGTAATATTTTTTTCCCTTATGTCTTTTAATTTCTTGCAAGACCATAGAATGTATCTAGGCCAATGATGTAAAGGACAATGGACTCTAATGATGTACACCGACACAAGCACCGACACATGCACACACATCACTTTAGGTACATAGCTAGAATATGCATGTTTAGATGTATGTTTAGGATTGTATGTTTAGATGAATGCTTAGGATTTACGCTTAGGAAAAATCTCTTTTTTCCAAAAAATATGAATAACATCACTCAAATGTTTTTCTTAATAAACCTTGGGATCAAAATCCCATTGAATTTTCCTTTTTCTTTTCTTAAATAAAAACCTTAAAGAATTTTAATCATACTTAGGCCACATTTTGCAATTGACTAATTCCACCTCACTTTTTTCATAATCTCATGCCCTTGAGGCCTCTCTCTCTCATTCTCCAAAATTCCATTTTTTTCAAACTTAAAATCAACCAACAAAAACAAAAACATTTTTGGAAGAGAACTACGGTGGATTTGATCCCTTAAACGGGTACGTAGGCAAGGAACAAAATTCCTTCAATTCAAATAAAATAAAAATTCAAACACATTCTTCTCCCTCCAATTCTTCACTTAGAATACCTTTAGGCTTAATAACACTTTCAAAATAGCATTTAAGAATAAAGCGCGCGCGTAGAAATTAAAGACGGTTCCTATAGGATACTATAGTCGTTATGGGTGCCTAACACCTTCCCGTAGCGAAAACAACTCCCGGACCTCGATTCTCAAGGGTTTTGCTTACTTTTTCCCTTTCCAAGAAAAAATAAGATATCACCGGTTTAAAAGGTTCAAACATAATCAATGTTTGACACCCGAAAACCAAGATAAAACACCCTTGTTCGGTGACGAGCCATATTACAAACCTAGACAGCCTTATGAGTGAATGTCCCAATTAATTGTTTGAAGTTAAGCTATATAGGTTGTGTGAAATGTTTAAGTTTGGGGTTGCTTCTGGAATTAGAAACTTACTAAGTTTGGGGTGGGGGTACTAGAGAACTAAGAGAAGAGAAAACGTTAAATTTTACATTTTATCTCTTGGAAAGCAAAGCAAAAAGCACTTGAAAATGTGCAAAAAAAAAAATGAAAAGAAAAGAACTTTGTGTACGAGACCAACAATGCTTATATGTCTCGAAAGAAAAAGAATAGGTTCTCTAGTACTCTTCTGTTTTAAATTTGGAAGGAAGGAATTTGGTTTACTGTGATGTTATCAAAGATATCCAAGTAGAATGATCTTAACTTCATTGTTCTATAACACTACTTCCCAAAATATATCCACCTTTCACCTAAGCCCCGTTATAACCTTGAAAGACCTTAAAAGTGTGTACTTGACTCTGACTTTGATTGACAGCTTAGAAATTTTTCAAGCTTATGGTAATACAGCGGACCTGCATGATGATTGAGTGATCCTATTCAAACATATGAATGGAGTTGTGGGTTTGGAGGTAAGAGCTAGGCATCCGGTACATCATTACAACGGAAAGGCGTGAACTTTTTGAACATATCATTGGTTGGTAATTTGTTATCTTACGACGATTTTTCCATTTGCAAATTTGATTCCTTGAGGACAAGGAATGGTTTAAGTTTGGGGTTGTGATGACTGTGCATCAACACTAGTTTTTAGTCTTATTTATGTCTTTATTATGGCATTTTAGAGAGTCAACTGCTTATAATTTCATAGTGAAATCAGACCAAAACAGGAACAGGAGCTCAAGAGAAGAAACTAGTGAAAAGATAGGAAAATTGCCCAAGTATGAAACATCGTGCCACGTTGAGGACATTTCATGGCACGATTGATGAACGTGGGACAAAGTGATTATTACTGGAAATTTTGTGGCACGAAGGTTGGTGTAACGTGCCACGTTTCTAGGTTTTGTCTGCTGCCATGTAGGATTAATGAAGTGATCGTGCCACGATTGTCTCGTAACGTGGCACGATGGTGGGCGTTTCTGAAACCCTAAAATTCTTTCTATATAAAGCCAGCTGCAGGCAAGGATTAGGGTACCGATTATTGTTGTGATTTTTGAGCATAGAAGACATTAGGAGACCGAAGAACAAGCCCTGAATCTCATACCAACTCTCCGTTGGTCGGATTTATGTATGTTTTCTCTTGTTTATGTTTATGATTTTTTAGTTATGAGTAGCTAAACTCTTAGTTTGATTGAGCCATGATGAACCTATTGTAATATATGAATCAGTAGTTGAACTTTCTTTATTATCAATGTTATTCAGTCTTTATTCAGAATTATTTGTGTTCATAGCTTTTCATATGATTATTTGTATGACTATTAACCCTAGCTTCTTGTAATCACATAAATTGATCTTAGGAATTGAATGACTACTAGCCCTAGCTTTTAATCCTGAACTAGTAATTCTGTTTAACTCAAAACTAGGAACCTAGAGATAGGAAATTGATGGTTATGACATACAAATTAACGTTCCGACATCGCTTCCACGGTTATTCAATCTGTTTAAGAGATTAATAGGGTTATAACTTAGGAAAGGGTTTTTGAGTCAAGAAATTGATCAAAACTGTAACGCCCTATTTTATTATTTATTTATTTGATTGAGTTTAGAGTTTTTTTATAATTTAATTAATATATTTGATAAGTGATATTTTATTATTATGTGTTGATATTTATTAGTAGCCCCTATTTTATATATTTAGTGGAAGAATATATTTAGTGGAGAATTATATTTAGTGGAAGAATATATTTACTGGAGAAATATATTTAGTGGAGAAATATAATTATTTAGAATAATGAGGCTTTGGGGCAGAATTGAAATTAAGAGAAAATAAATAGGTTAAGGTTTATATTAAAAGGAGAGCTAGAGTTAGAAAATTATATTACGTGTAAAACTGTTTTGGAGAAAGAGGAGAAACCTAGAGAAAGAGGAGAAACCTAGAGAAGAGAAGAGTCAGAGAAGAGAAGTCTGTAGAATCCTTGCAATCAATCAATCTAAGGTAAGGGTGGGACTAGCCTTCTTTAATCATAAGAATATGGTTCTGAAATAGGGTTTAACATGTTTGTTGTTGTTTTATTTTGATGATTAGAGAAGTTAGGGTTTGAAAAGAAGTTAGGGTTTTGAATTGCAAATTTAATTGATGAAATTCGTGCTCTAGTTGTAGTGATATGTTTGGGTATGTTAATTTTTTGATAAATGAATTGTTGATGATGAAATTGCATGCTCTTGGTATATGTATTTGGATACTTGATGAATTATGCTCAATTGATGATTTATGTTATGTTGTTGTTGATTTGTGGTTGGATTCATGATTATGAGTTATGGTTGTTGATGATTGTTGTTGTTAATGTCATATTATGAATTGGGTATGAATTATGTTGAGTTTGTTGTTGATTGTGATGATTTTGAATGAATGTGAAGTTTGAATAATGTAAGTTGCTTTTTCTGATTTTTTTATCTCTGCCCCGAATTTTGAAATGTGCGGAATTGTTCTTAGGTGTAAACACGAAAGTTGTAGCTATAGATGTTACCTTTCTAATGCCGTTGGTTTGACTCCAAAATGATTTATAGAACTTGAGTTATGGTCAAATTACTGCACGTAGGTCACAACAAAATTGCACAGTGACAGCATTCTCCGTTCCATGTTTTTGCGTTTTTTTCACATGTTTATGTTTTGAATTGGCCTTTGGTGTAAACATAAAAGTTTTAGATAATTTTGTTAGCTTTCCAGTGGCTTTAGTTTGACGTGAAAATAATTTTTGGTTTTTGATTTATGATGAAAATACTCCAAGGAGGTCTTAGCGAAATTGCACAGTGACTACATTCTCTGTTTCATGTTTTTGCGTCTGTTTCACACGTTTTTGTTTTGAATTGGTCTTTGGTATAAATATGAAAGTTGTTGATAATTGTGATATCTTTCCAGTAGTCTTGGTTTGACATGAAAATATGTTGTGGATAATTTATTATATTTTTACAAAGATGCATGATGAATTGTTGATGTTTAAATACGATGTTATATGATGTTGTTTGTGATTGATGAATTATGAGATTATGATGCGAATTCGTTGTTGTTGCCTCTGTTGTCGTCATTGTCATTAAAGTTGTAAGTTGTTGTCGATGTCGTTGAAGTTGTTGGTCGTCGTTGCATTGTCGTTGAGTCCATGCATCATCATTAAAGTTGAGGGCTTATGCCCTGGAATGCTTAGCCATTCACATTTGAAGTTGAGGGCTCATGCCCTAGAATGCTTAGTCATTCACATTTAAAGTTGAGGGCTTATGCCCTGGAATGCTTAGTCATTCACCACGTTGAGAGCCTATGCTCTATAAGTTGAGGGCTTGATGCCTTGATTGGTACCACATGCATAATTAAGTTGTCAAGTTGATGAAGTTGTCGTTGCATTTGTCGTTGAAGGTAAGTTGTCGTTGATGTTAAGTTGTCGTTGATGTTGAGTTGTCGATGTTGTTGTCGTGTTGTCAAGTTGTCATTATAATTAATGAGATGATAATAAGTAATTATGTGAAGCATTAATGTTGTATAATTGTTGTTTAACATTGTTAAAATTGTTGTTATTTATGTTGTTAAATTCTGTTGATGAATTATATGCTTATTATTATTGAATGTGAATCTCACCCCTACTATTTGAATGTTGCCTCTACGTGGGTAATGTACAGATAACCAGGATTAGTTGTTGATGTGAGTTGACTCCCTCACGCGTCGTCTTAGGGTTGCTCTGATACGTAACGGGATGGGGATCTTTGCATTGTTTTCCATTTGTTACGTATTATTATGAATTATGTTGATGAACCATTTGAAATGGAATTTTTAGGAAGTTGTTTATGATGTGCCGTAGTGTCATTTTGTTGAATAATGAAATGTTTTTCCGCTGCGATGTAATTTGAATTATTGATAAAAGTTGTTTAAATAAATAGTAATTTTACTCTATTTATCTTTTAAGGAAGTGTGACATCCTTTTTAAGTTGAACTCTGATTTATTTTATACTATTTATATGTTGTGAAAACGGGGTGTTACAAAAACCACTTAGTTAATTTGTCGTAAAGATTGAATAGTATTTGAGAGTAAAGAGAGGCAAACTAGTCATATAAAACAATAGCGGATTCACAGGCTTGATCATTCATCTCAAAGTAATTTTCGCTCGCACTTTATTTACTAAGTATTGAACCTGAAATCAACTGCCTAGGGCAACCATTATAATCTTTACACATCCTAACGAATAATGCACTTGCTAGACTTGAAATTAACACAGTCCTTGTTGAACGATATTTATTACTACTTCGATAGTTTTTGGTACACTTGCCAAATATCTATCATGTCCATTGACAAAGTAGGTGTGCCATTGTTTGAGTTTTCTTCCTGGACCTTCGGCTAATCCCCTCAAATGATATATTTGTGTAGTCGGTTGAGCATTTAGCTCTAATATTAGGCCTAAGTGGTAATAACAATATTATTAGGGGTAAACAGAGTTGATTTCTAGCCCTAATTTGACAAAGTAGGTTTAATCAAGAAGGCCTAATATTCCAATATTGATCTGTTGGAATTTCCATCCGTCTTTGTACTCTGGATGATTGTACATAGATTTCTATTGGTAAAACTGGGTCATGCCCAAAAGCCAAACAAAATGGTGTAGAGTTTGTTGACTCTTTTGGGCAAGTTCAACAAGCCTGAAGGATTTGGTTTAAAGTTTTATGCCAATTTTTTGGTTGAGCATGTGTATGTTTCTATATCAAATTAATGACAACTTTATTGGCAGCTTCAACTTGACCATTTGCTTGAGCATAATATGGTGTCGAAGTAAGCAACTTAAAACCTGTTTGGTTGGTAAAATTAACCATTTTTTGACCAATAAAGACTGATCCTTGATCCGTAGTGATAGTTTCAGGAATTCAAAATCTATAAAGAATATGATTCTGAATAAAACTAATTAGATTCTCCTGGTTGATCTTAGACAAAGGAATGACTTCAATCCATTTAGTGAAATAATCTAATCCAACTAAAATAAAATGATGACCTCCCGACAAAGCAGGATGAATTTCACAAATTATATCTAAAGCGCAACCTCTAAATGGCCAAGGTTTTACGATGGAATGTAATTCATTTGCAGGTACATGTTGAATTCCTTCATGTTTTTTGGCACTCTTGGCATCCTTATGCAAACTCAATTCAGTCTTTCAACATGGATGGCCAATACAAACCTTGTTGAAATATTAACCATTTCATTTTGTGACATGCTTGATGAGAACCACATTCCCCAATATGTACCCCAGAAACGGCTACGTAAGCCTCATTCTCATTGATGCATTTAAGTAAAACTCCTTCAGCAGTTTTCTTAAACAATTCATTTTCAATGATCACATAGCTTAAGGCTTTATATCTAGTCTTTCGACTAACTGTGCCTGATGGATTCTCAAGGTACTCTACGATCAGCTTTCTCCAATCGTTATTTAACAAATTGTCAATGGCAAAAATTTCAAAAATTTCAGGATAAGAATAATTATGATAGGGCATTTAGTAGGATAGGGTACTCACTAGAGTCTGATTCACCTTCTGCCCCAGAAGTTTTGGCATTGACAATTATGTCGAAGGGCAATCAGTAGGAACCAATTTAGCCTTGATTTCAGTCAATTCCTGTAATCTATGTTTAGAAAACTTATATTCTAAAGCAACTTGATCTAAATCATTTGCCACTTGATTCTCAATTCTTGGCACATGTTGAATATTGACAGATTCAAAATTATTTAACAAAGAATTAGCAGAAACAAAATAAGAAAACAAATTCTAACTTATGCATTTGTACTCCTTTGTTAGTTGCTTCACCACCAATTCTGAATCTCCCTTTATCACAACATTCTTTGCCCCCGGTCCAAGCAGTATCTCTAATCCCACTATCAAGGCTTCATATTCAGACTCATTATTGGAGCAAGTGCCATTAATTTTATACTTGAATTTCGTTGGTATGTTCAATGGAGATATTATGAAAATACCAACTCTAGTACCATTTTTATGGCTAGAGCCATCAAAGTACAAAGAATGATCAAAGAATGATCAACTATGAAGTCAGAAACAATTTGACCCTTGGTAGATTTCAAAGGCTGATAAGTTAGTGAATATTCAGATAAAGCTAATGGCCATTTTCCAACTCTACTATGTAAAATTGGCTTCGATAGAATATGTTTTATAACATCAAAATACGAATAAACATAAATTGAAGGTGAGAAAAACACAAGAATGGGGGGTTGAATTGTGTTAGCTTTTTCTTCGTTTTCTCCTAAGCTGAAATCACTGTTCAGAAGCAAATAGAGTTCAGCTTCTTAAGTGATGTTCAAAATCTAGTTGAAGCGGATAAAACGGAGAGAGAGAGAGAGAGAGAGAGAGAGAGAGAGAGAGAGAAAGAAGAAAGACACAAAACAATTATACAGGTTCCTTCCACAAACCGGAAGTAGTCCTGTCCTCCTTGCACTTCCAAGGAGAGTTCACTAAAATGTAATATCTGATTACAACTGCTCACTGCTAAAACTAGCAAGAGACTTCAAACTACTCAAGCACAACTGCAAGCGATTTCCTATGCTCAAGAACTAAATCAAGAGACTTCTTATGCTTAAGCACATAAGCAAGAGACTTCTATTCAAACAAAAATACAAAGAAATTTATTTGAGGTTGAACACTTGATATACAATCAGTGGTGTTCACAATACAAATCAAATATAGACTCTTAAAACTCTAGAATTTCTAAGATATGAAAGTTGTTAAGAAATTTTAAGTGAACTTTGATGTGGAATAATTTCAGCAGAGTTTTGGCACTAGTAAATTGTTGTGTGAGTCTTACAATTCTTCAAGTCTTCACTCCTTTATATAGAGGTGTGAGAGAGACATTGTTGATTGCCAGCACATCAAAACGAGTCGTTTGAAGCTTGATCAAATCACCAATGATCTTTTGCCTGGTTTGGTTATTGTCCTCTGAAGGATCAATTTCAAATCCATTCCAAGTCTAGAGGAACACTGGTGCAGGCATAGCTGTTGTTCTTGTCCTATTGTAGACACAAAACAGAGTAGTGGAGGTAGTGGTTGTACACTTCGTACAATTCTCCTTTTTCAAATCTCTCCAACGAATAAGCATCCAATGACTTCAAATCCATTTGAATTAGTCGTTGTTTCATGCTTCTAGACTTCTGCAATGATAGGCGTGATTAAAACATTTGAACAACCTTTGAAGATTCAAGTCTCTCAGCTTCTGATGATCTTCAGCTCCTGATGATCTTCAAAGCCTATGATGACGTCAGCTTCTGGTGACCAGCTTCTGAGGAGAGTGTTTCTGATGACGTCAGCTTCTTAAGAACCTCTTTTCTTCAGACGCTTCAAGCTTCCTTCTTGTTGATTCCATTGGTCTCATTCGTTCTTTCAGAACTTATGCTTTAAAAAAGACACTAAAATTTTTGTCTATGGTCCTGCACACTTGAACAAATATTAGCATATCCAATTGATAATTTTTAATACCTTGTTATCATCAAAACTCAAAGGGTAATGTCAAACAAATTTTGTTCCAATAATCTCGCCCTTTTTGATGACAAACACTAGTATTTAAAAATGTTCAATTTTTGTTAATCTAATTAACAAGTTGACTTTTAGGGTATGAGATTTGTAAGCTCCCCCTGAGTCTAATAGTACTTTAAGGTGAGGTTTGTAAGCTCCCCCTGAGTTTTATCCATGTTAATTAAATTCATCATTAAAAACGTAATTCACTCAGAATAATCTCACATCAATAGACTAAGAGATGAGAAGAAGGTCATATTAATTTAACTCGTTAAATGAATGGTGCTCAGAGCCTATAAATAAATACTATACAACTACTCCCCCTTTTATCATCAACAAAAAAATAAAATAAAGACAAAAAGAAGAGAAGAGAAAAACATAGTGAGAAAATTCGATATAAGACATATATAATTAGTTCAGAAGCAAAAACATAATCAGAAGCAAAACATGGTCAGAAGCAAAACAAAATATTCATAACCAGAAACACAAACAAAAGACAAGATAAAGAGTAAACAAGCTAAAAATAAGGTGTGCAATCTAAGCCTTGGCTTGTTTCTGAACCATTTCCATCAGATCTCTAATCAAACTATTTGTTGTTTCTGATTGCTTCTTCATTTCTTCTTTGAACTCATGGTTATTCTTGATAAGATTTTCTTCTCTGATTCTTGCTTCTTCCAGTTGAGCATCTGTCTTTCTCTTGTATTCAGCAAATAACAATCTTTGCTCTAGGAGTTCTTTCTTCAACTGCTTGTTCTCTTTCTCTAGCTCAGAATCATTCTTCAACTTTTCAAGTATAGGAGAATCTGTTTGGACTTTCAGCTTAGTCAACCATTTGAGATCAGGTTCATTAGCTTGAACACTAGCAGTGATAATGCTGGAAGCATCCATGAAGATTGTTGTATTAGAGATGTTGTAACATCCCAGACTGCTTTTAGGATTGCCGACTGACCCCACAAACCAACACGAGTCTTTTCAGCGTGTTTTGTCGTCACTCGCACGCTTATCGGGAAACTTCCCGGTAGGTCACCCATCCCAAAATTGCTCCAAGTCAAGCACGCTTAACTGTGGAGTTCTTATGGAATGAGCTACCGAAAAGAAGATGCATCTTGTTTTCGGTAGCTCATTCCATAAGAACTCCACAGTTAAGCGTGCTTGACTTGGAGCAATTTTGGGATGGGTGACCTACCGGGAAGTTTCCTGGTAAGCGTGCGAGTGAGGACAAAACACGCTGAAAAGACTCGTGTTGGTTTGTGGGGTCAGTCTGCAATCCTAAAAGCAGTATGGGATGTTACAAATGGTATCAGAGCAGACCTCTCCCAGTACGATGTGGTTCGGGGACGAACCAAGCGGAAGCTGGTGGGCATGTAACACCCACAACTGACGAGGACAGGGGAGTGGTCGCCGGTGCACAAGGCACGACAATGAGCAGCTCCCGACAGTTTCAAGAGGAACCAAATCACATCTGAATGAGCGGGGTCCTGAAGTCGTGTAGGTATGGGACTACATGGTTGAAGGAAGGCTTATAAGAATTGTTTGGTACTACATATATCAATAAGATGCATCTTCTTTTCGATAGCTCATTCCATAAGAACTCCACAGTTAAGCGTGCTTGACTTGGAGCAATTTTGGGATGGGTGACCTACCGGAAGTTTCCTGGTAAGCGTGCGAGTGAGGACAAAACACGGTGAAAAGACTCGTGTTGGTTTGTGGGGTCAGTCGGCAATCCTAAAAGCAGTCTGGGATGTTACAGATGTACTGCTTGCTCTTTTCTTGATCCCTTTTAATTTTTAATTCTTCATGCTATTCACAACATCTTTGAACCAGTCATTGAGAGTGTGTTGAGCTTGATCATATGCTTCAAGAGATGTTTTCTGAAGTTCACACATGACAAACTCTACTCTTTCTCTTAGTTTTGCCCATTTATTCACATAGTCTTCCTCATGAACAAAATTATTCCTGGTCTTCACTAACTTGTTCAGGTCCTTAAAAATATTCTCACACATAGAATCTAGTAAAAGAGTGGGTGGGAATGAGACATTTGTGGTTTGGACAGGTGGACATGTTTGATGGAAGATGAAGGTAAGTCTAAGGACATGTTGTCAGCAATTTGGGTAGGTTCAGTAGCTATGATGGTTGAAGTGTTGGCTTCAATAGCAGGAACATAGGGAGGATCATGAATAGATTCTAGAACAATAGGTGAAGATGAGCTTAAGGGTTTATTTAGGAATCCAGGCCAAAACCATTGAGTAGGTTGTTCATCTTCATCATCAGAAGAATCTGATGTAATCAAAGAATCAGGTTCTTTAGAGTGTTCATGTGAAGATTGAGAAACAAATGTAGCTTGTGAAGGTGGAGCTACATTGATGGGTTGCACAACAAAAGTTGATTCTTCTGATAAGGAAGGATGATTATTAGAAGCATGTTGTTCTAGGATGAATGTTCTTTTGTTGGCTAGGTTCTTCACAGCAATACCAAAAGATATATTGGAGTGTGTTGCATTAAGATGGCGTGGTTGAATTTCAGGGTGAATAATCAAATCAGTACATGTATTTAAGGCCATTTCTAAGTTAGGTTCTTGTTGATGGGGGCTTTCTAAAGTGACTTCATCAGAAGCTATTTCAAATGCTCTTTCTAGGTTAGGCTCAAAACCTGGTAATTCACCTTGATAGTGATTAGCTAGTTCTTGTAAAACAGATGGATCACCGTTTTGGGTTGTTGGTTTCAGATTAGATGATGATACCTCATGATTGGCAGACTCAGGCCATACAGGTTCACCTACAACATCTGCATCAGCAGCTATAGATTGAAGTGGCTCAATCATTGGTGGTCGTAGAGGATGATGGGCAGGTAGTCTTGCACAAACATTAAACCTCATTTGTGCCATCTCATCTATTCTATCAACAATGGATGGGTACATAGGCACAAATGTATCATCATTAGGCTTTTTCTTGTGCTTGGTAGATGATGGTGGGGATAAGGATTTTTGTAAGTTTGATAAGACTCTATTCAAGGGAATATCATCTATATCTAAGGAGGTTGAAGCAGAGGTTGAGTGAGAGACTGAGGTTGAACTAGATTCTATTTATATTACATTAGAGATGTTATGTGAATCAGTGTTACCTCTTGTTGCTTCTGAAGCATCAACTTCTAAACAAGTAGCTTCCTTCCTCTGAATATCTTCAGCAGTCTTCAATATCTCATCTGCCACCACCATCTCTTGCAAACTCCTAGTTAGCTCAACTACCTTCTGAGTAGCTTCAATTATTGATTCCTTCAGCAATGATTCAGCAGGAACCTCAATATCTTCAGCAATCTCAAGTGCTTTTTGTAAAGCAGCATCATCAGCAACTTTCTTCCTTCTGACTTCTCTAGTGACCAACTCAGTTGCAACTTCTACTTGATCATCCTCTTCCATCACATATGTAGACTCCTTTAGTTTCCTTACACTATGATTCCTCTTCTTCTTAGGAATTGATGGTTGAGGAGGTAGAGATTGTGAAGATCCAACTAACTTGCCACTTCTGGTTCTTCTATTTAGAATCTTAGCAGGTTCTAAGTCCTGAACTTCATCTTGAATTTAGAGCCAACTAACTTGCCACTTCTGGTTCTTCTGGCACATCAGAACCAGTTGCTTGTTCTTGAGGAACATCCTTTGCTTTCTTTGCCTTCTTCTTCTTTGGTTCAGAAGCTTCTTCATCATCATCAGCTTCTGAAGTTGCTTTCTTCTTTGATTTCCTCTTTCTAGCAATAGGAAAAGCACCACCATACATTGTTTCTAGAATGTCATCATACTTGATAGTTTCTCCAGTTCTTTGTCAGTGCTCATACACATAATGAGCTCTAACTTCAGGAGGATCTTGTCTGCAGATTGGAGGAAAATCATCCATTAAGTTAGATACAACAGATGATTCCTTGAGATCAGTCTTCAGTTTGAAAACATCTTTTATCATCTTCATATGTTTCAAGGTGCTACCATTGATGCATTTGCCAATCATTGTGCCTAATTGATGATAATTGACTATATTGGACTGCTTGACTGCCTTCAGGATTCCTCCTTAATGAAAGATTTCTGACAATAATCTTCCATAAGGAATGTAACTTCTACTCTTGTCCTCGCTTTCTTTCAATGCCCACAACATGTGATTAAAGATGTACTTAGGCACATTTGCTTTCTCCTGAGTTATGATGAAATGCAGGAACACTCCGTGATATAATGAAGGTTGATCCACCCCTCCACCTTTGGGTAGAAGACACTCAGTCATTATCTTCTGAAGTAGTTTGTGTTCCTTCTGCATATCACATTATTTTCCTTTCTTCATGCTGTTTAACATAGTCATGTTCACAACCTCTATCCAGGGACTTGTCTTGTTATCCAGATTCTCTTCAAAAGAACCTTCTGCTTCTCTTCTACAAGCCTTAGCAATAGTATCTTCTGAGATAGAAACAGGGATTCCCACGATGCTTGAGCGAATCTTTGTACAGATGAATGATTTCAAACCAAGTTGTTCTCTGGACTTCCCTTCCAAGCTAGGATCTATCAGAACCTTTTCATGCTCTTCTAACCTAGCAGCATGAATGTCATAAATTTCAGCCTTGACCTAGAAGTGTTTGACCATATTCTCATAAGTAGGACCATTCAGCATGCAGAAGTAACCATCCAAGTCTTGAGCGTGAAAGAAGTTTCTGAGCTAACAACCATGATGAGCCAAGGAGATGAAATCCACTGGATTCTCCACTTGAACTGTCAATTCCCATTCCTCCAGCTTCATCGTTCTTCCTTTAATCTGGTATGCTTCACCAGTAGCTATTTGCATGGAGGTTTCTTGATTTGAACTAGAAGTTGCCATTGAGGCTGATGAAGGTTTTAGGGTTCTAAGCTTTTGATTTTGAAAAAGACGATTTTTACAGAGATTCAGTCTAAAATCAGAAAGTGTAGGATGTGAAAAGAGTAGTGTGTGTTTTTGTCTAAGTGTTTTTAGCAAAAACGATTACAATTCAGAAGGGGATAAACAAACACAACATTAATGACTTAGGGGGGGCGCGAGATAGTACATTCAAAGCAAAAAATCATCATTGCCCTCCTACATTATACACCAATACACTTAAGCCACGTCATAGTTTCTCAAAGTAACCGCCAAGTTAGTGGGACAGATGCTACCAAAAAGTAACTTCCAACATTTCCACTAACCCTACTATTCATAAGCACAAAATCCAGCTTCTAGAGTTCCGATGCTGATGTCATCTTCAGAAGCACATTTTCCTCAGAACGTCAGTTAAGAGCTTCTGATGGACTATAGCTTCTGAACGACTTCAGAACCTAAACTCCTACTCAGAGGCAAGCAATTTAATCAGACACAAAGTGCATGTTTAAATTTTTCTTTATAAAATCAAATCTTTCCACAGTTAAAGGCTTAGTAAATATATCAACTCATTGATGTTCAGTATCAATGAATTGTATATCTAAAATTCCTTTTTGAACATAATCTCTAATAAAATGGTGTTTGATTTCAATATGCTTGGCCCTTGAATGTAGAATTGGATTCTTTGACAAACAAATAGTAGTAGTATTATCACAATAAATGGGAATACTGTTAGCATTAATCTGATAGTCTTCCAATTGATGGTTCATCCAAAGCAGTTGTGTACAACAACTTGCAGCTGAGATGTATTCTGGTTCTGTTGTAGGCATAGCAATAGTTGCTTGTTTTTTGCTAGCCCAGGATATCATATTCTCACCTAGGAACTGGCAATTGCCACTGGTTGATTTTCATTCAATCCTGTCACCAGCATAGTCAGCATCACAAAATCCAACCAACTTATAAGCTATGGATTTTCTATAGAAGAGTCCAAGATTTGTTGTTCCTTTCAGATACCTGAAGATTCTCTAGGATCTGATTGGAATCTTGCACACAAGCATACACTAAATAAAATATCTGGCCTAGATGCAATGAGGTATAACAAAGAACCAATCATACCTCTATACATCTTCTGATCTACCTTTGATCCAGTATCTTCTTTGTTTAAGGTGCAGGTTGGATGCATTGGAGTGTTCATCACTTTACATTCTTACAACTTGAACTTCTTCAGAAGCTCCTTAGTATACTTTGTTTGATGAACATATACTCCTTCTTTGTACTGATTGATTTGAATTCCAAGGAAGAACTTCAATTCTCCCATCATGCTCATTTCAAACTCATCCTGCATTAACTTCGAGAATTCCTTGCAAAGAGATGCATTAGTAGAACCAAATATTATATCATCAACATATATCTGCACAACAAGAATGTCTTTCCCAAGAGTCATTCTGAAGAGTGTTGTGTCAACCTGTCCTCTTTTAAAATCATTTTTAATCAAGAAATTACTTAGTCTATCATACCAGGCTCTAGGAGCTTGTTTAAGACCATATAGTGATTTCTTCAGCTTATAGACATGGTCAGGATACTTCAGATCCTCAAAACCAGAAGGTTGCTTGACAAACACTTCTTCTGATATCACTCCATTGAGAAATGTACTCTTTACATCCATTTGATATAATATAATGCCATGGTTTACAGCATAGGATATAATTAACCTGATTGCTTCCAATCTTGCAACTGGAGCAAATGTTTCAATATAATCAATGCCTTCTTATTGACTGTAACCTTGAGCCACAAGTCTAGCTTTGTTACTGACTACTTCTCCCTGTTCATTAAGCTTGTTTCTGAATACCCATTTTGTTCCAATAATGTTCTCATGCTGAGGCTTGGGTACCAGATCCCACATATCATTTCACTGAAATTGATTGAATTCTTCTTACATAGCTATTATCCATCCATCATCTGATAGTGCTTCATCAACTGTAGTAGGTTCTATCAGTGATAACAATCCTATCATAGACTTTTATTGTCTGAAATATGATGTTGTTCTTCTAGGACTTTCTTTGTTTCTAATGATTTGATCCTCAGGATGTGAAGACTTGTACTTGAAGGTATTCTTGGATTGATTAGCTTGTTGAGAACCATCTAGAGCTTCATCAGAAGCTACTTCATTTTGAGCTTCTGGAGTGGGTTCAACTTCTGGACTCTCTTCAGACTCAGGAGTCTGATCAGGTTTTGAAGTATCTTCAAGCACCTGTATATCGGCAAAACTTTCACCTTGCTCTGGAGTTTCATTTCCAGGCTCTTTGTCATCAAATTTAACGTGCATTGATTCTTTAACACAGAGTGTCTCTGAATTATACACTCTATATGCCTTTGACCTTTCAGAGTAACCTAAAAAGATTCCTCTTTGGGCCTTGACATCAAATTTCTTTAGGTAGAGCTTGTTATTTAGAATGTAACAGGTACATCCAAATTGATGAAAGTAAGAGATATTGGGTATTCTTCCCCTAAAGAGTTCATATGCTGTTTTCTCCAAGATAGGTCTGATATAGATTCTATTTTGGACATAACATGCTGTATTCAGTGCTTCTGCCCAAAAATGTTTAGCCAAATTATTTTCATGAAGCATGGTTCTTGCCATTTCTTGTACAGTCATATTCTTTCTCTCTACAATCCCATTTTGCTGTGGAGTTCTAGGAGAAGAGAATTCATGAATGATTCCATGTTTTTCACAAAAAGTTTCAAATGGCTCATTTTCAAATTCTCCACCATGATCACTTCTTACTTTTAAAATCTTCATTTCTTTTTCAGGCTGTATTTGAGTGCAGAAGTTACTGAATACATCATATGCATTATCCTTACTTCTCAAGAATTTAACCCAAGTCCATCTGCTGAAATCATCAACAATGACTAATCCATATTTACTTCCATATAAGGATGCAGTATTAACTGGTCCAAACAAATCAATATGAAGTAATTCTAAGGGTCTGGAGGTTGAAACAATGTCTTTAGTTTTAAATGAAGATTTAACAATCTTCCCTTTCTGACATGCACCACAAAGTGCATCTGAATGATAGTCAATGTTAGGTTAGCCTTTGACAAGTTGTAACTTACTAAGTTAGAGATTAATCTCCAGTTAGCATGTCCCAACCTTCCGTTCCATACCCATTTCTTATCATTCACTAACAGAATGCAAATCACCTTTTGATCAACCAGCTCAGAGAGGTTGATTTTATAGACATTTTCAATCCTCTTTCCCTTGAACACTATGGAGTTTTCATCCTTGTTAATTACTGTGCAGTTGGTCTTACCAAATATCACATCATAACCATTGTCACAAAACTGACTAATACTCAAAAGGTTATGTTCAAGACCATCTACCAACCACACATTATTAATAGAGATAGAGCAGTTACCAAAAGTTCTTGTACAAATGATCTTGCCAGATTGGTTGCCTTCAAATTTAACATTTCCTCCTTCTATGATTGTGAGGGTAAGGAACATGGACTTCTCTCCTGTCATATGTCTTAAGCAACCATTGTCTAGGTACCATAATTTTTGTTTTTCCTTTGCTCTTAGGTATTTCTCATTTTCATCTTCAAAGTCTGAGCTAGGTTCAACTTCAGATGTCAATGTAGCTACGAACCCCATAGCTACATTTGATTCATCTCCAGCTTCTTCCTTTTCAAACCTAGATTCGCTGTCTAAATCTTCCCAGGTTGCCATTAAACTCTTCTTAATCTGCTTCCTGAATTTTCTTGAGTTGAAGCTTGATTTCTTTGACTTTTCCTTTGATTTCTCCTTCTGAAGATCAGGGTAATCAACAATGAAATGTCCAGGCTTCTACAGTTGAAGCATCCCTTCTGATATTCTTTCTTGGAGCTTTTATAACCACCTTTCTTACTCAGAAACTTCCTATTCTTCCTTGCCTGATACTCAAGCTTGTTGGAGAGCATAGCCATCTTTTCAGTTGGATCATCATCAGAATCTCCATCAGGTGATTCTTCTTCAGATTCAATAGATTTACTCTTCTTAGCAGGCTCATGTTCATTTAGACTTATATCAAGAACCTTGAGAGAGCTAACAAGATCTTCAACACTTAAAGTTATTGGATATTTGTATGTTGGCTTCACTTTTGCCTAACACAAATATTCAAGTGTGATGTTGGATACGATGTTCCAACATCCTGGCATGGTTCAGTTGATCTGCACCCTGCCTTGTTTTTCACACGCATTATTTTATTTAAGGAATCCACGCCTTTATTCTTGTTGGTCAAGCTGCGTGCTTTTTGGTTGAGAATCAGTGGTTTGTTATTTCCTAAAGTTGTGACAACAATTTAGGAAACTTTGGATGTGTTTGGATTGTTCCTAATAATGTGCCTACATAATAGGAGTTTCCTTTTCTGGTTCTGTTGTTCGTGATATGGATCACCAGATTGTTCTGAAGCCCAACAAGTTTACTGACCCGTATTGCTTCAGTATTTAAACAAGACTACATGACCTAATTCATGATCGTAGCTTTCATTTGAAGATTAGATCGGTTTAGGATTTTGAGTCTTTTGTTGTGTGCCTTTCGTGTATCATTTTGATGCATGCTAAGGACTGTGTTTGAGTTATAATTTGTTCACTACTCTGAAGCTTTTAAGCAAAGAGTTAGGTTGTTTGTGTACTACACCAAAGCTGTGAAGCACGGTTGTAGGTTATTTTGTTTTGAAGGTAACTTCATCTTTGATTGTGTCTGTAAAATGAGAATCACAAGGGCTGTGATTGTGTTGTAGGGAGTGAGATGGGATCTCAGATCTAGGAGTTCCTAGGTTGAAGTCTATAAGGGTAGGTCCTAGGTCTTTAGTGTAAACTAGGAGTTTGCTGAGAGCTAAAGAATAAGGACTACACTAGTGGATTTCCTTCCTGGCTTGGTAGCCCCTGAGTAGGTGACGTTGCACCGAACTGGGTTAACAACTCACTGTGCCATTTACTTTCTTGTCTTTTATTTTGTTGTTTTATTTATGTCCACTGCTAGCACGATGATCTAAACATCTCATTCAACATTCGTAATCTGTGCCGAGTGTTGGAACATCTCGTAGAACATTCTGTTGCTAGCCAGCCAGAATTTCAATTGGCATCAGAGCAGGCACCCTTCCTGTTTTAGGGTGAGATCCAGAGAAGATACTTTCTAGCATAATGGACAAGGCATTAGGATTTGTTAATAGACCTCCTTTATTGGATGGCTCCAACTATGATTATTGGAAGTCACGCATGAGTGCTTTTCTCAAATCCATTGATAGCAAGACATGGAAGGCAGTCCGGAAAGGTTGGGAGCATCATGTTGCTCTTGATAAAGATGGCAACAAGACAGCTGTTCTGAAATCAGAAGAAGAATGGACTACAGCTGAAGATGAATCATCAGTTGCAAACTCTAGAGCCTTGAATGCCATTTTCAATGGAGTAGACAAGAACATGTTCAGAATGATCAAGCAATGCATTGTGGCTAAGGATGCTTGGGAAATTCTCAAAACTGCTCATGATGGTACATCTAAAGTAAAAAGTTTAATACTTCAACTTCTTGCCACAAAATTTGAAAATCTAAAGATGATGGAGGATGAGAACATACATGATTATTACTTGAACATTCTTGATATTGCTAATTCTTTTGACTCACTTGGAGATAAGATTTCTGATGAAAAGCTTGTTAGAAAAATTCTCAGATCTCTACCTAAGAGATTTGATATAAAGGTGATTGCGATTGAAGAAGCACAAGACATCTCCAGTATGAAGGTTGATGAGCTAATAGGATCACTTCAAACTTTTGAATTAGCTAATGGATTTAAGAAGAAAAACATAGCCTTCGTTTCTAACACCGATGGGGAAGATGTTCAATGTGAAATGGAGACTAATGAAATTATTTTAGATGCAATTATGCGTCTTTGTAGAGAATTTAACAAAGTGTTGGAGATGTTTGACAAAAAGTCGAGATCAAATGTTCAGAACATCTCGTTCGACATCAGCAGCAACAGTGAGTCTCAAAGAAGGGATAGAAATGATGATGAATATTTCAATTATGTAACAGCCTTGATAGGAAGATGTAAGTCTGATGAAGAATCTGATGATGAAGAGGTCACTTATGAAGAATTGCTTGAATCCTTCAAAAATCTCTATTCCAAAAGTGTAGAAGTGATTAAGGAAGGAGATGAGCAGAAGAGAATCATAGCTCAACTGCAGGCTGAAAAGAACAAACTTTTGTCAACTAACTCTGATCCTCAAAATGAGGTAACTCTTCTATCTTCTAAACTAGAGAAACAGAAGGAAACCATCAATGATTTTTCTCTAGAGAAAGAGAAACTTATATCTAACATCACTAGTATACAAGAGAAAAACACCTTGTTAAATTCCAAATTAGAAAACATGACCAAATCTGTTCGAATATTGAACAAAAGTTCTAATGTGTTAGATGAAATTTTAGAAGTTCAAGTTAAAGGAAAACCAAATGGAATAGGTTTTGATTATGAACATCTAAACCAGAAACAACGGAACATGAATTTTGCCTATGCCTTAGAAGACCATGGGTTGATAAGAAAGCAAAAGCATGACAAAGATATCAGATTTGTAGGTGCTACAGGAACAGATGTTGCTTCTACTAGCAAGCCAATGTTGAAGCATCCTGAAGAACTTCAGAATTCTAAAAACAAAAAGAAGTCACCATGGGTATATCACCATTATGGTAGAAAGGGTCACATAAGGCCGTACTGTTATAAACTGTATGGATATCCTCAACCTCATGTTCAACCAAAGGTCAGTGGTAAGATTGCTCAAGTTAGGAAAGAATGGAGACCCAAAACTCCAAATGTAAGTTCTTCTTTGACTTCCTCTGTGTTGATTGGTGTTCCACCTGTTTTGACTAAGTCTGGCAACCTTGTTCAGTCTAGTTTGAATGTTAGTGATATTGATAAAAGTGTTTATGTGTCTGCTTTTAAAACTGTTATTGCCCCGGATGTTGCGTCCGATGTTACAACATCCCTGGTTCAACCTGATAAAATAAAGTTTGTGGCTGAGTTAGCCTCTGATAATGAAATGTCCCAAAGTAAGAAGGTTTCTGATCTTAAGGATGGTAATTTTGTGTCTGTTGGTGATGAGAATGATAGATCAGAAAGTGATGACCAAAGTGTGTGGAGTTTACTTCTGTTCTGATCTTATGTTCTGCTACTTTCTGTTTGGCATATTTTGTGGCTAAAAAGGGGGAGAAAAATGGTATTATCGTCTCTCTATCTGTCTGCATTTATTATGCAGCTTTATATATGATATGCCTGTTATGCCTGCATTTTCTGTTGTTGCATTTATTTTGCAACTATTTCAAGTACGTGTAGATGTTGACATGTATGTTGCAACATCCTGATGTTGTTTTGAGAATTTATTTTTCTCAGTATTTCTGCCGTACATGTTCTCTGCTGCTGCTATAAGGAAATTGGAACATATCTTTGTCTGACCTTGATAGGTCTGCTAGCTTGGTATGCTAGTTGGTGAATATTCCCTGAGGTTTTGGTTGAATCATTACTGAAGTTTTTCACATTCTATGTGTTAAGAGTTTTAGTTTTTCAAGATTCTTTTTGTGCATGTGTTCAGGGGTAGTAATGGATTATTCGTATTAGTAATCACTCTATGGTTGCATCTTTGAGGGGAAGTGATACTATGAGGTGTGCTGCAGTTGCTAGTTTATATGGAAGTTTATTTTTCCTATCAGTTGGATGTTTGGATGGATGTTGAAACATTCTATGTAGCTTCTGCATGATTTATGGGAATTTATTTTTACCTTATGGTTCCGTTGTTGCAAGTCTCTGATTATCTAGTATGATACCTTTCTCTCTTGTCTGCATAATTCCATGTGATGAATTTTTGTGAAAATATTGGAAGCAAGGTCTGAGATGTGTGATATACTTCTTCTAGTCTTGAAGATTATGATGTGACTGAAGAACTATATGTTTGGTATCTGTTAGTTATCTGAGGTTGTGTACCTTTCTTCATGGTTGCATGTTTGTGATGATTGAAGAATAGGTTGCATGTTATCTCTCTTCTGTGTTTGGACTGACCTCAATTTGTTTTAGCCAAAAATTTCCAAAGGGGGAGATTGTTGGATATTTGTATGTTGGCTTCACTTTTGCCTAAAACAAATATTCAAGTGTGATGTTGGATACGATGTTCCAACATCCTGGCATGGTTCAGTTGATCTGCACCTTGCCTTATTTTTCGCATGCATTATTTTATTTAAGGAATCCACGCCTTTATTCTTGTTGGTAAAGTTGCGTGATTTTTGGTACAGAATCAGTGGTTTGTTATTTCCTAAAGTTGTGACAACAATTTAGGAAACTTTGGATGTGTTTGGATTGTTCCTAATAATGTGCCTACATAATAGGAGTTTCCTTTTCTAGTTCTGTTGTTCGTGATATGGATCACCGGATTGTTCTAAAGCCCAACAAGTTTACTGACCCGTATTGCTTCAGTATTTAAACAAGACTACAAGATCTAATTCACGATCGTAGCCGTCATTTGAAGATTAGATCATTTTAGGGTTTTGAGTCTTTTGTTATGTGCCTTTCGTGTATCATCTTGATGCATGCTAAGGACTGTGTTTGAGTTGTAATTTGTTCACTACTCTGAAGCTTTTAAGCAAAGAGTTAGGTAGTTTGTGTACTACACCAAAGCTGTGAAGCACGATTGTAGGTTGTTTTGTTTTGAAGGTAACTTCATCTTTGATTGTGTCTGTAAACTGAGAATCACAGGGGCTGTGATTGTGTTGTAGGGAGTGAGATGGGATCTCAGATCTAGGAGTTCCTAGGTTGAAGTCAATACGGGTAGGTCCTAGGTCTTTAGTGTAAACTAGTAGTTTACTGAGAGCTAAAGAATAAGGACTACACTAGTTGATTTCCTTCCTGGCTTGGTAGCCCCCAGAGTAGGTGACGTTGCACCGAACTGGGTTAACAACTCACTATTCCATTTACTTTCTTGTCTTTTATTTTGTTGTTTTATTTATGTCCACTGCTAGCACGTTGTTCTAAACATCTCATTCAACATTCGTAATCTGTGCCGAGTGTTGGAACATCTCGTAGAACTTTATGTTGCTAGCCAGCCAGAATTTCAAAAGTGTTTAAATCTTTAGCTTCCTCAATAGCAGAAACCTTAGGTGTTCATCTAGCAGGCAAGCTTCTTAGTATCTTGCGCACATGATCAAAAGCAACATAGCTTTTCTTCAGTATTTGTAGTCCAGAGACTAGGGTTTGAAATCTTGACTACATTTCCTCAATACTTTCATCATCCTTCATCTTGAACAACTCATACTAAGAGCCTTTGCCTCTCTGACCTTCTTACTACCTTCATAGTTTGCACAGAGAGAAGCAAACATTGCCTTTGTAGTAGATTTGTCACTCATTTTCATATACTCTGCACGAGGTATAGCAAGAACAAGTGAACCTCTGATCTTGTGATGTTTCTTGTAAATTTTCTTCTGAGCAGGAGTATGTTTCTTTCTATCAATAGCAGCTCCTTCTTCATCAAGAACCAAGTCACCAATACCTTTTTCAAGAATATCCCACAGTTCTTCATCTAAACCCATGATGTAACAGTAGAAGTTTGTTTTCCACCAAGAGAATTCTTCAGGATCTCCATTAAACTTTGGAACTTTTCCAGAGTCAGCTTTCTTATCACCATAGTCATATGGAACAGCATTGTTGTTCTGACCAGAACTAGAGCTTTCACCAGACATGTTTTTCTCAGATCTTTTCCTGTTACACTGTTAAGTATTAAGACAACAGACTAAGGCTCTAGATACCAAATGAAGGCGAGAAAAACACAAGAAGGGGGATTGAATTGTGTTAGCTTTTTCTTCGTTTTCTCCTAAGCTGAAATCATTGTTCAAAAGCTGATAGAGTTCAGCTTCTGAAGTGATGTTCAGAATCTAGTTACAGAGGATAAAAACAGAGAGAGAAAGAGAGAGAAAGAGAGAGAGAGAGAGAGAGAGAGAGAGAGAGAGAGAGAGAGAAGAAAGACACAAAGCAATTATACAGGTTCCTTCCACAAACCAGAAGTAGTCCTGTCCCCCTTGCACTTCTAAGGAGAGTTCACTAAAATGTAATATCTGATTACAACTGCTCACTGCTAAAACTAGCAAGAGACTTCAAACTACTCAAGCACAACTGCAAGAGATTTCCTATGCTCAAGAGCTAAATCAAGAGACTTCATATGCTCAAGCACACAAGCAAGATACTTCTATTCAAATAGAAATACAAAGAAATTTGTTTGAGGTTGAACACTTGATATACAATCAGTGGTGTTCAAAATACAAATCAAATACAGACTCTTAAGCCTCTAGAATTTCTAAGATATGAAAGTTGTTAAGAAATTCTAAGTGAACTTTGATGTGGAACAATTTCAGCCGAGTTTTGGCACTAGTAAATTGTTGTGTGAGTCTTACAATTCTTCAAGTCTTCACTCCTTTATATAGAGGTGTGAGAGAGACGTTGTTGATTGCCAGCACATCAAAAAGAGTCGTTTGAAGCTTGATCAAATCATCAATGATCTTTTTCCTGATTTGGTTATTATTCTCTGAAGGATCAATTTCAAATCCATTCCAAGTCTGGAGGAACACTGGTGCAGGCATAGTTGTTGTTCTTGTCCTATTGCAGACACAAAACAAAGTAGTGGAGGTAGTGGTTGTACACTTCGTACAATTGTCCTTTTTCAACTCTCTTCAATGAATAAGCATCCAATGACTTCAAATCTATTTGAATTAGTCGTTGCTTCATGCTTCTAGACTTCTATAATGATAGGCTTGATTAAAACATTTGAATAGCCTTTGAAGCTTCAAGTCTCTCAGCTTCTGATGATCTTCAGCTCCTGATGATCTTCAAAACCTCTAATGACGTCAGCTTCTGGTGACCAGCTTCTGAGGAGAGTGCTTCTGATGCCGTCGGTTTCTTCAGAACCTCTTGTCTTCAGAACCTCTTTTCTTCAGACGCTTCAAGCTTCCTTCTTGTTGATTCCATTGCTCTCATTTGTTCTTTCAGAACCTATGCTTTAAAAAGACACTAAAATTTTGTTTATGTCCTGCACACTTGAACAAATATTAGCATATCCAATTGAGAATTTTTAATACCTTGTTATCATCAAAACTCAAAGGGTAATGCCAAACACATTTTGTTCCAACATAAACAACTACATGCTTTATATATTGCTTAAGTTTGGAATATGAAAAATAGAGACAAAGACACAATTTTTCATCAGGACTATATATAGTTTCAGCGTCGTTTAAAGCTCTACTAAGGTAATAGATGACTCTTTCATTATTTTATTGATAAATTTATGCAGATTTACATTGATGGTATTGTTGTGAAGTCTTCGTCGGAAGATGATCATTTGGAACACCTTCGACTATCATTCGAAAGAATGAGAAAATATGGATTAAAAATGAATCCACTGAAATGTGCCTTTGGTGTGTGTGCATGTGACTTCTTAGGTTTTTTTTTGTGCATAAAAAAGGTATTGAAATAAATCAAAATAATACTAAGGATATTTTTGGCAACTAAGCCTCCTTCGACAAAGAAGGAACTTCAGTCTTTGTTAGGAAAAATTAACTTCTTGAGAAGATTCATCTCTAACTTAAATGGGAAAAAACAAGCATTTTCACCACTACTTCGACTAAAGAAAGAGGATAGTTTTAACTGGGGGCAGGAACATCAAAAAGCTTTGATGCAATCAAGGATTATTTGACTATGCCTCCAATTTTATTGCCTCAAATTTGAGGTTGATCTTTAGATTTAATTGATGAAATTCATCCTGCTTTGTCGGGATGTCAGCATTTTATTTTAGTTGGAATAGATTATTTCACTAAATGGATTGAAGTCATTCCTTTTCTAAGGTCAACCAGAAGATTGTGATTAGTTTTATTCAGAATCATATTCTTTATAGATTTGGAATTCCTGAATCTATCACTACGGATCAAGGATCAGTCTTTATTGATCAAAAAATGGTTAATTTTGCCAATCAAAAAAATGGTCAAGTTGAAGTTGTCGATAAAGTTGTCATTAATTTGATAAAGAAACATACACATGCTCAACCAAAAAATTGGCATAAAACTTTAAGCCAAATCCTTTGGGCTTGTCGAACATGCCCAAAAGAGTCAACAAACTCTACACCATTTCGTTTGGCTTTTGGGCATGAAGCAGTTTTACCATTAGAAATATATTGACAATCATCCATAGTACAAAGACAGATGGAAATTCCAACAAATCAATATTGGAATATTAGGCATTCTTGATTACACTCACTTTGTCAAATTAGGCTAAACACCTACTTCTTGATTCCAACTTCTTCCATTCGAATATTCCAATATTCAAATATTATTAGGGCTGTAAGACAATCATCTAGTGAATCTCATCTCTGACCATTTATTATTATAAAGTTCAAACCAATCTTAATTTGATTTTTATAATTGTTATCTAACAAATCCAATAACTTTTTGTTCAATTAAAATATAATTAGTATTCGACAGTATAACATGATCCTCGAGTTCACACTTGGCTTTACCATTTTAATTTTACTACTTTCATGATTTCGTATACTTGCGAAAATCGTTATCAGGAAGAGAAACTATATCTTTATCATATCAAGAAAACTCGAAACCTTATTTTAGAAAACATAATGTGCCTACAATATGAGGAATTGGAAGAGAAAAACTAGATTAATGAGAGGGTTGCACATGGTTTACATAGTGATTAGATGAAGAAATACCCACATTACAAAGTGAAAAAAAGAAGAAAACAAATCCAAGAAACAGACGTGAATACAACAAAATATCTAATTAAAAATATTGAGTTTTAAATTACAAAATTACCCATCACAAATATTATATTTTAAATTACATAATTGCACATCACTTTAAAAGAAAAGGTGGGTAGTTTTTGGTCCAAAGTGAAATTTTGCAAAATGCTATATATATTCGATAGATAAGGCTTGGAAATGAACCCTAGCCGCTGCTACCCATTTTGTTCTTTCCACTGGCCGCTCTTCACTATGCATTAACTCACACTATTATCTGCCGTTATCCCTAACCCAAATTAT
Source organism: Medicago sativa (assembly GCF_051527215.1). NCBI lineage: Eukaryota > Viridiplantae > Streptophyta > Magnoliopsida > Fabales > Fabaceae > Medicago > Medicago sativa. Next base: position 48,178,049 of record NC_140752.1, on the reverse strand, counting down.
TACTGAATTGGCTTAACTACACACAGGTTTGCATTTGATCTGATTCCACTTTTTGTCATTTATTCATTTTAATTCTGCAAAATCATCTTATTATTTCCGTGTTATAATTTTAATTTCTTATCTGTAACAACTTGTTGCTGCTTCATTGTAACATGCTGATGGTCCTTGTTCATGATTTTAATTTCTTGTCATCATATACAATGTTTTATCTTTGGTGGCTCATTGGTGACATCATTCTATTTTTTTCTAATTCAATATCGACCATGACTTCTTTGAATAAAAATGAGAAATTCATACGGGATTGGATATTAGGTAAGAATTTCAAAAGGATGGATCAAAATCAAAATCAATATCACTACTAGAATTCAATGAATTAACCCAAAACATAAAATCTAAATTGGATTTCCGTGTACCATTTTGTGGATCCATCCTTTTAAACTTCTTACCTAAGATCCAATCTTGTATGAATTTCTCGTTTCTAATCAAAGAAATCAAAGTCAATATTGAAATAGAAAATAGAATGATGTCACCAATGAACCACCAAAGAAAGGACATCTTATACAATGACAAGAAATAAAAATCTTAAACAAGGACCATCATCGGGTCACAATAAAGCAACAACAAGCTATTTCATATAAGAAATTAAAATTAGAACACGGAAATAATAAGTTGATTTTGCAGAAATTAAAATGAATAGATGACAAAAAGTGGAATCATATCCAACACAAACCTGTGTGTAGTTAAACCAAATCAGTAATAAGTTGAGTTAGGGATAACAACATGTAATATTGTGAGTTGATGCATAGTGAAGAGAAGCCAGGGGAAATGACAATCTGGGTAGCTGCGGCTAGGGTTCCTTTCCAAGCCCGATCTATCTAATATATATAGCATTTTGCAACTTTTCATTTTGGACAAAAAACCCCAATTTTTCTTTTAAAGTGATGGGAAATTATGTAATTTAAAATATAATATTTGTGATGGGTAAATTTGTAATTAAAAATTCAATAATTTTAATTGATATTTTGTTGCATTCATGTCTGTCTCTCGGTGTTCTTTTTTGCGCTTTATAATTCTGGTATATCTTCATCTAGTCTCTATGTAAACCATGTGCAACCCTCGTTAATCTAGTATTTCTCTTTTCAATTCCCCATATCGTAGACACATTTATCTTTTATGAAATAGGTTTTGAGTTTTCTTGATATGACAAAGATATAATGTCTCTTCTTTCTTGTGATAATTCCACAATCAACAAGTCATAATTCCACAAGAGTCATCATCAAATCATCATCAACAATTATCACCTCAAAGAAACATTATCGTTTCAAAATCACGTTTTACAGAAAAGATGGACAATTAACCACATCATGATATTTATCATATTAATCACCCAATCATCATTCATTCATTCTTATTATATCCTATTATCATGAACACAAATCCATTTGCAAGTTATCCGATCATATTAAGTTCGTCTATTTTCTCCAAAACTATCATTTTTCCAAATAATTCACCGAAAGCAAAGCATTGATGTTCAAACACATCAACAAAGCATATCCACATGTCACATATGATCACAGTAGCTCATACATATACACATCATAGCTTGCCATAATCATTTTAAAACCATTGTTTAATTCAAAAAATCATTGTTTAATTCAAAAAATTCCCTAAGTTCGTCTCATTTTCCCCTTTTTCAAATAGAAAGTAATTTTTCAAAGCAAGACTAAGTTTAAGCTTACTTACCCCATGTCTAATCATTTTAAAATCGTTGTTACAGAAAACAAACCCTAACCCTACCATTTTCCTTGAGAGAAACGAGTTACAGAAATTTCATGTTCTTGAACATTTTTTAACTAAGTTTCAATTCGATATGAACTTATCCAATTTTTCTGGGCAACTTGCCACAACGCACCACAGGCTCGCCTAGCGAGCTACACCAGCACAGGAGCCTAGTATTTTGGGTTTCGTGGAACCCATCCAATTTTTTCATCCAAATCCCCGATTTTGATACCCTTTGACCCAAATTAGTCCCCCAAACTTTGTTAATAGTTATCATACACCAAAAGGCAATCAAATCACTTACAAACATGAAATCATAACATCATTTCATATCAAAATGATCATCAAACTCATATTTTTTCATTTTCATTCAAACTTCACAAACAACACCAATTCAAACCCCAACAACATACAAACATATATAATCATTTATTAACTGAATTTAGACATGTTTCAACAATAATCACTCACCAATTCATGGTTTAATCTTAATTGAGCAAAAATCACCAAAACAACTTATCATAAACATCAACTATGAACTTGAACACATAAACATATAAATTCCATGAAATCTAACATACCCATAACTACACATAAATTAAGAGCACGAAATTCAATATCAAAAATCACAAAAGTCATAATTCACACAAAAGCACTTATGACCTAAAAGCAAAAAGATGAGAGTATATTTTATTTGTTGAAAAAAATCTACCTTCCTTACCTCATGGCTTCACAATTACTAGCTATGGCTTAAATCTCCCTTCTAGCTTGAAATCTCTAGCTTTCCTATTCTCCAAGTTCTTCATTTTCTCTTCTTCTCTCTATTCTTCTAACTTTCTCTCTCTAGCCTCCCTTTGTTATGAGATAAAAATGTTCTAACCCTAATTTCTCTTCATGAGTTAAGTATATAAACTACTCTCCAATGGGCTTGGTCTCTAATATTCATAATGGGCCTAACCCTTACTAACAAATTCTAAAAGAATTCTTCTCTTTACCCAAATGATTTTGCTCATTCCCAAAGTAGATGTCCAAAATACCCCTACGCATGTTAACTCACGCTAGTGTTAAATTTGCGTGAGTTAACTCACGCTGCGTGACTTAAGTCACGCTAAAAAAAAAACCCACTAAAACCCAGCGTGAGTTAACTCACGCTGGTATAAAAAAATTTAGTTGTTCGTTTTCTTCCTTCTTCACTGTTTTTTATCCCTCCCTCTTTCTTCATCGTCCTCATCATATTAATTTGAGGTATTTTCATTCCTTTTCAATTATAGTTTCTAATTGAATCTATTATTTCTATTTGATTCGAATCTTCTCGAATTTGTCGGATCAAGATTTGTAACCTTTTTTTGTGTGAAATATAATGTTTTGTGATGGAATTAAATACTCAATCACACTGATTTTCTGTCTTTTTTTTGGTATGTTTCTTTATCAATTCAATTTGGAGATATTCCAATCTTCTCTTATTTGTATCGATAAATGTAAGCAGCAATTCCAGGCAAACGAGCAATTAAATTCAAGCTATCCTCATAAATTGGCTCCCAGTACCTACCCACACAGCAAAAACATTACAGTAGCTTATAAGGTGCAAATAACGCTGGGTTTTAGTGTGTTTTTTTTTTTGCGCGACTTAAGTCACGCAGCGTGAGTTAACTCACGCAAATTTAACACTAGCGTGAGTTAACATGCGTAGAGGTATTTTGGACATCTACTTTGGGAATGAGCAAAACCGTTTGGGTAAAGAGCAGAATTCATTCTAAAAAGTTACTAGTCACTTAATCCGCTAAAACACTGAATACTTATAATCTCCAAATAATTACCTCAATTCATTAGTAACTTAGTCAAAATAACTTTTCTCACTAAAATACAAAAAATAACCTTCTTGATAAAATTACTAATTTACCCTTTCTCGCAAAATGACCAAAATACCCCTTAGTCTAAAAATGACTAAAATACCATTATCGACTTTATGTCAGAAAATCAATTTTCTATTTTGGTAAGAGAAATGTTCGGGACACATACACTAGCACACACTTTTAACACACCCAATAAGAATTAGCCATATATTCTATTTTTTTTTAATCTCATTTACCGGTAACCGGTTCACTCTTCTAGTGTTATTATTTATTTTATTTTATTATTATTAAATTAGGCTTTAACTTTTCATCTCCTGTTCTCAACCTCGCACAAACACAGTCTTTTCATGTTCTCACAGATTCTTCTCTGTCAAAGAAATTGGTTGTTTTCTCAAAATTGACTAAATCCATTTTTTCTAAGAGGAGGTACGTACCCTTATCACATGAAATAATGTTTCTGTTCTCACGTTTTCTCTCTTTAATTATTAGTTTTTCTTTTCTTTTCTGATTCTCACCATAGCCATGGACAAGTTCAACATATTTTCTCGTCACAGGTGCTATTGTTATAATATCATATATGAGTTGTTATCTTTTTTATATTAGTTTATCTTGATATTCATACCATGCATAAGTTATCGTAATCTAAATAAGCTATCATTTTTAGGCATTACTGTTATTCATATCATACATAAGTTATCCTAACTTCTTATACTTTCACGCTTTTAAGCAATTATTTTTAGAAGTTATTTAATACTTGTCACAACATATTAGGCTGTAATGGAAGCTCTTAACAGTAATGGAGATGAAATTGTTGATGGAAATTATTAAGAAAGTGTGAAAAAGAGAATTGATTCATTGAATTGTAAAGAGAGTACAACATAGTATTTATACATCAATGAATTGTACTATCTAATCTTGAGTGTAATATACAAATAGCCAAATGTACTACACTAATTAGGTTGCTTGTACTTCAAGTCACTTGTGTTCTCATGCTTCATAGTTATGGATGCTATATTGTGTAATAGCCCCCCACAAGTTGGAGGGTGGTAGATGTCTAACATTCCCAACTTGGAAAGTAAGAGGCCAAAAGGTTGTGGATACAAAGCTTTGGTAAAGAAATCAGCAATTTGATCATGAGTGTTGACTGGAAGGAGCTTGAAAATGCCAGCTTGCAACTTTTCATGTGACAGTGAATCTCAAGGTGTTTGGTTCCTTCATGGAAAACAGGATTGGCTGCAATGTGCATAGCACTTTGATTGTCACAATAAAGTACAGGAAGCTTAACACATTTAACTTGTATATCTCTAAGCAGATATAATAACCACTGCAGTTCACATGTAGCAGTTGCCATGGCTCTATACTCATCTTCAGAAGAATATCTGGAAATTGTAGGTTGTTTCTTAGTTCTCCAACAGATGAGGGATTGACCAAGAAAGAAGCAATGGCCTGAAATAGAGCGCCTGCTATCTTTGCATCCTGCCCAGTCTACATCAGTGTATCCCTGAAGATGCAAGCCTGAAGCGCTTGGGAAGAATATGCCTTTGCCTGGTGAACCTTTCAAGTATTTGAGCACTCTAAGAGCTGCATTATAGTGAGTTTGAGTTGATTTGCTGAGAAACTAGCTCAATTGTTGAGTAATAAAAGTGATGTCAGGTCTGCTGTATTCAAATAGATCAATCTGCCAATGAGTCACCTGTATGCTGAAATGTCAGTAAGAGGAGGGAAAGTATCATTGTGGAGTTTGATAGAAGGATCAGAAGGAGTGGAGACAGGCTTGGAACCAAGGAGACCTGAATCTTTCAACAAATCTAAACAATATTTTCTCTGACATAGAGAAATCCCACTATGAGAATGAGCAACTTCAAGGCCCAAGAAATACTTCAGAGTGCCAAGGTCCCTGATTTTGAATGCTTGGTGCAAAAAATTCTTGATGATATGAAACTCAGAAAGAAAATTGCCAGCTAAAATAATATCAGCAACATAACCAAAAGGGCAGTGAAGGTCTCAGAAGTTGACTTGATGAACAAGGAAGCATCAGAAGCAGCCTCTGTATAACCAATGGAAATGAGTAGAGTATTGAGCTTTTCATACCACATTCTGCTGGCTTGTTTGAGACCATATAAGGATTTGGACAATTTGCAGACTTGATTAGGTTTGGAAGTGGATAAACCTGGTGGAAGCTTCATGTAAACATCTTCATGAAGGTCACCATGAAGAAAGGCATTGTTTACATCTAATTGGTGAAGATACCAATGATTGATTGAAGCTAAAGCAATTACAAGTCTGACTGTAGTTACTTTGGCAACTGGTGAGAATGTGTCAAAATAATCCAATCCTTCAATTTGGTTATAGCCTTTAGCTACCAGTCTAGCTTTATACCTCTCTATAGAACCATCAGCATTGTACTTGATTCTATAAACCCATTTGCACCCTATAGGTTTAGCTTGTGAAGGAAGATCCACTATTGTCCAGGTACCAGTTTGATCAAGAGCATTAAGTTCAAGTTGCATAGCTTGTTTCCAACAGTCAAATTTGATGGCCACAACATATGATTTTGGTTCAACATGAGAAACAATGGACAAAGCAAATGTGTGGTGAGAGTTAGATAAATGTGTATGTGAAATGAAAGTGGATAAAGGAAATGAAGTGCAAGCTTTATTAGTATGAGATGCAGAAAAATTAGATGAAGGACAAGTGTAGTCTTTCAGATAAGATGGAGTTTTCTTATTTCTAGAGAAAACTCTAAGAGGAGAAGATGAATTAGTTGTGGATGATGGTGAAGAGTGGGTTCTGTGGTCAGTAGGTGGAACAGATGGCAGGGAAGGAGATGATGGAGGTGAAACTGGTTCATGTATAGCAGGTGATGAAGAATGATATTGCCAATTGGATGTAGAAGAAGGAGTTGAGGAGTTATAAGGCAGAAGAAGTTCATGAAAAACAACATTTCTAGAGACAAATATTTCTCTAGTGTCAAGATCATAAAGAACATAGCCCTTAGTACCTGACTTGTAACCTAAGAAAACAGACTTTCTTGCTCTAGATTGAGGTTTTGATCTATGAGCAAGAAGAGTAGAAGCAAAACACAAACAGCCAAAAACTTTGAAGGAATGTATGTCAGTTAAGTAGCAAACACAAACAGCCAAAAACACTTTAGTCCCTGAATATGTAATGATTAGTCATTTTAGTCCTTCATTGTATCAAAATTTCAAAATAGTCCCTGATTGTACATTATGTTAGTCAAAATAGTCCTTGACACTAAAATAACCTCTCAATGTTCACAATAACTCTTTTCATATAGGGACTAAAATGACAATAAGCATGTACTTATAAAGGACTAATATGACATTAAGTAAGTATATTGGAGGACTAATCTGACAATATTAATGAAATATTTTAACATTAAGGACTATTTTGACTAACAAAATGCACAATCAGGGACTACTTTGAAGTTTTGATACATTGAAGGACTATTTTGACTACTCATTACAATTTCAAGGACCAAAGTGACTATTACCCCATTTTGATATTTTAATTTTAGACAACTTCTATACCTGGGACAAAAAAAGTTGTGTTGTGGATTAGTGAGGGACAAAAATTTCAGTTTTTATTTTGTCCCTTGCCTCCAATTTGTCATGTCCTTAAAACAGTTTTACAAATCAAATACCGTACAAGTGGAGTTGTCTCGTCCTTTCCATCATTTTTTAGCAGACATTGCAAAACTTGTGTAATTCTGTTAACTAAATTTTATCTCACATGACATGAGATATAATCATCTCTTAAGGATATTGAAGTGTTTCCCCTTGAATATATCATTGTTTTGTGTAGAGAAACTTCCGTTCTAGTATACCAAACAATTTTTTAATTGAATATTTGATTATAATTTAAGCGTAATTGGACATTTGGTCCCTTGTAATGATATAGTGTGCCATTTCATCTGTTCTTACATTCAGGCCCAATAAAATATGTGAACAGTGTCTTTATTTACCAGGATGAATCTTTTGCTGTGACCGGCGGCGAAGCTAGCAAATTTTTTACGCAGGGGCCAAATATAAAGAAACGATAAAATATTTTTAAAACAAATATATTAAATTTAAGGATAAGAATGTTTTTGATCCCATAGTTTATAATTTTTTAGGTTTAGTCCTTATAAAAATTTTATTCAACTTTTGTCTCGATTTTTTAAAATTTTACAAAAAAAAAAAGTGATTTTAGTTGGATAAAATGCACTTCAAGAAGCCAATTTTATGCATAATTGACCGCTTACTAAATATATTAATAATGTCTTTTCCAATGTAAACAAATAGGTTATTTGCAAGAAACTCAATGTCCATTTAATTTGTTTATGACTATTGTCTTGGTAATTTTTACGGTTGAAAAAGTTTTTTTTTTCTATAATTGTTATTAAGTAAGTATCAAACCAATATAAATAAATCTATCAATCATGTAGTAATGTATTTACTTTCTTATTTATGGTAATTTTCAGCAATTGAATTTGTTTGGGGTAGCTCAATGTTTATTATTTGGGGTAGTCAAATATAAATTTATACCAATTAATTGAAGATTAATATAATTTTTGGGGTAGCCAAGGCTACCCCTGTCAATGAAGGGCTACGCCCCTGGCTGTGACTATAATAAACAAGTAATACAGCTAAAATTTATAGGAAAACGTCAATGTTTTAAAACCTGATCAAACAGACGGTTGAACTGAGAACCGACTAGTTCATCGGTTAGTTTGATCCTGGTTCATTGCAGACAGTTCAATCACGGTTGGTTTAACCAGTTTACATTTTCTTATTTTACTTTTTTAATACTTTTTATTTATTATTCATCCAGTTCAACTATAGTTGAATCAATTGAACTACGATCAGAAGTCTCGCTGGTTAGATGTTCTGTCAGGTGACTTTTATATGTGGTTTGAGGGAAGGTGGTCCTTTTGAAATTCTGATATTTTTGGTCTCTTCATCAAAGCACAACTCAAGTACCTGGGGTCTCTGAAGCAAATAATATTGTGTTTATGTAGTAAACTTTTGTAAAGCATGATCTGAAATGATTAGAAAAACTAAGAGTTTGTTGTCCTGTATCAGTTCTTTGAATCCTCTGCAGTGAAAATATTATGCACACTCGTTTACTTTACTAATTGCGGTTAAATTCATTGAAAAGAAATTAGGAAAATTCTATGGTGAAGTCATGACAATGACTTTTTTGGTGAAGTTATCACTATAACATCAAAAATGTAATGAGTAACACCCCACTATTTATACAATGACATCAAAAGTTCAGTCCTCATAGTATCATCAATTCATCAGATTAACAAGACTACACTTAATTTAATTTTATCATACCTTGTTATAAGTGTAACACCCCACAAAATGTAACACTTAATACTATCACATAATATCATCAACTCTGTTTGCATGTTAAAGATTCCATTGATAAAATAGTACCTGTAAGTCCAAGATGTTGCAAGCATTACTAAATGAATTACTATTGATCATTAATCAGTAATCAACAATTTAAAAATGAATCAATCAAAATTAACTTTTTCAAAAGGGAAATGTTAACTTGTGCCCTTAGGGCACAAGATAAGGATTTTAAAATAGAATTAAATAATAAATATTGCATTGGAAAGATAAGTTTTTAAGCTTTTAAGGTTATGAATGCACAATTTCCAAAACTAAATTTCTATATTTAGTTTCTTATCTTATGCCCTTAGGGCACAAGTTAACAAGACCCTTTTCAAAAAAGACAGTTTCCTGACTGCACCGTAGAAGCTCCCAAGAAATTAATGGTGGGAATTTTCACCGGAGAACAATGTGTGTTATCTTCGATGTCAACATTTTTAATATGATTCCTTACTTAAATTCAATGTCTACATTAATTAATTTGTTTTTGAAACAATTCACATTAATTAATTTATCATGTGCTGAATGGCCCCATCAAAATAAATGAAGAATATTTTTAGGTTGTGTTTTATATTACCATTTATTCCTTCTTTTATAGACAATTATCATCATGAGGTTAAATTGCTGAATGATGATCCACAGTATTTTTTTAACTACTTTGAAGAACAATTAAACTCATATATTATTAAATTAAACCAGCTGCAAAACATTTAAACAAGCCACTTACACATCCCAAGTAGCAAGCTACTAGTGTGTGTACATCTAGTACTAGCACACTTATTCTCATGGCTAGAAAGCAGTAAAAAAACGATCTTAATAAGCATCACACGCTCACAAACTCAAAAACTAGGTCTAGCTATTGCATTCATGGATGAGTGAATTCATGGATTAACTGTTTGTGCAACTCTACCACCGACACCACCACTTCCAGGATTCGGAAACTCAAAGCCAGGGTTTGGAACAAATGTGTCATCGCCACCAGGAACATAACTGTGACCCGATGATCCTGATCCTGAGCCCGATCCTGATCCTCCAGTGCCACCAATGAATGGGGTATTAGGAGTAAGTCCAAAGTGTGGTGGGAACCCTAAATGTCCAATGTCTGGATAATGTAGTTTCCCATGTTCGTGCTTGAACAGAAACTGAGGCTCTTTCTTGTCGTCGTTGTTGGAGTTCTTAGCAATGCTGCGACCAGCAATTGCTTCTTGTGTTGTGAGAAGGAGAATATTGAAAATGAGAAAAAGTGCAAAGAAAGAGTAAGCTCTTTGAACCATTTTTGAGATAAGAGGTAGGAGGAGGATTTAATTAGCTAGTGATGTTTTTGAGTTTGTGACTTTTGTGCTGGAGTGAATGCATTATATAATAATTTATATTCTACAGAGTTGAGTGAACATTGGCGGTGAGTAAATTGTGACATGATCGGTGCATATGCATGGAGTTATGAACACTTGCTAGTTTTTTTTTATCATTGGTTATATTAGTTTCTATTTGTGGAAGACATTCACCAAAGTTATGGCGGCCACTAAATGATATCATTTATGCACCGTAATTTATAGGAATATTATTTACTTTAGCTTCATTCTTCATGTTTCTTTGCTTTCTTTTGCTACTTAACTATAAGATATCTTCACCACTTGTTAAAAACATTGTCTCCTTGCCCACAAAAATATATAAGGTTATGTTCAAATATCAAGTCGAGCACACCACTTTTTGAGATATTGTCCACTTTACATCTTTTGTATAGACTCTCGTAGTTTCTGTCGTTAATTAAGGACCTATTTTTGTATAGATTAAAATAAAGATTTTCATTTAAATAACTTTTGAGAATTCTCTAGCCAATTTTTAATAAATGGTTCATGAAGAATTCAAGTTGAAAAACTATGCATTTTAAAATAAGTTTTCATTAACATGGTTGAAAAAACATATATAGACACTATAAATCACTCTCTCTCTCTCTCTCTCTCTCTCTCTCTCTCTCTCTCTCTCTCTCTCTCTCTCTCTCTCTCTCTCTCTCTCTCTCTCTCTCTCTCTCTCTCTCTCTCTCTCTCTCTCTCTCTCTCTCTCTCTCTCTCTCTCTCTCTCTCATACTATAAATGATTTTCTTCAAAAGAAAATCAGTATTATTTCATCCTCAAAGATGACTTTACATGGCAAGCGAGCTCTGGTAATTCTCTTTTGGTACAGTCATTGCACCTTCTTCAGCCCCCTATGCCACATTGTCCCCTTTGTTACACATCAACAATCTTGCCATGCGAATGAAAGATGTTTGTGAAATCAAACACTATGTTAGCCTATATTTGATTGGCTAAAATATTATGGTTTTGGTCCCTACAAATATGCCTCGTTTTGGTTTTAATCCCTGTAAAAAAAATTTGTAGTTTTTGGTCCCTGCAAATATGTCTTGTTTTGGTTTTGGTCTCTGGCTCCACTTTTGTGATGATTTAAACACATGGCACGCGATGACTGAACTCATTTATTAGAAAAATAGGCCCCGCAAAATATTTGATTTTTAAAAAGGCTCCTGCAAAATATTTTGTTTTTGAAAATAGTCCCTGGAGGAATCATTTTCAAATACAAAATATTTTTGCAAGGACCAAAAACTACAAAAAAAATTTACAGGGACTAAAACCAAAACGAGACATATTTGCAGGGACCAAAACCATATTTTAACATATTTTATTTTGTGAATTTCAATAGGTATTTGAAGATTAAAAGCTACAAGAATTTTCTAAGTCCAAAATTGAAGCCCTTTGGTTTGACAGAAGTCATAACCTTCGACAAAGAATAGTTTTTCCACGGGTTATTTGATGTTCAAATAAGTTTAAACTAGTTTGGATACCCGTGCCAAGCACGGGCTATATTGTCGACTATTTATTTTTATTATATAAATATTAATTAAATGTCATATTCATTATTATTATACATAATATATCAATAGCACGTATCATTACTGATTTATTAATTAAACATTGTATATTAATACACACACATATATATATTTGGATTTTCGTATCGCTAAACAACAATTTAACGCATGTAACATTGGTCCTCGTGAGCTTAACTTAGTTGGTACTTGGTAGGGACAATGCATAATATTAATATATATGCAAGGTTTGGTGTTCTAATCCCAGCCACCACAAAAAGGAAAAACGCATGTAACACTAAAATAGTAATCTTTAATGCTGAAAGATCTCACGCGGATAAATAAAATCAAGTAGATATTTTTAATATGGATATCAATAATAAATGGATTAATCCAAAAACAAATCAAAATTAATTATGGAGATATGAGTTTTTTTTTTTTTGTATTCTTCCTGTAATTGGAGTGCTGGGGTCTCGAACTCAACCACATATATACAAAGAATTATCGCTACCGATTGAGTAAAGCTCACAAAAACTTAATAAAAATTTTCGTTAAAAAAAATGAAAGCAACATTCTATATTTTTTGTTAATTGATCTCCATACCAGTTACCCTTATATATAGTCTTTCAAACTCCACGATTTTTTAATGAGTCTAATATTTCGGTAGCATAATTTTCCAATAATCTCCAACGTCTTAAATTACCAGCAACTCACTATATTCTATGTACTCACATATAAATTCCATTTTCATCTTCTTTCTTTTTCTATTTTACTTTTCTTTTCGAACGAATGAAACAAACAAAAACACCCCTCCATGAAACTTCCACCAAACGACATTTTTTACGATGTTGTGCCTCTGACCATATTTTGCTTTCTCACCATATCACATACACAGCGAGTTCTACACTTAAGGAAGAGACGTTAATATGTCATGCTTGAGTTAAAATATCACATTAGATGCAATAGTATATATTGAGCAACATATAAGTGGGATAACAAAAATACCTAATGTTTTAGGTTTTGTGTGAAGATGTGGTGCCAATCTCATTTTTGGGGTTCTATTACTCAAATGTGATGATTCAAATCAATGTATGCTCCCTTATAACTCCGAACATTATAAAGATTTTTTTAATGTCATTTTATTATTTTTTATTGAATACAAATTTTTGGAAGTCGTTCGCTTTCTTTCAATTTCTTTATCCAACCTCTGTATTTTAAATACTTTAACTTTTAGTCTTTGATTTGATTAGACAATGAAAAATGCATATTTGTTATGCTGGATTGATAAACTACATGTTTATTAGACATTTCAAATTGATGTGAATTTTTTTTATTGAGTCTATTTTTTGGTGATATAATTATTCGTAAATCTCTCACTCTTTCACCTAACCCAAAAAATTACCACTAACCCACTCTATTCTCAACATTTCACAAACGAAACAAACATTGCTTTTTCCCTTATCATTTCTCTTATGTTCAAATTTCTTTTTTTAATTTTTTTTTCTCTATTTTCATTAAATATGGAAACATCAATCTCCCTCCATGAAACCACAACCAATCTACATTTTTTACAATGGTATGCCTTTGTCTGACCTTATTTGGATATGTCACCAGATCTCAAACGAAGAGAGTCTCACGCTTAAGGGAGATGTGTTAAAGTGTCAATTGTGACTTAAAGTTCCACATTAGATGCAAAAGTAGATATTAAGAAACATACATATGTGAGATGACCAAGATACTTAATGTGTTAATGTTTTTGATAACTTAATGTAAATCTCACTTGTACAATCGCTCTAAGACTAATGTGATGCTTCAACTCATTGTAGTCTTCATCCGAACTCTAAACATCATGATTAACTGTTTTGTTGGTTTTTGGATGTCATTTACTTTATTTTTATATTAAATATAAGTTTTTGGATGTTGTTTACTTTCATGCACTATTTTTTAATCAATCTCTATTATTTCAAATTTTTTCACTTATGGTCATTGGTTGAATTTTATTATAGAAAAATGTTGAGTTGACATAATTTGTCCTTATTAAAAAAATGTTGTGACATTTTTTTAATTGAGTCTAATTTTTTTATAAATCTATTACCCAAAAATATTCAACTTCTTCACCACACCCATAAAATTACCACCATATCACTTCATTCCTTATAACTTCATTGAAAAACATACAATTTTTTTTACTGGTATCATTTATCTTAATATCAAGTTTATTTTTTATGTTCATTCCTTTTCAATTTTCTTTATCTCTTCTCATGAAAGAAAGGAACATAAACATCCCTCCATTAAATTACCACCAACTCATTTTTTTGACCATGTTGTGTCTTCATTTGACCATATATGACTATGTCACATAATTACAGATGTGGAGACTCGCATACTTGACAGAAAGATGTTAATATATCAAATATGAGTTAACATTCTAGAATAGATAGATAGGAGATAAAATGCTTAATAACATATAAGTGAGATGAACTATATACATATGCCTAAACAATTTGTATGAAAATGTGGTGTCAATCTCATTTGTGTCGTTTCTCTTAGCCTAATATGACGATACAACCCAATGTAGGCTGCACCGGAAGTTCCAACATTATGATGATTTGTTTTGTTAGTGATCGTACCTAATCAGAAGGTGACTGCCGGTGCTTTGAATGCGGTGGTTGTGACGGTGGTGAAATGCGTCAGAATGCTTCTTGGAGCGGATGGGAGGTGTGTACCTGCATGCACTCCGACGCTCAAGTCAGTAGAGATCAGAGAGTGAGGGTTTAGAGGGAGAGTGAGATTCTACCTTGGGGACTGCATTGAGTCCTGTCGCGTCATTTTTCAGAGATCAATGCTATTTGATTAGCTTTTGACTCACTTGATTATTTCACGACTGAACATTTAATTTTTTAAAGAAAAGGGGAAAAAAGTTCAAACACCCCACATTTTGAAAAGATTTAGGGTTCAGGGGTTAGTTACATAAAGGGAAGGTGTTAGCACCCTTTATGTCCGTAGTAATCTACGGGAACCTCTTGGTTTTATTTAGTTAATGTGCTATAACTTGCTTGTTTTGAAAAAAAAATGGAATTTTAAAATGAAAAAAGAAAGGAGACCTAGTTTATCTACATTTTATTGATTTGGAAGGACGAGTGTCCTCTGCCTACGTACCCGTGAGGGATCAAAACCTCGTAGTTCGGGGTTAAAAAAAATGACGTTTGATTGGTTGTGTGTTTTTTATTAGTTTGAAAAAAAGGTTTTAAAATGGAGAAGCCAAATGGCAAAAGAATATTTGTTTGTGTTTTTTAATATTAAAGAAAATGGACTCGAAATAAATTAGATGGATTGATATTTGATTAAGAAATGAAACTAAAAAAGACGGTCACTTGATTGATTTAGGATCAAGGTTTATTTAAAAAATATTTTTTGTGATTTTTGAACTATTTGCATGTTTTTGTTGTTTTTGAATAATGACTAAACTAAAATTAACACTAACGGAGCGAGAAGATAAAGCGTAGGTACCTTATGGTGGTGTTGGACCACCACGAGGACCTTTAACCTAATCTAGAAGCAAAATAAGAGACATACACACACGCACGCACACATGCACCTAAACTATTACAAAAAACCTATTAATACATTCTATGGTCTGCGAGAAAGTAAATAAATTACATTAGGCCTATATTTACATTCTAAGTGATGCAATAAACTACCAACTAAATTAAAAATGTGGAATATTAAAGCTAAATTAAAAATGCATGGATTATTTACATTCAAGCTTAATATACAAACTACGTCCATGTGATAAAATAAATAACGAAAAGTTAAGTATGCATATAATAAAACTAAAGATGCATGAATGATTTTATAGTAACCTAATATGCATTCTAATTATTAAAAAAAATAAATAACAATCATTGAAATGCTAGTAATAAAAATGAAATGCAATGAATAGAAATGAAATGATCTAAAATGCGACAAAATTAAAATATAGTGAAGAAAAATGCATGAGAGGATTAAACAAGATAGAAGAATGAGTGCAGGGGAGGGGTGCATCAGTAATCAGGGGGGTGTAGATATAAAAAATAGAGTTGGGCTATGACAGCAGCTGGGGCGCGCATATTGGGCCTCCTGGGTCGGTTTGTTAAAAGGGTCAGGGTCTACTAAACTGGGTCGACCCAGTAGTATAAAAGGGGTGTGAGCTTGGTTTTTGTTCATTTCAACACCAGTTTCAATCTCTTCTCTTTTACTTCCCTAAAACATTCATTGTTCTCTCTCCCTTCCATTCTCGTCTCTTTCTGTTCTCTTCCTCATCCTTTTTCTTTTTTGTTTTCAAAATTCACAAACAATATATCCAAAAGCCTATATCTACGATCCAAACAAAATAGAAAAGCAATACTACCTTTCCGCTGGATCTCTGCTTTGATTTGAGTCTGATTGGGATATCGACGTCAGGTTCTGGAACGGCTTTGGTTTGCGGTTCGAAAGCGGCTCCCTTCTTCGGTTCGGTGTTCGACGGCGATGATTCGAGATAGTGACGGTGGATTGTGTGCGCGAATCGGTGATGGTTTTGAGGATTGTGGGCAGTTACCGATTGTGTTTTGCTGTGGATTAGTGATTGATTCGATTGGGTTTGCTGGACTTGAAACGGCTCTGCTATAACGTTCAGAGGTTTTGAAAGGCTGTTGTTTGGTTTTGATGAGTTGTTAGGATGAATGAATGTGTGCGTTGAAACTGGTTCATGTGTGCGTTGAGACTGGTTTGTGAAAATTGTTATGGGAATTTTGTTTGCGTGAAACTATGATTCTTTGGCAGGTTATGTGTGAGTTTGGTTTGTTTTGCATGTTTTTTCGATCGTGGAAAATTAGCCACCCCCCCCACGACTCTGTGCGCAGCTCGTTATTTTATAGTGTGGGAATTAGGGTTATGGTTTGTTAAGAGAATCAGAAACTTGTGCTTGGATTGAAGATTGGGATCAAATGAATCGTGAATCTGTTCCTAAAAGTGGATTGAAGTGCAACACGTTTTTTTGGATGTGCAACAGGCTGTGTTTCATGAATTTGGACCTTGGACATTTGGACTTATCACATAATAAAAATAAATAATAATAATAATAATAATAATAATAATAATAATAATAATAATAATAATAATAATAATAATAATAATAATAATAATAATAATAATAATAATAATAATAATAATAATAATAATAATAATAAGATAACTATGCATATTTTTTTGGGATTTTTTTGACTTATCTTGAAAAAAAGAAGTAATTAACTAAAAAAGATATGAATGACTAATTAAAATAAAAATTGATTAAAAAAAATAAAAATAAAAATAAAAGATGGAAATGAAAAATAAAAGAAATAAAGAGAGAAGACGGTCCGATTCGGAATCAAACATGAGGTATTTTAAAATACCTCTCTGCCGAATTTTTCACTGAAAAGTCAGAGACTGATCAGGAACGACTGGCACGTGTCGGTGTATGAATGTAGGATCCTTAGGTCAAAAATTGGGGTATGACAAGTCCCCTATTTATAGAGGTGGAGGGCTGCAGAGCCGTTGTGGTGGCACACCTGGTTCTGGCGGTTACGAAATCGTGGAAAGTGTAACCGCCAGAGATTTTATTGCGGGAACGTGCAGAATGTGCAAAAAGTCATTGGGGTTCGTTTGAACCGGTCTCGTTCACTCCGTGCACCCCCTTCACGGAGAAGGGGTGTGTCGCAAGTAATGCTGCCAAACGTGGAGTTTGGGCTTTGGATTGTATTTGGCCCAAGTATTGGGCCAAAGGTCCTTTTGGCCGGTCCAGAACACTAGCCCCCCAAGTCGTTGCTCTTGATTAAGAGTGATCACTTAAGTGCGGGCGTTTGATCATTCGCGACCGACCGCCGGAGGGTGTTTGCTGTCGGGCATCTTTCCCGTTGGCGGGTAAAGAGAGTTTCGCTCGGCAGATTTGGAGACTTTGTTGACCCAGGGGGTAGCTTGCGAGGACGGTCTGGAGTGCTGAGAGGGTTAAGCGAGCGGGCTCGTTTTTCCCTGGCTGCATTCGTCCTACACCTGTGTGGATTCGCCAAGTTTGATGGTTCATGTTTGGCATCCTAATGTTCGGCATGCAAGATCATACGGGAAGATTCCCTCGCCAGAGAGTTTGGTCGAATATCATTCCGCAATTAATGCCCACGTTTCGAGGGAGAAACTAAGAGGACATGACCTTTGGATTTTGTATGACACGTGTAAAGGCTATTGGAATACTTGAGTACCTATAGCCTGTAGAGTGTTCTCGGTTTGTGTTTTCGAGGTGTCATCATAACCGTTGATTCGATCTTGACGTTCCATGAACCGCTACGAAAGATCAGGGCCTTTAGATGAATGGTTCGATCAAATCTGGACCGTAGGAACGCTATAGGGAAGTAGAGTTGTATACGAAGGGCTGTATTGGATAGAAAGTCGCGACTTTTGAGTTGTTTATGAAACAAGTATAAATAGCCCAAACGTTGTTTGGAACACCACTTCGTTTCATTTTCTCAGAGAGTTAGAAGTTTCTCCAGAGTTTCTCAAAGGCGAAATCCTCCCATTCCTTCAACTTTCTACTTCAAGTTCAAACCATCTGTCGTAACAGGTAACATTCTGATGACTTCATTCCTTTGCTTTTGTGTCTAGAACTTCTTTAGTTTCTGTTCTTTTTTAGAAACCGTAGGAATGCACGTCTTTAGGGCAAAAGTGTTGCTGACTCGGTGGTTACCGTCGTTGGGTACGGTGGTTTCCACCGTGCATCAAAAGACTTTGAAAAATATTTGTTGTCTGTTTTCTATTTAGTATTTAAAAGAACATTGACGACAGGCTTAGGTTTCATCCATAAGCTTTAGGTCTGCTCGCCGGGAGTTGATCTTCTCGACGCGTCTGTTGTTTTCTTTATATTTTAGGGGTAGCGCGTGATCCCCTCCTAGCCGTGGCCGACCTGGTGGGTGAAGGAAGGGTGGATCTGACTGTTGGATTCACTTTTTCCCTTACTTTTTCAGGTCTTTCATGGCAGACGAGGGAGTTGCTGCGTCTGCTGCTTCATGGCTCGGAGAGGAGAATTTAGATACAAAGTCTGTGTTTGCTACCGATGGCGTGGGTGAAGCCCCCTTTGATACCATCGGAGAAGCCGGAGATTGGGAGCTGGTACTGCCGAGCACATCCGATAGGGTGTGTTCGGAGTATGAAAACTATGTCTTTCCCATGTATGAAGTGGTTTTCAAAGACATGGGTTTTCGACTCCCTTTCTCCAATTTCCAGCGGGAGGTGCTTCGTTGGACCAAGCTGTCACCTACCTAGATCCACCCGAACTCTAACGCCTTCATGAGGGCCTTCGAGTTGTTGTGCGATTACCTTCACATCCTTGCTTCTAAGAATGTCTTCTTCTCCTTCTTAATCGTGCAACGGGGCGCGAATTGGGTTTCCTTTCGCCAGACCCAGAAGATGTTTGAGATTTTTGCTGGGAAGGTTCGGAGCTTTAAAGAATGCTTCTTTTTGGTTCGGCCGAGAAGCGTGGTTGCTTTAGATAACCTCTTGCAGGTCGCGAAGGATGGCGTTCAGGAGCGTCGTCCTTTCTTCCATTTATGCTGGTCTCAGGACCATTTGGTTTATGAGCCAAGGGACTTTGGCCGAACCATGGATAACCTTACTGATGAAGAGAGACACCTGCGTCAACAACTTTGGGCCTTCATTTAGTCTCTCCCGCGGGGGGTTAAAACTGATAAACGGGGGAACCCTGTGATGAGTGCAGATGGGACCCCAGTAACAGAGCCCCGCCTCATCAATACTTATAAGTTGTTGACTTATGAGGATTTTGAAGCCTGCCTTGGTAGTTTACTTTCTTTCTGTTTTTTAGCTGCTTGCTTTCTTGCCACATTCTTGCTTTGTTTCCCCTAACTGTTAAGATTTCCTTATCTTTGTGTTGTAGGAAAAATGAAAGATTTGGGGGCTCTAGTGAATGCGGCGAGTAAGAAAATCTCATCCAAGAAGAAGCGCAAGAACATTCAATCTCTGGAGAACCTTATAGCTGGTTTTGGCCCCGGCTCAACCTCTGGTCATGTGGTGGACTTGGAAGGTGATGAGCCTTCTGATGAGCTGGCGCAGGACTCTGCGAAGAGGCAGAGGGTGAGAGTGTCTTCCAAGGACCCAATCACACCGATTAAGGCTGTTCCTGTCCACTCTGAGAAAGGAGACTTCCTCCAGCTTCCAAAGGTGTGGTCTAAACCTGAGTTGTGCGGTCCCTAGTCGACCCTTTTCTTGGATGATCCCGAGCTGAAGATTATCCATGATCTGGGCCTTGCTGGCCGGAGTAAGGCGATAACCAACGGGGTTATTGCCACCATGAAGGCCTTGGAGGTCGCCGCTGCCCTGAACATTGCTTCGCTTGAGGGTGAGGTTCGAGTCGATGCTTTGGTGCGAGAGAGGGATGCTCTGAGCACTAAGGTTGCTGCTTTTGAGGAGGATCAAAGGAGCAAGAGGTCCATCGCGGAAGAGCGTGACCGTCAACTGGTTGTTCTGAAGGAGCAACTGTCAGATGCTCGTACTGCTCTTGAGTAAGCAAGTGATTCCTCACGGAAGCTGGCTGAGGAGAAGGCATCCTTGGAGGAAGCTCTGAAGAAGGCGGACCTCCTTGGAGAGGATGAGGCGGAAGACCTTGCGGTTCTGCGGCTTGCCGACCTTGTGGACAGGATTGGTGAGCTGGAAGGAAGCTTGGTGGATGTTGTCCTGCTTGACTTTGATCGGGCCGTGGCTCAGCTGAGGGTGGTGAACCTGGGTATCGAGCTGAATGTCGAAGGAATTCATCCCCTCAGTGAGGTGAAAGACGGGATGATCACTCCGCCCTCCGACCTAGAAGAAAATGATGGGCATGTTGATGACCCCCAGGCCTGATGAGGCCTTTGTAATTAATTTTTCTTCAACAACCAAGTTTGTAATGACATTGTGCGCCCTTAGTGGTTTTAGCACTCTTTATAATACAATTGCATTATTCTCAACTACACTTTGTTCGAAATGCATGATTTACTTTCAAGTATAATATTTTGAATTTGATTGCTCGTCGTGTGAGGCTTTTTAATACTGTTTGTAGTATTCGTTGAGAGTGAACTATCTATCTTGTGTGTTTCATAAACTGCAATAATTCGTATGCTCTTAGTTGTTCGTTTTGTATTGTTACTCGCTTTTGAAGTGCGAGGTTTTTAAGCCGAAGTGCTTTTAGCTATGGTGAGATGGACTACCCCCCGTAGTCAGTATTTCGACGAAGTGATTTAATGACTGGAGAGTTTAGCATGCCCGCTTGACTTATTGTCACTTTGACTTGGTGAAATCAAAGATTTGTCCTTTTCCTCCCAGGTAATTTTGTTTGGAAAGTTTTACCTTTGCATTGTTTTGCAAGGAAGAGTTTGGGCAGGAGGTTTCCAACTGTTTACGCCGGGTATTAGTTAGAAGTATTGCACATCCAAGAGATCGTTTATCTGAATGTGTGTCCAAAGTTGTGTTTCGGACGCGTAACAGTGGATGAACAAAGAAATCATTCTAAGTTCAACGCACTGAGGCGTGAATCACCCATCGCGAGCTGGGGTTCTACCTAACATGCCGAGAAGTGATGTCGCAGCGCTAAGCGTACATACTGAGGGGTGAGAGGATTTCTCTCATCCTTTTTCTTTTTGGATTCGGATTGGCACGACTTTCCTCTTTCGTTTATTTGCTCGTTGGAGAGCGAGAAGTTCGTTGCGTAGAACTAAGTATGTACGTTAGAGTAAATTGGCATTGTCTGCCATCTAAGTGTAATACTTTTTGAGTTTTTCTGCATTCCAAGTCCTTGGAATTGTGTTTTGATGGAGGTCTTCGAGTCCGTAAGCTCCCGTTCCGGTCTTCATCCGGATCCTGAAGGGCCCGTCCCAGTTGGAGGCTAATTTCCCTTCTTCGGTATCCTTTTGGTCTCGCTGGAGAACGAGATCGCCCACTTCGAATTCCCTTTTTCCGACTCTCTTGCTGTGGCGAGCGTCGATTTTTGCCTTTAGCACTGCCTCCCGCAAGGTAGCGTTTATTCTGACTTCGTCGACGAATTCGAGCTCTTCGCACAGATTGGATGTGTTGGTCAGGAAATCGGTGTTGGCGTCAGTTCGCCAAGTGAGTTCTGTCAACTCAATTGGTATGACTGCTTCCGTCCTGTAAGTGAGCCGAAAAGGTGACTCGCCAGTGGTGGAGTGGGGAGTAGTTCTATAGGCCCAGAGGATCGCGTGTAACTCTTCAGCCCACTGCGTTTTAGCTGTGTCTAGCCTTCTTCGTATTTCTCGTAGAATGACCTTGTTTGCGGCCTCGGCCAGGCCGTTGGCTTGAGGGTGTTCTACGGAGGTGAATCTTTGTTTTATGCCGATGTTCCTTAGGTAGTCTTGGAACCTTTAGTCCGTGAACTGTGTACCATTGTCGGATACGACTAGAGCTGGTACTCCAAACCTCGTTAGGATGTTTCTTTTGAAGAAACGGAGTAAGTTTTTAGCTATGATCTTAGACAGTAGTTCGGCTTCGATTCACTTTGTTGAGTAGTCGATGGCGACTATCAGGTATTTCAGCTGTCCGGTGGAGGGAATGGTCCCAGAAGGTAGATGCCCCACAATGCAAAAGGCCAAGGGGAAACTAAGGACGTTAGTTCAGCGGGAGGTGCTAGGTGTATGTCCCCATGTCGCTGACATTTTTCGCAGAGGTTGACGTAATCTTGGACGTCTTTTAACATGGTATACCAGTAATATCCGGCTCGTAGGACCTTTTTCGCGAGAGCTTTCGCACCAAGGTGTTATCCGCAGATGCCTTCGTGGATGACGGCGAGGACTTCTTGGGTCTCGTTAGGTCCCAGACACTTGATAAGTGGCGTTATAAAACCTCTTTTATATAGGGTCCCTTCCACTAAAGTGAATGAGCAAGCCCTTCGTTTCAGCCTGGTCTTTTCATTCTGGTCGGAGGGAAGTTCCCCACTCTCTATGTATCGAGATATCGGGCCACTCCAATCTTCCATTCAAATGATCGAGTTGATGTCTCGCGGTTGAGCTTCTTTTTCTTGGATGCTCGGTTTGTCGAGAACCTCATGTATTACGGTTTTGTTTCTGTTCGCAGTTCGCGTACTTGCGAGTTTTGAAAGAATGTTTGCTCGAGTATTCTGTTCGCAGGAAACGTGAGTTACGTCGACAGTTTCGAATTCTTTCATCTTCTTTAGTACTAACTGAACGTACTTTTGGAGATGGTCTTCTTTTACCTGGAACTCTCCTGTGACTTGGGAAGCCACGAGTTGCGAGTCGGTGAAGATTTTCACCTTTCTGGCTCCCATGTCTTGGGCGGTTCGTAAACCAGCTAGGAAGGCCCCATATTCTGCAGTGTTATTTGTAACAGAGAAAGATAAAGTGAGGGAGATTTCGACAACGATACCTTTGTTATTTTCCACAATTATTCCGGCCCCGCTCCCCCTGGAGTTGGATGACCCATCCACGAAGACGGTCCACTCCTCTGAGTTATCCTCAGCTGGGAAAGTCATCTCGGCAAGAAAGTCGACGAACACCTGTGCCTTCGGTGCCTTTTTGGATTCGTAATGTATGTCGAACTCGGACAGCTCGAGTGACCATTTCATCATCCGACCGGCTACATCTGGGCGACCCAGGATCTGCCTGATGGGTTGGTCCGTCCGGACTAGCACCGTATGAGCTAGAAAGTACTGCCTCAGTCTTCGGGCTGCTGTGAGGAGCGCGAGAGCTACCTTTTCGATCCTCTGGTACCTTGTCTCCGGCCCCAGCAGTGCTTTGCTGGTGAAGTAGATTGGTTTTTGTCCCTCTGTCGTTTCTCTGATAAGCACGGCGCATACTGCGTTAGAAGAGACGGATAGGTACAAGTACAGTGTTTCGCCTTAATCGGGTCGCGAGAGTACGGGCGGTGCCGAGAGGGCCTCATTGAGGTGCTTCAGAGCGTTCTCGCATTCCTCTGTCCAATCGAACTTTGTTTCTTTCCTCAAGAGTTTGAAGAAAGGAAGGGCGTGTTGAGCGGATTTTGCCACGAATCTGGAGAGGGCAGTTAGCATTCCGTTGAGTGTTTGGATGCACTTCTTAGAGTGGGGCATTGGGAGCTCGGTAAATGTGCGGCATTTATCCGGGTTCGCCTCTATTCCTCTTTCTGTTAGGTAGAAACCAAGGAATTTACCCGCTTGGACTCCGAAGGTGCATTTCTCTAGGTTGAGTCGTATGTTGTACTTCCGGGTTTGTTCAAAAACTCTTCTGAGGTGAGTGGCATGATCCACCTCTAGCTGGGATTTTACGATCATGTCGTCCATGTAGACTTCAAGGATATCGCCCAGAAGTGTCTTGTCATAGACTCTGTTCATCATTCGTTGATAAGTTGCCCCTGCATTTTGTAGACCAAAGGGCATTACGTTGTAGTAATAGTTCCCTGATTCGGTCATGAAGGCTGTTTTCATTTTATCTTCTTCGGCCATGGGTATTTGGTTATACCCAGAATAGGCGTCCATGAAGGATAAAAGTTTATAGTCGGAGGTATTATCTACGATTTTATCGATATTAGGAAGAGGATATGCGTCTTTAGGGCAGGCCCTATTAAGATCGGTATAGACAACACACATACGCTATTTTCCATTAGATTTCTTGACAAGTACAACATTGGAGAGCCAGGTAGTGTATTTGGCCTCAGAAATAAAATTTGCCTCTAGGAGGTCTTTTATAGCTTTTTTTGCAGCCTTTGATTTTTCAGGAGACTGCTTTCTACGCCGCTGGGCTACAGCGCTAACTCCGGGATCTACTGTTAGCTAGTGACAAGCGACACTAGGGTCAATTCCGGGCATGTCGGCCGCGCTCCATGCGAATAGGTCAGCGTTCTCCCTAAGGCAGGCGATAAGCTGTGCTCTGACAAGTTCGGGAAGATCCTTGCCGATTTTGAAGTTCTTCGAGGGGTCGTCTCCGAAGGGGACCAGCTCGAACTCACCGTCAGGAACAGGTCTAAGATGTTTCGCGTTGAGCAGATCCTTCTTTTCCCGTTTTTGTTCCTTGAGGTCTTCCTTGGTGAACCTGGGATCAAGTTCGACCAAGTTGGTGTCCAGAGTGCTCGCAGCGGCTTTCCCCTTGTCCACAGCAGGCTTGCTGGACTGGGAAACCGAGTTCTGGGACTTGTTCGCTTGGAGGAAATATCTTCTTGCAGCTTCGATGTCTTAGTTGAGAGAGGCGATGATGTCGTCCTTTGCATGGTACTTCAACTTCAGATGAGCGGTTGAACATGCAGCCCTAAGTTGGGCGAGTACGGTTCTCCCTATGATGCAGTTATGGAGAGAAGGGAAATCGATTACCAAGAATGGGATCTTGATGGTTTTCTTGGCCTCCTTTTCACCCAAGGTGACCAGCAGCTCCACGTATCCCCATGGCTGAGTAGACGAGCCGTTGAAGCCGTAAAGTTCATTTCCAACGTAGGAAGAAAGGTTTTTCTCCGTTAGTTGGAGAGTTTTGAACAGGCTGGTGTACATGATGTCGCATGAGGCCCCTGTGTCAATCAGGACTCGTCGGACATCCGCATTGGCCATCGATGCTCGTACGAGTAAAGGGATGGCGGAATTTGAGGCTCCACCAGGAAGTTCTGAATCGTAGAACGCCAAAGGTGGCCTTCCTCCGTGATTGGAGGGGGCCAGCAAGTTGACGCTAATGAGTTCCTCGAATTTCCTCTTCATGCTCCCCATGGAGACGTTCAGCATTCCTCTCGTGATGACATTGGCAGTGGGGAACTGTTCCCATGTGCATTAGTAGGGGGTGATTTCCACGTTTTCAAGGAAACCACCAAGATGTTCCACGGACATGGCGATGCTTTTGCCAGGTTCAGAACCGTCACCGATGAGCTCGATGGTCTTCCTTTCCGCCTCCGGGTTCTTGACGAACTGTTTGAGCCGCCCTCTCCGGATGAGGAGCTCAATGGCATCCTTCAGATGGATACAGTCATTGGTGGTGTGGCCGTGGCATTTGTGGAATCGACAGTACTTTGTCTTGTCGACCTTCTTCCTCTCCTGTGACAGAGCCTTTGGTGGCTTGATGCTGGTTCATTCAGATCAGCGATGGCGATCTCAGCAAGGATTTTTTCTCTTGACATGGCCAGGGAGTGTACTCGATGAAGTGACCGTTGGGCCTTTTGCTTTCCCGAGCAGCTTTTCCTTCCTTCTTTTTCTTGTGGAAGGGATTTTTGGAGGCTTCAGCGGCAGGTTCCTCCTTCCTGGATTTGTTAAGGCTATCCGCGTACAGCTCTTCCTCGTAGGCAAGGAAGAGTTTGGGCAGGAGGTTTCCAACTGTTTACGCCGGGTATTAGTTAGAAGTATTGCACATCCAAGAGATCGTTTATCTGAATGTGTGTCCAAAGTTGTGTTTCGAACGCGTAACAATGGATGAACAAAGAAATCATTCTAAGTTCAACGCACTGAGGCGTGAATCACCCATCGCGAGCTGGGGTTCTACCTAACATGCCGAGAAGTGATGTCGCAGCGCTAAGCGTACATACTGAGGGGTGAGAGGATTTCTCTCATCCTTTTTCTTTTTGGATTCGGATTGGCACGACTTTCCTCTTTCGTTTATTTGCTCGTTGGAGAGCGATAAGTTCGTTGCGTAGAACTAAGTATGTACGTTAGAGTAAATTGGCATTGTCTGCCATCTAAGTGTAATACTTTTTGAGTTTTTCTGCATTCCAAGTCCTTGGAATTGTGTTTTGATGGAGGTCTTCGAGTCCGTAAGCTCCCGTTCCGGTCTTCATCCGGATCCTGAAGGGCCCGTCCCAGTTGGAGGCTAATTTCCCTTCATCGGTATCCTTTTGGTCTCGCTGGAGAACGAGATCGCCCACTTCGAATTCCCTTTTTCCGACTCTCTTGCTGTGGCGAGCGTCGATTTTTGCCTTTAGCACTGCCTCCCGCAAGGTAGCGTTTATTCTGACTTCGTCGACGAATTCGAGCTCTTCGCACAGATTGGATGTGTTGGTCAGGAAATCGGTGTTGGCGTCAGTTCGCCAAGTGAGTTCTGTCAACTCAATTGGTATGACTGCTTCCGTCCTGTAAGTGAGCCGAAAAGGTGACTCGCCAGTGGTGGAGTGGGGAGTAGTTCTATAGGCCCAGAGGATCGCGTGTAACTCTTCAGCCCACTGCGTTTTAGCTGTGTCTAGCCTTCTTCGTATTTCTCGTAGAATGACCTTGTTTGCGGCCTCGGCCAGGCCGTTGGCTTGAGGGTGTTCTACGGAGGTGAATCTTTGTTTTATGCCGATGTTCCTTAGGTAGTCTTGGAACCTTTAGTCCGTGAACTGTATACCATTGTCGGATACGACTAGAGCTGGTACTCCAAACCTCGTTAGGATGTTTCTTTTGAAGAAACGGAGTAAGTTTTTAGCTATGATCTTAGACAGTGGTTCGGCTTCGATTCACTTTGTTGAGTAGTCGATGGCGACTATCAGGTATTTCAGCTGTCCGGTGGCTTTAGGGAATGGTCCCAGAAGGTAGATGCCCCACAATGCAAAAGGCCAAGGGGAAACTAAGGACGTTAGTTCAGCGGGAGGTGCTAGGTGTATGTCCCCATGTCGCTGACATTTGTCGCAGAGGTTGACGTAATCTTGGACGTCTTTTAACATGGTATACCAGTAATATCCGGCTCGTAGGACCTTTTTCGCGAGAGCTTTCGCACCAAGGTGTTGTCCGCAGATGCCTTCGTGGATGACGGCGAGGACTTCTTGGGTCTCGTTAGGTCCCAGACACTTGATAAGTGGCGTTATAAAACCTCTTTTATATAGGGTCCCTTCCACTAAAGTGAATGAGCAAGCCCTTCGTTTCAGCCTGGTCTTTTCATTCTGGTCGGAGGGAAGTTCCCCACTCTCTATGTATCGAGATATCGGGCCACTCCAATCTTCCATTCAAATGATCGAGTTGATGTCTCGCGGTTGAGCTTCTTTTTCTTGGATGCTCGGTTTGTCGAGAACCTCATGTATTACAGTTTTGTTTCTGTTCGCAGTTCGCGTACTTGCGAGTTTTGAAAGAATGTCTGCTCGAGTATTCTGTTCGCAGGAAACGTGAGTTACGTCGACAGTTTCGAATTCTTTCATCTTCTTTAGTACTAACTGAACGTACTTTTGGAGATGGTCTTCTTTTACCTGGAACTCTCCTGTGACTTAGGAAGCCACGAGTTGCGAGTCGGTGAAGATTTTCACCTTTCTGGCTCCCATGTCTTGGGCGGTTCGTAAACCAGCTAGGAAGGCCCCATATTCTGCAGTGTTATTTGTAACAGAGAAAGATAAAGTGAGGGAGATTTCGACAACGATACCTTTGTTATTTTCCACAATTATTCCGGCCCCGCTCCCCCTGGAGTTGGATGACCCATCCACGAAGACGGTCCACTCCTCTGAGTTATCCTCAGCTGGGAAAGTCATCTCGGCAAGAAAGTCGACGAACACCTGTGCCTTCGGTGCCTTTTTGGATTCGTAATGTATGTCGAACTCGGACAGCTCGAGTGACCATTTCATCATCCGACCGGCTACATCTGGGCGACCCAGGATCTGCCTGATGGGTTGGTCCGTCCGGACTAGCACCGTATGAGCTAGAAAGTACTGCCTCAGTCTTCGGGCTGCTGTGAGGAGCGCGAGAGCTACCTTTTCGATCCTCTGGTACCTTGTCTCCGGCCCCAGCAGTGCTTTGCTGGTGAAGTAGATTGGTTTTTGTCCCTCTGTCGTTTCTCTGATAAGCACGGCGCATACTGCGTTAGAAGAGACGGATAGGTACAAGTACAGTGTTTCGCCTTAATCGGGTCGCGAGAGTACGGGCGGTGCCGAGAGGGCCTCATTGAGGTGCTTCAGAGCGTTCTCGCATTCCTCTGTCCAATCGAACTTCGTTTCTTTCCTCAAGAGTTTGAAGAAAGGAAGGGCGTGTTGAGCGGATTTTGCCACGAATCTGGAGAGGGCAGTTAGCATTCCGTTGAGTGTTTGGATGCACTTCTTAGAGTGGGGCATTGGGAGCTCGGTAAATGTGCGGCATTTATCCGGGTTCGCCTCTATTCCTCTTTCTGTTAGGTAGAAACCAAGGAATTTACCCGCTTGGACTCCGAAGGTGCATTTCTCTAGGTTGAGTCGCATGTTGTACTTCCGGGTTTGTTCAAAAACTCTTCTGAGGTGAGTGGCATGATCCACCTCTAGCTGGGATTTTACGATCATGTCGTCCATGAAGACTTCAAGGATATCGCCCAGAAGTGTCTTGTCATAGACTCTGTTCATCATTCGTTGATAAGTTGCCCCTGCATTTTGTAGACCAAAGGGCATTACGTTGTAGTAATAGTTCCCTGATTCGGTCATGAAGGCTGTTTTCATTTTATCTTCTTCGGCCATGGGTATTTGGTTATACCCAGAATAGGCGTCCATGAAGGATAAAAGTTTATAGTCGGAGGTATTATCTACGATTTTATCGATATTAGGAAGAGGATATGCGTCTTTAGGGCAGGCCCTATTAAGATCGGTATAGACAACACACATACGCTATTTTCCATTAGATTTCTTGACAAGTACAACATTGGAGAGCCAGGTAGTGTATTTGGCCTCAGAAATAAAATTTGCCTCTAGGAGGTCTTTTATAGCTTTTTTTCCAGCCTTTGATTTTTCAGGAGACTGCTTTCTACACCGTTGGGCTACAGCGCTAACTCCGGGATCTACTGTTAGCTAGTGACAAGCGACACTAGGGTCAATTCCGGGCATGTCGGCCGCGCTCCATGCGAATAGGTCAGCGTTCTCCCTAAGGCAGGCGATAAGCTGTGCTCTGACAAGTTCGGGAAGATCCTTGCCGATTTTGAAGTTCTTCGAGGGGTCGTCTCCGAAGGGGACCAGCTCGAACTCACCGTCAGGAACAGGTCTAAGATGTTTCGCGTTGAGCAGATCCTTCTTTTCCCGTTTTTGTTCCTTGAGGTCTTCCTTGGTGAACCTGGGATCAAGTTCGACCAAGTTGGTGTCCAGAGTGCTCGCAGCAGCTTTCCCCTTGTCCACAGCAGGCTTGCTGGACTGGGAAACCGAGTTCTGGGACTTGTTCGCTTGGAGGAAATATCTTCTTGCAGCTTCGATGTCTTAGTTGAGAGAGGCGATGATGTCGTCCTTTGCATGGTACTTCAACTTCAGATGAGCGGTTGAACATGCAGCCCTAAGTTGGGCGAGTACGGTTCTCCCTATGATGCAGTTATGGAGAGAAGGGAAATCGATTACCAAGAATGGGATCTTGATGGTTTTCTTGGCCTCCTTTTCACCCAAGGTGACCAGCAGCTCCACGTATCCCCATGGCTGAGTAGACGAGCCGTTGAAGCCGTAAAGTTCATTTCCAACGTAGGAAGAAAGGTTTTTCTCCGTTAGTTGGAGAGTTTTGAACAGGCTGGTGTACATGATGTCGCATGAGGCCCCTGTGTCAATCAGGACTCGTCGGACATCCGCATTGGCCATCGATGCTCGTACGAGTAAAGGGATGGCGGAATTTGAGGCTCCACCAGGAAGTTCTGAATCGTAGAACGCCAAAGGTGGCCTTCCTCCGTGATTGGAGGGGGCCAGCAAGTTGACGCTAATGAGTTCCTCGAATTTCCTCTTCATGCTCCCCATGGAGACGTTCAGCATTCCTCTCGTGATGACATTGGCAGTGGGGAACTGTTCCCATGTGCATTAGTAGGGGGTGATTTCCACGTTTTCAAGGAAACCACCAAGATGTTCCACGGACATGGCGATGCTTTTGCCAGGTTCAGAACCGTCACCGATGAGCTCGATGGTCTTCCTTTCCGCCTCCGGGTTCTTGACGAACTGTTTGAGCCGCCCTCTCCGGATGAGGAGCTCAATGGCATCCTTCAGATGGATACAGTCATCGGTGGTGTGGTCGTGGCATTTGTGGAATCGACAGTACTTTGTCTTGTCGACCTTCTTCCTCTCCTGTGACAGAGCCTTTGGTGGCTTGATGCTGGTTCATTCAGATCAGCGATGGCGATCTCAGCAAGGATTTTTTCTCTTGACATGGCCAGGGAGTGTACTCGATGAAGTGACCGTTGGGCCTTTTGCTTTCCCGAGCAGCTTTTCCTTCCTTCTTTTTCTTGTGGAAGGGATTTTTGGAGGCTTCAGCGGCAGGTTCCTCCTTCCTGGATTTGTTAAGGCTATCCGCGTACAGCTCCTCCTCGTAGGCAATGTAGATCTTGGCGATCGCTAGGAACTCGTTGATAGTCCTTGGGCGATCTAGGCGGGCAGACCTTTGGCGATGAGGTACCGCTTCATTGTTTCGTCGGCATCCCGTACTTGAACGACTTCTTTATCTATTCTCATGAAAGAAAGGAACATAAACATCCCTCCATTAAATTACCACCAACTCATTTTTTTGACCATGTTGTGTCTTCATTTGACCATATATGACTATGTCACATAATTACAGATGTGGAGACTCGCATACTTGACAGAAAGATGTTAATATATCAAATATGAGTTAACATTCTACAATAGATAGATAGGAGATAAAATGCTTAATAACATATAAGTGAGATGAACTATATACATATGCCTAAACAATTTGTATGAAAATGTGGTGTCAATCTCATTTGTGTCGTTTCTCTTAGCCTAATATGACGATACAACCCAATGTAGGCTGCACCGGAAGTTCCAACATTATGATGATTTGTTTTGTTAGTGATCGTACCTAATCAGAAGGTGACTGTCGGTGCTTTGAATGCGGTGGTTGTGACGGTGGTGAAATGCGTCAGAATGCTTCTTGGAGCGGATGGGAGGTGTGTACCTGCATGCACTCCGACGCTCAAGTCAGTAGAGATCAGAGAGTGAGGGTTTAGAGGGAGAGTGAGATTCTACCTTGGGGACTGCATTGAGTCCTGTCGCGTCATTTTTCGGAGATCAATGCTATTTGATTAGCTTTTGACTCACTTGATTATTTCACGACTGAACATTTAATTTTTTAAAGAAAAGGGGAAAAAAGTTCAAACACCCCACATTTTGAAAAGATTTAGGGTTCGGGGGTTAGTTACATAAAGGGAAGGTGTTAGCACCCTTTATGTCCGTAGTACTCTACGGGAACCTCTTGGTTTTATTTAGTTAATGTGCTATAACTTGCTTGTTTTGAAAAAAAATGGAATTTTAAAATGAAAAAAGAAAGGAGACCTAGTTTATCTACATTTTATTGATTTGGAAGGACGAGTGTCCTCTGCCTACGTACCCGTGAGGGATCAAAACCTCGTAGTTCGGGGTTAAAAAAACTGACGTTTGATTGGTTGTGTGTTTTTTATTAGTTTGAAAAAAAGGTTTTAAAATGGAGAAGCCAAATGGCAAAAGAATATTTGTTTGTGTTTTTTAATATTAAAGAAAATGGACTCGAAATAAATTAGATGGATTG
This sequence comes from Medicago sativa, assembly GCF_051527215.1. Taxonomy (NCBI): domain Eukaryota; kingdom Viridiplantae; phylum Streptophyta; class Magnoliopsida; order Fabales; family Fabaceae; genus Medicago; species Medicago sativa. Next base: position 48,145,745 of record NC_140752.1, on the reverse strand, counting down.
ATATTTGATTAAGAAATGAAACTAAAAAAGACGGTCACTTGATTGATTTAGGATCAAGGTTTATTTAAAAAATATTTTTTGTGATTTTTGAACTATTTGCATGTTTTTGTTGTTTTTGAATAATGACTAAACTAAAATTAACACTAACGGAGCGAGAAGATAAAGCGTAGGTACCTTATGGTGGTGTTGGACCACCACGAGGACCTTTAACCTAATCTAGAAGCAAAATAAGAGACATACACACACGCACACACATGCACCTAAACTATTACAAAAAACCTATTAATACATTCTATGGTCTGCGAGAAAGTAAATAAATTACATTAGGCCTATATTTACATTCTAAGTGATGCAATAAACTACCAACTAAATTAAAAATGTGGAATATTAAAGCTAAATTAAAAATGCATGGATTATTTACATTCAAGCTTAATATACAAACTACGTCCATGTGATAAAATAAATAACGAAAAGTTAAGTATGCATATAATAAAACTAAAGATGCATGAATGATTTTATAGTAACCTAATATGCATTCTAATTATTAAAAAAAAAAAATAACAATCATTGAAATGCTAGTAATAAAAATGAAATGCAATGAATAGAAATGAAATGATCTAAAATGCGACAAAATTAAAATATAGTGAAGAAAAATGCATGAGAGGATTAAACAAGATAGAAGAATGAGTGCAGGGGAGGGGTGCATCAGTAATCAGGGGGGTGTAGATATAAAAAATAGAGTTGGGCTATGACAACAGCTGGGGCGCGCATATTGGGCCTCTTGGGTCGGTTTGTTAAAAGGGTCAGGGTCTACTAAACTGGGTCGACCCAGTAGTATAAAAGGGGTGTGAGCTTGGTTTTTGTTCATTTCAACACCGGTTTCAATCTCTTCTCTTTTACTTCCCTAAAACATTCACTGTTCTCTCTCCCTTCCATTCTCGTCTCTTTCTGTTCTCTTCCTCATCCTTTTTCTTTTTTGTTTTCAAAATTCACAAACAATATATCCAAAAGCCTATATCTACGATCCAAACAAAATAGAAAAGCAATACTACCTTTCCGCTGGATCTCTACTTTGATTTGAGTCTGATTGGGATGTCGACGTCAGGTTCTGGAACGGCTTTGGTTTGCGGTTCGAAAGCGGCTCCCTTCTTCGGTTCGGTGTTCGACGGCGATGATTCGAGATAGTGACGGTGGATTGTGTGCGCGAATCGGTGATGGTTTTGAGGATTGTGGGCAGTTACCGATTGTGTTTTGCTGCGGATTAGTGATTGATTCGATTGGGTTTGCTGGACTTGAAACGGCTCTGCTATAACGTTCAGAGGTTTTGAAAGGCTGTTGTTTGGTTTTGATGAGTTGTTAGGATGAATGAATGTGTGCATTGAAACTGGTTCATGTGTGCGTTGAGACTGGTTTGTGAAAATTGTTATGGGAATTTTGTTTGCGTGAAACTATGATTCTTTGGCAGGTTATGTGTGAGTTTGGTTTGTTTTGCAGGTTTTTTCGATCGTGGAAAATTAGCCACCCCCCCCCCCCCCCACGACTCTGTGCGCAGCTCGTTATTTTATAGTGTGGGAATTAGGGTTATGGTTTGTTAAGAGAATCAGAAACTTGTGCTTGGATTGAAGATTGGGATCAAATGAATCGTGAATCTGTTCCTAAAAGTGGATTGAAGTGCAACGCGTTTTTTTGGATGTGCAACAGGCTGTGTTTCATGAATTTGGACCTTGGACATTTGGACTTATCACATAATAAAAATAAATAATAATAATAATAATAATAATAATAATAATAATAATAATAATAATAATAATAATAATAATAATAATAATAATAATAATAATAAGATAACTATGCATATTTTTTTGGGATTTTTTTGACTTATCTTGAAAAAAAGAAGTAATTAACTAAAAAAGATATGAATGACTAATTAAAATAAAAATTGATTAAAAAAATAAAAATAAAAGATGGAAATGAAAAATAAAAGAAATAAAGAGAGAAGACGGTCCGATTCGGAATCAAACATGAGGTATTTTAAAATACCTCTCTGCCGAATTTTTCACTGAAAAGTCAGAGACTGATCAGGAACGACTGGCACGTGTCGGTGTATGAATGTAGGATCCTTAGGTCAAAAATTGGGGTATGACAAGTCCCCTATTTATAGAGGTGGAGGGCTGCAGAGCCGTTGTGGTGGCACACCTGGTTCTGGCGGTTACGAAATCGTGGAAAGTGTAACCGCCAGAGATTTTATTGCGGGAACGTGCAGAATGTGCAAAAAGTCATTGGGGTTCGTTTGAACCGGTCTCGTTCACTCCGTGCACCCCCTTCACGGAAAAGGAGTGTGTCGCAAGTAATGCTGCCAAACGTGGAGTTTGGGCTTTGGATTGTATTTGGCCCAAGTATTGGGCCAAAGGTCCTTTTGGCCGGTCCAGAACACTAGGCCCCCAAGTCGTTGCTCTTGATTAAGAGTGATGACTTAAGTGCGGGCGTTTGATCATTCGCGACCGACCGCCGGAGGGTGTTTGCTGTCGGGCATCTTTCCCGTTGGCGGGTAAAGAGAGTTTCGCTCGGCAAATTTGGAGACTTTGTTGACCTAGGGGGTAGCTTGCGAAGACGGTCTGGAGTGCTGAGAGGGTTAAGCGAGCGGGCTCGTTTTTCCCTGGCTGCATTCGTCCTACACCTGTGTGGATTCGCCAAGTTTGATGGTTCATGTTTGGCATCCTAATGTTCGGCATGCAAGATCATACGGGAAGATTCCCTCGCCAGAGAGTTTGGTCGAATATCATTCCGCAATTAATGCCCACGTTTCGAGGGAGAAACTAAGAGGACATGACCTTTGGATTTTGTATGACACGTGTAAAGGCTATTGGAGTACTTGAGTACCTATAGCCTGTAGAGTGTTCTCGGTTTGTGTTTTCGAGGTGTCATCATAACCGTTGATTCGATCTTGACGTTCCATGAACCGCTACGAAAGATCAGGGCCTTTAGATGAATGGTTCGATCAAATCTGGACCGTAGGAACGCTATAGGGAAGTAGAGTTGTATACGAAGGGCTGTATTGGATAGAAAGTCGCGACTTTTGAGTTGTTTATGAAACAAGTATAAATAGCCCAAACTTGTTTGGAACACCACTTCGTTTCATTTTCTCAGAGAGTTAGAATTTTCTCCAGAGTTTCTCAAAGGCGAAATCCTCCCATTCCTTCAACTTTCTACTTCAAGTTCAAACCATCTGTCGTAACAGGTAACATTCTGATGACTTCATTCCTTTGCTTTTGTGTCTAGAACTTCTTTAGTTTCTGTTCTTTTTTAGAAACCGTAGGAATGCACGTCTTTAGGGCAAAAGTGTTTCTGACTCGGTGGTTACCGACGTTGGGTACGGTGGTTTCCACCGTGCATCAAAAGACTTTGAAAAATATTTGCTGTCTGTTTTCTATTTAGTATTTAAAAGAACATTGACGACAGGCTTAGGTTTCATCCATAAGCTTTAGGTCTGCTCGCCGGGAGTTGATCTTCTCGACGCGTCTGTTGTTTTATTTATATTTTAGGGGTAGCGCGTGATCCCCTCCTAGCCGTGGCCGACCTGGTGGGTGAAGGAAGGGTGGATCTGACTGTTGGATTCACTTTTCCCTTACTTTTTCAGGTCTTTCATGGCAGACGAGGGAGTTGCTGCGTCTGCTGCTTCATGGCTCGGAGAGGAGAATTTAGAAACAAAGTCTGTGTTTGCTACCGATGGCGTGGGTGAAGCCCCCTTTGATACCATCGGAGAAGCGGGAGATTGGGAGCTGGTACTGCCGAGCACATCCGATAGGGTGTGTTCGGAGTATGAAAACTATGTCTTTCCCATGTATGAAGTGGTTTTCAAAGACATGGGTTTTCGACTCCCTTTCTCCAATTTCCAGCGGGAGGTGCTTCGTTGGACCAAGCTGTCACCTACCTAGATCCACCCGAACTCTAACGCCTTCATGAGGGCCTTCGATTTGTTGTGCGATTACCTTCACATCCCTGCTTCTAAGAATGTCTTCTTCTCCTTCTTAATCGTGCAACGGGGCGCGAATTCGGTTTCCTTTCGCCAGACCCAGAAGATATTTGAGATTTTTGCTGGGAAGGTTCGGAGCTTTAAAGAATGCTTCTTTTTGGTTCGGCCTAGAAGCGTGGTTGCTTTAGATAACCTCTTGGAGGTCGCGAAGGATGGCTTTCAGGAGCGTCGTCCTTTCTTCCATTTATGCTGGTCTCAGGACCATTTGGTTTATGAGCCAAGGGACTTTGGCCGAACCATGGATAACCTTACTGATGAAGAGAGACACCTGCGTCAACAACTTTGGGCCTTCATTTAGTCTCTCCCGCGGGGGGTTAAAACTGATAAACGGGGGAACCCTGTGATGAGTGCAGATGGGACCCCAGTAACAGAGCCCCGCCTCATCAATACTTATAAGTTGTTGACTTATGAGGATTTTGAAGCCTGCCTTGGTAGTTTACTTTCTTTCTGTTTTTTAGCTGCTTGCTTTCTTGCCACATTCTTGCTTTGTTTCCCCTAACTGTTAAGATTTCCTTATCTTTGTGTTGTAGGAAAAATGAAAGATTTGGGGGCTCTAGTGAATGCGGCGAGTAAGAAAATCTCATCCAAGAAGAAGCGCAAGAACATTCAATCTCTGGAGAACCTTATAGCTGGTTTTGGCCCCGGCTCAACCTCTGGTCATGTGGTGGACTTGGAAGGTGATGAGCCTTCTGATGAGCTGGCGCAGGACTCTGCGAAGAGGCAGAGGGTGAGAGTGTCTTCCAAGGACCCAATCACACCGATTAAGGCTGTTCCTGTCCACTCTGAGAAAGGAGACTTCCTCCAGCTTCCAAAGGTGTGGTCTAAACCTGAGTTGTGCGGTCCCTAGTCGACCCTTTTCTTGGATGATCCCGAGCTGAAGATTATCCATGATCTGGGCCTTGCTGGCCGGAGTAAGGCGATAACCAACGGGGTTATTGCCACCATGAAGGCCTTGGAGGTCGCCGCTGCCCTGAACATTGCTTCGCTTGAGGGTGAGGTTCGAGTCGATGCTTTGGTGCGAGAGAGGGATGCTCTGAGCACTAAGGTTGCTGCTTTTGAGGAGGATCAAAGGAGCAAGAGGTCCATCGCGGAAGAGCGTGACCGTCAACTGGTTGTTCTGAAGGAGCAACTGTCAGATGCTCGTACTGCTCTTGAGTAAGCAAGTGATTCCTCACGGAAGCTGGCTGAGGAGAAGGCATCCTTGGAGGAAGCTCTGAAGAAGGCGGACCTCCTTGGAGAGAATGAGGCGGAAGACCTTGCGGTTCTGCGGCTTGCCGACCTTGTGGACAGGATTGGTGAGCTGGAAGGAAGCTTGGTGGATGTTGTCCTGCTTGACTTTGATCGGGCCGTGGCTCAGCTGAGGGTGGTGAACCTGGGTATCGAGCTGAATGTCGAAGGAATTCATCCCCTCAGTGAGGTGAAAGACGGGATGATCACTCCGCCCTCCGACCTAGAAGAAAATGATGGGCATGTTGATGACCCCCAGGCCTGATGAGGCCTTTGTAATTAATTTTTCTTCAACAACCAAGTTTGTAATGACATTGTGCGCCCTTAGTGGTTTTAGCACTCTTTATAATACAATTGCATTATTCTCAACTACACTTTGTTCGAAATGCATGATTTACTTTCAAGTATAATATTTTGAATTTGATTGCTCGTCGTGTGAGGCTTTTTAATACTGTTTGTAGTATTCGTTGAGAGTGAACTATCTATCTTGTGTGTTTCATAAACTGCAATAATTCGTATGCTCTTAGTTGTTCGTCTTGTATTGTTACTCGCTTTTGAAGTGCGAGGTTTTTAAGCCGAAGTGCTTTTAGCTATGGTGAGATGGACTACCCCCCGCAGTCAGTATTTCGACAAAGTGATTTAATGACTGGAGAGTTTAGCATGCCCGCTTGACTTATTGTCACTTTGACTTGGTGAAATCAAAGATTTGTCCTTTTCCTCCCAGGTAATTTTGTTTGGAAAGTTTTACCTTTGCATTGTTTTGCAAGGAAGAGTTTGGGCAGGAGGTTTCCAACTGTTTACGCCGGGTATTAGTTAGAAGTATTGCACATCCAAGAGATCGTTTATCTGAATGTGTGTCCAAAGTTGTGTTTCGGACGCGTAACAGTGGATGAACAAAGAAATCATTCTAAGTTCAACGCACTGAGGCGTGAATCACCCATCGCGAGCTGGGGTTCTACCTAACATGCCGAGAAGTGATGTCGCAGCGCTAAGCGTACATACTGAGGGGTGAGAGGATTTCTCTCATCCTTTTTCTTTTTGGATTCGGATTGGCACGACTTTCCTCTTTCGTTTATTTGCTCGTTGGAGAGCGAGAAGTTCGTTGCGTAGAACTAAGTATGTACGTTAGAGTAAATTGGCATTGTCTGCCATCTAAGTGTAATACTTTTTGAGTTTTTCTGCATTCCAAGTCCTTGGAATTGTGTTTTGATGGAGGTCTTCGAGTCCGTAAGCTCCCGTTCCGGTCTTCATCCGGATCCTGAAGGGCCCGTCCCAGTTGGAGGCTAATTTCCCTTCTTCGGTATCCTTTTGGTCTCGCTGGAGAACGAGATCGCCCACTTCGAATTCCCTTTTTCCGACTCTCTTGTTGTGGCGAGCGTCGATTTTTGCCTTTAGCGCTGCCTCCCGCAAGGTAGCGTTTATTCTGAATTCGTCGACGAATTCGAGCTCTTCGCACAGATTGGATGTGTTGGTCAGGAAATCGGTGTTGGCGTCAGTTCGCCAAGTGAGTTCTGTCAACTCAATTGGTATGACTGCTTCCGTCCTGTAAGTGAGCCGAAAAGGTGACTCGCCAGTGGTGGAGTGGGGAGTAGTTCTATAGGCCCAGAGGATCGCGTGTAACTCTTCAGTCCACTGCGTTTTAGCTGTGTCTAGCCTTCTTCGTATTCCTCGTAGAATGACCTTGTTTGCGGCCTCGGCCAGGCCGTTGGCTTGAGGGTGTTCTACGGAGGTGAAGCTTTGTTTTATGCCGATGTTCCTTAGGTAGTCTTGGAACCTTTAGTCCGTGAACTGTGTACCATTGTCGGATACGACTAGAGCTGGTACTCCAAACCTCGTTAGGATGTTTCTTTTGAAGAAACGGAGTAAGTTTTTAGCTATGATCTTAGACAGTGGTTCGGCTTCGATTCACTTTGTTGAGTAGTCAATGGCGACTATCAGGTATTTCAGCTGTCCGGTGGCTTTAGGGAATGGTCCCAGAAGGTAGATGCCCCACAATGCAAAAGGCCAAGGGGAAACTAAGGACGTTAGTTCAGCGGGAGGTGCTAGGTGTATGTCCCCATGTCGCTGACATTTGTCGCAGAGGTTGACGTAATCTTGGACGTCTTTTAACATGGTATACCAGTAATATCCGGCTCGTAGGACCTTTTTCGCGAGAGCTTTCGCACCAAGGTGTTGTCCGCAGATGCCTTCGTGGATGACGGCGAGGACTTCTTGGGTCTCGTTAGGTCCCAGACACTTGATAAGTGGCGTTATAAAACCTCTTTTATATAGGGTCCCTTCCACTAAAGTGAATGAGCAAGCCCTTCGTTTCAGCCTGGTCTTTTCATTCTGGTCGGAGGGAAGTTCCCCACTCTCTATGTATCGAGATATCGGGCCACTCCAATCTTCCATTCAAATGATCGAGTTGATGTCTCGCGGTTGAGCTTTTTTTCTTGGATGCTCGATTTGTCGAGAACCTCATGTATTACGGTTTTGTTTCTGTTCGCAGTTCGCGTACTTGCGAGTTTTGAAAGAATGTCTGCTCGAGTATTCTGTTCGCAGGAAACGTGAGTTACGTCGACAGTTTCGAATTCTTTCATCTTCTTTAGTACTAACTGAACGTACTTTTGGAGATGGTCTTCTTTTACCTGGAACTCTCCTGTGACTTGGGAAGCCACGAGTTGCGAGTCGGTGAAGATTTTCACCTTTCTGGCTCCCATGTCTTGGGCGGTTCGTAAACCAGCTAGGAAGGCCCCATATTCTGCAGTGTTATTTGTAACAGAGAAAGATAAAGTGAGGGAGATTTCGACAACGATACCTTTGTTATTTTCCACAATTATTCCGGCCCCGCTCCCCCTGGAGTTGGATGACCCATCCACGAAGACGGTCCATTCCTCTGAGTTATCCTCAGCTGGGAAAGTCATCTCGGCAAGAAAGTCGACGAACACCTGTGCCTTCGGTGCCTTTTTGGATTCGTAATGTATGTCAAACTCGGACAGCTCGAGTGACCATTTCATCATCCGACCGGCTACATCTGGGCGACCCAGGATCTGCCTGATGGGTTGGTCCGTCCGGACTAGCACCGTATGAGCTAGAAAGTACTGCCTCAGTCTTCGGGCTGCTGTGAGGAGCGCGAGAGCTACCTTTTCGATCCTCTGGTACCTTGTCTCCGGCCCCAGCAGTGCCTTGCTGGTGAAGTAGATTGGTTTTTGTCCCTCTGTCGTTTCTCTAATAAGCACGGCGCATACTGCGTTAGAAGAGACGGATAGGTACAAGTACAGTGTTTCGCCTTAATCGGGTCGCGAGAGTACGGGCGGTGCCGAGAGGGCCTCATTGAGGTGCTTCAGAGCGTTCTCGCATTCCTCTGTCCAATCGAACTTCGTTTCTTTCCTCAAGAGTTTGAAGAAAGGAAGGGCGTGTTGAGCGGATTTTGCCACGAATCTGGAGAGGGCAGTTAGCATTCCGTTGAGTGTTTGGATGCACTTCTTAGAGTGGGGCATTGGGAGATCGGTAAATGTGCGGCATTTATCCGGGTTCGCCTCTATTCCTCTTTCTGTTAGGTAGAAACCAAGGAATTTACCCGCTTGGACTCCGAAGGTGCATTTCTCTAGGTTGAGTCGCATGTTGTTCTTCCGGGTTTGTTCAAAAACTCTTCTGAGGTGAGTGGCATGATCCACCTCTAGCTGGGATTTTACGATCATGTCGTCCATGTAGACTTCAAGGATATCGCCCGGAAGTGTCTTGTCATAGACTCTGTTCATCATTCGTTGATAAGTTGCCCCTGCATTTTGTAGACCAAAGGGCATTACGTTGTAGTAATAGTTCCCTGATTCGGTCATGAAGGCTGTTTTCATTTTATCTTCTTCGGCCATGGTATTTGGTTATACCCAGAATAGGCGTCCATGAAGGATAAAAGTTTATAGTCGGAGGTATTATCTACGATTTTATCGATATTAGGAAGAGGATATGCGTCTTTAGGGCAGGCCCTATTAAGATCGGTATAGACAACACACATACGCTATTTTCCATTAGATTTCTTGACAAGTACAACATTGGAGAGCCAGGTAGTGTATTTGGCCTCAGAAATAAAATTTGCCTCTAGGAGGTCTTTTATAGCTTTTTTTGCAGCCTTTGATTTTTCAGGAGACTGCTTTCTACGCCGCTGGGCTACAGCGCTAACTCCGGGATCTACTGTTAGCTAGTGACAAGCGACACTAGGGTCAATTTCGGGCATGTCGGCCGCGCTTCATGCGAATAGGTCAGCGTTCTCCCTAAGGCAGGCGATAAGCTGTGCTCTGACAAGTTCGGGAAGATCCTTGCCGATTTTGAAGTTCTTCGAGGGGTCGTCTCCGAAGGGGACCAGCTCGAACTCACCGTCAGGAACAGGTCTAAGATGTTTCGCGTTGAGCAGATCCTTCTTTTCCCGTTTTTGTTCCTTGAGGTCTTCCTTGGTGAACCTGGGATCAAGTTCGACCAAGTTGGTGTCCAGAGTGCTCGCAGCAGCTTTCCCCTTGTCCTCAGCAGGCTTGCTGGACTGGGAAACCGAGTTCTGGGACTTGTTCGCTTGGAGGAAATATCTTCTTGCAGCTTCGATGTCTTAGTTGAGAGAGGCGATGATGTCGTCCTTTGCATGGTACTTCAACTTCAGATGAGCGGTTGAACATGCAGCCCTAAGTTGGGCGAGTACGGTTCTCCCTATGATGCAGTTATGGAGAGAAGGGAAATCGATTACCAAGAATGGGATCTTGATGGTTTTCTTGGCCTCCTTTTCACCCAAGGTGACCAGCAGCTCCACGTATCCCCATGGCTGAGTAGACGAGCCGTTGAAGCCGTAAAGTTCATTTCCAACGTAGGAAGAAAGGTTTTTCTCCGTTAGTTGGAGAGTTTTGAACAGGCTGGTGTACATGATGTCGCATGAGGCCCCTGTGTCAATCAGGACTCGTCGGACATCCGCATTGGCCATCGATGCTCGTACGAGTAAAGGGATGGCGGAATTTGAGGCTCCACCAGGAAGTTCTGAATCGTAGAACGCCAAAGGTGGCCTTCCTCCGTGATTGGAGGGGGCCAGCAAGTTGACGCTAATGAGTTCCTCGAATTTCCTCTTCATGCTCCCCATGGAGACGTTCAGCATTCCTCTCGTGATGACATTGGCAGTGGGGAACTGTTCCCATGTGCATTAGCAGGGGGTGATTTCCACGTTTTCAAGGAAACCACCAAGATGTTCCACGGACATGGCGATGCTTTTGCCAGGTTCAAAACCGTCACCGATGAGCTCGATGGTCTTCCTTTCCGCCTTCGGGTTCTTGACGAACTGTTTGAGCCGCCCTCTCCGGATGAGGAGCTCAATGGCATCCTTCAGATGGATACAGTCATCGGTGGTGTGGCCGTGGCATTTGTGGAATCGACAGTACTTTGTCTTGTCGACCTTCTTCCTCTCCTATGACAGAGCCTTTGGTGGCTTGATGCTGGTTCATTCAGATCAGCGATGGCGATCTCAGCAAGGATTTTTTCTCTTGACATGGCCAGGGAGTGTACTCGATGAAGTGACCGTTGGGCCTTTTGCTTTCCCGAGCAGCTTTGCCTTCCTTCTTTTTCTTGTGGAAGGGATTTTTGGAGGCTTCAGCGGCAGGTTCCTCCTTCCTGGATTTGTTAAGGCTATCCGCGTACAGCTCCTCCTCGTAGGCAATGTAGATCTTGGCGATCGCTAGGAACTCGTTGATAGTCCTTGGGCGATCTAGGCGGGCAGACCTTTGGCGATGAGGTACCGCTTCATTGTTTCGTCGGCACCCCGTACTTGAACGGCTTCTTTGTTGAACCTCTCAATGTAATCTCTGAGGGAAGCCACCGTTTTTGGTTGCGTCCTGGACACAGTGAAATGGGTTGTGAAATCGTGACAGAGGTTGCCCCATGAGTTGATGGAGTTTCTCCATAAGTTCTTAAACCACGTAACAGCTCCTCGCCTCAGGGTAGTGACGAAAAGCTTGCATTTGACGGTGCCTTGCACCGACCGGTTGGTGAGAACCGCCTCTATGTTCTCGATATGCTCGTTTGGTCGGTTGTCTCGTCGTACGAGTCCATTTGTGGAGGCTTCTCCAGCCCAAGGGGAATAGGAGCTTCCCGGATACGCCGTGTGAACGGACCGTAAGCGTTACGATCGGTTCGGGTATCCCGAGAGTCCTCTGAACTGGAGGATGACCAAGAGCGCCCGTTGCGTCTGGGCGGAGATCTTCCAGGGGGAGTTCGGCGTGGAGGAGATCTCCTAGGTGGAGTCCTCCTGGGAGGGGATCGCCTGGGTAAAGATCGCCGGGGGGATCTCCTTCTGGTTGATCTCCTAGTGTAACTTGAAGATCTGATGCTCACCGAGTGTCGCGGGGATCTGGAGCGTGATCGGCGAGGGATGCCTCCTCTTCTGCTACGTACGGGGGGAAAGAGTTTGTTTGGTTCGAACTGATGGGCACGTTTGCTCCAGATCTATTAGGCGTCGGTTTTATTCCTCGATTAACGACGTCTGTCGTTGAACCGTGCGGATCAGGTTGCCAATGAGTACACCGGTTGGTGTAGCGTCTTCAGGTGTCTCTGTAGGGCGCAGGGGACCCTGCAGAGGTCTTTGCTGGAGAGGAACTATCTGAGCTGGTTCCTCCCTGGGTGTATCCACAGGTGAAGGTGAAGATGTCACTCCATCACATTGAGGGATACGTATCTAACTTTGTATCTGGGTGTTGGCACCGTTGGCAGCCATGGTGTAATTTTTGGAAAGCTTTGGTTTTTAGAAGTATAAAAACGGGGAGAGCTTATATATTTCCCACAGACGGCGCCATTGATCGTACCTGATCAGAAGGTGACTGCCGGTGCTTTGAATGCGGTGGTTGTGATGGTGGTGGAATGCGTCAGAATGCTTCTTGCAGCGGATGGGGGGTGTGTACCTGCAGGCACTCCGACGCTCAAGTCAGTAGAAATAAGAGAGTGAGGGTTTAGAGGGAGAGTGAGATTCTACATTGGGGACTGCATTGAGTCCCCTATTTATAAAGGTGGAGGGCTGCAGAGCCGTTGTGGTGGCACACCTGGTTCTGGCGGTTACGAAATCGTGGGAAGTGTAACCGCCAGAGATTTTATTGCGGGAACGTGCAGAATGTACAAAGAGACGTTATGGGTTCGTTTGAACCGGTCTCATTCGCTCCGTGCATCCCCCTCGCGGAGAAGTGGTGTGTCACAAGTAATGCTGCCAAACATAGAGTTTGGGCTTTGGATTGTATTGGGCCTAAGTAATGGGCCAAAGGTCCTTTTGGCCGGTCCAGAACAGTTAGTTTTTAGGTGTCATATGTTTAATATTTTTAATATTAAATTCTAGATGATGGATGCCATTTACTTTCATGTAAATCTTTTTGTCAAGGTAATATTTTTTTTATTCAACCTCTATTATTTCAAATTCTTTCACTTTTGGTCTTTCGTGAAATCTGCCAAAGAAAAATTATAGATGTGTTATGTGAGTTAACAAAATACATGTTTGTTAGATATTTTAAATACATGTTTATTAAATTTTTTTAATTTGAGAAGTATCTCTTTGGGACATACAAAGTTAGAAAGGAGCAAGAATTCCTTCAATTGAAATAGGGCAATATGTCAGTGACGGAGTTCACCAGGAAGTTCGAAGAGTTGTCTCATTACTCTACTCACAACGAGTATGCAGCTAATGAAATGTGGAAGGTTAATCAGTATAAGCATTCTTTGAGTGGTGAAATTTATGCGGTGGTTAGCCAGCAGAGGTTGACAAACTTTGATGAAATGGTGCACAACAGTCTAGAAGCTGAAAGAGGTTTTAACAAAGCAGTTAGTGTAACACCCCGTTTTCCCAACATAAAAATTTCATAAATAAATCAGAGTTTCTCAACATAAACGGAATGTCACATTTCTTTTCATAAAATTGGAAACAGAATAAATAACTATTTATCCTTCAAAATTCAACAATGTATTATTTAAAACTTCGCGTCGGATTTATTCAACATCTAAAATAATTCTTGGCACAAGGGCCTCAACATAAAATCTCATAAAAACTTAGTTCAACAACAATTCTGGAAAAACTTCTTAAAGTAATACGTGAGGAACAGAAAGCAATAACAAAATTCGCATCCCGTTACGTATCAGAGCACCTAAGACACACTTGTGAGAGAGTCCACTCACGACCGCGACTAATCTTGGTTACCTGCAAGCTACCCATACAAAGAGCAACATTTTCAAGCAGAAGGGGTGAGATTTCACAAACAACAATATTAAGCATATAATTCATCATTTACATTTAACAACATAGACATCATTAATTCATCATAGCAATAATTATTCATAAAGCACTTCATTAATAACTCATCAACTTGACATCTTAACATCTTAACAACTTCGACTTGACTATGCAACTTCAACTCGACTATGCAACTCTTAACATCTTAAATCATCTTGACAATGCAAATGCATGTGGTACCAATCAGGGCATCAAGCCCCCAATATATTGAGCATAAAAAGGCTCCAGGGCATCAAGCCCCCAACATATTTGAGCAAAAGCTCAGGGCTTCAAGCCCCCAACATACCAACATATTTGAGCAAAAGCTCCAGGGCATCAAGCCCCCAACGTATTTGAGCAATGACTCCAGTGCATCAAGCCCTCAACTTGAATGAGTATGCATGGACTCAACTTCTTACAACTTAGACAACATCATGAACATCACATACGACTCCAATGACTTGGACAACATCTTACAACTTCACAACTTAGACCGACATTTACAACTTTATATTATTAATGGTCAACAACAGCAAAACAGCAACGTAAGGCAGCATATAACAGCTCTTAGATATCATATCAACATTAAAGAATGAACCACATCAACATTATCATCATAAATAATACATAAAGTGAATATATAACAATATCACATTACTAATAATTTTAATCATCTTAATTCAGGCTTTCTGGACAGCTTACAACATCATAAATAACTTTCATTCACTACCCCAAGGTCATCTCAAGACTGCACGTGCGAAAGGATCGCAAGGAAACAATTTTGGGCAACTACAGCACTTACTCGCGAGGCGAGTTCAATTGCTAGCATAGGCGACCAAAACATGCTCTCTGGACTCTCAAAAAGGCTTGCTCGCGAGGCGAGCTACTTTGCTCGCGGTGATGAGCTATTGGGTTACTCCCTGTGGAGAGCAATCAAGTTCTTAGCTCCCGAGGCGAGCTATGCTGCTCGCGCTTGCGAGCGATGAATGTCATGCTCGGGCAAAATGCAGATTTGAAATTCTAGCGCACTTGTTTTAACATGTTCTGTCAGATGTTTTAGCGTTTGCAATGTTCTGATTAATGTTTCAACATCATGCGATAAACAGAAATAAAACAAGAAAAACAAAGGACAGAAAAATAAAGAACACAAGAAGTTTGTTGACCCAGTTCAGCACAACACGCTTACATCTGGGGGCTACCAAGCCAGGAAGGAAATCCACTAGTGTAGTCCTTATTCAATAGCTCTCAGCAAACTCCTCGTTTACACTATATGACCTAGGACCTACCCGTATAAACTTCAACCTTGGAACTCCTAGATCTGAGATCCCTTCTCACTATCCTAATGGTCAGTCACTGCCCCAGTGACCTATCAGACCTCAAACACAACAGACTAGAAGTTACCTTCCAACACAAACAACCAAACCTTGTTTCACATCTTCGGTTTAGTGCACAAGAGTATCAATACTCACAAAATCATTCCTAAACAAGTATCACAGACGACACAAGATAGGTACACAAGAAAGATTCTAGACTTGCATCACAAACGACACAAGAACAGAATACATTAAGACTCAAACCCTAAAGATCTAAACTTTTTAGTACGACGGCTTGAATGAGCAATTAGGTTTTGAAGTCTTCCTTTTATACTGAAGCAGCTTGGACTAAATAATTCATTGGGCTTCAATAAACTTGCAGATCGGTTCAGCTTAACCTGCAAAACAAGAATCAGAACAAATCTGGAAAGTCCTAAAATGTCGGAACATTTATAGGAGCGTTCCAAATAATAACAAATATTTCCTAAAATAAAATATCTACTTTAGAAATATTCCACAACTGATTCTTAGATGATATGCACGTTGCTTGGTCACTAAGTTAAGGAAATATGGTTTCCTTAATCGATAAAATACGCGCGTACACAAAGGGTAGAACTCAGGCACACTGAACCGTGCCAGGATGTTGAAACATTGTATCCAACATCTTACAGAGTCACCTTACCACATGCTGGAACATTGGTTCCAACTTACAGAACAAGGATATTTGTTTTAGCAATAATGCATCCAACACAAATACCCAACAATCTCCCCCTTTGGCAAATTTTTGGCTAAAACAAATTAAGGTCAATACTTATGAAACAGAGGGATACATAAATACCATTCCTCCAAGAGCATAAGTACACACCAATGAAGAAAACGACTAGCACACAGAATCCAAAGAGACACCATAGATACACTTCCTCAAGTCATCACGAACACATATTCAAGAAGAAGAAGTAGCAGATAATATCACTCTAGAGAAACCAAAAGTGTGCATACATAGAATACCTCACGAATCTTCAATCACAACTTCAGCTGGTAGAGGTATTACACTAGATTAGAGACATGCAGCAGCGGATCAGATCAGTAGCATAGTCTCCAGAGCTAAGGAACAAATTCCTATGCTACAACTAGGGAACCTAAGTTCTTGTACAGATAGAGAAGCAAGTTCTCTAAAGAGCAGAGGAAAAATAAATTCCTTTGCTACAGTCAAGGAAGATAACTTCCCACACCGAAGTGGAGAGAAGCAAGTTCTCTCAAGAGCAGAGGAAAAACTAAGTTCCAATGCTACATACATATGATGTTCCAACATCCTTTAGCACATCAGACAGGAGTACCTGCCACACATAGAGGCAAGGGAAAAAATAAATTTCCCATACCTACAGAGTACTGTCACCAACCAACCATAGAAGCATAGAAACATAAATTCCTATACTTACATGTGACAGACTAGGATGCCTTCAGATAACTATCACCGACAGCATACAGAAGTCAGGAAACACAAGTTCCCAAACTTACAAGTGATAGGCGCAGATGTTTAAACTTCTGACTCAACATCCTTTACCCAGCTTGGACTTAGCACAAGCACACATAGAAGTATCACTCCCCCTGAATATATGAATTTATAAGTGACTACTTACATGAATATTCTAATACTCCCCCTGAATACATGCATACATAAAGTTTGAACCTTTTAACAAGCTCCTAATGCATAGACAAATAAGATTAAGGATCTGGGCATAAGACATTCTAGGAATATTCACAAACTAGCATTCCTATCAGCAGATACATGCTAGCAGCCCTATCAAAGGTCACAACCAAAACTTAGACTTTAAAAAGTCATATACACAGACATGTTCCATAATATAAAGAAGTAGAAGGGAACATGTACACTAAGGATTCTAAGAAAAATAAATTCTCAGAATTACATCAAGATGTTGTAGCTGAAGTGCCAACATCTGCACAGAGTCTCATAGACATGTTCCAACCTTTGAATGAGCAGTTGCAAGGAACATGTACATCATATGAGAAAACCAGAATCTCTGAAGCATCACAGAGATGTTCTAGAACAAGTGCTAACATCTATACCAGTCTTCATAAACATGTTCCAACATATCAGAGGATGTCAGCAAGGAACATGTACAAACAAAAGAACAGATTCTAAGAATAACATGAAGACCAACAAGATGTTGCAACATGAGGGGCAACATCTACACATAACCTGAAATAGTTGCAAAATACATGTAACAACATAGAACAGCAGGCGCAGAAATGACATTCAGGCATACACAAAAACAGGCATATTATAGATACATGCAAAAGAGCACATATACAGATAGGGAGTACAGTCAAGGAAACATCAATTTTTCTCCCCCTTTTTAGCCACAAAATATGCCAAACAGAAACATTTAGAGAACAATAGGAGTACAACATTGTTAGTATACTCCACAATTCAAAGACGAGCATAAAACAGAGACTTGACTGCACGTCTCACACTGCAGATGATTAGGCTTCCTCATGCAGGCAAATTCCCAACTTGCCTCTTAGATTTTCAAATTGTTTAGCATCCAAAGCCTTAGTGAAAATATCTTCCAGTTGCTCCTCTGTGTCTATATGCTCAAGTGTCACAACCTTCTCTTCAACAAGATCTCTGATGAAATGATGTCGAATGTCAATGTGTTTTGTTCTGCTATGTTGGATAGGATTTTTTGAAGTGTTGATAGCACTTAGGTTGTCACAGTATAAAGTCAGAACATCTTGTTCCACATTATACTCTTTCAACATCTGCTTCATCCAAACAAGTTGAGAACAGCTAGTCCCAGCTATTATGTATTCAGCTTCAGCAGTAGATAAAGACACACAATTCTGTTCCTTACTAAATTAGGAAATTAGATTATTTCCTAGAAAGAAACATCCTCCAGAGGTACTTTTCCTGTCATCAGCACTTTCAGCCAAGTCAGCATCATAGTATCCTATCAGCTTAGTGTTTTCACAGGATGAGTATAAAATTCCATAGTCACTGGTGTTATTGATGTACTTCAGTATTCTCTTCACCTGAGTAAGATGACTCATCTTTGGGTCAGCTTGATATCTTGGACACACACCTACAACAAAGGTGATATCTGGCCTACTTGCAGTAAGATATAGTAGACTCCCAATCATGCTTCTGTACATGCTTTGATCAACAGATATACAACTTTCATCCTTTGTTAGCTTTAAGTGAGTGGTAGCTGGAGTTCTTTTGTGTCCACCATTATCCAGGTCAAATTTCTTCTCAATGTTCGTGGCATACTTACTCTGAGAAAGGAAGATTGTATCCTCCATTTATTTAACTTGAAGTCCAAGAAAATAGGTCAATTCACCAACTAAGCTCATTTCAAACTCAGATTGCATTTGCTGTACGAAATGTTGAACCATCTTGTTCGACATTCCACCAAAAACAATGTCATCAACATATATCTGGGCAATGATCAGTCTAACATTGTCATCTTTTACAAACAAGGTCTTGTATGTACCTCCTTTCTTGTACCCTTGACCCACAAGAAATTGAGTGACTCTCTCATACCAAGCCCTAGTTGCCTGCTTTAAGCCATACAGAGCTTTCTTTAATTTGTACACATGATTGGGAAAGCTGGGATCAATAAATCCTTTAGGTGACTTCCTTATTCAAGTACCCATTCAGGAAGGCACTCTTAACATCCATCTGGAACAGCTTAAATTTGAGGATACAAGATACACCTTGCAGTAATCTTATGGACTCCAGTCTAGCAACAGGGGCAAAAGTCTCATCAAAGTCCAGACCCTCAATCTGAGTGTATCCTTGAGCTACTAGTCTTGCCTTGTTTCTGGTCACAGTTCCATGTTCATCAGACTTGTTCTTGAAGATCCACTTGATACCTATCACATTTATACCTTCAGGTCTTGGAACTAAATCCCATACATCACTCCTTTTGAATTGATTAAGCTCTTCTTGCATTGCTTCAATCCAGAACTCATCTGTCAGAGCTTCTTTGACATTTTTAGGCTCAATTTTGGACACAAAACAAGAGTTGGCAATGACTCCAACTGATCTTCTGGTAGTGACTCCTTCATCAGGATTTCCAATAACAAGGTCTAGTGGATGATTCTTTTGTACTCTTGTAGAAGGACCCTTCTTAGTGGACATCTGATCCGGCTCAATATCTTCATGTTCAACTTTCTCTGGTTCGGATTCAATTACCTGGGTAGGTGCATTATTTTCCTGAGTAGGTGTTACAACATCATCATCAACATCCGAAACCTTCTCTTTAGGCACATCATCAATCACTACATTGATAGATTCCATCACATATTCAGTTTTGGTATTGTAGACCCTGTAGGCTCTGCTGTTAGTAGAATAACCCATAAATATTCCTTCATCACTCTTAGGATCCATCTTCCTTCTGTAATCTCTATCAGACAAAATATAGCACTTGCTACCAAACACGTGGAAATATTTAACCGTAGGTTTTCTTCCTTTCCAAAGCTCATAGAGAGTTGTAGTGGTACCAGTTCTCAGTGTCACCCTGTTGTGAATGTGGCAGGCTGTGTTCATGGCTTTAGCCCAGAAACGATATGGTAAATGTTTAGCATGAAGCATGACTCTAGCAGATTCTTGAAGAGTCCTATTATTTCTTTCCACCACACCATTTTGATGTGGAGTTATAAGTGATGAAAATTCATGTTTAATTCCCTCTTTAGTACAATATTCACTAAACCTAGAGTTCTCAAATTCAGTTCCATGATCACTCCTGATTCTAACAATACCACAACCCTTTTCTCTTTGCAATTGTGTACACAATTCTTTAAATACATCAAAGCTATCTGATTTTTCTCTAATAAAGTTAACCCAAGTGAACCTAGAGAAATCATCAACTACTACAAGAACATACCTTTTTCCACCAATGCTTTCAACTTGCATAGGTCCCATCAGATCCATGTGCAGAAGCTCAAGAACTTTAGAGGTTGCTTGATGTTCCAACCTTGGATGAGACATCCTAGTTTGTTTGCCAATCTGACATTCAGCACATATGCTTCCTTCAACAATCTTCAGATCTGGTAGACCTCTGATGGCTTCTCATGACATGGCCCTCTTCATTCCTTTCAGATGCAAATGTCCCAACCTTTGATGCCACAGTTTGATTTCTTCCTCTTTGCTCAAAAGGCATGTTGAGATCAATGATTCTTCCTGAGACACCCATAAATAGCAGTTGTCTTTGGATCTTGTGCCTCTCATAAGAACTTCTCCTTTCTCATCTGAAATCTGACATTCTGGTTTGGTGAAGTTTACTCTCAGCCCTAGATCATACAGTTGGCTAATGCTAATCAAGTTTGCAGTTAATCCTCTAACTAGTAGCACATCATCAAGTCTTGGTAACCCATGTTTTATTAGGTTTCCAATTCCCACAATCTTTCCTTTAGCTCCATCACCAAACGTGACATAACTGGTAACATAAGGTCTCACATCTTTCAGATAAGTTTCAACATCAGTCATATGTCTTGAACATCCACTATCGAAATACCAGTCTTCTTTAGATGATGCTCTGAGGGATGTGTGAGCAATTAGACCAGTCTTGGTGTTTCTGTGGTTCCATCCATTGAAGTGCATGAACTCACCTTTCAGCTTGAAACAGTAAGGTCTGATGTGTCCCTTCTCTCTACAATGATCACATACCCACAACTTTGATTTCTTCTTAGTCTGATGTTTCTCAGAATGTTTGAACATTGACTCTGCTGTCTTCATTCCAGTCTGTTCATTTATCTGTTTCAGTTGAAGATTCAACCTTGACAGTTCATCATTGAGTTCTGAAATATGAGCCAAATTATCAAACCTTTTATCATGCAGTTGTGCAATCTCTCTTGCTTGCTCTTCTAGTTTCTGGGTGAGTTCACTGTTTTTGGCCATCAGGTCATGATAGGATATAACAAGCTCATCATAAGACATTTCTTCCTCACAAGACTCAGTGTCTGACATAATTCTACCAGCTAAGGTAGAGACATGATTAGCAGATTCAGCTTTCACCTCATCATCTGAGTCATCCCCATCTGACCAAGACACAACCAAACTTTTCTTCTGTTTCTTTAGAAAAGTGGCACACTCTGTTCTGATATGACCATAGCCTTCACATTCATAACATTGTACTCCTTTGTAGTGAGAATCCACTTCATCAGGTCTTGTCATCTTCTCTTTACTGGGTTGACTGTCAATGTTGGGTCGGATGTTCTGCCCATTTGGTCTGGACCTTCTGCCAAATCTTTTGAAGATCTTCTAGAACTGTCTCCCAAGTAGTGCCAGAGATTTTTCCATGTCTTCATCATCTTCAAAATTTCCTTGTGCATCATCAGAATTCACACTGGAAGTAAAGGCAATATCCTTGCCCTTTTTATCAGTCTTACTGTTGACAGTAATTTCAAAGTTTTGCAGTGAACCTATTAATTCATCAACCTTCAAGCTAGAAATGTCCTGAGCCTCCTCAATAGCAGTGACCTTCATGTCAAATCTCTTGGGTAGAGATCTTAGGATTTTTCTCACTAATTTTTCTTCAGAGATTTTCTCTCCAAGAGACTCAAAAGAGTTTGCAATGTCTAGAATATTCAAGTGATAATCCTGAATGCTCTCATCTTCTAACATTTTCAAATTCTCAAATTTAGTAGTAAGAAGTTGCATTTTAGCACTTTTTACCTTTGTTGTGCCTTCATGTGCAGTTTTGAGATTCTCCCAAGCATCCTTAGACACAGTACATTGCTTGATCAGTCTGAACATATTCTTGTCTACACCATTGAACAGAGCATTCAATGCCTTTGAGTTTCCAAGAGCCAATTCATCTTCATCAGCACTCCATTCTTCTTTTGGTTTCAACACTTCAATCCTATTGCCATCAGCATCAAGTTGCACAGGATGTTCCCAACCTCTCAGAACTGTCTTCCATGTTTTGCTGTCAATAGATTTGAGGAAGGCACTCATGCGTGATTTCCAGTAGTCATAGTTTGAGCCATCCAACAGAGGGGGCCTGTTAACAAATCCACCTTCCTTGTCCATGATGCTAGAATAGAACTCCCTGGAGCTCACCCTAAAACAGGCAGGGTGCCTGCTCTGATGCCAATTGAAATTCTAGCGCACTTGTTTTAACAAGTTATGTCAGATGTTTTAACGTTTGCAATGTTTTGATTAATGTTTCAACATCACGCGATAAACAGAAATAAAACAAGAAAAACAAAGGACAGAAAAATAAAGAACACGGGAAGTTTGTTGACCCAGTTCAGCACAACACGCTTACATCTAGGGGCTACCAAGTCAGGAAGGAAATCCACTAGTGTAGTCCTTATTCAATAGCTCTCAGCAAACTCCTCGTTTACAATATATGACCTAGGACCTACCCGTATAGACTTCAACCTAGGAACTCCTAGATCTGAGATCCCATCTCACTATCCTAATGGTCAGTCACTGCCCCAGTGACCTATCAGACCTCAAACACAACAAAATAGAAGTTACCTTCCAACACAAACAACCAAACCTTGTTTCACAACTTCGGTTTAGTGCACAAGAGTATCAATACTCAAAAACTCAGTCCTAAACAAGTATCACAGACGACACAAGATAGGTACACAATAAAGATTCTAGACTTGCATCACAAACGACACAAGAACAAAATACATGAAGACTCAAACCCTAAAGATCTAAACTTTTTAGTATGACGGCTTGAATGAGCAATTAGGTTTTGAAGTCTTCCTTTTATACTGAAGCAGCTTGGGCTAAATAATTCATTGGGCTTCAGTAAACTTGCAGATCGGTTCAACTTAACCTGCAAAACAAGAATCAGAACAAATCTGAAAAGTCCTAAAATGTCAGAACATTTATAGGAGCGTTCCAAATAATAACAAATATTTCCTAAAATAAAATATCTACTTTAGAAATATTCCACAGCTAATTCTTAGATGATATGTTCGTTGCTTGGCCACTAAGTTAAGGAAATATGGTTTCCTTAATCGATAAAATACGCGCGTACACAAAGGCGAGAACTCAGGCTCACTGAACCGTGCCAGGATGTTGAAACATTGTATCCAACATCTTAGAGAGTCGCCTTACCAAATGCTGGAACATTGGTTCCAACTTACAGAACAAGGATATTTGTTTTAGCAATAATGCAGCCAACACAAATACCCAACAATATTTTCTCAATTTTTCACCTAATCTCATGGTTCTAACCTCAAAACTTATTCTAATTATCACCCTATGGATTATCTAAGGTCTGTACACAATTACTACATCAATTCAACAACTTTTCATCATCTAATCAACAAATTTCTCTCTAAACCCTAATTCTTAAATCCTCACAAACTCAACCTACAACATGTTCAATCTAAATATCAGAATTACAGACTTAATATTACTGAAAGTTAGTCTCACCCTTACCTTAGAATTATCGATTAGCAACCCTTCTCTTGGTTCTTCTCTCCTCTTGTTCTCTTCTCTCTAGACCTTGTTTTCTCCAAATCCTTGTTTTTACATATGTTAGTCTTTCAACCTAATGTCTCCTCTATTTATAATACTAACTTCTCTTCTTGAATATAATTAGGCCCAATGACTCTCTTCTTTCTATTTCAGCCCCCAAATCTACTTATTCTAATAATTATATTTCTCAACTAAATATAGTCTCCCACTAAATATATTCTTTCACTAAATAATAATACACCAAATAACAAATATATTTCTACACCAGATAACATATATATTTCCACACAAAATAACAAATATATATCTACAAAAAAATAACATATATATTATACTAGTAAATACCAACATATAACATAACAAAATATCACTCATCAAAATAAATTGACTAAATTATAAAAAGACATCTAATCTCAATAAAATAATAAATAATAAAAGTAGGGCGTTACAACTCTACCCCCTTAAAAGAATTTCGTCCTCGAAATTCAAAGCAAAAGAGAAAAATGAATTTTATTATTGCTTAAATATCTTAAATCATATATAACATAATAGAAACTTCAAACAATACACAAAAACCACATTAAAGTTAGTCAGTTAAACATGATCACATAATAAAACATAACCATTAATTAGAAAACACAACGACAGTATTCGACTGTCACACGACACAACGACTCATCTACTTGGCCGGACGGACCGACCTGCTCTGATACCAATTGTAACACCCCGTTTTCCAAACATAAAAATTTCATAAATATATCAAAGTTTCTCAACATAAATGGAATGTCACATTTCTTTTCATAAAATTGTAAACGAAATAAATAACTATTTATCCTTGAAAATTCAACAACGTAATATTTAAAACTTCGCAGCGGATTTATTCAACATCTAACATAATTCTTGGCATAAGGGCCTCAACATAAAATCTCATAAAAACTTAGTTCAACAACAATTCTTGAAAAACTTCTTAAAGTAATACGTCAGGAACAGAAAGCAATAACAAAATTCCCATCCTGTTACGTATCAGAGCACCTAAGACACACTTGTGAGAGAGTCCACTCACGACCGCGACTAATCTTGGATGATCCCGAGCTGAAGATTATCCATGATCTGGGCCTTGCTGGCCGGAGTAAGGCGATAACCAACGGGGTTATTGCCACCATGAAGGCCTTGGAGGTCGCCGCTGCCCTGAACATTGCTTCGCTTGAGGGTGAGGTTCGAGTCGATGCTTTGGTGCGAGAGAGGGATGCTCTGAGCACTAAGGTTGCTGCTTTTGAGGAGGATCAAAGGAGCAAGAGGTCCATCGCGGAAGAGCGTGACCGTCAACTGGTTGTTCTGAAGGAGCAACTGTCAGATGCTCGTACTGCTCTTGAGTAAGCAAGTGATTCCTCACGGAAGCTGGCTGAGGAGAAGGCATCCTTGGAGGAAGCTCTGAAGAAGGCGGACCTCCTTGGAGAGGATGAGGCGGAAGACCTTGCGGTTCTGCGGCTTGCCGACCTTGTGGACAGGATTGGTGAGCTGGAAGGAAGCTTGGTGGATGTTGTCCGGCTTGACTTTGATCGGGCCGTGGCTCAGCTGAGGGTGGTGAACCTGGGTATCGAGCTGAATGTCGAAGGAATTCATCCCCTCAGTGAGGTGAAAGACGGGATGATCACTCCGCCCTCCGACCTAGAAGAAAATGATGGGCATGTTGATGACCCCCAGGCCTGACGAGGCCTTTGTAATTAATTTTTCTTCAACAACCAAGTTTGTAATGACATTGTGCGCCCTTAGTGGTTTTAGCACTCTTTATAATACAATTGCATTATTCTCAACTACACTTTGTTCGAAATGCATGATTTACTTTCAAGTATAATATTTTGAATTTGATTGCTCGTCGTGTGAGGCTTTTTAATACTGTTTGTAGTATTCGTTGAGAGTGAACTATCTATCTTGTGTGTTTCATAAACTGCAATAATTCGTATGCTCTTAGTTGTTCGTCTTGTATTGTTACTCGCTTTTGAAGTGCGAGGTTTTTAAGCCGAAGTGCTTTTAGCTATGGTGAGATAGACTACCCCCTGCAGTCAATATTTCGACGAAGTGATTTAATGACTGGAGAGTTTAGCATGCCCGCTTGACTTATTGTCACTTTGACTTGGTGAAATCAAAGATTTGTCCTTTTCCTCCCAGGTAATTTTGTTTGGAAAGTTTTACCTTTGCATTGTTTTGCAAGGAAGAGTTTGGGCAGGAGGTTTCCAACTGTTTACGCCGGGTATTAGTTAGAAGTATTGCACATCCAAGAGATCGTTTATCTGAATGTGTGTCCAAAGTTGTGTTTCGGACGCGTAACAGTGGATGAACAAAGAAATCATTCTAAGTTCAACGCACTGAGGCGTGAATCACCCATCGCGAGCTGGGGTTCTACCTAACATGCCGAGAAGTGATGTCGCAGCGCTAAGCGTACATACTGAGGGGTGAGAGGATTTCTCTCATCCTTTTTCTTTTTGGATTCGGATTGGCACGACTTTCCTCTTTCGTTTATTTGCTCGTTGGAGAGCGAGAAGTTCGTTGCGTAGAACTGAGTATGTACGTTAGAGTAAATTGGCATTGTCTGCCATCTAAGTGTAATACTTTTTGAGTTTTTCTGCATTCCAAGTCCTTGGAATTGTGTTTTGATGGAGGTCTTCGAGTCCGTAAGCTCCCGTTCCGGTCTTCATCCGGATCCTGAAGGGCCCGTCCCAGTTGGAGGCTAATTTCCCTTCTTCGGTATCCTTTTGGTCTCGCTGGAGAACGAGACCGCCCACTTCGAATTCCCTTTTTCCGACTCTCTTGCTGTGGCGAGCGTCGATTTTTGCCTTTAGCGCTGCCTCCCGCAAGGTAGCGTTTATTCTGACTTCGTCGACGAATTCGAGCTCTTCGCATAGATTGGATGTGTTGGTCAGGAAATCGGTGTTGGCACAGATTGGTATGACTGCTTCCGTCCTGTAAGTGAGCCGAAAAGGTGACTCGCCAGTGGTGGAGTGGGGAGTAGTTCTATAGGCCCAGAGGATCGCGTGTAACTCTTCAGCCCACTGCGTTTTAGCTGTGTCTAGCCTTCTTCGTATTCCTCGTAGAATGACCTTGTTTGCGGCCTCGGCCAGGCCGTTGGCTTGAGGGTGTTCTACGGAGGTGAAGCTTTGTTTTATGCCGATGTTCCTTAGGTAGTCTTGGAACCTTTAGTCCGTGAATTGTGTACCATTGTCGGATACGACTAGAGCTGGTACTCCAAACCTCGTTAGGATGTTTCTTTTGAAGAAACGGAGTAAGTTTTTAGCTATGATCTTAGACAGTGGTTCGGCTTCGATTCACTTTGTTGAGTAGTCGATGGTGACTATCAGGTATTTCAGCTGTCCGGTGGCTTTAGGGAATGGTCCCAGAAGGTAGATGCCCCACAATGCAAAAGGCCAAGGGGAAACTAAGGACGTTAGTTCAGCGGGAGGTGCTAGGTGTATGTCCCCATGTCGCTGACATTTGTCGCAGAGGTTGACGTAATCTTGGACGTCTTTTAACATGGTATACCAGTAATATCCGGCTCGTAGGACCTTTTTCGCTAGAGCTTTTGCACCAAGGTGTTGTCCGCAGATGCCTTCGTGGATGACGGCGAGGACTTCTTGGGTCTCGTTAGGTCCCAGACACTTGATAAGTGGCGTTATAAAACCTCTTTTATATAGGGTCCCTTCCACTAAAGTGAATGAGCAAGCCCTTCGTTTCAGCCTGGTCTTTTCATTCTGGTCGGAGGGAAGTTCCCCACTCTCTATGTATCGAGATATCGGGCCACTCCAATCTTCCATTCAAATGATCGAGTTGATGTCTCGCGGTTGAGCTTCTTTTTCTTGGATGCTCGGTTTGTCGAGAACCTCATGTATTACGGTTTTGTTTCTGTTCGCAGTTCGCGTACTTGCGAGTTTTGAAAGAATGTCTGCTCGAGTATTCTGTTCGCAGGAAACGTGAGTTACGTCGACAGTTTCGAATTCTTTCATCTTCTTTAGTACTAACTGAACGTACTTTTGGAGATGGTCTTCTTTTACCTGGAACTCTCCTGTGACTTGGGAAGCCACGAGTTGCGAGTCGGTGAAGATTTTCACCTTTCTGGCTCCCATGTCTTGGGCGGTTCGTAAACCAGCTAGGAAGGCCCCATATTCTGCAGTGTTATTTGTAACAGAGAAAGATAAAGTGAGGGAGATTTCGACAACGATACCTTTGTTATTTTCCACAATTATTCCGGCCCCGCTCCCCCTGGAGTTGGATGACCCATCCACGAAGACGGTCCACTCCTCTGAGTTATCCTCAGCTGGGAAAGTCATCTCGGCAAGAAAGTCGACGAACACCTGTGCCTTCGGTGCCTTTTTGGATTCGTAATGTATGTCGAACTCGGACAGCTCGAGTGACCATTTCATCATCCGACCGGCTACATCTGGGCGACCCAGGATCTGCCTGATGGGTTGGTCCGTCCGGACTAGCACCGTATGAGCTAGAAAGTATTGCCTCAGTCTTCGGGCTGCTGTGAGGAGCGCGAGAGCTACCTTTTTGATCCTCTGGTACCTTGTCTCCGGCCCCAGCAGTGCTTTGCTGGTGAAGTAGATTGGTTTTTGTCCCTCTGTCGTTTCTCTGATAAGCACGGCGCATACTGCGTTAGAAGAGACGGATAGGTACAAGTACAGTGTTTCGCCTTAATCGGGTCGCGAGAGTACGGGCGGTGCCGAGAGGGCCTCATTGAGGTGCTTCAGAGCGTTCTCGCATTCCTCTGTCCAATCGAACTTTGTTTCTTTCCTCAAGAGTTTGAAGAAAGGAAGGGCGTGTTGAGCGGATTTTGCCACGAATCTGGAGAGGGCAGTTAGCATTCCGTTGAGTGTTTGGATGCACTTCTTAGAGTGGGGCATTGGGAGCTCGGTAAATGTGCGGCATTTATCCGGGTTCGCCTCTATTCCTCTTTCTGTTAGGTAGAAACCAAGGAATTTACCCGCTTGGACTCCGAAGGTGCATTTCTCTAGGTTGAGTCGCATGTTGTACTTCCGGGTTTGTTCAAAAACTCTTCTGAGGTGAGTGGCATGATCCACCTCTAGCTGGGATTTTACGATCATGTCGTCCATGTAGACTTCAAGGATATCGCCCGGAAGTGTCTTGTCATAGACTCTGTTCATCATTCGTTGATAAATTGCCCCTGCATTTTGTAGACCAAAGGGCATTACGTTGTAGTAATAGTTCCCTGATTCGGTCATGAAGGCTGTTTTCATTTTATCTTCTTCGGCCATGGGTATTTGGTTATACCCAGAATAGGCGTCCATGAAGGATAAAAGTTTATAGTCGGAGGTATTATCTACGATTTTATCGATATTAGGAAGAGGATATGCGTCTTTAGGGCAGGCCCTATTAAGATCGGTATAGACAACACACATACGCTATTTTCCATTAGATTTCTTGACAAGTACAACATTGGAGAGCCAGGTAGTGTATTTGGCCTCAGAAATAAAATTTGCCTCTAGGAGGTCTTTTATAGCTTTTTTTGCAGCCTTTGATTTTTCAGGAGACTGCTTTCTACGCCGCTGGGCTACAGCGCTAACTCCGGGATCTACTGTTAGCTAGTGACAAGCGACACTAGGGTCAATTCCGGGCATGTCGGCCGCGCTCCATGCGAATAGGTCAGCGTTCTCCCTAAGGCAGGCGATAAGCTGTGCTCTGACAAGTTCGGGAAGATCCTTGCCGATTTTGAAGTTCTTCGAGGGGTCGTCTCCGAAGGGGACCAGCTCGAACTCACCGTCAGGAACAGGTCTAAGATGTTTCGCGTTGAGCAGATCCTTCTTTTCCCGTTTTTGTTCCTTGAGGTCTTCCTTGGTGAACCTGGGATCAAGTTCGACCAAGTTGGTGTCCAGAGTGCTCGCAGCAGCTTTCCCCTTGTCCTCAGCAGGCTTGCTGGACTGGGAAACCGAGTTCTGGGACTTGTTCGCTTGGAGGAAATATCTTCTTGCAGCTTCGATGTCTTAGTTGAGAGAGGCGATGATGTCGTCCTTTGCATGGTACTTCAACTTCAGATGAGCGGTTGAACATGCAGCCCTAAGTTGGGCGAGTACGGTTCTCCCTATGATGCAGTTATGGAGAGAAGGGAAATCGATTACCAAGAATGGGATCTTGATGGTTTTCTTGGCCTCCTTTTCACCCAAGGTGACCAGCAGCTCCACGTATCCCCATGGCTGAGTAGACGAGCCGTTGAAGCCGTAAAGTTCATTTCCAACGTAGGAAGAAAGGTTTTTCTCCGTTAGTTGGAGAGTTTTGAACAGGCTGGTGTACATGATGTCGCATGAGGCCCCTGTGTCAATCAGGACTCGTCGGACATCCGCATTGGCCATCGATGCTCGTACGAGTAAAGGGATGGCGGAATTTGAGGCTCCACCAGGAAGTTCTGAATCGTAGAACGCCAAAGGTGGCCTTCCTCCGTGATTGGAGGGGGCCAACAAGTTGACGCTAATGAGTTCCTCGAATTTCCTCTTCATGCTCCCCATGGAGACGTTCAGCATTCCTCTCGTGATGACATTGGCAGTGGGGAACTGTTCCCATGTGCATTAGTAGGGGGTGATTTCCACGTTTTCAAGGAAACCACCAAGATGTTCCACGGACATGGCGATGCTTTTGCCAGGTTCAGAACCGTCACAGATGAGCTCGATGGTCTTCCTTTCCGCCTCCGGGTTCTTGACGAACTGTTTGAGCCGCCCTCTCCGGATGAGGAGCTCAATGGCATCCTTCAGATGGATACAGTCATCGGTGGTGTGGCCGTGGCATTTGTGGAATCGACAGTACTTTGTCTTGTCGACCTCCTTCCTCTCCTGTGACAGAGCCTTTGGTGGCTTGATGCTGGTTCATTCAGATCAGCGATGGCGATCTCAGCAAGGATTTTTTCTCTTGACATGGCCAGGGAGTGTACTCGATGAAGTGACCGTTGGGCCTTTTGCTTTCCCGAGCAGCTTTGCCTTCCTTCTTTTTCTTGTGGAAGGGATTTTTGGAGGCTTCAGCGGCAGGTTCCTCCTTCCTGGATTTGTTAAGGCTATCCGCGTACAGCTCCTCCTCGTAGGCAATGTAGATCTTGGCGATCGCTAGGAACTCGTTGATAGTCCTTGGGCGATCTAGGCGGGCAGACCTTTGGCGATGAGGTACCGCTTCATTGTTTCGTCGGCACCCCGTACTTGAACGGCTTCTTTGTTGAACCTCTCAATGTA
The DNA here is from genome assembly GCF_051527215.1 of Medicago sativa. Classification (NCBI taxonomy): domain Eukaryota; kingdom Viridiplantae; phylum Streptophyta; class Magnoliopsida; order Fabales; family Fabaceae; genus Medicago; species Medicago sativa. Next base: position 48,115,225 of record NC_140752.1, on the reverse strand, counting down.
ATCTCTGAGGGGTTCGTTTCTTCCTTGGACGATGGCTTTGAGGGAAGCCACCGTTTTTGGTTGCGTCCTGGACACAGTGAAATGGGTTGTGAAATCGTGACAGAGGTTGGCCCATGAGTTGATGGAGTTTCTCCGTAAGTTCTTAAACCACGTAACAGCTCCTCGCCTCAGGGTAGTGACGAAAAGCTTGCATTTGACGGTGCCTTGCACCGACCGGTTGGTGAGAACCGCCTCTATGTTCTCGATATGCTCGTTTGGTCGGTTGTCCCGTCGTACGAGTCCATTTGTGGAGGCTTCTCCAGCCCAAGGGGAATAGGAGCTTCCCGGATACGCCGTGTGAACGGACCGTAAGCGTTACGATCGGTTCGGGTATCCCGAGAGTCCTCTGAACTGGAGGATGACCAAGAGCGCCCGTTGCGTCTGGGCGGAGATCTTCCAGGGGGAGTTCGGCGTGGAGGAGATCTCCTAGGTGGAGTCCTCCTGGGAGGGGATCGCCTGGGTAAAGATCGCCGGGGGGATCTCCTTCTGGTTGATCTCCTAGTGTAACTTGAAGATCTGATGCTCACCGAGTGTCGCGGGGATCTGGAGCGTGATCGGCGAGGGATGCCTCCTCTTCTGCTACGTACGGGGGGAAAGAGTTTGTTTGGTTCGAACTGATGGGCACGTTTGCTCCAGATCTATTAGGCGTCGGTTCTATTCCTCGATTAACGACGTCTGTCGTTGAACCGTGCGGATCAGGTTGCCAATGAGTACACCGGTTGGTGTAGCGTCTTCAGGTGTCTCTGTAGGGCGCAGGGGACCCTGCAGAGGTCTTTGCTGGAGAGGAACTATCTGAGCTGGTTCCTCCCTGGGTGTATCCACAGGTGAAGGTGAAGATGTCACTCCATCACATTGAGGGATACGTATCTAACTTTGTATCTGGGTGTTGGCACCGTTGGCAGCCATGGTGTAATTTTTGGAAAGCTTTGGTTTTTAGGAGTATAAAAACGGGGAGAGCTTATATATTTCCCACAGACGGCGCCATTGATCGTACCTGATCAGAAGGTGACTGCCGGTGCTTTGAATGCGGTGGTTGTGATGGTGGTGGAATGCGTCAGAATGCTTCTTGCAGCGGATGGGGGGTGTGTACCTGCAGGCACTCCGACGCTCAAGTCAGTAGAAATAAGAGAGTGAGGGTTTAGAGGGAGAGTGAGATTCTACATTGGGGACTGCATTGAGTCCCCTATTTATAAAGGTGGAGGGCTGCAGAGCCGTTGTGGTGGCACACCTGGTTCTGGCGGTTACGAAATCGTGGGAAGTGTAACCGCCAAAGATTTTATTGCGGGAACGTGCAGAATGTACAAAGAGACGTTATGGGTTCGTTTGAACCGGTCTCGTTCGCTCCGTGCATCCCCCTCGCGGAGAAGTGGTGTGTCGCAAGTAATGCTGCCAAACATAGAGTTTGGGCTTTGGATTGTATTGGGCCTAAGTAATGGGCCAAAGGTCCTTTTGGCCGGTCCAGAACAGTTAGTTTTTAGGTGTCATATGTTTAATATTTTTAATATTAAATTCTAGATGATGGATGCCATTTACTTTCATGTAAATCTTTTTGTCAAGGTAATATTTTTTTTATTCAACCTCTATTATTTCAAATTCTTTCACTTTTGGTCTTTCGTGAAATCTGCCAAAGAAAAATTATAGATGTGTTATGTGAGTTGACAAAATACATGTTTGTTAGATATTTTAAATACATGTTTATTAAATTTTTTTAATTTGAGAAGTATCTCTTTGGGACATACAAAGTTAGAAAGGAGCAAGAATTCCTTCAATTGAAATAGGGCAATATGTCAGTGGCGGAGTTCACCAGGAAGTTCGAAGAGTTGTCTCATTACTCTACTCACAACGAGTATGCAGCTAATGAAATGTGGAAGGTTAATCAGTATAAGCATTCTTTGAGTGGTGAAATTTATGCGGTGGTTAGCCAGCAGAGGTTGACAAACTTTGATGAAATGGTGCACAACAGTCTAGAAGCTGAAAGAGGTTTTGACAAAGCAGTTAGTGTAACACCCCGTTTTCCCAACATAAAAATTTCATAAATAAATCAGAGTTTCTCAACATAAACGGAATGTCACATTTCTTTTCATAAAATTGGAAACAGAATAAATAACTATTTATCCTTCAAAATTCAACAATGTATTATTTAAAACTTCGCGTCGGATTTATTCAACATCTAAAATAATTCTTGGCACAAGGGCCTCAACATAAAATCTCATAAAAACTTAGTTCAACAACAATTCTTGAAAAACTTCTTAAAGTAATACGTGAGGAACAGAAAGCAATAACAAAATTCTCATCCCGTTACGTATCAGAGCACCTAAGACACACTTGTGAGAGAGTCCACTCACGACCGCGACTAATCTTGGTTACCTGCAAGTTACCCATACAAAGAGCAACATTTTCAAGCAAAAGGGGTGAGATTTCACAAACAACAATATTAAGCATATAATTCATCATTTACATTTAACAACATAGACATCATTAATTCATCATAGCAATAATTATTCATAAAGCACTTCATTAATAACTCATCAACTTGACATCTTAACATCTTAACAACTTCGACTTGACTATGCAACTTCAACTCGCCACAATGCAAATGCATGTGGTACCAATCAGGGCATCAAGCCCCCAACATATTGAGCATAAAAAGGCACCAGGGCATCAAGCCCCCAACATATTTGAGCAAAAGCTCCAGGGCTTCAAGCCCCCAACATATTTGAGCAAAACCTCCAGGGCATCAAGCCCCCAACGTATTTGAGCAATGACTCCAGTGCATCAAGCCCTCAACTTGAATGAGTATGCATGGACTCAACTTCTTACAACTTAGACAACATCATGAACATCACATACGACTCCAATGACTTGGACAACATCTTACAACTTCACAACTTAGACCGACATTTACAACTTTATATTATTAATGGTCAACAACAGCAAAACAGCAACGTAAGGCAGCATATAACAGCTCTTAGATATCATATCAACATTAAAGAATGAACCACATCAACATTATCATCATAAATAATACATAAAGTGAATATATAACAATATCACATTACTAATAATTTTAATCATCTTAATTCAGGCTTTCTGGACAGCTTACAACATCATAAATAACTTTCATTCACTACCCCAAGGTCATCTCAAGACTGCACGTGCGAAAGGATCGCAAGGAAACAATTTGGGCAACTACAGCACTTACTCGCGAGGCGAGTTCAATTGCTAGCATAGGCGAGCAAAACATGCTCTCTGGACTCTCAAAAAGGCTTGCTCGCGAGGCGAGCTACTTTGCTCGCGGTGGTGAGCTATTGGGTTACTCCCTGTGGAGAGCGATGAAGTTCTTAGCTCCCGAGGCGAGCTATGCTGCTCGCGCTTGCGAGCGATGAATGTCATGCTCGGGCAGAATGCAGATTTGAAATTCTAGTGCACTTGTTTTAACATGTTCTATCAGATGTTTTAGCGTTTGCAATGTTCTGATTAATGTTTCAACATCATGCGATAAACAGAAATAAAACAAGAAAAACAAAGGACAGAAAAATAAAGAACACAAGAAGTTTGTTGACCCAGTTCAGCACAACACGCTTACATCTGGGGGCTGCCAAGCCAGGAAGGAAATCCACTAGTGTAGTCCTTATTCAATAGCTCTCAGCAAACTCCTCGTTTACACTATATGACCTAGGACCTACCCGTATAAACTTCAACCTTGGAACTCCTAGATCTGAGATCCCTTCTCACTATCCTAATGGTCAGTCACTGCCCCAGTGACCTATCAGACCTCAAACACAACAGACTAGAAGTTACCTTCCAACACAAACAACCAAACCTTGTTTCACATCTTCGGTTTAGTGCACAAGAGTATCAATACTCACAAAATCATTCCTAAACAAGTATCACAGACGACACAAGATAGGTAGACAATAAAGATTCTAGACTTGCATCACAAACGACACAAGAACAGAATACATTAAGACTCAAACCCTAAAGATCTAAACTTTTTAGTACGACGGCTTGAATGAGCAATTAGGTTTTGAAGTCTTCCTTTTATACTGAAGCAGCTTGGACTAAATAATTCATTGGGCTTCAATAAACTTGCAGATCGGTTCAGCTTAACCTGCAAAACAAGAATCAGAACAAATCTGGAAAGTCCTAAAATGTCGGAACATTTATAGGAGCGTTCCAAATAATAACAAATATTTCCTAAAATAAAATATCTACTTTAGAAATATTCCACAACTGATTCTTAGATGATATGCACGTTGCTTGGTCACTAAGTTAAGGAAATATGGTTTCCTTAATCGATAAAATACGCGCGTACACAAAGGGTAGAACTCAGGCACACTGAACCGTGCCAGGATGTTGAAACATTGTATCCAACATCTTACAGAGTCACCTTACCACATGCTGGAACATTGGTTCCAACTTACAGAACAAGGATATTTGTTTTAGCAATAATGCATCCAACACAAATACCCAACAATCTCCCCCTTTGGCAAATTTTTGGCTAAAACAAATTAAGGTCAATACTTATGAAACAGAGGGATACATAAATACCATTCCTCCAAGAGCATAAGTACACACCAATGAAGAAAACGACTAGCACACAGAATCCAAAGAGACACCATAGATACACTTCCTCAAGTCATCACGAACACATATTCAAGAAGAAGAAGTAGCAGATAATATCACTCTAGAGAAACCAAAAGTGTGCATACATAGAATACCTCACGAATCTTCAATCACAGCTTCAGCTGGTAGAGGTATTACACTAGATTAGAGACATGCAGCAGCGGATCAGATCAGTAGCATAGTCTCCAGAGCTAAGGAACAAATTCCTATGCTACAACTAGGGAACCTAAGTTCTTGTACAGATAGAGAAGCAAGTTCTCTAAAGAGCAGAGGAAAAATAAATTCCTTTGCTACAGTCAAGGAAGATAACTTCCCACACCGAAGTGGAGAGAAGCAAGTTCTAAGAGCAGAGGAAAAACTAAGTTCCAATGCTACATACATATGATGTTCCAACATCCTTTAGCACATCAGACAGGAGTACCTGCCACACATAGAGGCAAGGGAAAAAATAAATTTCCCATACCTACAGAGTACTGTCATCAACCAACCATAGAAGCATAGAAACATAAATTCCTATACTTACATGTGACAGACTAGGATGCCTTCAGATAACTATCACCGACAGCATACAGAAGTCAGGAAACACAAGTTCCCAAACTTACAAGTGATAGGCGCATATGTTTAAACTTCTGACTCAACATCCTTTACCCAGCTTGGACTTAGCACAAGCACACATAGAAGTATCACTCCCCCTGAATATATGAATTTATAAGTGACTACTTACATGAATATTCTAATACTCCCCCTGAATACATGCATACATAAAGTTTGAACCTTTTAACAAGCTCCTAATGCATAGACAGATAAGATTAAGGATCTGGGCATAAGACATTCTAGGAATATTCACAAACTAGCATTCCTATCAGCAGATACATGCTAGCAGCCCTATCAAAGGTCACAAACAAAACTTAGACTTTAAAAAGTCATATACACAGACATGTTCCATAATATAAAGAAGTAGCAGGGAACATGTACACTAAGGATTCTAAGAAAAATAAATTCTCAGAATTACATCAAGATGTTGTAGCTGAAGTGCCAACATCTGCACAGAGTCTCATAGACATGTTCCAACCTTTGAATGAGCAGTTGCAAGGAACATGTACATCATATGAGAAAACCAGAATCTCTGAAGCATCACAGAGATGTTCTAGAACAAGTGCTAACATCTATACCAGTCTTCATAAACATGTTCCAACATATCAGAGGATGTCAGCAAGGAACATGTACAAACAAAAGAACAGATTCTAAGAATAACATGAAGACCAACAAGATGTTGCAACATGAGGGGCAACATCTACACATAACCTGAAATAGTTGCAAAATACATGTAACAACATAGAACAGCAGGCGCAGAAATGACATTCAGGCATACACAAAAACAGGCATATTATAGATACATGCAAAAGAGCACATATACAGATAGGGAGTACAGTCAAGGAAACATCAATTTTTCTCCCCCTTTTTAGCCACAAAATATGCCAAACAGAAACATTTAGAGAACAATAGGAGTACAACATTGTTAGTATACTCCACAATTCAAAGACGAGCATAAAACAGAGACTTGACTGCACGTCTCACACTGCAGATGATTAGGCTTCCTCATGCAGGCAAATTCCCAACTTGCCTCTTAGATTTTCAAATTGTTTAGCATCCAAAGCCTTAGTGAAAATATCTTCCAGTTGCTCCTCTGTGTCTATATGCTCAAGTGTCACAACCTTCTCTTCAACAAGATCTCAGATGAAATGATGTCGAATGTCAATGTGTTTTGTTCTGCTATGTTGGATAGGATTTTTTGAAGTGTTGATAGCACTTAGGTTGTCACAGTATAAAGTCAGAACATCTTGTTCCACATTATACTCTTTCAACATCTGCTTCATCCAAACAAGTTGAGAACAGCTACTCGCAGCTATTATGTATTCAGCTTCAGCAGTAGATAAAGACACACAATTCTGTTCCTTACTAAATTAGGAAATCAGATTATTTCCTAGAAAGAAACATCCTCCAGAGGTACTTTTCCTGTCATCAGCACTTTCAGCCAAGTCAGCATCATAGTATCCTATCAGCTTAGTGTTTTCACAGGATGAGTATAAAATTCCATAGTCACTGGTGTTATTGATGTACTTCAGTATTCTCTTCACCTGAGTAAGATGACTCATCTTTGGGTCAGCTTGATATCTTGGACACACACCTACAACAAAGATGATATCTGGCCTACTTGCAGTAAGATATAGTAGACTCCCAATCATGCTTCTGTACATGCTTTGATCAACAGATATACAACTTTCATCCTTTGTTAGCTTTAAGTGAGTGGTAGCTGGAGTTCTTTTGTGTCCACCATTATCCAGTTCAAATTTCTTCTCAATGTTCTTGGCATACTTACTCTGAGAAAGGAAGATTGTATCCTCCATTTATTTAACTTGAAGTCCAAGAAAATAGGTCAATTCACCAACTAAGCTCATTTCAAACTCAGATTGCATTTGCTGTACGAAATGTTGAACCATCTTGTTCGACATTCCACCAAAAATAATGTCATCAACATATATCTGGGCAATGATCAGTCTAACATTGTCATCTTTTACAAACAAGGTCTTGTATGTACCTCCTTTCTTGTACCCTTGACCCACAAGAAATTGAGTGACTCACTCATACCAAGCCCTAGTTGCCTGCTTTAAGCCATACAGAGCTTTCTTCAATTTGTACACATGATTGGGAAAGCTGGGATCAATAAATCCTTTAGGTGACTTCCTTATTCAAGTACCCATTCAGGAAGGCACTCTTAACATCCATCTGGAACAGCTTAAATTTGAGGATACAAGATACACCTTGCAGTAATCTTATGGACTCCAGTCTAGCAACAGGTGCAAAAGTCTCATCAAAGTCCAGACCCTCAATCTGAGTGTATCCTTGAGCTACTAGTCTTGCCTTGTTTCTGGTCACAGTTCCATGTTCATCAGACTTGTTCTTGAAGATCCACTTGATACCTATCACATTTATACCTTCAGGTCTTGGAACTAAATCCCATACATCACTCCTTTTGAATTGATTAAGCTCTTCTTGCATTGCTTCAATCCAGAACTCATCTGTCAGAGCTTCTTTGACATTTTTAGGCTCAATTTTGGACACAAAACAAGAGTTGGCAATGACTCCAACTGATCTTCTGGTAGTGACTCCTTCATCAAGATTTCCAATAACAAGGTCTAGTGGATGATTCTTTTGTACTCTTGTAGAAGGACCCTTCTTAGTGGACATCTGATCCGGCTCAATATCTTCATGTTCATCTTTCTCTGGTTCGGATTCAATTACCTGGGTAGGTGCATTATTTTCCTGAGTAGGTGTTACAACATCATCATCAACATCCGAAACCTTCTCTTTAGGCACATCATCAATCACTACATTGATAGATTCCATCACATATTCAGTTTTGGTATTGTAGACCCTGTAGGCTCTGCTGTTAGTAGAATAACCCATAAATATTCCTTCATCACTCTTAGGATCCATCTTCCTTCTGTAATCTCTATCAGACAAAATATAGCACTTGCTACCAAACACATGGAAATATTTAACCGTAGGTTTTCTTCCTTTCCAAAGCTCATAGAGAGTTGTAGTGGTACCAGTTCTCAGTGTCACCCTGTTGTGAATGTGGCAGGCTGTGTTCATGGCTTTAGCCCAGAAACGATATGGTAAATGTTTAGCATGAAGCATGACTCTAGCAGATTCTAGAAGAGTCCTATTATTCCTTTCCACCACACCATTTTGATGTGGAGTTATAGGTGATGAAAATTCATGTTTAATTCCCTCTTTAGTACAATATTCACTAAACCTAGAGTTCTCAAATTTAGTTCCATGATCACTCCTGATTCTAACAATACCACAACCCTTTTCTCTTTGCAATTGTGTACACAATTCTTTAAATACATCAAAGGTATCTGATTTTTCTCTAATAAAGTTAACCCAAGTGAACCTAGAGAAATCATCAACTACTACAAGAACATACCTTTTTCCACCAATGCTTTCAACTTGCATAGGTCCCATCAGATCCATGTGCAGAAGCTCAAGAACTTTAGAGGTTGCTTGATGTTCCAACCTTGGATGAGACATCCTAGTTTGTTTGCCAATCTGACATTCAGCACATATGCTTCCTTCAACAATCTTCAGATCTGGTAGACCTCTGATGGCTTCTCATGACATGGTCCTCTTCATTCCTTTCAGATGCAAATGTCCCAACCTTTGATGCCACAGTTTGATTTCTTCCTCTTTGCTCAAAAGGCATGTTGAGATCAATGATTCTTCCTGAGACACCCATAAATAGCAGTTGTCTTTGGATCTTGTGCCTCTCATAAGAACTTCTCCTTTCTCATCTGAAATCTGACATTCTGGTTTGGTGTAGTTTACTCTCAGCCCTAGATCATACAGTTGGCTAATGCTAATCAAGTTTGCAGTTAATCCTCTAACTAGTAGCACATCATCAAGTCTTGGTAACCCATGTTTTATTAGGTTTCCAATTCCCACAATCTTTCCTTTAGCTCCATCACCAAACGTGACATAACTGGTAACATAAGGTCTCACATCTTTCAGATAAGTTTCAACAGCAGTCATATGTCTTGAACATCCACTATCGAAATACCAGTCTTCTTTAGATGATGCTCTGAGGGATGTGTGAGCAGTTAGACCAGTCTTGGTGTTTCTGTGGTTCCATCCATTGAAGTGCATGAACTCACCTTTCAGCTTGAAACAGTAAGGTCTGATGTGTCCCTTCTCTCTACAATGATCACATACCCACAACTTTGATTTCTTCTTAGTCTGATGTTTCTCAGAATGTTTGAACATTGACTCTGCTGTCTTCATTCCAGTCTGTTCATTTATCTGTTTCAGTTGAAGATTCAACCTTGACAGTTCATCATTGAGTTCTGAAATATGAGCCAAATTATCAAACCTTTTATCCTGCAGTTGTGCAATCTCTCTTGCTTGCTCTTCTAGTTTCTGGGTGAGTTCACTGTTTTTGGCCATCAGGTCATGATAGGATATAACAAGCTCATCATAAGACATTTCTTCCTCACAAGACTCAGTGTCTGACATAATTCTACCAGCTAAGGTAGAGACATGATTAGCAGATTCAGCTTTCACCTCATCATCTGAGTCATCCCCATCTGACCAAGACACAACCAAACTTTTCTTCTGTTTCTTTAGAAAAGTGGCACACTCTGTTCTGATATGACCATAGCCTTCACATTCATAACATTGTACTCCTTTGTAGTGAGAATCCACTTCATCAGGTCTTGTCATCTTCTCTTTACTGGGTTGACTGTCAATGTTGGGTCGGATGTTCTGCCCATTTGGTCTGGACCTTCTGCCAAATCTTTTGAAGATCTTCTTGAACTGTCTCCCAAGTAGTGCCAGAGACTTTGCCATGTCTTCATCATCTTCAAAATTTCCTTGTGCATCATCAGAATTCACACTGGAAGTAAAGGCAATATCCTTGCCCTTTTTATCAGTCTTACTGTTGACAGTAATTTCAAAGTTTTGCAGTGAACCTATTAATTCATCAACCTTCAAGCTAGAAATGTCCTGAGCCTCCTCAATAGCAGTGACCTTCATGTCAAATCTCTTGGGTAGAGATCTTAGGATTTTTCTCACTAATTTTTCTTCAGAGATTTTCTCTCCAAGAGATTCAAAAGAGTTTGCAATGTCTAGAATATTCAAGTGATAATCCTGAATGCTCTCATCTTCTAACATTTTCAAATTCTCAAATTTAGTAGTAAGAAGTTGCATTTTAGCACTTTTTACCTTTGTTGTGCCTTCATGTGCAGTTTTGAGATTCTCCCAAGCATCCTTAGACACAGTACATTGCTTGATCAGTCTGAACATATTCTTGTCTACACCATTGAACAGAGCATTCAATGCCTTTGAGTTTCCAAGAGCCAATTCATCTTCATCAGCACTCCATTCTTCTTTTGGTTTCAACACTTCAATCCTATTGCCATCAGCATCAAGTTGCACAGGATGTTCCCAACCTCTCAGAACTGTCTTCCATATTTTGCTGTCAATAGATTTGAGGAAGGCACTCATGCGTGATTTCCAGTAGTCATAGTTTGAGCCATCCAACAGAGGGGGCCTGTTAACAATTCCACCTTCCTTGTCCATGATGCTAGAATAGAACTCCCTGGAGCTCACCCTAAAACAGGCAGGGTGCCTGCTCTGATGCCAATTGAAATTCTAGCGCACTTGTTTTAACAAGTTATGTCAGATGTTTTAACGTTTGCAATGTTTTGATTAATGTTTCAACATCACGCGATAAACAGAAATAAAACAAGAAAAACAAAGGACAGAAAAATAAAGAACACAGGAAGTTTGTTGACCCAGTTCAGCACAACACGCTTACATCTAGGGGCTACCAAGTCAGGAAGGAAATCCACTAGTGTAGTCCTTATTCAATAGCCGTATAGACTTCAACCTAGGAACTCCTAGATCTGAGATCCCATCTCACTATCCTAATGGTCAGTCACTGCCCCAGGGACCTATCAGACCTCAAACACAACAAAATAGAAGTTACCTTCCAACACAAACAACCAAACCTTGTTTCACAACTTCGGTTTAGTGCACAAGAGTATCAATACTCAAAAACTCAGTCCTAAACAAGTATCACAGACGACACAAGATAGGTACACAATAAAGATTCTAGACTTGCATCACAAACGACACAAGAACAAAATACATGAAGACTCAAACCCTAAAGATCTAAACTTTTTAGTATGACGGCTTGAATGAGCAATTAGGTTTTGAAGTCTTCCTTTTATACTGAAGCAGCTTGGGCTAAATAATTCATTGGGCTTCAGTAAACTTGCAGATCGGTTCAACTTAACCTGCAAAACAAGAATCAGAACAAATCTGAAAAGTCCTAAAATGTCAGAACATTTATAGGAGCGTTCCAAATAATAACAAATATTTCCTAAAATAAAATATCTACTTTAGAAATATTCCACAGCTAATTCTTAGATGATATGCTCGTTGCTTGGCCACTAAGTTAAGGAAATATGGTTTCCTTAATCGATAAAATACGCGCGTACACAAAGGCGAGAACTCAGGCTCACTGAACCGTGCCAGGATGTTGAAACATTGTATCCAACATCTTAGAGAGTCGCCTTACCAAATGCTGGAACATTGGTTCCAACTTACAGAACAAGGATATTTGTTTTAGCAATAATGCAGCCAACACAAATACCCAACAATATTTTCTCAATTTTTCACCTAATCTCATGGTTCTAACCTCAAAACTTATTCTAATTATCACCCTATGGATTATCTAAGGTCTGTACACAATTACTACATCAATTCAACAACTTTTCATCATCTAATCAACAAATTTCTCTCTAAACCCTAATTCTTAAATCCTCACAAACTCAACCTACAACATGTTCAATCTAAATATCAGAATTACAGACTTAATATTACTGAAAGTTAGTCTCACCCTTACCTTAGAATTATCGATTAGCAACCCTTCTCTTGGTTCTTCTCTCCTCTTGTTCTCTTCTCTCTAGACCTTGTTTTCTCCAAATCCTTGTTTTTACATATGTTAGTCTTTCAACCTAATGTCTCCTCTATTTATAATACTAACTTCTCTTCTTAAATATAATTAGGCCCAATGACTCTCTTCTTTCTATTTCAGCCCCCAAATCTACTTATTCTAATAATTATATTTCTCAACTAAATATAGTCTCCCACTAAATATATTCTTTCACTAAATAATAATACACCAAATAACAAATATATTTCTACACCAGATAACATATATATTTCCACACAAAATAACAAATATATATCTACAAAAAAATAACATATATATTATACTAGTAAATACCAACATATAACATAACAAAATATCACTCATCAAAATAAATCGACTAAATTATAAAAAGACATCTAATCTCAATAAAATAATAAATAATAAAAGTAGGGCGTTACAACTCTACCCCCTTAAAAGAATTTCGTCCTCGAAATTCAAAGCAAAAGAGAAAAATGAATTTTATTATTGCTTAAATATCTTAAATCATATATAACAAAATAGAAACTTCAAACAATACACAAAAACCACATTAAAGTTAGTCAGTTAAACATGATCATATAATAAAACATAACCATTAATTAGAAAACACAACGACAGTATTCGACTGTCACACGACACAACGACTCATCTACTTGGCCGGACGGACCGACCTGCTCTGATACCAATTGTAACACCCCGTTTTCCAAACATAAAAATTTCATAAATATATCAAAGTTTCTCAACATAAATGGAATGTCACATTTCTTTTCATAAAGTTGTAAACGAAATAAATAACTATTTATCCTTGAAAATTCAACAACGTAATATTTAAAACTTCGCAGCGGATTTATTCAACATCTAACATAATTCTTGGCATAAGGGCCTCAACATAAAATCTCATAAAAACTTAGTTCAACAACAATTCTTGAAAAACTTCTTAAAGTAATACGTCAGGAACAGAAAGCAATAACAAAATTCCCATCCTGTTACGTATCAGAGCACCTAAGACACACTTGTGAGAGAGTCCACTCACGACCGCGACTAATCTTGGTTACCTGCAAGTTACCCATACGAAGAGCAACATTTTCAAGCAGAAGGGGTGAGATTTCACAAACAACAATATTAAGCATATAATTCATCACTTACATTTAACAACATAGACATCATTAATTCATCATAGCAATAATTATTCATAAAGCACTTCATTAATAACTCATCAACTTGACATATTAACATCTTAACAACTTCGACTTGACTATGCAACTTCAACTCGACTATGCAACTCTTAACATCTTAAATCATCTTGACAATGCAAATGCATGTGGTACCAATCAGGGCATCAAGCCCCCAACATATTGAGCGTAAAAAGGCTCCAGGGCATCAAGCCCCCAACATATTTGAGCAAAAGCTCCAGGGCATCAAGCCCCCAACGTATTTGAGCAATGACTCCAGGGCATCAAGCCCTCAACTTGAATGAGTATGCATGGACTCAACTTCTTACAACTTAGATAACATCATGAACATCACATACGACTCCAATGACTTGGACAACATCTTACAACTTCACAACTTAGACCGACATTTACAACTTTATATTATTAATGGTCAACAACAGCAAAACAGCAACGTAAGGCAACATATAATAACTCTTAGATATCATATCAACATTAAAGAATGAACCACATCAACATAATCATCATAAATAATACATAAAGTGAATATATAACAATATCACATTACTAATAATTTTGATCATCTTAATTCAGGCTTTCTGGACAGCTTACAACATCATAAATAACTTTCATTCACTACCCCAAGGTCATCTCAAGACTGCACGTGCGAAAGGATCGCAAGGAAACAATTTTGGGCAACTATACTGAAGATTAAATCAATTCAGGAAAAGATGAGGACGGCTCAGAGTCGTCAATGTGGAATGTGTTTTGATTTTTGAAGTATTAAAGGGTATCACAATCTATAGCAATGATGAATCATAGTTTTATTTCATTATAAAATTTTCAATACAATCATATGCCACAATTGTGTCCACCAGGTCCACCATAAAGAAAAGCCTGCCTATACACAGATCCTGCATAGCCATTGTATCCCAAGTCATAACAATCCAATTTTGCATCAATATATTTCTTCATATCATCATATTCTACATCATTTTCATTATATTTTGAATCAATAATCGCAAGTCTTCCCATGAAATTCGAGTTTATAACTTTTTCTTTAGGCAATCTCCCGCTACCCATTGGGGGGCTATCCTTATTAGGTGGGGAAAAAGTTTGACCGCCAAATCTTATTAAAGATGCTCCGTTACTTAAGTGAGTGAATAATTCTTTTGGCCAATATCCAACATACACTGATTGAGGTTCAGGATCAATAATCAACCACCAATGACCTGTTGATTGATCCTACACATATTTAAACCATTAAGAGATATCTGAATAGGTTACAAGAAAATGATTCCAACCAAACAAAGTAAAAATAAAAAAAAGGCAAAATTACATTATGTGTCCTTTATCTCATTTATTTGGAACACATTAGTCTTTTATCTTTATTTTTTCCCGTTTAGATCCTTTATCTTTCATAAAAGCATGTATAAATCACTTTTCTCATCTTTTATTAAAAAATACATAACTTTATTTTAAAAAAAATATTTTCATTAAAAATATAAAAAAATTAGAAATAAGATGAACATTTCATCATCTTCATCTTCTTCCTTTGAATCTTCATCATCTTCCTTTAATCAAAAAAATTTCTACACAAATATATCTTCAAATATCATAAATTTATGTTATGTTCACCTTAAATCTTCTAAACACAAAAATCAAAACCCCAAATTCTCAATAAAAAAATTAAAAACAACAACAACAAATTAGTCGCTAAAACATTAATCTCAAACTTATTATTTAACATTTTCTCAAACTTAAAAAGTTTATATTATTTAACATTAATATCTCTCTCGTTCTTTGTCTGTTGAACCATATCGCACATATTCTGCACTATTGTAATCATGAAACACCACAAAATCAACATCAACAAAAAAAAATTATTCAAGGAAGATGATTAAGATTTAAATGAAGAAGACGAAGATTCAAAGGAAGAAGATGAAGATGATGAACATGTTCATCTTATTTCTGGATTTTTTTATTTTTTATAAAAATATACTTTTAAAAATAAATTTTGCACGCTGAGGGAGTATATAAGGACTTTAAGTCCAAATTCTTCATAATTTTCTTCACTTCCTCTCTCTAGGGTTCGGCACAAGTTCTTGCTCTCCATTCTCTCTAGAATTGTCTTCTCTTTTCCCACACAACACTTGAATCCTCACTTAATCTTCACTCAATCTTTCATCAAGACTAGAATCTAAGCAAGGCTTGATACTAAGAGTGTTGGCTAGAAGTTCTTCAAGCAAGCTACAACAACTTGATCTCTTCTCTTTAGAAATTGTTTCACTAGGGTTTGGTGCTAGGCTTAGAGTTCTTGAGCTCAACTGCAGATTCTATAAGGTGAGTTCTTAGATAGATTCCACCCATGAGATTGTGTGTTTACTCTTGTAGAAAATCATGAAATTTTAGGGTTTATTCATAGAGTTTTGTTACCCCTTTTCATGCCATGCTTGCTTAACTTGTGAATACTTGCTAAGTTAATGTTTTACAGGTTTCCTATGATCATTAGAGTCATATTACACTTGGATATACTTGGTTTTGAGGTTTTTGGGGTCAAAAATACCATTTTTGAAGGTGCTGGACTATCATAACTCGCTGGGACGAGCTATTACTCGCCATGGTGAGCTAGGCCACAGAACAGGGGGTCCTGCTCGCCCCCAACTCGCCACAGCGAGCAGCTGCTCTCCTCCCACACACAATCACTCGCCTAGGCGAGTAGACAGTGAGGAAACTCACTGTTTTGCTCGCATCAGGCAGTTTTGGCGATTCGCGAGGTGGTTTTCTCCTTGCTGTCTTTTTACAAAAGTGAACCCTTCAAACGAAGATCCCATTGGATTAATATTGAAAAGATATTCTTGAAAGTGAAGCAAGTATTTAACTAATTAAGTAATGCATGATATGCGAGAGAAATTGTAGGCTTATAATCGGGTAGCGAACTATACATTAAGAATGGGAATGAAACTAAAGCCTCAATATAGCTTATCTAGAATTAGAGTGTTTAGCATGAATACTTATACATATATATATGTTAAGACGTGAGACGATTAGTTTAATCTTTTGAGTAAGAAAGTATAAGTAAGAAGTAAGTGTCGTGCCACTTGCGATTCACACTAGGTTGAATCTCAAGCGTTTCCATTAGGCGAAACGGGATAAGCTTCGCAAGAGGGGCCCGTACGACACTAAGGCAGTACCGATGTTACCTTAGATAGGTTTCC
Source organism: Medicago sativa (assembly GCF_051527215.1). NCBI lineage: Eukaryota > Viridiplantae > Streptophyta > Magnoliopsida > Fabales > Fabaceae > Medicago > Medicago sativa. The sequence goes on along the minus strand of NC_140752.1, from coordinate 48,098,630 downwards.
ATCGGTTAGATAGGGATTATGCTCGGGTTTACTCCACCCCGGGGCTCTCCGTAAAAATTGAACTCAGATAATGTATTGTTCAACGCTAACCTCTAACTTAATGAATACGATTATGCATGTTATGATGTTAGACTTGAGTTAAGTTATGAAGATCACCAACGATGAACTAAGGGTTTTTCCTATTCGTCCGGTTTAGAAACGTGTCATGTAAAAGTTAGTATTAGGCCTTGATGCACTAGCGTATCTCGGTTTAGCGATCTTAGTTCCCCTCGATCGCCTTGACACGTAAGATGTAAGCAAAACCATTGTTTTATACGAAGTAACTATGACGGCTTTAGCACGCACTACCGTCTAAGCAAGCATATCCACACACGTATAATCAACCGTCAGGTTGTATTGTAGACACATGGTAACCGTAGGTTTTCCCCGAGGATACCTATAGCTTAGGAATAGGGAGCTCACTGAGACATTATGTCTCATCCCTCTCCTTATTTTGTTCAGGTTCATAGGTATCTCGTGGCAAAGGTAAAGAGAAAGCTTTGGATTGATCGTGCTTTCGTGGATCCAACTTTGTGTCTTTCTATTGATGCATATGTTATATTATGAGATGTGTTGTAATGAACTTTGTAGATAAGTTTCGTTCGACTATCTTTGTGGAAATAATGTAACATAAGACCTATGTTGGCTTTGTATTTAAACTCTCGACTGATGTCGTTTCTGTATTGTATAATTAATGTACCCAATATCAGTTTTAATGTACTTATTGAAAATTCTAGACACTTTCAATTTGGGCGTTACAAAATTTATGTATTATTTTTATAAAAATTGATTAAAAAAGGATTTATATGTGCTTTTATGAAAGATAAAAGATCTAAACGGAAAAAATAAAGATTTTTTTTTACTGAGTCAAGAACGAGGAAGACATCAAAGAGCCGGTAGACACCCCGACAACGTCGACACCCCAGGGAACTCAAATCCTCTGCCGCTCACCCATATAATATATATATAGAAAAAAATAAAGATAAAACACTAATATGTTACAAATAAATAAGATAAAGGACTCCTAATGTAATTTTGGCTTAAAAAAACAAAAACATCAACTCATAATAATGAGTTTTAGCTATTTTAGGTCTTCTACTTAATTATCATTATTTTTCAATTAATTTAATTGCCACTTTTTAAAATTTCTCAATATTATCTTTCAAGTAAAAAATAATGTACTGATTATTACAAGCCTTAAATAATCTTTTCTTGTGTGTAAGCCTTAAATAAACTGTTATATAACAACAACAAAAAAAGCATTAATATTGTCAATTTGTAGTAATAGTTTGTAGCAATAGATAGTATTATAAAATATGTGAGTACATTCATATTTATATTTTTACCTGTTTAATTTTGGCATGTAATAATTTTTTCTTAGGCGATCCAATGGAACTAGTGGGTCTTAAGATAACTCCAAGAGCATTCGCTTTGTTACGGTTAACTTGCACGAAACCCGGACAAACATGATTGAAACACCCGGTTTTTTTGTGACCATCAACCTACATGTTTGTATAAAATTGAGCTTAAGCACAATCACATTATTTTTTTGATTCGATGACATTATTTTGAGTTATGTGATGCATTAAAGTCATTATCTTACCGTCCACTGACCAGTTAGTCGCAGTTGGCTGTCTCCATATAAGCTTGGGTGAACCTTATACATCGAAAATGGATGTGAATAGTATATTAATTATAAAAGGGATATTTTCGGTACAATATTAAAATGAAGTTTTATACGCATAATAATATGAAACTATCAAATATCAATACATTGGTAAGAAGAGATCAATTTAAGGAATGAAAGATTTCTCTCTCTAGTACAATGTAATCTAATAAAATTTAAAAATAAAATAAAAAATCTGCATAAATGTAATGATAAGTAACTTACCCCGGTACCAACTTTTATGCTATTAAGTTCCGTTGGCGGTCCACTTTCAACCCAAATTGAAGATATGCTATATTGATTTTCTTCAATTGATAGATTATACAAGCCTATCATCGCGTATGCTCCATGAAATATCATGTTTTGGGTTGTATCAAGGGTTACAGTCTAGAGAGTATAAAAACATACAATGTTTAAAACATATTTGTTAGCAATATATGATAAAATGGTTTGATGTGAAAAATTTGAGATATTACAATGTACCAAATAAATTTATCATGTTGGTTATGTCTTATGTTTAATATTTAAATATATATTTAATTATTATCCAATATGAACCACAATTCAACTATTAAACCATGAATTGTCTTCATATTCGTGTCTGTTTTGTTTGTAGAATATATATATATATATATATATATATATAGAGAGAGAGAGTGTGTGTGTGTTAAGAACACTGATCATTTTCTAACACTTTCTAAAACTCACTCGCTTATTGGATAAATATGGGTCTCACACTTTAGAAACGAGTCTCTTATAAAGTGGTGGGACTCACGCGTGTTTCATCTAATAAAAAAGTGATTTTTTTTTGACAAGAGAAAAAAAATGAATGTTAGAAAGTGCGTATTCTTAATACTTCTCATACATAAGTGTTCGCCCACAGCCTGGTTACGACAATTGGGCACTCTCCTAATTCCAATCTGATCCCTAAAAAAAAATATCATAGTCCATGTAAAATGTATCGATTAAAAATATCTACTTACATGATAGTCAGGCGAGCTTTCGGAATTTTGCTCAAAATTATCAATTTGTAACTCCGAAGACAAATTAGTAATAATTTGACGTCTCCTTGTCATGTTGTAGATAGGAACTTTTCCTGTTGGACATTCATCCACGATTTCTTTATAGGATGGTCTACTTCGCACGTTGTTCCTTGCGAAAGTTGGGTAAAGCTATGTCGCAATGAAGAGGGAACAAATTGAGATTGTGAACAATTAGTTGCAGTTGGAGTTGAAATTCCTTAAAAAAGAATAAATTAATCTCTAATAATTTTTTAGATTTGAAATGTAGAATAATAAATTATTTTAGGTTTTTTTTACGTTACCCCTCGATGATTTTGGGTTAATTTACCCCTTTCAAACAATTTTTATTTCTTCATCTTTATCTTTAAAATTAGTTAACATTTTCATCTCACGAACATCAAAGTTTCTCATCTCTTCAATTTAACATGTGATCTCCATCTTTTTCGTTTCATAATCGAATCATATTTGTTATTAGGGTTAATTTACCCTTAATTCATTAAGAGTAATGTATGTTGGTTTTTTCTTACAATTAGTTATCATTTTCATCACAAAAACATCAAGTTTCTTCATCTCATTCATTCAACATGTGATCTTCATCGCCTTCATTTTAGAATTGAATCATATTTATTATTAGGGGTAAATTACCCCAATTTATGAAGGGGTACTGTAGGCTTCACCTTTATTTTGTTATATACAAATTACAATTATCATGATTCTCTAACTCTTCATTAAATAACAATTAACTACTGCACCTGAATTTTGTGATTTTTTAGCAAGGGATGTTGTAGAGCAGGTTGCTTGTACATATCAACACAGTCAAAATCATTGTCCACCTGATATTGAATTTCTTAACCAAAATTACAATCAAGCAAATCATGTGTAAAACAAATTTATCAAGGAAAATAAGTCACGGAAATACCATGCTGATATCTGATGCAAAAAAATGATGTTCCTCATCTGGTAGAATTTTGCTTCTTGCATCAGCGTTTGAATAAGTTGTGCACAAACTAAGAACTAGAAAGAGAACCAGAGCCATAAGTTTTATGATGTTACTTTCAAGGATATCTAATACTTCTACTTGTACGAACACACATATATATAGGGGTGTTCAAAACCGAACCAACCCACTGGAAAACCGTAAACCGAAACCGCAAAAAACCGCATTTGGTTCGGATGTAATCAGATCAGTTTTTTACTCAACCGCATGATTTGGTTTGGTTTGCGGTTTTCATTTTAACAACCGAACCATACCGATCCAACCCAAACCGTATTGGTTTGGTTCAGATTTTATTTTTAAAGTCAACCGAACTAAACCAAACCACATACTTTTTTATGTCGCGGTTCGGATGATTTTTACGCTCAAAACTGAACCAAACTGCACTGTGAACACTATATATATATAAACACACACACACACAGGGGGCTACTAACTTGCACCCACCTAAAAACACTAAGGTGCAAGTTAGCAAGCTACTCCTACTAGTTATTTACCAAAAAACTCATTTATCGTTGTTCAAATCAATTTTAAATAGAAGGATAGTTTTGTAAATTTAGTTGATTAAAAAAAACAATAATTTTTTGAAACATGCTGTAACCGTTTTTCCAACAACGTTGAATCCATTTACCTGTTGTGTTAAATTACTCTAGTTTTTCATGGTTTTTTTTCCCTTCCTTAGAAAATATACTATTGATAAAAAAAAAAACACGGTCTGTAAAATAACAAAATGCACTGATCACCAAAAAAATATTTAACAAAAAATAGATTAATGTCATTTTTCTAAACGAACCTGAAAGTTTGTTTTGCAATATGATTAGTGATTAGAAAAAAAAAAATCCGTCAAAAAGCTTTCAGGTTCGTTTAGGTCACTTTCTATTTACTAGTCAAGAAAAAAATATGACAAAATAAACTAGTCAGGAAAAAAATATGACAAAATAAACTAGTCAGGAAAAAAAAAAGCCTTTAGTGATGAGGAAAAAAGAAAACAGGAAGCATGTGCAGGAATTGGTTGTCGTGTTTGACGGAAGAAAATGTGTTATCTTTTGTTTTTTGTTTTTAAAAAAAGTGGAATAGACAAAACTATCCCTTAATTTTAAGTAACTTGAACAATGGAGATTGATTTATTTGTAAAATACAAGTGGATGTGTAGCTTGCTAACTTGCACCTTAATGTTTTTAGGTTGGTGCAAGTTAGCAGCCCCATATATATATATATATATATATATATATATATATATATATATATATGTATATGTATATATGCTGGAAGAAATTAACAATTCAATTTTATGTGAACATTAAAAATTAACCTTCCTTAATTATAATATTGATCATTTGTCCACAAGATCTAACTCAACTAGTAAAATTATCAAAATTTCTATATTGGACGTCATGGTTAACGTTTAAACCCCGACTCCTCCACTTATGTGTGTGGGTTTCAAATGAGTATTTTCATTTTATTTATCTAACAAAAAAAATATCGATCTTTTGATTAAAAATAAATGCATGATATAAATTATTAAAGTCTTTCAAAAAGATATAAATTATTTAAGGATATGATTAGTATTAAGGAAATGTTAACTTATGACCTTAGGACACATGTTAAAAATTCCACTAATAGAAATTATGTATTGGAAATTGTGTTAATTTATTGCTCAAAATAAATACTACCTCCGTCCCTAATTATAAGACCCTTTTGAAAAAATAATTTGTCCCTTTTTATAAGACCCCTTTGATATTTCCAAGTACATTAATTATTTCTTTACCAACATACCCTTATTTATTTTGCATTTTTTTCTTCAATCAACAATAAATATTATATTGAAAACATCAATTAACTCTCTCTCTTAAGGATAAAATTGTAAAAACAATAGTAATTATATACAAATTTAATACTACAACCAACTTTCTTAATCTCCGCAATTTTGGCAAAAGGCTCCTATATTTAGGGACGGAGGTAGTATTAATTTTTTTTCATCAAATTCTTACAAGAATGAAATTAATGTTTGAAGTATAAGTTAACATGACCCTCAGTATTATTATTGAACATGTATCCGCTAAACATCAATAAAAAATAGTAGTTACGAGATTTATTAAGAAAAAAAAAAGTTAAAGTTGATTTTATAATATCAAATGAAAAAGGAAAAAAACATAACTATGATTTAATGCATTTTAATTGCATTTAAGACAATAAATGTATTTAAATTGCATTTAAGATAACTAAATGCATATAGAGAAGTTGACTTTGACTATATCATTTTCTTATAGACAATTAAATGCATGGCTTCTACGAATACTAGGCCTACGTTGGCTATTTTGTCTGGATTGCCTCCAAGTCCTTCGATATGTTCAAACTGCATTCAATAGTAACAACAATGCAATGGATCCAATCCAACTAATGAAACTGGTTTTTTAAAGTCACTTTTCCTATTTTCAGTTCATCAATATTCATTTTCCCAACCTTCAACTATTGCAGACCAAGAAGAAAGTGACATCACGACTCCGAAACTGAAGTGGGAGCTAATCTCAAGTGCAGCCGGATCTGTGTTTTTTCTGCTGTGACATTCTACATACGAATGTAAATGACAGTGGTGTCGTAATTAAGAAAGATACACATGCTATAATACCACTATAACAATGAATCATTGTTACGACAATGTATACGAATTTTGGGTATGCAGCTCTCTGAGTTCCTAAGATTGCTAGAGATGGTGTCTTTATGTGACACTAAAGCTTTTACGACAATACAACTAAAACATGACTTCATGTAGTGAAATTAGTTCACTGATAACAAGTAGAATGTTTATGTACCAAGAAAAAAATTGACACATTTATTATAGAATGTAGTGAAATTAGTGAACTTATCACATAGATCTAATCATGTAATTTTATGAATGTTTATGTACCAAGAAAAAAATTGAGAATGTTTATTTGATAGGTATATTGTTGGTGTTCTTTTATCTAAAATGATTGTAATGACCGATTCTATATTTTATTGGAGTACTTTTTCTTTCGATGTTTGTGATGTTGATTCCCATTTGCACTCATTCTACGAATGATATTGTTTATATATATATATATATATATATATATATATATATATATATATATATATATATATATATATATATATATATATAGGGTTATGTTACAAGACACCTTCATAAAAAGTAGTGTGGTGTCTTTTATCAAGTCACACCTCAAGGTGTGATTTTCACTTTTTTAGTTATAACTTTGATAAAAGACACCTTCATAAAAAGTAGTTGGTGTCTTTTAACAAATGCTCATAGAGTAACTTGATAAAAGACACATTCACAAAAGGTGTCTTCTATCATAACCCATATATATATATATATATATATATATATATATATATATATATATATATTATTGAAGAGTAATATGTTTTTTTTATTTCTTTATTGAATTGTGGGTTTTTATAGATTTTATTGTATTATTCATGTATTCGTTAGTCCGATATGGAAATACAGTTTATTTTGTTGTCAAATATTCTTTGGAACATTGTTTTTTCGGTTAATTTTAATGTGTGAATGAATTTTTTATGTTTGCAGGATTCATAAGAAATAATTATACCGGCAATGCTATATCCAAAGACAAAATTGATAGCGAAATTTTCTCAAACTTCCATTTCTATGTATTTTTAAATAGTACAAGATTTATGTCATACCCCAATTTTTGACGTAAGGACATAATACAATAATACAAAACAATATCTAATCCTCCCAACACTATTATTAGTGATAACATTAAATAGTGATAATAATGAAGGGATCAATCTGGATGACATAAATAGTGACATAAAAATTGATACCCCAATTATTGTCAATTGAAATAGTGATTGATGTTTTGGTTCTGGAGTTGGGAGGATTAGATATGGTATTAGGGATGGCGTGGTTGAGTACGTTGGGAGAGGTGCTCACGGATTGGAAGCTTTTGACGATGCAATTTGTCCACAAAAATCAATTGGTGAAACTCCAAGGTATTGGGGGAAAGCAAGACAGTCAAGGTGATCTGAACTCGTTCTTAAAAGATATACATGGAAGGATTGGATTGGAAGGATGGTGGCCTCAGTTTCAATCCATTGAGGCTGGTACAGTTCTGGAATCACAAGATCTCAATGAAGTTTTGGGAGATTTCCAAGAGGTGTTTAAGAGTCAGATTCTTCTTCCTCCTGAGAGGTCCATAGTGCATCAGATTAATCTCCTCCCAAATCATGGTCCTATAAATGTCAGGCCCTACAGGTATCCTCATCATCAGAAAGAAGAGATTGAGAAGCAAGTGGCTGAACTCTTGGAAGCAGGAATCATTAGGCCAAGTAAAAGTGCTTTCTCAAGTCCAGTAATTTTGGTAAAGAAGAAAGATAAGAGTTGGAGGATGTGCGTTGATTACAGGGCCCTTAACAAAGCTACAATCCCAGATAAGTATCCCATTCCTATTGTTGATGAATTATTAGATGAATTGAATGGAGCTGTCATGTTCTCAAAAATTGATTTAAAATCTGGTTATCATCAAATTAGGGTGCATGAGAATCATATTGCTAAAACAGCTTTTAGAACTCATAATGGCCATTATGAATATCTTGTTATGCCATTTGGCCTGATGAATGCTCCTGCCACTTTTCAAGCTACAATGAATGATATTTTTAGGCCTTATTTGAGGAAACTTGTCTTAGTCTTTTTTGATGACATTTTAATATATAGTAAAAATATGCTAGAACATTTGGATCATTTGAAGTTAGTTTTAACTCTGCTATTAGACAATAGTTTCATAGCTAATCAATCAAAGTGCAAATTTGGATGTGTCCAGATTGATTACCTTGGTCACATTATTTCTGGAAAAGGTGTAGCAGTGGATCCTGAGAAAATAGAGTGTATTGTAGCCTGGCCTGAACCTAAAAATGCAAAAGGTGTACGTGGTTTTCTGGGTCTTACTGGATACTATAGAAGGTTTATCAGAGACTATGGGAAAATTGCCAAACCCCTAACTGAATTGACAAAGAAGGACAATTTTTCATGGGGGCAGATGCAAATAAAGCTTTCCAACACTTGAAGAAGGTAATGACCACTCCTCCAGTCCTGGTTCTTCCCAATTTCAATATACCCTTTGAAGTGGAGTGTGATGCTGCTGGTAGAGGGATTGGTGTTGTGTTGATGCAACAAAAGCAACCAATAGCATTCTTCAGCAAGGCTTTGTCAGAGGGTAACCTGGTCAAGTCTGTGTATGAGAAAGAACTGATGGCTCTGGTCTTATGTATCCAACATTGGAGGCATTATTTGCTGGGCAAAGAATTTGTGGTGTACACTGATCATAAAAGCTTAAAACATTTTTTACAGCAAAGAGTTTCTTCACCAGACCAGCAATGTTGGTTAGCTAAATTATTGGGAAAGTTTGAAGTTAAATATAAGCCAGGCTTGGAGAATAAAGCTGCTGATGCATTGTCAAGGATCTATGATGAAGGGGAGATGAATACAATTGTTTCTTATCCTTTGTGGGAGGATAGGGTAAGAATACTTGATGAAATTGCTAAGGATCCATACATCTAGCAACTGGCCAATAAGGTGCAAGAAAATTCAGCATCTCATCTTGGATTTGAAGTGAAACAGGGAGTGCTGTTATATCATGGCAGGTTAGTCATATCCCCACAGTCACCTTCCATTCCCTGGTTACTTGCAGAATTTCATGCCACCCCTGCTGGAGGGCATTTTGGTTTTCTCAGAACATACAGAAGATTGGCTGAGTCACTGTACTGGGTGGGAATGCAGAGAAGTGTCAGAGAATTTGTCAGGGCATGTGATGTTTGTCAGAGACAAAAATACAGTGCTACAACTCCTGGTGGATTGTTACAACCTCTGCCAATTCCTAATGCTATAAGGGAGGATCTATCCTTAGACTTTATCACTGGTTTGCCCAAGTCCAAAGGGTATGAGGCAGTTTTGGTAGTAGTGGATAGATTATCAAAATATAGTCATTTTATTTTGTTAAAACATCCTTATACTGCAAAGTTTATTGCTGAAGTGTTTGTTAAAGAGGTAGTAAGATTGCATGGAGTTCCTAATTCAGTGATCAGTGATAAAGACCCAATATTTGTGAGTCATTTCTGGTTGGAGCTATTTAAATTACAAGGCACTAAATTGAAGATGAGCTCATCTTACCATCCTGAAACTGATGGGCAGACAGAAGTGATTAATATATGTTTAGAAAGCTATTTGAGATGCTTTGCCTATGATCATCCTAAAACATGGTCTCATTGGTTACCTTGGGCTGAATTCTGGTATAATACAACTTTTCATGTATCAATTGGGAAGACACCTTTTGAGGTGGTGTATGGTAGGCAAGCTCCTCCAATAGTGAAGTTTTTTTATCTAATGAGACTAGAGTTGCTGTTGTACCTGCTGAATTGAAAGACAGAGATGAAGCTTTAAGTCAACTGAAGAGGCATTTATCTAAGGCTCAAGAACAGATGTCAAGCTATGCTAACAAGAAAAGAAGGGACCTGAGTTTTGAGGTTGGAGAGTGGGTTTTTCTGAAGTTGAGACCTCATAGACAGCAATCTGTGGTGAGGAGAATCAATCAGAAACTGGCTGCAAGGTTTTATGGTCCTTTTTAGATAGCTAAAAAAATTGGGGAGGTAGCTGATGACATGCTGTCATTACGTAATTTTTAGGACTTATTGTGACATTTTGATAGAGTTCTCATGCAATTTATACTGTTCTGGAGTGCAAAAAGCTTAAATATTGAAGTCGGTTCGAAGGAAATCGCGCCACGCCAATTTCAAGCCGTGCTGCGATTTTTTGAAGCAAAATTACATCCTCCCTGATTGAGGGAAATCGCGGCACCAATTCATCTTCCCTCAATCTGAAGAACAAGGGTTACGATTTTGGAGAGCAAAGTGCGATTTTGAGACATCGGAGACGGCTAGAAGGGCGATTTCTTCAACCTTTTACCAATTCATGTATGTTTTAATTATTTCATTGATTATGTTATTTGTAAACTCGATTATGAGTAGCTAAATCTCTTAGAGATTAGATCCGAGATGAATCTTTGTAACCCTAATTGACACATGTTGCTGTAAAACTCTATTTTGTTTATGAATTCAATTCTAGTTTATTCAATTCAATTGTTCTTAATGCTTTTTATATCTTGATCACATATAACTTGATTTCGTGAGAACGAATGACCACTGACCATGGCTTTCGACTTAGACCTAATTGAATTGTTCTAATAAACAGGGTTAGTTTAGGAATAGATAATCGTTTGTTAGTGATAATAGGTTAACGTTCGGTAAAACCTTCAAGAATTATTAGACCACCTAAGGAATTAGGGGCTGTAGTTTAAGAAGAGGGTCCTAACTCAAGGGATTGATTAGGGCTATTTTGTTAATCATCGTAAATTAGAAGAGGATTCATAACAAATAGGTGCAGTAGACCAATTAGGGGAACTTAGAGGATTCGACGGATCTGATCTCATCTCTCCCCATATTTTCTTAACAAATCTTTATTTTCTGTTTCTTGATTTAATTAAAATCAAATCAAATCTACTGCCTAGTGGCAAAACAAAATAAATTTTATACATCCTATTTTTATAACGCAATTGAATTATTGAAGTTAAAAACAGTCCTCGTGGGATCGATATTTTTACTACTTCGATAGTATTTGGTGCACTTGCCAAACGTCTATCAAGTTTTTGGCGCCGTTGCCGGGGACTGTTGAATTATTTCAACAAGGCAATTACGTTATAATTTAGGGTTTTTGCAATTTAATTTTCTGTTTTTAATTTTTATTTTTCTGTTTTCATATTCACTTGATTACTTTGCATTGTGCAGTGCTACTAAGGTATTTTGCTGTTTATGCGAGGTAAACAGAGCTCTGACGACTTAGAGTACGATCCGGAAATTGAAAGAACTGCTAGAGCACTTCGGAAAGCTGTCCGGTCGCAAAGGTTAGCTCAGTCCGTTCCACCGGGTGTTCGAGAACAAATACCGGAGCCACTCTCAACTGAATCTGAAACGATCTCTTCTCCTAAATCTGCAACTATGGAAGGTGAAGGAGTTGTACCACCGAGACCTAAGCTAGGAGACTACAGGTTAGCTACTCATCGCGGTCAACTGACCCATACTTTTCAACCAGCTAACCCCGTAGCTTTCGACATTAAGACAACTGTCCTCAACGGTTTGAGGGACAAGCAATTCAATGGGACTGAAGCTATGAGTCCTCATGAACACTTGAGCCGCTTTGCTGAAACTTGCGAGTTTTGTGTGCAACCAGCCACCGTGACTGAAGCACAAAAGAAACTAAGGCTATTTCCTTTCACCTTGACGGGAAGAGCAAAAGATTGGTTGCTAACAATACCAAACGGGACTGTCCAAACATGGGAAGAGTTAGAGCTGAAGTTCTTGGAGAAATATTTCCCTATGTCTAAATATTGGGAAAAGAAGATGGAGATCTCTAACTTCAAGCAAGGAGAAGGTGAGTCATTATATGATGCTTGGCAGCGATTCAACTTGCTTCTTAAGAGATGCCCTAATCATGAGTTCACCGAGAAACAATACCTCCAAATCTTCACTGAGGGGGTAACACCAAACACTAGGATGTTCTTAGATGCTTCCGCGGGAGGTAGTCTCAAGAGCAAAACTGATCATGAAGTCCAAGCTTTAATCGAGAACATGGCTGGAAATGAGTATCGTGCTGAAGCTAAGAAGAAAAAAATAGGAGTGTTTGGGGTGAGTGAACAAACTGCTATCCTTGCTAACCAAGCAGCTATGAACAAACAAATTGAAGCTCTAACTAAGGAGTTTCAAGGCTTCACTTTGGCTCACAAGCAACAACAAGTAGCTGCAATCAAGTGTGATCTATGTGGTGAAGAACATCCAAATGGTGAATGTGTACCAGAAGGATCAAGTGAGGAAGCTAACTTCATGGGAGGCTATCAAAGGCCAAACCAATACTACAATTCAGGTATCAACAAGCATCCAAATCTCAGTTACTCAAATAACAACGCTTTGAATTCTCAGATGCTTACTCCTCCTCAACAACAAGAAAGAAAGCCATCAGCTCTTCAGGAAACTATGATGAACTTCATGAAGATGACTCAAGGCAACTTTGAAGAGATGAAGAAGAGTCAAGAAGCTGAAAGAAAGAACAATGAAGCTTCTAGGAAGATGCTTGAAACTCAACTGGGGCAATTAGCTAAGCAATTGGCTGAACAAAGTAAAGGCGGATTCTCAGGTAACACGAAAGACAACCCTAAGAATGAGTCTTGTAATGCTATTGAATTGAGGAGCAAAAAGGTTTTGACACCTTTAGTTCCAAAAGCTCCAAAGAAAGTTGATGATGTAGTAATTGAGGTGGAGGAGAATGGTGAAGTTGAAAAAAATGATGAGGGTGTAGTTGAAAAAGAAGATGATTATGGAGTAGTTGAAAACGAAAGGAAGAAAAAAATAGAGGGAGAAAAAAGTGAGATGTTAATTGATGAAGATTCAATCTTGAGGAAGTCAAAGAGTCAAATCTTGAAAGATGGAGATAAACCACAAGTTATTCCATCATATGTGAAGCTTCCATACCCTCACTTAGCCAAGAAGAAAGAAAAGGATGAAGGTCAATTCAAGAAGTTCATGCAACTTTTCTCACAACTTCAGGTGAATATTCCTTTCGGTGAAGCTCTCGATCAAATGCCGTTGTATGCTAAATTCATGAAGGATTTGTTGACTAAAAGAAGGAAGCCTAAGGATGATGAGAACATAGCACTTTCTGAAAATTGTAGTGTTATTCTTCAAAAGAAGCTGCCACCTAAGCTGAAGGATCCTGCAGCTTTCACTATCCCTTGTTCAATTGGACAGGTGGACATTGATAGAGCTTTATGTGACTTGGGAGCAAGTATCAACCTGATGCCTCTTTCAATGATGAAGAAGCTTAAGTGTGGGGAACCAAAACCAACAAGAATGACCATTACTTTAGCTGATCGGTCAATCTCTTATCCTTTCGGTGTGCTTGAAGATGTGCTAGTCAAGGTTAATGACTTGGTGTTTCCAGCAGATTTTGTGATCTTAGATATGGCTGAAGATGAGGATATGCCACTCATTCTAGGAAGACCTTTCCTTGCAACTGGCCGTTCTTTGATTGACATTGAGAAAGGAGAGCTAATGTTGAGATTCCATAAGGAGCAAGTAGTGTTTAATATATTTGAGGCCATGAAGCACAAAGATGAAAATCCCAAGTGTTACCGGATTGACATTGTTGAAGAAATAGTTAAAGATGACTCTTGTGAACATCAACCAACACAACCTCTTGAACGTGCAATTGTGAATTCTATAGCAAGATGTGGAGATGATGAAGATCTTGAAGTAAGTGATTGTGTGAAGCAACTAGAAGCAAGCAAGCAAGAGTTGGGTCCGGTAAAAATAGAAGAATTAATGGGTAAGTACTCTATGGATGCTCCTATTTTGAGTGGAGAAGGAGAGAAAAATCCAGAATTAAAAGAACTCCCTTCTCACTTGAAATATGTTTTTCTCACTAAGGATGCCTCTAAACCAGTAATCATCAGCAATACCTTGACACCTTTGGAAGAAGAAAAATTAATGAGGGTGTTAAGAGACAATCAAGGAGCTTTGGGGTGGAACATTTCTGATTTGAAGGGTATTAGTCCAGCTTATTGCATGCACAAAATACACATGGAGGCTGAATACAAACCGGTGGTTCAACCTCAAAGGAGACTTAACCCAACAATGAAGGAAGTGGTGAAGAAAGAGGTGCTGAAGTTACTAGATGCAGGTATGATCTACCCTATCTCAAATAGCTCATGGGTAAGTCCAGTTCATGTGGTACCCAAGAAAGGAGGAATGACGGTGGTAGCAAATGAAAAAAATGAATTGATACCTACCCGCACCGTCACTGGTTGGAGAATGTGTATAGACTACCGGAGGTTGAATACCGCAACAAGAAAGGACCACTTTCGATTACCATTCATGGATCAAATGATTGAGAGATTGGCTGGCCAAGCCTTTTATTGCTTCTTGGATGGGTATTCGGGGTATAATCAAATTGCAGTGGCTCCGGAGGATCAAGAAAAGACTGCCTTCACTTGTCCATTTGGAGTGTTTGCTTATCGAAGGATGCCCTTTGGGCTGTGTAATGCGCCGGCAACCTTTCAAAGGTGCATGCTTTCCATCTTCTCTGATATGATAGAGAAGAACATTGAGGTATTTATGGACGACTTTTCTGTTTTTGGTAAGTCTTTTGATCAATGCTTGTTCCATTTAAATGTTGTACTTAAAAGATGCACCGAAACTAACCTTGTTTTAAATTGGGAAAAATGTCATTTTATGGTAACTGAAGGTATAGTTTTGGGGCATAAAATAAGTGCTAAAGGCATTGAGGTGGACCAAGCTAAGATAGAGGTTATAGAGAAACTTCCTCCACCCGTCAATGTTAAAGGAGTGAGGAGTTTCTTGGGGCATGCCGGTTTCTATCGGCGGTTCATAAAAGACTTTTCTAAAATTTCCAAACCCCTCTGTAACCTCTTGGTCAAAGAAAACGAGTTTAATTTTGATTCTGAATGTCTAAATGCTTTTTCTTTGATTAAAAACAAGTTGGTGACTGCACCAATAATCATTGCACCCGATTGGGATTTACCTTTTGAACTTATGTGTGATGCAAGTGATTATGCTGTTGGTGCAGTCCTAGGCCAACGCAAGAACAAATTTTTCAATGCAATTTACTATGCAAGCAAGGTTTTAAATGAAAATCAAGTTAACTATTCCACCACTGAAAAGGAATTGCTTGCTGTAATCTTTGCGTTGGAAAAATTTCGTTCTTATCTAATAGGATCCAAAGTCATTGTTTTTACAGATCATGCAGCTCTTAAATATCTCTTAACAAAAGGGGATTCAAAGCCACGACTGTTGAGGTGGATCCTATTATTGCAAGAATTTGATCTTGAGATTCGTGACAAGAAGGGAGTCGAGAACGTGGTAGCTGACCAGCTCTCAAGGCTGGAGAATGATGAGGTGACAAAGAAGGAGAAGGCCATCAAGGCCGAGTTCCCCGATGAACAGCTGTTTGCTATTGGAGAAAGACCTTGGTTTGCTGACATGGCAAACTTTAAGGTCGGCAACATAGTTCCTGATGATCTGACCTACCCTCAGAGGAAAAAGTTCTTCAAAGATGCAAACCACTACTTGTGGGATGACCCGTATCTGTTTAAGGTAGGTACTGACGGTTTGATTAGACGTTGTGTTGCAGGTGAGGAAGCACATAGCATCATGTGGCACTGCCATAGCTCAGCTTATGGAGGCCACCACAGTGGAGAAAGAACAGCTGCAAAAATTTTGCAAAGTGGATTCTGGTGGCCCACCCTTTTCAAAGATTGCCACGACTTTGTCACAAGATGTGACAGATGCCAAAGGACAGGTAACATATCAAAGAGGAATGAAATGCCCCTAAAAGGAATCATTGAAGTTGAACCATTTGACTGTTGGGGTATCGATTTTATGGGACCATTCCCTTCCTCTTACTCTTATCTCCATATTCTAGTCTGTGTTGATTATGTCACAAAGTGGGTTGAAGTGATACCATGTGTTGCTAATGATGTCAAAACGGTTGTCAACTTCCTTCAAAAGAATATTTTCACTAGGTTTGGAACCCCTAGAGTATTGATCAGTGATGGGGGGAAGCATTTTTGCAATAATTTTCCTGAAAATGTGCTCAAAAAGTATAACATTAAGCACAAAGTTGCAACTCCCTATCACCCACAAACTAGTGGTCAAGCAGAGGTTTCAAACCGACAGCTGAAATAGATTCTGGAGAAGACAGTTGCGTCAAATAGGAAAGATTGGTCTAGGAAATTAGATGACACACTGTGGGCATATAGGACAGCCTTTAAGACCCATCTTGGGTTCTCACCCTATCAGTTAGTCTATGGGAAGGCATGTCATCTTCCAGTCGAGCTAGAACATAAAGCTTATTGGGCCATTAAGGCCTTAAATTTTGATCAAGTAGCCGCTAGTAAGAAAAGAATTTTGAAACTTAATGAACTTGAGGAGATGAGGCTTAGAGCGTATGAAAATGCGCTCATCTATAAAGCCAGGACAAAAAGGTATCATGACAAAACCTTAGTGCCTAGGGATATTAACTGTGGACAACTAGTTTTGTTGTATAATTCCAGGTTGAAGCTGTTTCCTGGGAAGCTCAAGTCAAAATGGTCTGGACCATTCTTGGTCAAAAGTGTGTCACCATATGGAGCTGTTGAACTAGTGACACCTGAAGGAGATCGAAGTTTCAAAGTAAAAGGACAAAGAGTTAAACCATACCTAGGTGGCGACCTACCAAAAGGAAGGGTGGCACTCATTCTGAAGGACCTCTGAGGATCCTTAGTAGTCAAGCTAGTGACGATAAAGAAGCGCTGAGTGGGAGGCAACCCACTAGATTTACTTTGTTTTCAATTCATTTTCTTTATTTTCTTTTTAATGTCGAAGTCCATTGAACTTATTTCCCTATTGTAATTGCTCCTGCACTTGTTTATTATTAATGAATTTGTTTTGTTTCATGTGACCTATTCCAGTTTAGTAACAGTTGTTTGATGAAACGGTATTCCAAAAGTTCTAAAGGAGGGGTGACTTGATTCAAAGGCGAAGTGTACGGCGTTGCTAGGTAGTCACACACTCCCAGAAATCTCAGCCATAAGGTTCATTGCCAAATTTGTTTTTCAATTTACTTATATTTAGATTAGTTTTCCATGCAACTACATTTCTAGAACTTGCATTGTTTCTCTATTATTGATTGGTCTTTGTCGATTACACACTGAGGCAAAAGTGCTTGGTCCTGTGAGCCTTTTTGAAGCCTACCCTGTTTTTTAATTTGTTGAAATTATCCTTTCTTAACCAATTGTGAGCCGGTAGGATTAGAACTTTTTGTTCGGTGACAAACTACATTACAAGCCTAGAGACTTTTAGGACTTGTCCCTTAATGTATTTTCTGAGTTAAGGCATTGTAGAATGTTGCTAAAGATTAAGTTTGGGGTTGCTATTGGAATTTGCAACCAACTAAGTTTGGGGTGGGGGTACTAGAGAATAAGAGAACAAAAATGAAAGAAATATGAAATTGTCATGCAAAATACACACAAAAATGGTGTATCAAAAAAAAAAAGAAATTGAATGATGAAAAAGGGACAAAACATTGAAAATTCGAGTAACTTCAAACTCGATTGTCCCTAAATGTTAAAAATATTCTCTAGTACCTTTGCATTGATTGTTATTCCACAAGGTGAATGATTGAAGGATTGAATTTTGTGATTTAACTTCCGTAGGAATGCCTAACTCAAATTTTGTGTAGCCTACTTATCCAAATATATCCCACCTTTCACCTAAGCCCCGTTATAACCCTAAAGACCTCAAAAGTGTGTAATGATATTGACTTTGATTGATGTTTAGAAACTTTTCAAGTGTATGGTAATATGTAGACCTACATGTCGACTGGCAGAACCCTGTTTCAATTTGATGCGAGGAGTTGTGAATTGGTGGATGCGAACAAGTCAAACTAGCTCATCTTTAGCTAGAAGTAGAATGAACTTTTGGGTACTATCGTTTTGTCAGGTAACTGTTATTTTACTGTCGTTTGTCACTGTTGCAAGCAAATTCCTTGAGGACAAGGAATGGTTTAAGTTTGGGGTTGTGATGACATGCTGTCATTACGTAATTTTTAGGACTTATTGTGACATTTTGATAGAGTTCTCATGCAATTTATACTGTTCTGGAGTGCAAAAAGCTTAAATATTGAAGTCTGTTCGAAGGAAATCACGCCACGCCAATTTCAAGTCGTGCTGCGATTTTTTGAAGCAAAATTACATCCTCCCTGTTTGAGGGAAATCGCGGCACGCCTATATACATGGCGCGGCGCGATTTTGATGGGTCAGGCCCATGACTTCTATAAATACTGCACTCAATCTGAAGAACAAGGGTTACGATTTTGGAGAGCAAAGTGCAATTTTGAGACATCGGAGACGGCTAGAAGGGCGATTTCTTCAACCTTTTACCAATTCATGTATGTTTTAATTATTTCATTGATTATGCTATTTGTAAACTCGATTATGAGTAGCTAAATCTCTTAGAGATTAGATCCGAGATGAATCTTTGTAACCCTAATTGACACATGTTGCTGTGAAACTCTATTTTGTTTATGAATTCAATTCTAGTTTATTCAATTCAATTGTTCTAATGCTTTTTATATCTTGATCACATATAACTTGATTTTGTGAGAACGAATGACCACTGACCATGGCTTTCGATTTAGACCTAATTGAATTGTTCTAATAAACAGGGTTAGTCTAGGAATAGATAATCGTTTGTTAGTGATAATAGGTTAACGTTCGGTAAAACCTTCAAGAATTATTAGACCACCTAAGGAATTAGGGGCTGTAGTTTAAGAAGAGGGTCCTAACTCAAGGGATTGATTAGGGCTATTTTGTTAATCATCGTAAATTAGAAGAGGATTCATAACAAATAGGTGCAGTAGACCAATTAGGGGAACTTAGAGGATTCGACGGATCTGATCTCATCTCTCCCCATATTTTCTTAACAAATCTTTATTTTCTGTTTCTTGATTTAATTAAAATCAAATCAAATCTACTGCCTAGTGGCAAAACAAAATAAATTTTATACATCCTATTTTTATAACGCAATTGAATTATTGCAGTTAAAAACAGTCCTCGTGGGATCGATATTTTTACTACTTCGATAGTATTTGGTGCACTTGCCAAACGTCTATCAGTAGCCTATCAACTGAAGCTACCAGATGAATCTAGGATACACCCAGTTTTTCATGTCTCACTGCTCAAAAAGGCAGTGGGAAACTATCAGGTGCAAGGTCAGCTGCCCAAAGGACTTGAGATTGATGGGGAAGATGATGTGTATCCAGAACAAGTGTTGGGTTCCAGAACTATAAGACAAGGGGATACTGAGGTGTTGCAGAGCTTGATTAAGTGGAAAAACAAGTCTTTAGAAGATGTTACGTGGGAAGATAATGAGATACTAAAAGGGCAGTTTCCTGAATTTTGCCTTGAGGACAAGGCTGTTTCTAAGGAGGGTGGAGTTGATAGAAACGTGAAAGAAGGAATGGGCCTTGACTTGGGCCCTAAGCCAAGAGTGTGGAAAGTCTATAGTAGGAAGAAGACAAAAATAGCTAAGAATGATGATGTGGCAAAGAATGGGGTTCCACTTGTGTAACATTGGCCATTTTCATGTTATATAACATTGCCCAATTAGGGTGTGCCACGTGGCACACCCTTTAAAAAAAAATAATAAAACAACACGTGAGAGAGAGAGGAAGAAAACTCAGCTCCACCCTTTTCTTCTTCTTCTTCTTCATTCCTTCCTCTTCAAAACAAAACCCACCCACCATCATCATCAGCTTTCCGTCCACCGCTAGTCGCCGCTGCCTCCGCCGCCATCTACCTACCACACACTTTTCTTCTTCAATTTGGCTGAAGATGTATCACTGGACATATATTTGACAGCATAAAAGCATAATCCACAAAGGCAAAACACAAAATTGCTCTGAACACTTCCACTTGACTTTGACAGCACAAAGGAAGATTTGAAGCTGATAGAAGGCATAGTTGTAGTTCCATTGGAAAATATATTCTTTTGATATAAGTTTGTAACTCTTTTTAGAACATAATGAATTCAGATTCTTTGTTTCACTACAATTACTCTTGTCCATTTAAATATTTAATTGAACCATTATCAACATACAAAATGAAAGCAAAAACACTATAATTGCTATAATTGCAGAAACGGGTTACTCTTGTCCATTTAAAACTCTGTTCTTTTATTAGTGTATACCAATGTTAAAGGTACAAACAGACAAGCAGGTAATTAAGGTTTATAATGAATTTTATGGTTAATATACCTTTAATTTGACGCATTGAGTTTTGTTTTGAAGAAAAGCTGATGATGATGGTGGGTGGGCTTTGTTTTGAAGAGGAAGGAATGAAGAAGAAGAAGAAGAAGAAGAAAAGGGTGGAGCTGAGTTTTCTTCCTCTCTCTCTCACGTGTTGTTTTTTTTTATTTTTTTAAAGGTGTGCCACGTGGCACACCCTGATTGGGCAATGTTATATAACATGAAAATGGCCAATGTTACACAAATGGAACCCCAAAGAATGCATAAGACGCATGGGCTGGCTTATATAAACAGGGATAGTACTAGAGAATAATCAGCTGATAATTATGTTATGATTGTGTGGGGTCACCTTTGGTGATTTGGGAAGCCTGCGTGCTTTAGGGTTGGTAGCTGCTTCTACCAATTTGTTATTTTTTCATTCTCTTCTACTGTAATTCTGGATCTTAACGTTCAATTACAAAGTTATTTCCACTATTTTATATCATAATCCATACTTTATACCATTTTCTTGTCTGTTATTCCCATCATATGCCTACTCAATTAACTTTTCAATAAACAAGGTAATCAATCCATAATATACCCAATTTATATATAACATCAATAACAACTTTTCATTGAGCCGGGAAATGGTTTTACTTCAACATGAACCAACGCGGTTAAAAAACCCATGAATGTCTCCTCAGTCCTCACTCGTATATTGATGGAAAGAAACTACTTAGCTTGCACATTAGAGAAGAAACACATGCCATATTATTTCTGTTCCTACATACTGACATCTAGGCTTACCTTCCAACAGAAGACCCTACAAAATCATAAAAATAGGCTTAGACTTCCTATCAAAGTGGAACTCTGCAAATGAGTGCATGGAAGTCAGCAACAAAAGGAACAACAATTATATCAATTAAACGTTGAGCGATTGCTTTAAGGGGTAAACGTCATATTGAAATTTTAAAAAGCACTTTTTCAAAAAGACTCTTCGTATTGCGAAACAGAATATTGAAAATGCTAAAATAATAACATAGTTTAAAACTATGTCTTCAGTGCTTGATTGCAACGGTAAATCATTCTTCTTCAAAAGTTTCAGTAGTTCCTGTTAGAATTACTTCTAATATTTTGTGGGCTGCAATCAATTGTTGATTTTGGTTTTAATAAAAACGGACTGATGTTGTGATCCATTTGATGATGTTTAGGCCCTAATAAAAGTGATCAATAGATAATGGGCTTTTGGGCACTTAATCTGATTTGTGTAGAAACATAGTGTAGGCCCAAACACTAGGCCCATGATGGGTGGTGCCTAGGGTTGCACGGTTATAAATAGAGAGGCTAGGTCCCTTTGCCATCACTCTGACTATTCTGCTCATTAACGGTTTGCCCCATTGAAAACCCTAAGTTTGTAGCATGTGAAAGGCATAGGAAGACTCTTGTCTCCAATCTCGGCGAATCCGCTTCCAAGTAAGTGTGTTCTAATTTCATATAATAATAATTCGATCTTGTTGATTTAACTTACATGTGGTATCAGAGCTGCTATTATATGATTTAGAACCCTACTTTCAATTGCTTTGAATTATACTTATTTTATTCGATTTTATAAAATCTGAATTGAGAACATCAAATTGACGTTTTGAAAGATGAGAGAATAATTGTTCTATCTAATTTGGTTTTCTCGATCAGTATGACGTTTTGAAAGATGAGAGAATAATTGTTCTATCTAATTTGGTTTTCTCGATCAGTAGGGATTTTCCATCGATTACCCTTAATTGTGTCATCATAAGTTTCGGTTTCTATTTTTATGTGATACACCATTGATCTTGGTCTTAATTTAATCCATGTAAAATCCATGTAAAACTTGATACGTGCTTGTGTGCGGTGGTTGTGTTAAAATTCAATTGTATTTTTATTGACATCTGCTACTGCCGTCACTTTATTCATAGTGCACTATAGAGAATCAATATGATTTGTAGTATAACAAAAACAAATTGATAATGGTTCTGTTATCTTTAATTTTATTGCGGCTTTCAAAAATATATCAATGGGTTGATTTAGCCAATTATACTTTGATCATCGAGAAACTAATTTTCTTTCGGTTCATGATTTTGATTATAACTTTCCATGAGTTTGATAATATGTGCTTTGCATCCTATGTGAGTTTTGATGGTAAATAGCTTTTTCGGTTGCTATATTTTTGCTGCATCTTATTTGTTATTTGAGATTTGCAAAGCAAAGTCGGTGTAATTTTGTTGTGCGACTTCCGTTATATTTTAAGAAAACTATTGTATGCCTGGGAACATGAATAGTCCTTTTCGGTTGATATATACATAAATTGATTTATAAAGGGTTAAGGGCTCTGATTGTACTACTTGATTTCGTCACAAATTCATGAAGGTAGTTAAAACAATGTGAACTACTAAAGTGACATTTTTTTTTTATATATATTAATATGGATCGAAAAGAATGCTTCATGCAATTGAATTCAATTTCCTAAAGTGGATATGGACATCGATCAATTTTGAGTGATATGTTTCTAAAGATTTAGAATTAAATCTTTTCCCTTTGGCTCATTTTTCATCAATATCGTTGCCACCATATCTTGGAATTTGATATTCTTTTCACCTTGGTATTTTTTTTTTTTTTTGGGGCTGATATATTTATATATGGTCTGCACTTCATGGTGAATTTGCATATTTGTTTATAACGTTCAAATTTGCTTTAAAGAATTTGTTCTTGTTTTGAGCATTCAGTTTGAAGCTTTGAATTGAAAGATTTGGTTTTTCATGTTCAAAATGAATTATTGAAATTGTTTCAATTTTCAAAATTATGTGGCTCATACTAAAAGAATATATTTCCTATTGTTGTATGTGCTCGATCTTTGAATATCTGGCAAACAATTTTCATTGAAATTACTTGAACAAGAGTTTTGATTGTTTTCTTTGTGGAATTTTGGAAAATTTTCTTGATCAATATGAAATATAGTTCGAGTTTAATAATTGTTTGATCAATTATTATTATTTTTATATGTGTCAAAGATGTATTAATACATGTGAAATTGGTATTTGATTCATTTTTGTGTGGCTCCTTCTTCTGTTAAGTTTATGGATAGTTTCCTTTATATATGACTATAGTTTCTATTCTATTATTTGAGTGGATTTGAGATTTGGTTTATGCATAGATTGAAGTTGCTTTAAAAATATGTTTATCATGATTGAATTACAATTGCATGTGTGAATCCAGAGACAATTTTGAGTAGTCATGTTCAAATTAAGATAATGTATTTTTGTGCTACTCCTTTTGATGTTGTTCTTGTCACTAAAAATTGATTTTATATTTATTTTTGTTGCCATAAGGTTTGCGGTTTTTGAAACAAATTTCACATGTGATTCATTGTGCATGTGCATCTAGTGTGTATAAACATTGGCATGATTACTATATGAATATTCCATCAAACATAATTTCATTTTATCTCAAATCTAGAAGGAAACATCATGATTAATATTTGATGGATCAAACTTTGCATATTCAAGAGGATTTGATTTGATTTTGGTGGATTGATTTGTTTTGAAAATTGAGTAATTTGATTGGAAATAATTTCCAAACATTGTTTTCACATTTTTATTTATGGGAATAAATTTTATATTTATGGGAATAAATTTTATTTTGTGAAATATGTGAAATCATTTTTTTTTATATATATATATGTGAGATATATATTCCCAAGGATGAGTGTAAAATATTATTTGTGAAATTCTCTTTTATAGAAGTGAATTATTCTATTAAAGTGTTGTATTTGTGAAATTACTTTACATTCAATTTTGTCAATCATAGCACCAAATATCAATGTATATGAATTTATAATTATTGAATTATATGTTGCCTTGTTCTTATTTGAATGCTCGATTGTGGAATATCATAAAAGATAATTTTTGAGCAATTCTGAAGGCAATCAAAAACTGTTATCCTTGTATTTTATTGATGTATTATGGGAGTCTTTCTTTTGCTATATTGGTTTCTTGTTGAATTATGAACCAATTGAGATGACAATATGCCAAATTGTGTGGAATTTTCTCTAAGTCATCGAAGCTTAATGACTCTACATACAAGGAGAATTGATTACATTTTTTGAGGTTAGCCATGATTTAATTAATTTAATTTTTTTTTATTTATTGAATTTGATTACACTTATTCCCTTATTATACAAGGGATGAGCATATCATGATTTAATTAATTTAATTTTTTTTTATTTATTGAATTTGATTACACTTATTCCCTTATTATACAAGGGATGAGCATATCATATTGGTGTAATATTAATTGACATGACCATTGTGTGATAGAGAATCTAGTTGAATATTTGTTTAAATATTTTAAAAATCTTGGATTGATAATCCAACCATCCTTCTCTATCAAGTGGGAGAATCTTACATGTCAATTATCTAGAAATGAAAAAACAAATATTATTTGTTGATGAATAATCTTTAGTTTATTATGGAGACTTACATTGAGGATATTATAGACTTTTCTTAAATATTTTTTGTAAATATTTTGTCTTTTATCCTCAATGGTGGTGAAATTCAAGTCTCATATGTTTCCGCTGCGTAGTTAATTGATTTAAATCATTGCTTGTATGAGATTATGAGTTTAGCTGTAGTAGTTACTCTTCCAAAAGATAGCACATAATTATATGTTGATTTCTTTTATGTGCTTTTAACGTACTATTTTGCCGCATTGGATCAAACAAAATTATGATGAATGCAAATTAAAACGATATTGACCAGTTTAGATGTATTTAAATGATGCATATTTTTTCTGTGACGTATTTTGACAAGAGTTGTTGATTCCTATGCAAAAAGAATTTCTTGCGTTGATATAGGTCGTTACCACCAAAGTGGGACCGCCTCTATTGATTGATTGATGAAATTTCCTTTTGTAGTTTGAGGAATGTTTTTAATTGTAACATGTAATTTCCTGTCCAAAGGTGGTTATTGCATTTTACAATTAAAAATTTAGTTGGGATAAGTTATTGGAGAATGTTTTGAACTAAAGGAATTTGTCTGCCCAAAGGTGACAAATTTCTGAATTCAATACATGCTCATTGATTAACTTACATGAGGTTTTGACTGGGGTTATAACCTTAGTTTGTACATTCTGCCCAAAGGTGATTGTACAATTATATTGGCCTCATTGTGATAGCTTGTTTATTTTGAGCTATATCTTGTCAAATGATATATTTTAATGCATTCATGTTTTGTCTCATATATTTCCTCAATGGATAATTGTTATGCTTTTATTATGCATGCTCATTGATTAACTTATACTTATATGAGATGGAGTTATTGGAGTATATGTTGAACCAAAGAATTTGTCTGCCCAAAGGTGACAATTTCCCAAGTTCAATGTATCCTCATTGATTAACTCATTTGAGGTTTTGGCTTGGGTTTTGACCTTAGTTTGTACATTCTGTCCAAAGGTGATTATACAATTATATTGGCCTCGTTATAATAGCTTATTTATTTTGAGCTAAATAATGTCTTATGACATATTTTAATGAATTTATGTTTTGTACCAATGAATTTCTCTGTGAATAATTGTTCTGCTTCCATCAAGATGTTAAACAAGTCAAACTATAAGAAATGGAAGTAAGATTTGGAGTTGCCTCTAGGAGAACATGCATGAACTGTAATAACCTTTTGGTAAGTGGGAGATGACTCACAAGTTAAAGTACCTGACCATATTGGTGTCCATATGTCTAATGAAAGTTATTGGACATGAAAATATGACAATGTTGTAATTTAGGAGTAACTGTGAAGTCAGTGGGAGATGTCAACTTAATTTCAGTTTAATATGATCAAGGAGTAATTGTGAAGTCAGTGGGAGATGTCACCATAATTTAACATTCTAGTTTTGAACTTGTTTTGAAAAATATCTTTCGCGTAACCTTCATTTAGGATGAAACTTATTTGTGTTACCTTGTTGTAGCAACTTTGTTTTAGTTTTACTCTTGGAGGTTGAAAACTAAGTTTGAGATTAAACTCACATAACCTTGCTTCATCCTTTATTCATCTATATAAATTGTCTATAGTAGATGGTTCATAACTCCCTGGATCTTTTGTTGATAGTTTATTTAAATTGTCTTTGACTTCACATAACCTTGCTTCGTCTTTCATTGTCAAAACTTTTTGTTGCTATAAGGTCTAATGTTGAGGAAGACATCCTTTACTTTATGACATAAGCACTTGGATCATATTTATTGGGGAAAGGGCTGAGAAATTAATCAAAGTAAATATTCTACCTTTCTTAAAGTTTGATGATCCAGGTACTTGTGTGGATTGCATTAGAAGCAAATTTACTAAAACCAAAGGTTACAACTAGCATTTTTGAACCCTTTGAAATTGTCGAAAATGAAATTACTGGCTCCCAACTCCTATATTTTATGGTAATAAATTATTTATTACATTCATTGGCTCCCT
This sequence comes from Medicago sativa, assembly GCF_051527215.1. Lineage (NCBI taxonomy): Eukaryota > Viridiplantae > Streptophyta > Magnoliopsida > Fabales > Fabaceae > Medicago > Medicago sativa. The sequence goes on along the minus strand of NC_140752.1, from coordinate 48,071,536 downwards.
AACTTTGACATTAATTGTTCTTTTAACCAAATGACTTAAGTTCATTGTTTTCAAGAGTCATTTTGAATAACATGAATACTGTGAATTCTTTTGATGCATTTGGTTAGTGGGAGTTTGAATTTTATATTATTAATTTTTTATGATGAATTTTTATTTCACTTATTTTCTTTGATATATTGATGTGAATTTACATTCAATTTAATTATTGATGATGAGATGAATTCTTGTATACATCAAATATCAAATGTGAAAAATTATAGCTCAGTGTTGAAGGGATCACTATGCCGGTGATCGACACTATTTTGGAGCTGAGGCATTACATGTGAAAAATTTTGAGCTCAATGTTGACAGGATCTTTATGCCGGCTGTTAACATTATTTTGGAGCTGATGTATTATGTGTGAAAATTAGAGCTCAGTGTCGTTGGGATCACTATGCCGGTGATTGACACTATTTTGGAGCTGAGGCAATGTGGTTTTCCGTGGACCACATAATTTCTCTGACTTTAAGGCATTTGAGAGAAATCACATAATTTCTTTGGCTTTAATGTATTTGAGAGAAATCACATAATTTCTTTGGCTTTAAGCATTTGAGAGAAATCACACAATTTATCTGGCTTTAAGGCATTGAGAGAAATTGAGGACCGACAATGAAAATGATAGTATGGTCGATGATCACGTTGACATATCATTTCTTGCTACACTCTACACAGTTGACTAGTCGACGGAATTGGTGATATTTGTAACCATGGAAGGTGTTGTATCAATTAAGGATATAACTACCGCCATGATTCGATATCATTCAGTTCTTAGTTGGACGGAGTCTTAATTAAGTGTTGCATCATGGGATCATGTAGTGGTCACGTTAGGAAGTTTGTTATCAGTCCGAGAGTCGTTTTCAAAATATATATTTTTTTTATTTATTTATTTACTATTTTTTTTTTAAATACACAATTGATTTTGCCCAAGTGGGAGAATGTTAGAATTACTTCTAATATTTTGTGGGCTGCAATCAATTGTTGATTTTGGTTCTAATAAAAACGGACTGATGTTGTGATCCATTTGATGATGTTTAGGCCCTAATAAAAGTGATCAATAGATAATGGGCTTTTGGGCACTTAATCTGATTTGTGTAGAAACATAGTGTAGGCCCAAACACTAGGCCCATGATGGGTGGTGCCTAGGGTTGCACGGTTATAAATAGAGAGGCTATGTCCCCTTTGCCATCACTCTGACTATTCTGCTCATTAGCGGTTTGCCCCATTGAAAACCCTAAGTTTGTAGCATGTGAAAGGCATAGGAAGACTCTTGTCTCCAATCTCGGCGAATCCGCTTCCAAGTAAGTGTGTTCTAATTTCATATAATAATAATTCGATCTTGTTGATTTAACTTACAGTTCCACCAATAGTTTAGTATCATTGTTGTTCATAGCAAAAAGCTGCAATAAATTGACAATAGCTTACCAAATGCAAACAGGATACATAATCAAAGAAATTAAGACATTAGTATGTCTAACAATACCAGTAAATGGTGTGCAGATGCAACACTTGGTGCCAATCCATAGACATTATGCTTCCACAAAGCCTTCTTTCTTGCTCACATATTAAGCAAAAAATCCTCAATTTCATTTCATATATCTTCCGATTTCACAAATGACAGCATATATTTGTAAAAGACAAAGTATACACACAAATAAAGCATACCAATATCAAGGGCTCCAACATGAACACATGCTTTAGTAACTTCACGACCGAGATGTTAAAGTTTACAACACCAACACTTGTGATTGTATTGAATTGTGTCATTTTCTCAAAACTTGATCGGTGCAGACGTGTCTGTGTTGTGTCATATCTGATGTCCGTGTCTGTGTTCATGCTTCATACATGATAAGAGAAACTTTGGAAAACCTAATAATATATGGAAGAACACTAGAAGATGAACTCGTTTCTAAGTAAGCAGTTTATGGTAAAAAAAAAAATATTGTTTTTCATTCATTACATGTCTTTTTTTGAGACATGAATAAATATATGATTGGAATGTTCATGTTAAGTGTTAATTTGATAATTTTCTTAAATAAAATAATGGAAAAGAATTTTTTTTTTTAAATTTCTTTGTAATTGTTAGTTTCATCAAATGATTAGACTAAACCAAAATATCTAAAATATAATAAATATTTTTTTAGTCAATATATTAAAGAGTTTTAAATACATAAAAAGTTTGAAAGTATTGTTATTTATTCCTAAAAACTACTTTTGTAACTCATTGATAAAATTAACGATTATTTTTTTACAGCTCTAAAATATTTTTTCTTCTTTTCAAAGAAATAATAATACAAGTTTTTTTTTAATTATTAATTCATAATGGTTGAAAAATTATGAATATGAATAGATGGATTCAAGCGATTAACAAATTTTAGTTACCGCCGAATAAATTGTTAGAAACAACGAATTAAAACTAAAAAAAATAATAAGTGGAATATCAATGTGGTACAAATATGTGGAAATTTATGGAGCTATGAAAACCCTTTTGTGTGAGCATAATTGAATAATTAAAACTAGAAATTTTGTTATGATCTCTAGTTTTAGTATATGAATATTGTTATAATTACTATTTTTTTTTTGTGGGCAGAAGATATCTATTTTTTTTTAGAGGAGGAGATATCAAATTTTGTTATGATCTAATTTTCATATATTAATATATTTTTAGATAATTTTGGTGGAAAAAAAGTGGAAGCAAAAACAATAGAAAAATAGTGACAACAAACAAGCATAATCAATAAGTGTCAATTAGTGTTTATGCGTTGGATGTTTTAAGTTTGATCTAACATCCCAACTTTACAAAACTAAAAATAGCTAAACAAGTTCCAGCTAAAAAATTAGAGAAATCGTTTCATAACAGGACAAAGGAGTAAGCGTGACAGTATATAAAGATTATCAATCTTATTTTCTAGCAAACATCAATATCAGTTCTTTTCTATCTTTCCTTTAACACCATGAAGATCTTCGTTCTGTTTGGTATCACTTTTGCATGTGGCTTTTTTGGAAACTTTATTTCAAATGCTAATCCTCTACCGTATGAAGCCATATTCAACTTCGGTGACTCTACAAGTGATACCGGAAATGCTGCATTTGATCACCTCAAAGAAATGGAAAAATTAATTCCTTATGGTTCAACATACTTCAAACATCCATCTGGACGCATGTCAAATGGACGACTCATCATAGATTTCATAGGTACTTTTACACATACTTTTTTTCTTAAATAAATTCTTTTTGTATTAATGAAATAGTAAATAACAAAAAAAAAAAAATAATACCAAGAACTCTAAAATAATCTATTTTATGAGGTCGTTATAATTAAAATCAATAATTTTTAAGGTTGATACATTTCCGATTGAAAATTTCACTAGCTTATTCTCATTTTAATTGTAGCTGAGGCATATGGGTTGCCATTTTTACCGGCCTATAAGAATATCACCAAAATCCCAGATGCTATAAAAAAGGGAGTTAATTTCGCTTATGCCGGTTCAACTGCACTTGATGTCAAATATTTTAGTGGTATTAGTGGAGTCACTGCACCAAAGGAATCATTAAATGTGCAATTTGATTGGTTTAAGAAGCTAAAACCCGACTTATGTAAAAGCAAAGAAGGTTTTGTCCTAAATCCTTGCATGTTATTTTTGTGTGATATAATTGGTTTATCATCTATATGCCTAACAATACTTTTGTTTTGTTATGAGTTCACAGAATGTGACAGCTTCTTCAAAAACTCATTGTTTATTGTGGGAGAGATTGGTGGAAATGATATTTTTTATCATCTTTCTAAAACTATTACTGAACTACGAGAGATAGTTCCCTTGATGGTTGAATCAATCAAAAATACCACCAATGTATGTTATACAAATCTTAAGTAATTAAATGTTTACATATTAGCAAAAAATAAATAACTGTTGACTTCAATTGTAGAATAATTTTGTTTAAGTTATAGGTATTAGTGAATAAATAATGGTCTTGGAAAAATGTAATAGAGATTTATTTAATTATGTTTGTCAGGCTTTAATTGAAGAAGGAGCGGTAGAGCTAGTGGTTCCAGGTAACTTTCCAATGGGGTGTAATACTGACATATTGTCAAAAAAGATTAGTCAGAAGAAAGAAGACTATGATGAATTTGGATGTTTGACAGCTTACAACACTCTCATCGAATACTTTAATGAGCAGCTAAAAAAATCCATAGAGACAATAAAACAGAAACACCCTCAAGCTAAGATAGTATATTTTGACTATTACAACGATGCCAGACGTTTATATCAAGCACCACAACAGTATGGTGTGTGGAGCAATTATTTTCTATCCTTGTTAAATTTTCATTGTTTTATTCTTGTCAAATTTGTTTGATCCCATTCACTAATTTATGTACATTAATGATGTAGGTTTTACTTCTGATAAGGTCGAGGTTTTGAAAGCATGTTGTGGAGGAAGTGGACCATATCATCATGATCAGTATTGGTGTGGAACGCCGAATACAACAGTTTGCTCTGATCCTTCAAAACTAATAAATTGGGATGGACCACATTTTACCGAAGCCGCTTATAAGCAAATAGCTAAAGGTTTAATCGAAGGACCTTTTGCATATCCTTCTCTAAAACCTGCTCCTTTCAAGATAGCTTAGAGTTGATGATGTAAAAATTAAGAAAGACTTTCTTTGATGAATTCCAAACATGGTTACACATTATCTCTGGTATGAGAAGTTTAAATGTACTCAATATAGTGAATTAAATTGGGTTTTTCTTTTTTTTTGGGTACAAAAATTGGGTTTTTCTAACCTATGAACATTGCATAGTTTAAGGTGCTATAAACGTACCACTTTGGTCAAAATAAATTGTCTTATTAATTAAGTACATATTTCCGGTATTTATGTTAGGATCAAATGTAAACGCAATCTCATATATCAACTATAAAAAAACATATAAGTGATTTTTTATACTGAAAAAACTAACGAATCAAATTCCCTAAAAAAAACTATGTGATCAAATTAATGGCTGGATGATAAAATTTCATTCCATATATCAAGAATATATTTTTATGTAATTTTTTTAGATGGAAGAGAAAAAACATTTTACAAAAATTAAATAGAATGGTTAATAGGAGAGATAAACAAATTGTTTTCCAAGAACAAGTTAAATAATGTGACAACTTATATTGATTAAACTGATACATTTATTGCACTTTAACCTATGGAATGAAAAATCCGTCTATAATTACTCAATATATATATATATATATATATATAAGGAAACTTGATTCTTTCTTATTCAAGAGTTTTGTTGATGTGGCGCATCTAGGAAAGCTTCTCATTGTTAGAAAATTTTCTCACTTCACTTATAACTTTTCACCCTTTGATATATCTCATTAATCCTCCACTAAATCATAATGTTGTGTGAATTAAAACTCTTCACTCTTTCTTATTCAATTATTATTAGTACCATAGAAAGTTATCATGTATTTTTTTTAGGAGAGTATATTAACGGAACAACTTAGTATACACTCAATTGAGAGAGACACAATTTATTAGTTCATGGGTGATAGGAATTTTTAAAGCCGTAACATATAAACCAGCCTTTTGTCACCTTTAAAATCAGACTTTGAATAAATTATGAATAAAAAATAAATCATATAAAAATAATCCTTGAACCGGCAAAGTGATATTGTTATTAGTTTGATAATTTTAAATTAAAATCATACTTTGAATAAATTATGAACAGGGGAGCATAGCCCTTGTTCTCAAAATTCATCACCAAATTCCAATTGGTTTCTACTCCAACAACATTCTCCATTCACGTGAGTGCTGACACTGAAGAGATACCCTTTCCCACTCCGTGCATCAAGGGCGATGCATTGAGCATCAAAATCGGTCAAGAGGAATACCGGAAGGGTTTAGAAGATTGCAAGAATGCGTTAAGGGCTCGTCTGACCCTTAACAAAGGAGATAAACCGTACTCGGCACGTGATCTTAGTGCTAAAATTGATAAATTATGGAAGACATCAGCGGGTTGGAAAATGGTGCCGCTTGGTAAAGGGTACTATGATTTTCTCTTTGAATCGGCGGAGGATTATAGGAAAATTTGGGCTGTATGTACGGTTAACCTCAAACCGGGTCTCTTACGGTTTTCTAAGTGGACAAAAGACTTCAAGTATCAGACACAAAAGCAGACTCATGTGACGATTTGGATACGTTTGATGGAGTTGCCACAAGAATATTGGAGGGAGAGAACTCTGAAGGAAATTGCAAGTGCAGTTGGGACTCCAATTGATGTAGATGGACCAACTAGAAACCGTACTTTTGGCCACTATGCTAGAATTCTTGTCGACATTGACCTCTCAAAGCGAATTTATGATGAAATTCTTGTAGAAAGTGAGGGCTTCGCATTTAAGGTAGAGGTGCAATATGAGAGGCTTCCACTATTTTGTCAACACTGTTATTCTATTGGACATAATGTCTCTTCATGTCGTTGGTTGCAGCCGCAACCACCAAAGGACAAGAATGATAGAGCGAAACAAATTGTTGCCGAGGCTGCCCTTAAAATTCTTCATCGGCAACACAAAGGTAGTAATGATGTGGGTGCATCTACATCAGCCATTGTTAACAATGGGTCTTGGGTTCCTATCCCGGTTGTGTCGACTGTTACAACCACTCACAGAGTTTCGGTCTCTGCTACACCTGCTCCTACATCATTAGTCTCAACGTCACTAGCCTCACCGATTTCAATGCCTATTATCAGTTCTCAGATGGCGCCGGTTGTTTCAGCTATGGTGGTTTCTTCTCAATTTGATAAGTCCAATAACTTCAGCATTCCTTTACACAATGTGTTTGATTTAATTACTCCTCGAGAGTTGTCACATAATAGGCCAGTGCTTGAGCTTGTTTCCCCTGAAGCGCACGTTGACGTGCAACCTGTAGAAGTGACAACGTTGTCTCAGAAATCGAGGGAGGTGTTGGAGAACCCCTCGATAACTGCAGCTACGGAGTCGCTTTTGGATAGTGTGAAACACAATCATATGAGTCCGCGGGAGATGGGGAGGAGTCCCAAGGAGTCTAATGTGCGTGTTACACATTCATGTCCTCTTGGGCGTGAGGACATACGACCTGACGGGGTGGAACAGACAACTCAGACGTCGTTGGAGATTCCAGTGACTGATGAGGTATCTGAACCACTTCAGGATGGTGTGGATCAAGATCATGTGAGCCCACGGGAGCTGGAGGAGAGTCCCAAGGGTGCTCGTGAGATTGTTCCAAGGCCATCTAATGGTGAGCATGATGACATGCAAGACGCGCATTCTACTAAGGAAGTGGATGGAGTGACCGTTGAATCGATTGTCACAGTTTCTTCGCAGGCAGATATCTTACCTATAGTCTCTACACATGAGGTGCCTGTTATGCAACGGCATGAGGTTCCTTCTGAATGCGCAACTGTTCAGCAGCACGGAGTTCCGGTCTCTCATAATGTGCAACATGATTTGGATCTTTGGGCTCGTATTCGTGAGTATGATCAACGAATGGCGGCTGAAGGATTTACGCAAGTTCTATCCAAGAAACAGCAAAAGGATTTAAAAAAACAAGTGTTAGTAGGGAAGCCTTCATACAATACCCGGACAAGGGGTACACCTCCATCCTCTTCCTCATGAATTTACTTTATTGGAATATCCAAGGTATTGGCAATTTTGACTCTAAAATTGCTTTACGTAATTTATCTTTGTCTCATTCTCCTGGTATTATTTTTATTGCGGAGCCTATGATTCTTTTTGATGATGTTCCTTTATGGTACTGGCATAGTATTGGTGTTTCAAATTATTGTTTGAATGTTAGAGAAAATTTGCAGCCGAATTTATGGGCACTTTGGGGCAAGGTCACTATCCCTACGGTTTTGTTTGTGTCGGATCAATGCATAGTCTTACAATTGTCTTGTCAAAATTCTCTTGTATATATTGCTGCGGTTTATGCTAGTAATTTTTATTTGAAGCGTCTGCAACTTTGGGCAGACTTGTCTCATCTCCAAGGGCGCTTTCCCGATCCTTGGTTATTTATTGGTGACTTTAATGCGGTGTTGGGTGCTCATGAGAAGCGTGGTCGTCAGCCTCCTCCATCTTTATCTTGTCTGGATTTTCTGAATTGGTCTAATGCAAATTTATTAAATCATCTCAGCACGTTGGGTACTTTTTATACTTGGTCCAATGGCAGACTTGGTTCGGAAAATGTGGCACTTCGCCTTGATAGGGCTATCTGTAATGTGGAATGGATTAATTTTTGGCGCAGAACTTCTTGTTCGGCCTTAGTGAGGCATCAATCGGATCATCATCCTCTCTTATTGACGGCTGAGTTGTCTACAGCACATAGTGGCGGCACTTTTAAATTTTTTAAAACTTGGACTTCCCATGCTGATTGTCGTAGGCTTCTTGTTGAGAATTGGACAATGAGGTTCCGGGGGCATGGTATGTCTCGGCTATAGGCCAAGCTCAAGCACATGAAAAATATTTATTCTCATTGGAACCGTACGGTCTTCGGTGACGTTGACAGACAAGTTCGTTTGGCAGTGGATGAAGTGAATAGAATTCAACAAATTATTGACACTGATGGTTTTTCGGATCAGCTTTATATGCAAGATATTGAGGCTCAATTTATTCTAACCAAAGCTTTGCATTATCAAGAGGAGCTTTGGCAGGAAAAAGCTAGAAACCAGCGGTTTATACATGGGGATAGAAATACGGCTTATTTTCACAGAGTAGCCAGAATCCGGGCTTCAAAGAATTCTATTTCTTTTTTGCAAGATGGTGACAGAATGCTTATTGACCCTGAGGACATTGAGGTACAAGTGGTTAATTATTTCAAGTCCATTTTTACTGTTCCTAATAACTGTACGCAGAATAATTTGATTGAGGAGACTATCCCATCTATGATATCGGATGATGATAACCAGCAGCTGATGTGTGTTCCTCAATTTGATGAGACTAGGAATGCGGTGTTTTCCCTTAACGGGGATGGTGCTCTGGGTCCTGATGGGTTTGGAGGACTTTTCTATCAAACCTATTGGGACATTGTTGGTACGGATGTAGTCCAGCCGGTTCAGGAGTTTTTTATTACTGATGCTCTTCCTGTAAATATTAATAACAATTTGATTGTGCTTATTCCAAAGGTGCCAGGGCCGAGAGTGATGGGAGACTATCGCCCTATTGCTCTAGCTAATTTTCAGTTTAAAGTTATCACTAAAATCCTTGCAGACAGATTGGCACCCATTGCTATGCGGACTGAATCAATTGAGCAACGTGGGTTTATTCGTGATCGTAATATTTATGAATGTGTGATTATTGCATCGGAAGCTATTAATTTACTTGACAAGCATCAATATGGAGGTAATGTAGCTTTAAAGGTCGATATTGCGAAGGCTTTTGACACTTTAGACTGGAATTTTTTGATTAATGTTCTTAGGGGTTTCGGTTTTGCTGAGACTTTTGTGAATTGGATTCTAGCTATATTGAATTCAGCTCGGCTGTCTGTGTTGGTTAATGGTAAGGCTGTGGGTTTCTTCTCTTGCACTAGAGGGGTTCGACAAGGGGATCCATTATCCCCTCTCTTATTCTGCTTGGCCGAAGATGTCTTGAGTAGGTCCATCTCTTTGGCGGTATCATCAAGGAGGCTGCATCCTATGACTTATTGCCGTGGGGTTTCTCTTCCTACGCACATATTATATGCTGATGATGTTATGATTTTTTGTACAGGAACTAAGCGTAATATTCGTGTGCTTCTAAATATTTTCCATAGATATTCTGAGGTGTCCGGACAGATTATTAACAATGCTAAAAGCCGATTGTACACTGGTGCTATGAATTCAACACGTGCTCAGATGATTTCAGACATGTTAGGTTTCACTGTGGGACACGTTCCTTTCCTTTATTTGGGGTGTCCAATTTTTCAAGGCAAGCCAAAAGTTGTTCACTTTCAAATGATTGCCGACAGGATAAAGACTAAGCTTTCTTCATGGAAGGGTTCTCTTCTTTCTATCATGGGACGGGTTCAGCTGGTTAAATCTATTATACATGGAATGTTACTCTACTCTTTTCATGTTTATATGTGGCCACGTTGTCTGCTTCGATTATTGGACACCTGGATTAAAAATTTTATCTGAAGCGAAGATGTTCTTTCTAGGAAGTTATGCACGGTTTCTTGGAAGTGTATTAGTCGACCATGGGCGGAAGGTGGGTTAGATTTGAAGCCAACAAGTTTAAGTAATGAAGCGGCAATGTTAGAATTAGCATGGAAGCTTATATCCACAGACTCGCAATGGGCATACATCATGAAGCGTAGATTTTTTTCCAATGGTAAACCTCTTAACCATTATTTTAAATCTTCTGTTTGGTCTGGTATTAAAACTCACATAGGTACGGTGCTTGATAACTCTTTGTGGATTGTGGGCACAGGTGAGAATATTTCTCTATGGAATGATAATTGGCTTGGTACCTCTCTTGTTGTTTTATTTAATGTTGATATGTTCTTTCATGCTGGTTTCACTGGTAAAGTGTCGGATATTATTGTTGATGGAGGGTGGAATTTGCCACCATCTCTTATGACTGCGGTTGTGACTGACAAGCTTCCTTCAATTCCTTTACCTTGTGATCCTCTACCGGACACTTTTGTTTGGTCACACTCCGCTGATGGTAAATTGTCTTTGAAATTGGCGATTGATTTTCTGAAGCCGACAGCTCCAAAGTTGCCTTGGGCGGATCTGATTTGGAAGGGGTGCATTCCCCCTTCTCACTCTTTTACTTTTTGGCGATTCTTGCATGGTAAAATGCCTACGGATGAAAATCTTAGAGCGCGGGGCTGTGTAATTGTTTCAGCTTGTTTCTTTTGCTTGAAAATGGATGAAACGTCTGAACATCTATTTCTTCAGTGCCCTTTTGCAACTGATCTCTGGTCTTGGCTTGGTGGTAAACTTAATTGTTCCATAGACTGTACTTCAGCTCTCTCTCTTCTCTCTTGCCTTCCTGCTCATTGTTCTTCGCAGACAGCTGATATTTTCCTAGCATCAGTTATACATACAGTGCATACTATTTGGCTTGCTAGAAACAGCATGCGGTTCTCTTCGCAAGTTACAACCTTTTATTCTGCAAAGGTTCGCATTCATTCCTGGGTGGCTTTATCTGGTAATACCTCAACTGGGAAATGTTTGCCATTTGACTCTCAGCTTTTGGATGTTTTTTCGGTTGATGCTCATTGTCGTACCGTAAAAGAAATCATCCCGGTGTTGTGGATAGCTCCCTCTTCTCCTTGGCTGAAGGTTAACACTGATGGTTCCGTCATTGCTGGGCATGCAGCTTGTGGAGGTCTTTTTCGGGACTTTAGGGGCTCTTTTCTTGGTGCCTTCTGTTGTAACATTGGGGAGGCATCGGTTTATTATTCCGAAGTTCTTGCTATCATTTTAGCCATGGAGCATGCTTCTGCTCATGGGTGGCGACAGTTATGGTTGGAGAATGATTCCACTAGTGCTTTGCTAATTTTTTCTAATCCTTCATTAGTGCCAGTTATGCTTCGAAACAGATGGCATAATGCCCGTAGTTTGGGTATTCAGGTTATTTCTTCTCACATATTTCGTGAAGGTAATTGTTGTGTGGATAGGTTAGCAAATATGGGTCACTCTTTGCAGGGTTCTGTTTGGTTAGATGTATTACCTGCTGCGTTGTATCTTGATTTCTTTCGGGAAAGGGTAGGCTTACCTAATTACAGATTTCCTTAGGGACTTGTAGTCTGCTGTTTGTATTGTTTCTTTATTTTCTGAGGGTTTTGGCCTAGTCCCCCATCTTCTTGTACAGTTTTCCCCTTTTTTTTAATAAAATGTTAGAGTTTGGCGGCATAGGATGGAGGTTTCCCGGGATGCCAACCTAGTTGGGATGTCGGTGTTTCCTCTTGATGCTTGTCCAATCTCCTCGCTTAGCAAAAAAAAAAAATTATGAATAAAAAAATAAATCATATAAAAATAATCTTTTTAGAATTCATTAATTTTCTCTTACTCGGTTACTCCTATAAATTTATTAGGTCATGGCTATATTGATATTAGTTTGATAAGCTTCAACCCATATGCCCCCATAAATTAAATAGACTAAAAGTGACAGTGTCAATCAATCTTCTGTTACAACAAATTAAAAACTCTTCAACTTTTCTCATCATATAATGGAGCTTTTTATTATTTAAATATTTTGATGAAAATTCATTAATTTACACTAATGTAACGACAACTTCAACTTGAAGAGTTAGAGTCAAGGTTAAGCAAACTTTTAGCTCCCTGATTGGTTGATTTATGTGTGTGCGTTTGTTTTTGTGTGTTTGCAGATCACAAACTAAGCTTTTGTATCTTAATCAACATTAGAAAAAAAAGCGTCAAGAGGTAATAGAAGAAACAATGTTGAATCATGTGAGGTTGAAGAAACAATCTACTTAGAATTTCAGTATACAATATTTTTATATGGTTATGTTGATGAATTTATTGTTTCTTTTGAAGGTATTGAGGCATCTACTATGTGATCGATTTTGGATACTTTTTGTTGATATTGACAACTTTAGCATGTGTGGTATTTTTACTTTTGTATATGTTGTTAGCATGTCATAATTACAATGTCATAATTTGCTCTTTTGTATATGTTGATTGATTCTTTAGTTGTCTTCGCCGTCTATTAATTCAATTTTTACATTGTTACCTTATTTGATTGTTTATGATGTCTAAAAATATATTACATTTTATTACTTTGATTTTTTTGTTAATTTGTGGATTAAATTCGGGTGAATTTTTTTATACCCGGCATAGAATATAATAAAGAGCAAATTGTTGGTTATATACTTTCATCAGTTCAACTCTTACCCCTACATACTATTAACTTTGCTAAAAAAAAAATTTATATTAAGCTAGATGCGTAAGAAAGAGTTAGCTATATATATGTTAACATTGATGAGATAAGATAATTGGATTAACAAATTGCACATCCTCTACAAAACCATTGGATCCTCTAAAAAAAAAAAAAGAATTGGCAGTAGACAACGTCAAGAAAAGAAGAAGAAAGAACCGGCAGTTAACAAATAGAAGAATACCACCTAATTTCCAAAAAATAATCATTTGAACCTTTGCTTTCTCTAGAATGCATGCATTTTGCAGATCACAATAAACTATATATATGTTCAAGGCTTTCAGTTTATTTTCTTCATTCTAGAATTTGAGCAATAAAAATCTATGTAGTTTTGGAAGTTTTTCTTTTAAGTCATTCATATTACTGTCCTTATAATGTCAATTTCCTTCTTAGACTTGCGGGATACCCGTACATACGCGCATTTTTGTGTGTGTTCGTAATATACAATAAAGTTATATTGATAGTTAAACTAAAATTAAGATAGTGGTTAAAATTGTTTATAATATTGATAAAACTTAATTAAAATTGTTTCTATACAAAGTTGAAGACATATTTATACCATAAAATATATAGTCCCTCGATGACAAAAAAAAAAAAAAAAACTTAAAAAGTATAGATGGAAAAATGTCATGAGATTTTGCATAACTTTTTTGTTTGTGCCTTTAAGGATGAGCCTTTCTTTGATTCTATTTTATTTTTTTAATGGCTGAAAAATATGATTTATTTGTTTATGTTATATATCATTTGGATTGAAGGAAAAATGAATAAGATTGGAGTTGAAGTTAATGGTGCTGAATTAGGGAATCTTCAAAATTCCGATGTTCGTTATTGGAAGTATAATGTTACTGCATCTATTTTGGATGGAAACAATGTTTTGGTTAGTGGCATTTATGAAGCATTTTTTGTTGTTTTCATGTTGTTAAGTTGTTGTTGGTTAATTATAATTTGTATGATTTCTTGACAAATCTATTGTAGACTTTTCCTCGACGTGTTGCTGAGAATGGTTTGTATATCAATCAATCTAAAATTCTCCTTTTTAATGAAGAAACTGGTAAATCTTATGACTTTGATGTTCACACTGCGTCAAGAAGCATGCATCAGAAATACATAGGGAGAGGATGGTACGACTTTGTTCTTGAAAAGTGCCTAAAAGTTGGTGACATTATTTTGTTCACAGTCAATAATCCTCCTAATAGGATGTATGCTACCGTCGTTAACTGGGATTGATTCTATGATCGAATGTGGTGGCTCAAGGTTGTTTGTATGGTTGTCTATTTTTAATGTAATATTTAAGTTGTGGAAGGTTTGGCCAAAAAATGATTGTTCTATTTATTGAAGCTAAATTTTAATTGTTTTTATGTTAAATTTGGTTAATGGTTGAAGTAATGAATTGAAGTTTATGTTAAACTGTCTATGTTGAATGTATGGTTTACATTTTCTAATATAATTCATCAATAATTGTGGATAATTGTATGACTTTTTTGGGGATATTCTTGCAATTTCATGACATTATATCACATGTCACATCATTTAACAATTCTATATCGCGGACTTAAATCCAATAATCTGAAGGTGGGATCAAATCGAATGATTTTAAAACTATGAGACTAAAACTAAGTACAAATAAGGGACTAAAACTACAACTAAACCAAAATATTTTAACTGAAATTTTGTTGGGTACCTTATGTAAAGCCACTATTCAAATTATAAAACTAACTTTATAGTATATTTCAACTAAATGTCACGATAATTCATTAAGAAAATGACTTCAGCAATATTTTTTTAAATTAATCAAAATATAATAATAGTATGTTTAATTATACCAATCATCTCTAAATATAATTCATTAAGAAAATGGCTATAACTATTTAGGGACATAATTAGGGTTCATAAAAGAAAATTTATCATCACAAAAATTGAATTTTCAATGAAAGTGAGAGAACTTAAGTAAGATTTAAAAATGAGAAGTTGATGCATAATTTACAAGAACATAATTAAAAGATGGAAAAAGACATAACAACCAAAGATTAAACCATATGATAATTGATTGGATGATAAGAAAACATTAAATGAGATAGGGAAGGTGAAGATGTCAAGTGTACTATCAAAATAAAATAAGGGAAATGTTTATAATAGAGATTCTTCCTGAAGAGGCAGGTTCAAAGGTTCAGACACGTAGCTGGCATGATAAAACTGTCGGAAAATAGTAGTTTCTAGTCGTTGGTCTGATTAGTTATTTTCTCTTATGTATGTATAGTAGTTTTTCAAAGGAAAAACGGGTCACAAATCATTTAGCAAAAGTTCTATACACTCAAAGTACCAGCGTTTAGAGAAACGAGTCAGAATGTATGTATTGATGATCTTGTGAACCATTATTATTTACAATGTAACTAGACTTTTTACCCGTGTGACGCATGGGTCTTGTCGACTATAATGGAGACCAATGAATAATCCTTAACCCGTTAGATCATGGGTCGATCAATATTAGCAAATATAATCTTTAACCCGTAAGATCATGGGTCGATCAATAAACGCAAATTAGATTATTAGAGATACAATATTACAATCAAATTTGTCTTACTATGTCCTTCAGTGACACTTGAATTTTATCAAATTTTACATTTTAGTTTTGAAAAACTAATAATTTAAAGACTGTTATTTTATTTTATCACAATATATTATTGTGGCATTATCTTCTCATTTTTTTAAAAAAAATATAAATAAAAAAAGATAAAAAGAATACAATACTATTATATTGTTGCACGGGTCAATTTTATTTATTACTTTTATAGTTAAACATCAAAAATTGACTAGTAATAATTGTTTTAAATTTCTACTTAACATGGAAAACAAAGTCACTTCAATTAATAGAATTTCTAAATTACGTACAACTCTAAAAATAATAATTACACTTTGATATTTACTAAAAGTAATAATATATTTTTCCAACCAAATACATATCATATCTGGAAATCTCTTACTTATAAATGTTAACCCGTCTCGCTATCTCTTAATTAAAAAGGTCAATCCGTCTCGCTATACTTAACCTAATTTTAACCTAAATTTTTCCTCCACACTTTTGCATTTAATTTTTATCTAAAGTAAAATAAAATTATGTTCCTAAATATATGCTATTTTTTTGGAAAGGAATAACCGTTACACCGTCTCGCTATATCTCTTACTTATAAATTAGGGTATTCTGTTTGTAAACGTATTAAATAAGTGTACAACAACTTGTCAAAAAAAAGTCTACAGAAACAATAGATATATACAAACGATGACACAACAGGATAGGAATGAAAAGCTCATCAGTGAGGAGAAATATTAGGGATTGCTGCATTTTAGAGGGAATTTCTTAGATTAAATTGGTGAGCTGCATTTTTTTAGATGGAATTTGTTAGGTTAAATTACTGCTAACCTAATGTAGCATTTTAGAGGGAAATTATTAGGTTAAGTTGTTGCAGACCTAATAAAATTAATAAATAAGGATGCAATTACTTTTCGAATTCTGCTCTTCTCCCAACAAGTTTTGCTCCAACCCAACCAAACTGACCAAAATATCCCTGCGTGAGTTAACAAACGCATGTGTAAAACTCTGCGTTAGTTAACTTACGCATCGTGACTTAAGTCATGCATCTGTAAAACTGTGCGTGAGTTAACTAGCGCAGCGTGACTTAAGTCACGCAAGTGTAAAACATTGCGCGAGTTAACTCGGTAATTCTAGCGCACTTGTTTTAATTCGTTCTGTCAGATGTTTTAACATTTGCAATGTTCCGTTCAATGTTCCAACATCATGTAGTAAAAAGAAATAAAAACAAGAAAATAAATGACAGGAAAGTAAAGAACAAAATCAGTTTGTTGACCCAGTTCGGTGACAAACACACCTACGTCTGGGGACTACCAAGCCAGGAAGGAAATCCACTAGTGTAGTCCTTATTCAATAGCTCTCAGCAAACTCCTCGTTTACACTATATGACCTAGGACCTACCCGTATAGACTTCAACCTAGGAACTCCTAGATCTGAGATCCCATCTCACTATGGTCAGTCACAACCCCTGTGACCTATCAGACCTAAACCAAAACACAAAGATGAAGTTACCTTCAAACACAAACAACTAACACCTTGCTTCACAACTTCGGTGTAGTACACAAGAGTATCAAACTCACACAAACAGTCCTAAACAAGTATCACAGACGATACAAGAAAGGCACACAATAAAGATTCTAAACTTGCATCAACATGATACAAGAGCAGAATACATGTAGACTCAAAACCCTAAAAACCTAAACTTTTTAGTATGATGGCTTGAATGAGCAATTTGGTCTTGGAGTCTTCTTTATATACTGAAGCAGCTTGGGCTAAATACTTCGTTGGGCTTCAGTACAATGCAGATCGGTTCAGTTAATCTGCAAAACAGAAATAAGAAACAAATCTAGAAAGTCCTAAAATGTCGGAACATTTATAGGATCGTTCCAGCCAATAACAAATATTTCCTAAAATATAAAATCTACTTTAAAAATATTCCACAGCTAATTCAGTATAGATTTGCGCGTTGCTTGGACAATAAGATAAGGAAATATTGTTTCCTTAAACAATAAAGGGCGCGCGTACAAATAGACATGATCCCAGGCACACTGAACCATGCCAGGATGTTGGAACATTGTATCCAACATCTTACAGAGATGTCTAACCGCATGTTGAAACATTGGTTCCAACTTACAGAAACAAGGATATTTGTTTTAGCAACAATTCAACTAACACAAATACCCAACAATCTCCCCCTTTGGCAAATTTTTGGCTAAAACAAATTAAGGCCAAATCCAAAGAATAAAGAGGGATACAGAAGACTATTTCTTCAAGAGCATGAACACATACCTATGAAGAAACAGCTAGCACACAGATACCTTAGATACACTTCCTCAAGTCATCACGAACACATATTCAAGAATAAGGAGTAGCAGGCATTATCACTCTAGAGATAGCAAGAATGTGCATATATAGAATACCTCACGAGTCTTCAATCACAGCTTCAACTGGCAGAGGTATTACACTATATCAGAGACATGCAGCAGCGGTTCAGATAAATAGCATAGTCTCACTAGAGCAAAGGAAAAAATAAATTCTTAAGCTACATCTAGGGAACATAAGTTTTTGTACACAGGATGTTTCAACATCCTTCACCACATAGAGCAGAGGAAAAATAAATTTGTAAGCTACATTCAGGGAAAACAAATTCTCACACAGAAATAGAGAGATGCAAGTTCTCTCAAGAGTAGAGGAATTCCTATGCTACAAACAGGGAAAGAGAATTCCCACACATAATAGGATGCTTCAACATCCTTCGTAACATCGGACAGGAGTACCTGCCACACATAGAGGCAAGGAAAAAACAAATTTCCCAACCTACGGAGTACTGTCACCAACCAACCATAAAAGCACAGGAAAAATAAATTCCCATACTTACACGTGACAGACTTGGATGTCAACAGAGTACTGTCACTAACCACATATAGAAGCAAGGAAAAAATACTCCCATACTTACAAGTGACATACATGGATGTCTAAACATCTGCTTCAACATCCTGTCAACCAGCTTGAACTAGCACAAGCACACATAGAAGTATCACTCCCCCTGAATATATGAACTTATGAGTGATTACTTACAGGAATATTCCATTACTCCCCTGAATACATGCATACAGATATTCTGAAACTCAAAAACTCCTAATGCATAGACAAAATGAAATTAGGATCTGGTTATAAAATCTTTCAAGGAATATTCTTCAACTAGCATCAGACCTATGCTAGCAGACCTATCAAAGGTCACACACAATCACTTAAACTTTTACAAGTCATACACATAGACATGTTCCATCAAATAAAGCAACAGCAGGGAACATGTAAACTTGAAATTCTAAGAAAAATAAATTCTCAGAACAACACAGAGATGTTGTAGCACCAGTGCTAACATCTACACTAGTCTTCTCAGACATGTTCCAACATTCCAGAGAACATCAGCAAGGAACATGTACATAGCAAAAGCTGAGAAAAATATAAATTCTCAGACAACATAGAGATGCATTTTTATCCCCCTTTTTAGCCACAAAATATTCCAAAGCAGAAAGATAGAGGACTTCAGGAGTACTTCATTGCTTGCATACCCCACAATACAAAGACGTGCAAATAAGTAGAAGTATTGATAGCACGCCTCACAACACAGATGATCAAGCCTCCTCATGCAGGCAAATCCCCAACTTGCCTCTTAGATTTTCAAACTGTTTAGCATCTCGGGCCTTGCTGAAAATGTCTGCCAGCTGCTCCTCTGTGTCAACATGTTCAAGTGCCACAACCTTTTCTTCAACAAGATCTTTGATGAAATGAAGTCGAATGTCAATGTGCTTTGTTCTGCTATGTTGAATAGGATTTTTGGAATTATAGATAGCACTTAGGTTGTCACAGTATAAGGTTAAAACATCTTGTTCAACATTATACTCCTTCAGCATCTGCTTCATCCAGACAAGTTGATAACTCCTACTTCCATCTGCTAGGTATTCAGCTTCAGCAGTAGATAAGGACACACAATTCTGTTTCTTACTAAACCAGGAAATTAGATTATTTCCTAGAAAGAAACAACCTCCTGAGGTACTTTTTCTGTCATCAGCACTTCCTGCCCAGTCAGCATCATAGTAGCCTATCAGCTTAGAGTTTTCACAGGATGAGTATAAGATCCCATAGTCACTGGTGCTATTGATATACTTCAGTATCCTCTTCACTTGAGTAAGATGACTCATCTTTGGTTCAACTTGATACCTTGCACACACACCTACAGGAAAAGTGATATCTGGCCTGCTTGCAGTCAGGTACAATAAACTCCCAATCATGCTTCTGTACATGCTTTGATCAACAGATATACCATTTTCATCCTTTGTCAGCTTCAAGTGAGTGGCAGCTAGAGTTCTCTTGTGATCACCATTATTCAATCCAAATTTCTTCACAATGTTCTTGACATATTTGATCTGAGAGATAAAGGTAATATCCCCCATTTGTTTAACCTGAAGGCCAATAAAATAGATCAACTCACCAACTAGACTCATCTCAAACTCAGACTTCATTTGTTGAATGAAATGTTGAACCATCTTGTTCGAAATTCCACCAAAAACAATGTCATCAACATATATTTGTGCAATCATTAGTCTTCCATTATCATCTTTTACAAACAAGGTCTTGTATGTACCTCCTTTCATGTACCCTTGTTCAACAAGAAACTGAGTGAGTCTCTCATACCATGCTCTGGGTGCCTGTTTTAACCCATACAAAGCTTTCTTCAATCTATAGACATGATTGGAAAAGCTAGGATCAACAAATCATTTAGGTTGTTCAACATAAACCTCCTCATTCAAGTACCCATTCAGGAAGGCATTCTTTACATCCATCTAGAATAGCTTGAACTTGAGTATCCAAGACACACTTAGTAACAGTCTTATGGATTCCAATCTAGCAACAGGTGCAAAAGTCTCATCAAAATCCAGACCCTCTATCCGAGTGTAACCCTGAGCTACAGTTCTTGCCTTATTTCTGGTCACAGTTCCATGTTCATCGGATTTGTTCTTGAAGATCCACTTGGTACCTATCACATTCACACCTTCAGGTCTTGGAAATAAATCCCACACTTCACTCCTTTTGAATTGATTAAGTTCTTCCTGCATTGCTTCAATCTATAACTCATCTGTCAGGGCTTCTTTGACATTTTTTGGCTCAATTTTGGACACAAAACAAGAGTTGGCAATGACTCCAACTGACCTTCTGGTTGTGATTCCTAAGTCAAGATTCCCAATGATTAGGTCTTGAGGATGATTTTTTGAATTCTAATAGAGGTGCCCTTAGTAGTAGACAACTGATCTTGCCCGGTATCTTCATTTTCATCTTTCTCAGGTTCAAATTCATTCACCTGGGTGGGTACATTTGTTTCCTGAACAGGTGTTTCAACATCAGCATCAACATCTGGAACTCTTTCTTTAGGCACATCATCTATCACTACATTAATAGATTCCATCACAGTTTCAGTTTTGGAATTAAAAACCCTGTAGGCTCTGCTGTTAGTAGAGTAACCAAGAAAAATTCCTTCATCATCTTAGGATCCATCTTCCTCCTATAATCTTTATCAGACAAGATGTAGCGCTTGCTACCAAACACATGGAAGTATTTAACAGTAGGTTTTCTCCCTTTCCATAACTCATAGATAGTTGTTGAGGTTCCAGTTCTTAGAGTAACTCTGTTATGAATATGGCATGTTGTGTTCATGGCTTCAGCCCAGAAACGATAAGGTAAGTGTTTAGCATGAAGCATGACTCTGGAAGATTCTTGAAGAGTTCTGTTCTTTCTTTCCACAACACCATTTTGTTGAGGTGTTATAGGAGAAGAAAATTCATGTTTGATTCCCTCACCTATGCAGTATTCATCAAATCTTCCATTTTTAAATTCAGTTCCATGATCACTCATAATTCTTACAATGCCACAGTCCTTTTCTCTGTGCAGTTGTGTGCACAGATCTTTGAACACATCAAAAGTATCTGATTTTTCTCTAATAAAGTTCACCAAAGTGTATCTTGAGTAGTCATCAACAACAAGAACATACCTTTTTCCACCAATGCTCTTAACTTGCATAGGTCCCATCAGATCCATGTGCAGAAGTTCAAGAACTTTAGAGGTTGCTTGATGTTCCAACCTTGGATGGGACATCCTTGTTTGTTTGCCAATCTGACATTCACCACATATACTGCCTTTAACAATCTTCAGATCTGGTAGACCTCTAATAGCTTCTGAGGACAAGGCTTTCTTCATCCCTTTCAGATGCAGATGACCCAACCTTTGATGTCACAACTTGATCTCTTCCTCTTTGCTTAAAAGACATGTTGAGATAAATGACTCTTCCTGAGATACCCAAAGATAGCAATTATCTTTGGACCTTGTGCCTCTCATAAGTACTTCTCCTTTCTCATATGAAATCTGAAATTTTGATTTGGTGAAATTTACTTGCAGTCCTTGATCACACAGTTGACTAATGCTAATTAAATTGGCAGTTAATCCTTTAACTAGCAACACATCATCAAGTCTTGGCAACCCATGTTTAATCAGGTTTTCAATTCCTACAATCTTTCCTTTAGCTCCATCACCAAAAGTAACATAGCTGGTAACATAAGGTCTTACATCTTCCAGATAGGTTTCTACACCAGTCATATGTCTTGAACAACCACTATCAAAATACCACTCCTCTTTAGATGATGCTCTGAGAGATGTATGAGCAATTAACCTAATATTGATGCTTCTGGGGTTCCATCCTTTCTTGTATGGTTTCTGCTGAAAATGCTTGAACTCACCATGCAGCTTGAAGCAATAAGGTCTAATGTGTCCCTTCCCTTTACAGTGATCACATACCCAAGGCTTTGGTTTCTTCTTGGTATGATGTTCCTCTGGATGTTTGAACATTGACTCTGCAGTTATCATTCCAGCCTGTTCTTTCATCTGCTCTAGTTGAGAGTTCAACTTAGACAACTCATCATTGAGTTCTGAGATATGAGCTAGATTATCAAACCTATCATCCTGCAGTTTTGCAATCTCTTTTGCCTGTTCCTCAACCTTTTGGGTTAACTAGGTATTTTTCGCCAACAAGTCATAGTAGGATATAGCAAGCTCATCATAAGACATTTCCCCTTCACAAGACTCAATGTCTGACATAATTCTACCAGTTGAGGCAAAGACATGATTTGCAGATTCAGCTTTCACCTCATCATCTGAGTCATCTCCATCTGACCAAGACACATCTAAACTCTTCTTCTGTTTCTTTAGAAAAGTAGCACACTCTGTTTTGATATGACCATACCCTTCACATTCATGACATTGAACTCCTTTGTAATGAGAGTTCATTTCATCAGATTTAGCCATCTTCTCTTTACTAGGTTGATTGTCAATGTTGGGTCAGATGTTCTGACCATTTGGCCTGCACCTTCTGTCAAACCTTTTGAAAATCTTCTTGAACTGTCTCCCAAGAAGTGCTAGTGACTCTGACATTTCCTCATTGTCTTCATAATTTCCTTGTGTATCATCAGAATCCATACTAGAAGTAAAGGCAATTCGCTTCCCCTTTCTATCAGTCTTGTTGTTGGCAGTTATTTCAAAATTTTGCAATGATCCTATTAATTCATCAACTTTCAAGCTAGATATATCCTGAGCCTCCTCAATAGCAGTGACCTTCCTGTCAAATCTCTTAGGTAGAGATCTGAGGATCTTCCTCACAAGTTTTTCATCAGAAATTTTCTCTCCAAGAGACTCAAAAGAATTTGCAATATCTAGAATGTTCAAGTGGTAATCCTGAATGCTCTCATCTTCTAACATTTTCAAATTCTCAAATTTAGTTGTAAGAAGTTGGATTTTAGTACTTTTTACCTTAGTTGTGCCTTCATGTGCAGTTTTGAGAATCTCCCAAGCATCCTTAGCCACAATACATTGCTTTATCAGTCTAAACATATTCTTGTCTACCCCATTGAACAAGGCATTCAATGCTTTGGAGTTTCCAAGAGCCAGTTCATCTTCAACAGCAACCCATTCCTCTTCTGGTTTCAAAACATCAGTCATGTTACAATCAGCATCAAGTGTCACAGGATGTTCCCAACCTTTCAGAACTGTCTTCCAAGTTTTGCTGCCAATGGATTTGAGAAAAGCACTCATGTGTTATTTCCAGTAGGCATAGTTTGAGTCATCCAACAAATGGGGCCTATTTACAAATCCATCTTCCTTCTCCATAGTGCTAGAATGAAACTTCTCACCCTAAAACAGGCAGGGTGCCAGCTCTGATGCCAATAGAAATTCTAGCGCACTTGTTTTAATTCGTTCTGTCAGATGTTTTAACGTTTACAATGTTCCGTTCAATGTTCCAACATCACGTAGTAAACAGAAATAAAAACAAGAAAATAAATGGCAGGAAAGTAAATGAACACAGTGAGTTTGTTCACCCAGTTCGGTGACAAACACACCTACGTCTGGGGGCTACCAAGCCAAAAAGGAAATCCACTAGTGTAGTTCTTATTCAATAGCTCTCAGCAAACTCCTCATTTACACTATATGACCTAGGACCTACCCGTATAGACTTCAACCTAGAAACTCCTAGATCTGAGATCCCATCTCACTATCCTAATGGTCAGTCACAACCCTTGTGACCTATCAGACCTAAACCAAAACACAAAGATGAAGTTACCTTCAAACACAAACAACTAACACCTTGTTTCACAACTTCGGTGTAGTACACAAGAGTATCAAACTCACACAAACAGTCCTAAACAAGTATCACAGACGATACAAGAAAGGCACACAATAAAGATTCTTAACTTGCATCAACATATTACAAGAGCAGAATACATGTAGACTCAAAACCCTAATAACCTAAACTATTTAGTATGATGGCTTGAATGAGCAATTAGGTCTTGGAGTCTTCTTTATATACTGAAGCAGCTTGGGCTAAATACTTCGTTGGGCTTCAGTTAATCTGCAAAACAGAAATAAGAAACAAATCTAGAAAGTCCTAAAATATCAGAACATTTATAGGATCGTTCCAGCCAATAACAAATATTTCCTAAAATAAAAAATCTACTTTAGAAATATTCCACATCTAATTCTGTATAGATATGCGCGTTGCTTGGACAATAAGATAAGGAAATATTGTTTCTTTAAACAATAAAGGGCGCGCGTACAAATAGGCATGATCCCAGGCACACTGAACCGTGCCAGTATATCGGAACATTGTATCCAACATCGTACAGAGATGCCTAACCGCATGTTGGAACATTGGTTCCAACTTACACATACAAGGATATTTGTTTTAGCAACAATGCAACCAACACAAATACCCAACAAACTAACGATGTACTGATATATCAGTACAACATTAAATGATGTATTGGTGTGCAGTCAATGCAAACAATTTCATTGATGACCCGCAATCTTTACACACTCATAATTGAACCGAATAACGCCAGTTTAACAACAAAATCACATAATCGCACATAAACGATCAAAATTACACAAAATCATCGTTTTTCTAACAAACACATAATCACACATGAACGATCGAAACGTTCCAAATTACACAAATTCGCCAGTAATGGCCCGTAATCACGTAATCAAACTTAACGATACATAAACGATCCAAATTACATGAATTTGTACTTAAATTCCCAAAATCACATCACGGTCCAAATAACCAAAATTCATCATTTTTCTCAAAATCATATAATCACATATAAACGATCCAAATTACACAAATTCGTCGTTAATGACGTGTAATCACTTAATCGCATATAATTACACATAAACGATCCAAATTACACATAACACAAATTCATTTAAATTCAACATTACAGACACAAATTCGAACACATTAGACTATTACACGTTCATTAATATTACACTTCAACGGATCATACATAAAGATGTAAAGTG
Organism: Medicago sativa; assembly: GCF_051527215.1. Taxonomy (NCBI): domain Eukaryota; kingdom Viridiplantae; phylum Streptophyta; class Magnoliopsida; order Fabales; family Fabaceae; genus Medicago; species Medicago sativa. The sequence goes on along the minus strand of NC_140752.1, from coordinate 48,046,098 downwards.
TTATCCTCAACCATTAACCTAAACATGTAATCAACGTCGCTATCATCTTTGAGAAGTTGTGGATAATACACGGTCTTCCATAAGTCTTCTTCCTTATCCTCCCCCAAGTCCACGTCTGGCACATTTACTATCACATCACATGTTCTATGATTTGAACCAATATGGATAAAGAAGTCGTCAAGTTTTTCCTTCACCTCGTCCAACTTGTCGGTGGGGTTTACAAAGAACCTAGCCCTCTTTTTTCACATCTACATAACGAACATGAAGTTTAACTGGATCTTGTGCATCTTCAGACATGTTTCACTTCACAAAATATAATGAAAAACAATTATGAGAGAAATGAGATAAAATAAATAGTTGAATAATTAGAGACCAAAAAATGCGAGTAATAATTGGCGTGACATAACCGACAACCAAAAAAAATTTCACTTCATATATTTATATAATATTAGTTACATATTGGCCACAAATATCCAAAATATCCAAATTACATATCGGCCACCAAAAAATACGTCGGTGTGATATCATGCAAAAAATAGGACCAACACCGACCAAAAAGTCTCATAACCTATAACCTATCTAAGTAGTCTAGTGATAGTGCTAAATGTCCGTCTTCTTCCATGTCGTCTTCCGTGTCTTCCATGACTTCAAATTCTTGTTTCTTTTTTTTTCCGGAGTGGGAGTATCACCACAAATAATTGGATTGTGCTCATTTGTTGGTTTCATTGTAAGTGGAGTCCATAACCAAAACGGTCGGAAGAGTGTTGAGCAATTTAATTGACTCCGAATGAGCAAAAAATGTCTTCAAGAGTGGTTTCCTCGCTATTGCATCTTGTGTAATAAACGTATTGATGCTCCACCAACTTCGAAATCAAGTATTGCAACGCCGTCATGTCACCTCTTTGCCCCTTGCGCCATCTTGTTCGCACATTGTACACTTGCTTGATAGTTATCACACTTTCTTTGTTATTTTGCTTCAAGTTAGTGAGAATATTCAGAATATCATGGTCAAGCTATTTGTCATGTCAATAACTTTTTTATTCTCCTCCGCACCAAGTCCACCCGCAAGAAGGTGGCCTTGTAACTTTTCCTCCAAGTCATGGTTGTGCATTCCACAAAGCATTGAAATCCACCAATCGTTTGTATCCTTATCAAAGAAACCTTTCAACCTAAACGGACATTGACATTTCCTTGAGCCGATGCCTTCAAGATTCGGTTTCTTCCTCGTCTTAGGTTGCTTGTATATCCCACTCCTTTCTCATTGCATCGTCAAGTATGGCCTTTTTAAACTTGATTTATCTATATAAATAGTAAATCGCCTCGCTCTCTCCATCTTGCATTTGTTGTGAAAAATGAGGCGGTGTCGCGAACTTTCAAAATCAACACCGATAGGTACCGGTTTAGGTTCTTTAGTTTTACCAATGTTAGCTTGAAAGGGAATTTTGACTTAAAACGGTTTCACATTAATGGTTGGTTTGACATCGTCGAAAGCTTCAATTTTGTCCGGTTTCGGTTTAACGTCATCACCCGCCACATTGTCAACCATCTCACTCTATGTCTATTGAATAAAAAAAAATAACAAAGAAAAAATTAATAAATTACTTGTGGAACAAGCTAACCAAGAACAATCGTGGCGCAAAAAATTCAAAAAATTGGTCTACACACAGTAGCGTGACTTAAGCCATGAAACACTTAACTCCTGCATGACTTAAGTCACGCAAACCTTACCTCTTGCGCAAGTTAACTTGTGCTGAGCCCTATGACCTACGAAAAAACAAACGAACCAAGCACAAAAACCAGCAAAATGAGATGAGTTTAGATGATACATTACCTGATATTTGATGCTTGATGAGCGTAGAAACTTGCCTCCTTGCGATTTGCAATGATTTGGAATGAAGATTTTGACCTAAATTTTTGCACTTTTTGGGTTTTTGAAGGCGGAGGGAAAGAAAATGGTGCTTGGATTACAGATTGATGGGTTTTGTACAAAAACAGTAACTTTGCGTGACTTAACTCACGCGGCGTGAGTTAAGTAACGCAGCATTAATTAAGTAACGCAGGGGTAAATTGTTAATTTCAGTTGGGCGCGAGTGTTTTGTGCTGGGAGAAAAGCAGAATTTTTACACTAACCTCCCTTGAGGTCTTCGTAAATAACACTAACATCCCCTCTAGTTTGTAATTAAACAATAACCTCCCCCTGTCATCTAACACTGTTAGCTCTCCGTTAAGATCAACAACCATTTAGCTACCACTACATGCGGTAGTTAACTCGCTGCTAATTACAACACTGCAAAAATTTAGAGATTAACCTGTTTCCTTATCGCTCACACTCATTTCATCGGTCATCACACCTTACTTCCTAACCAAAATTTAAGTAGTGCTAAAATGTTTCAATTCACATCAATTTCTCACCTTCCTTCAATTCATATCAATTCCCACCTTCGTTCTTCTTCTTCTTCTTCTTCTTCTTCTTCTTCTTCTTCTTCTTCTTCTTCTTCTTCTTCTTCTTCTTCTTCTAGGTTTTTCAATTAGCACATGTCTCTTAATTTTACATTATGTGACATTGATTTCAGCAATATATACTACTATTGTGTTAAGATTTTCAATCAATTTGGCAAGATTTTCAATCAATTTAGCTATATTTCTTCAATTACTGCACTGATTCTTCTTCCTCTTGAATTTGGTTATCCATTTTTTTTTCAAACATCATGCCTCAAAAGCTAATCCATCGATCAGTGTTTTCAATCTATTTAGTTACATTAAGCAATCGATCAATCACTATTTAGGCATCAAACTTCACACCTCAGAAGCTAAGGTATGTTTCTATTCATTCCATTAGTTGACAGAGAATTAGATAACCATTGGTATGGCCATGATTGCTTGGTAGCTATATGCAAAGCAGAAAGGACGAATATAATGTTGTGTTAAATCAAATTGTAGGGAGTTAGTTAACAGAGCACTAACAGTGTTAAATGACAGGGGAGGTGCTTGTAACTTTAAATAAAAATGAAGGGAGGTTAGTGTTTAGTTCAAAACTAGAGGGGATGTTTGTGTTATTTATGAAGACTTTAAGGGAGGTGAATGTAATTTTCCCTTTCCTTTATGTTTCTTTGCTTTTAAAACTTTAAGTCTTTTACTTGTTTTAACCCATTGATTTCTATCTAAAGATAGTTATCTTCATCTAAAAAACAGTTTTCTTTATCGTGTTCATTAACAGATTCATGAATATGATGAATGTTCATACATTTTCTAGAAAATCATTGCACAACATGTCCTAGGATTTATAGTCTTGTTGTTTACCAAAACCACCGGTAAACAAATTGGCACGCCTATTGGGACCCTGTTTGTGTAATTTTTGGACGGAAGTTCCATTACTTTAAACTTTTTCTATAATTTCTTGTGGAAAAAGTGTTTCTGGAAAATTTTAATTGTCTTTGGTAAAATTTTTATGGAGAGAACTTCATTTGTGCATGCATTTAAGAAGTGGCAAAGTCTTGAATGAAATGGCTTGTCCCAATAATAGTGGTACTTTTGTATCATCTACACAAAGTAACACACGATCTTCACAAGCACAATCCTACAGTGGGTGCCAATGTGTCAACTGCCATGAGGGCAACCATGGCCATGGTAGTTTAGACAGAGATAGGGTAACTGCCCCTGCATTTGTTTCGACAACTGATGCAAATACACAACCAGACTTGGTGGCTTATATAACACCATTTACTATTATTCCTATGACCCATTATCACCAAGTTAGAACTTCGTTAGATAATAGGTTCATGGCTATGCAAAATTTTACTATGTCTATGGTCACAAGAGGACAACCCTATGGTATGCCAACATCAATGATGGCAGGCCGACAAAATAATGCATCCACATTTGCAGATAATGCAATTGCATATACCTCATATAATGCACAATTACCCTCAAGTTCTAGCATTCCTGGTCGAAATGCTCTCCCTTTTTTTACAATAGATTCTATAAATTCTTTAAGACAACAAATGGATGAGAGCAATCATGAAATGGTTAATTGTTAACACAACAAATTGTTCTCTTGTGAGATGTGCTACGCAAAACCCCCAAGGAACGATCCTCGGTGATCCCTGAAGACGCCACCGATGGAGCCAAGGGAAGGGGAACCATGACAGGACCCATCAATGTTGATTTTAGTCCACCCACTAGGAGGAGTCTAGTGATAAGAGGCAGCCAGCCAGCCAGAGCAGTCTAGTGATTGGTCAATCGAGGCACACAGCCAGCTCCAAAGCTTGCGGGTAATCGGGCAGCTGAAGAAAATATGATCAGAAATTTCAGCCTGTTGTGAACAAAAGCAGCATATCGAGACAATTTCACAGCCTCTCTTCCTGAGGTTGTCGTCTGTAGGCAGTCTACTGTGAGCTAGACGCCAGAAAACGAACGAGTGGAAAGGCGGGACAAAACTATTCCAGATAAGCTTACACCAACTCAAGCTAGGACCAGCAGCACACAACGCGGTGCAAGATAATTTGCTAGTTAAAACCCCATCAGCAGCGGCCATCTAATTCATCTTGTCCTTAGAGTCTTTTTTTGGTGGTGGCCGAAGTTTGAACCCCGGACCTTGCATATTTTATGCATTGTCCATACCAACTGAGCTAAGCTCACGAGGATCTTGTCCTTAGAGTCTTCCAAAATATTATTTTTAGTTTGTTTATTTTATATTCCAAAACCTTTTAAAATGTTTGTACTGCGCCCGCTTCAAATTTATGTTTCTATATTTGCAGATATCATAATATTGTTCTCATTTCCATATCAACAATATTTAAAAACAATAATTTTAACTAATTATCCCTTACAAAAAAAATAATTTTAACAAATTATTCTTGTTGGTTCCGTAAAAATACCTATACTCTCGTTGGTCTCGTTGCATTTTCTTCTTCACTTCTCGCATATTCATTCTTGGTCTCGTTGCATTTTCTTCTTCACTTCTCGCATATTCATTCTCAGCAATTTTAGTAGATATATAACACATAATTTCCAGATCCAAAAAAGTTTTGGAATTTTTTTTTTTTGTGATAAAAAATGAAAAAATCAACTTTTTTTACATGTAAAATATATTTTGATACAAATAAATTCTTTAACAACATCATTTGCAATGTATATGAGAAATAATTCCAATCTGACACCAAATGTCATATCAAATCTCATTTGATTTGTTTATGCTGGGTTCAAATTTATTTTCTGAATCTATAAAATTGAATTTTCTATTTTTTTATTCTTCTCTTAATGGATAAGATTGTTAAATAACTCTAAAAAGGGTTAAATATGTTTTTGGTCCCTATAAATATGTCAACTTTTCGTTTTAGTCCCTCTAAAATTTTCCTTCAACTTTTAATCCCTATAAAATTTTCAATTTTCACTTTTGGTCCCTCTTTTAAAGTAAACTCATATATAAAATTCATATTTTTTAATAAAATTTTCCAGAAAAATTCAAAATATTATAAGAATCACTCCAAAAAAAATTTAGAATTTTTTAACAAAACATGAATTTAATATGAATTTTTATATTTTTTACGGTTAAAAATTGATATTTAATTTGTGTTTTGTTAAAAAATTCTAATTTTTTTCAGGAAATTGTTTTAGAATATTTTATACATTTCTGCACAATTTCATTAAAAAATACATAAATTAAGTTGAAAATAAGGACCAAAAGTAGTGATTGAAAGTTTTATAGGGACCAAAAGTTGAAGGAAAATTTTAGAGGGACTAAAACGAAAAGTTGACATATTTATAGGGACCAAAAACATATTTAACCCCTCTAAAAAATAAATATATTGTTTGTGATTAACACAGTTATACATACAACTTCTACTTTGTTTTTTTTTTTTTTTTTAGATGAAGGTAACATTGTGCAGCATATGCAAAGTTTCCAGCATGAACAATAATGCTAGTATCTATGCAGGGGCGGTTTCACCCCCCAGCTAGGCTGGGCTAGTGCCCAGGCTCTGCTTCTGATTTACTTGCAACAAGCCCAACCCATTAGTCGCGACTCCATGCTTCTGCTTCTGCTTTACTTGCTTTTGCCCAGGCTCTGCTTTTCTCTCTATACAAACACTGTGAAATATAAGCTTAGATTCATGATCAGCGTGAAAATCCAAGCAAAATAGTATTTTAATTTGTGAGATTTGATGAATATTTGAGGTTTTAAAAAATTTGAAGCTTTGATGGTTTTTGTGTTTTTCATTCACGTGGCTAGAGGAAGAAGAAAGAGTGGACTCTCTTTCTCTTCCATTGACTCACGCGGTCCCACAACTTTTTTGTCCTATTTGCTGAATGTTCACACGCATGTCTGCCCATCGTATACTGTGCACCCTTGTTTTTTTAACTCTTTGATTTAGATCTTGTGGCTGTGATGAGCCCTTTAGTGATTAAGTTTGGACCCCTTGATGCATCAAGTGGTCCAGATTTAATCCAGTTGAGCCAATTTTGTTTTTATTTATTTCTTCAACATTTTTATTATTTTTTACACCATTTTTGGCACTTTAATGCCTCTTTTTTATTCATAAAAATTTATGATGTGAACTAAATGTAGTTAATTGATCATGAACTTTGTTTAAAGATATGCTATGAGTAGTTATTTATTAGTTAATTTCTTTTCAATCTGTCAAACATTCTATCTTTACTAAATGTAGTCTATTTTTATTATTCTATTTACTTTAAACATGTTATAATTATGGAAAAAGTATTGATCTAAGTTATTATACATTATATGATAATATAAATAGTTTTAATACGTTTTGTGAAACGTTTTGATTAATTCACACCGTGAAGACTGTTTTGTTGAAGTACAAGAATTTTGTGTTGCTAAAGGTATTCCGGTGCCAAATATGGATGAAGAAATACCGGTTCGGGGTCGTTCAAGACTAGAAGAGGTCGCAGAAAGGGCATTTACCTCCTAATTTTATTTAGCACGCCATTGTCAGGTTATATTTCTTCTCTCTTATTTCAAATTGTACTTTTGTTGAAAAAATAATGAACCTCTTTTATTTCTATTTATGACTCTATATATATTATGTCATATATGAATTCGGGATAAAAATTTCGCCCAGGCTCTAGAAAAATCCTGGCTCCGCCACTGTATCTATGGAATGAATGAAAGATGCATCAATAACAACTTTCGGTCGTGTTTGATTTAACTTTTATGTTGTTTTATAATCTTTTATTTTACCTACTTGTATTTCTGTCTTTTTCTTTGTAGTTTGGTGGAAATTTTCCAGAAAAATGAATTTGAATGCAGGGTAGCCGGATTCCAATTAAGTGTGAATCTCTGATATACTTTTTGTGTCAAGGGAAAATCTCTATGTTCCTTTTTTTTTTTTTTTTTTGTTAATAGCGATTTGTGTCATTGTCAATGTCGACATTTTGTTAGTGTGATTCATTACATAAATGCAAAGTCTGCATTATAAAAATATCATATTATCCACATAAACTTACCATGTGCTAAATGACCCCATAAAAATGTTCAAAAAAATAAATAGAACATACCCCATAAAAATAAATAATGAATGTTTTTAGGTTGTGTTTTACTTTTACACCTTTTATTCCTCTTTTATAGACGCAATCATCTTAGGCTAAATTGCTGAATAATGATCCACAATCATCAACTAATTTGAAGTTTGGATAACAATTAACCTCAAATAATATTAATTAAATTAAATCAGATGCAAAACATTAAACAAGCCACTCACATACCAAGTAGAAAGCTACCAGTGTGTACTAGCAGCAGCACACTTATTTTTATGGCTAGAAAGTAGTAAAATCGATCTTAATAAGCGTCGCAAGCTCACAAATTAAACCATATACTAGGTCTAGCTATAACGTTCATGCATTAGTGAATTCATGGATGAACCGTTGATGCAACTCTACCACCGCCGCCACCACCATTGCCGGGATTTGGAACCTCAAAGCCAGGGTTTGGAACAAATGTGTCATCGCCACCGGGAACATAACTATGACCTGATGATCCTGATCCTGCTCCTGTTCCTGATCCTAAACCCGAACCTGATCCTCCAGTGCCACCAATAAATGGATTATTAGGAGTAAGCCCGATTTTCGGTGGAAATCCTAAATGTCCAATGCCAGGGTAATGTAGTTTACCATGATCATGCTTGAATAAAAACTGCGGCTCTTTCTTGTCGTCGCTGTCGGAGTTCTTAGCATTAGCAATGCTGCGGCCAGCAACTGCTTGCTGTGATGTGACAAGGAGGATATTGAAAATGAGAAAAAGTGCAAAGAAAGAGTATGCTCTTTGAACCATTTTTTAGATAAGAACTAGGAGGAGGATTTGATTAGCTAGTGATGTTTTTTAGTTTGTGAATTTTGTGTTGGAGTGAATGCATTATATAATAATTTTGACCATACAGAGTTGAGTGAACATTGGCGGTGAGTTAAATGTGCCATGATCGATCAGTTACTAGTTTTTTTATCATCAGTTTTATTAGTTGCTATTTGTGGAAGACATTCACCAATGTTGTAGCGGCCACTTAATGACCATATTTATGCACCGCAATTTGTAGAAAACATTGGGACATTCACCAATGTTGTAGCTTATTTTTTTCTTTTAGCTTATTTGTTCACCCCATTTTTTTTTTAGTCTTGTGTGCAAGTTCTTACAGATGACGCCAATGTTCGGCCTTAAGTTCACCACACGATTTTGTTTTTGGTTAAAAGACGTCGTGGTGGATAGAAAAGTGTGGTTGTTGTTAATAAACTATTGTTAGTCTCGACTTTCAAACAATATGAGACTTTGTGGCATACAACTATAACCCCCCAATCAAGGCTAAGGGGTTGAAGAGCATCTCAGGCCCTCGTGCGTGACTTATAGGGGCGGATACTTTTGTACTACTAGGGTAGCTTCGGCTATCTCGACAATTTTATTTTTTGTTGTCTGCGTGCATTTTTACCTACCTCAATAATATATTTTTAACTACCTCAAATAAGTCTCCTTTAACAAAACAAAAAATACCTCAAATAAGTCTATTTCCAAAAATTAGCATATACAAAAGAATGAAAAATTATTACTTTGGCTAATAAATTTATTCGTCTTATTTTGACACTTTCAATCCCACAACTACAATGAAATCATTTCTAATAGTAAAATTTATCCATAGTCAAACAATAAGGACGATGAGTCTATTGCTGGAAACTTCACTTATTTGTACACATTGAAAAATTTATTAGTCTACTTAATGCATAGACAATTATAAATATATCTGACTCCTTCAGTCGTATAAATATATCTGACTCCTTCAGTCGTAATTTTGTATGAATCAAACATATTTAATTCTTAAATTTAATATATATTTTTTAAAATAATTTTTCCTTATCCCACAAGAATTATTTATTTGACGCCCTCATGCAAATTACTCTAGCTTCGTTGCTGGTGACTTAGATGTTAGACCCTCAATTTCTACATACTACGCTAATGTTTTGACCTCAAGTCCACCCCGCTACTTTTTCAAATTATTGTTCGTTAATTTTGCGTTTCTCCTTAATCAAAATGTGTCTTGGTTGATAGAGGAGTGTAGTTGGTGTTTAGAATTTACTTGTCTCCATTCTCAAACAATATGAGATATTTTGGCATGTCAAGATGGTTCTATATTTTAATAACTCAGTAGACCTTACATGAATATGGAATCAAAATTATTGTAAATTATGTTTCTTTTAAAATATTAAGATAAATATTAAGAGAAAAGTTAGTGTTAAATTACTTGGTGTCACTATTTTTATTTGATTTAATGTTCTCAAATTGCCCATGTTACTATAAGTAGGTTGGAGTGTAGTTTACTCAACCTAAAAATTGGTTAATTGAGAAGGAGAGTCAATAATCAACAAGATTTTCACCAAATTCACATAGAATTAGTTTACTTTTAGTGTAGCCAATCATGACCGAAATTGATTATAAACAGGTAACGTTCTTTTTACGTTAGTCTCTTCCCAGTTGCAACCTCATATCATCTTTTCTTGGCCTATAGTGATGATTGATCTTGGTTCAGTGTACAAACCTTTAATCATGTCTCTATAAATAATTGATTGACAATAATTAGCTTTAGCTAGTGAAATCAAATTTCATAGATGTAGGACTTCGAACCTATTATTATGTCCACGGTTAATACTGAAAAGTTGACACTATTTTCACCCAAGATTTGCTCTAATCATATTATCTTAGGACCAATGCACCCAGTCGCTGACACATTACTCCCTCCGATCTCATAAATATATAATTTTTTGTCCTTACAGTGTCTGGAGCACATGTTAACATTTCTCATAGTATAAATAAAGATTCATTGTACCTAATCTATTTTAGCACTTGAACTCACCAAAAACACCACTAAATCAAGACATAAATGTCTCCAGCATAACCAAAAAAACCAAAAAAAAAAAATTGAACATGTTAGATCCGCGGGTTTGAAACCGTAAACTAATTACCCAAATCAAACCACTTCGAGTTTGTCTAGGTTTTCTACTGGTGAATTAGGCTACCAAGGAGCATCAAAATGTTCCACTTCAACAAAAAAAAAAAATCTTTCTTGAATCTGAGTGTTTACCAGGTACTACAATAAACAGTTACCTCATGAAGCAAGAAATTCAAGAGTTTGATCTTTCTTCAGAAAATCTAGGAAGTTGGACGAGTGAGTTTACACGAGTGACCCCTTCCAAACCTAACCAGTTTTGATCTTCACCTGATGCTGCTTCATCTTCAACATCGACAGACACTGCTCCGTTGGTCTCGTTTTCTTCTGATGATCTCACAGTAAAGTTCCTTCTCAAAGATGGCTCCGATTTTTGTCCATCATCTGATTCAACTGGATTCCCAGAATGGTTGCTCTGAATGGTTGCAGAAGAGAAGCCCTGTTCATCATAATCTGATTCTGAGTCCATTTTACCATCCAAAAATAAGCACACTACAGCACAGTCATCCATTTTTGAAGTCGGGTACTTGAGTTTCCATTCCCGAGCAGCTGAATTTACCAGAATCCTTGCTGCTGATGATCGTGTTGGTGCCGATGATACTATCTCAACCACCTCCTCATTGCTTAAAACATCCCAAACCTAGAAAAATACCAAGAGAATCAGTTATCATCAGTGAATGTTGGAAGCTTTAGGGGCTAAATTATACTAAAAACTATGATAAGGGTAGCAAATATTTATCCTACACAAGTTATTTACAAATTTATTATGTCTCGATCACTTAATTAATTCCTGCAGTAGAGACAGACACGGACATGGTTTTAAAAAGGGACAGAGACTGTGGTCAGGGTAGCTACATCGAGGTTATCAAAATCACCGCAACCACAATTAACACCACATTTGACTATGTTTCTACGCAAAATCAAAAATCTCGATGCAACCCAAATCAAAAACGTTAGACACAAGGAAGCTTCGCAATCAATAATGTTGTTCCCCAACAATGTCACTCAATGACAAGACATGCAATATTATTATGCAATGAATGAAGTACCATGCTATCATTGATGTGGCAGAGGATAAATCATATAAATTCGACTTAGGCAATGCATATTTGTATCCTCATCAATTAGCATGGCAAGAGGAAATTTTCTTGTAATAAATTGCACTTGCATGTTGTAAAAGGTCCATATTTCATATATTTGCAGGCTAGTAAAAGTGTTACCGAGTCTAAATTACTTGATAACACATGTCTTTCACAGACCTAGCCTTGAAAAGTCTAATTCCTTTCACCGAGTCCATATTAGAACCAAAAGCATTAACATGTACCGAATTTTTTTCCAATGTTTTGTACTATTTAATCCAGGTTACTTGAAATTTTTGATGCCTTTCACACAGACCTAAACTTGAGAGTGTTACGCAGTATGCAAATTATTTAAAAAATAGATGGTCAAATACCTATTTGCTAATGCTTAAAACATTTTTATCTGACAAATATATAGATAATAGCTGTATTTAGCATTTCAAAGCGCATCCCTTCTATGATTGGTTGTTATTTCCCACTCATTGAAAATCAGATACCAGCGTTGTGTTGAAATATCAGCCAAACCCAGCAAAGGCATGTTTCTAAAGTAGCCAGAAACAAGTTGATTTTCATAGGGCAGATATCTATAAGTGAAACTCCGAACTCCTAAGATTCCACGGATACATTCAAGCACAACAGGACAATTAGTCAAGAAGCTAGCTAACTCAATTATCACACTGCCAATTGACAAACAGGACATGTTATTAGTTCTGTCAAGTTATTGAACAAGTTATTCTACTCAATGGTTGGTTCTAGAAGCCACTTATTAGTTTCCTTCCTACCAGCATATGGTTAATGTTAGGCCACAATTCATTACTATTAACATTTATCTATACTAATTACATTTTCTTATTTCAATTTCACAGCTAGACATGGTAAGATTATTTTTTCATGGTAGCTCATATATTTTGAAATTTCCGATTCACACCAGAAAAATAAAAAATAGAAAATAAATAACAAAAACAAAAAGCTAACGAAATAGTATGATATTGAAATATTTTACCCCATCTGACGCAAGAACAATGAATTGATCTCTGTCTGTGAGCAGCCGGTGAGAAAATTCAGGTATAGAAATCACACCATACTCCTTCAAGCAGAAATCTCCAAACGCCCTAGCCATTGCTAACCCTGGTGCGTCATCAAAAGGCAGCCACACCCTAGGAACTTCAGGCTCATCTTGCAAAGCAAAAACCCTACCCTTGCACTGCTTGATTCTTTCCGCTTCTCCTATTCCCAACCAAATTGGAATTAAGTTAGAAACAGGCCAAAAGCATATACTCGTCAGAGAATAAATAATATTGGCATAATGACCCACTTGGCAAATCAGGCTTCAAATCAACAGTCAACTGAATTGCCACCATGGAGTCATTGCTGTCTTTGGATCCCATGATTGCTCGAGAATCCCCAATATATCCCATGAAGAGATTTGAACCCTGGTAAGTTAAGAAATTAAGAAAAACATAAAAGGTAATAATAGAAAACGAGACTGTAGAAGCTTCTCAATCTACTTTTGCTACCTGCTTTACTACAGTCACAGATGTGCTTCCACTACAGAAGCAGTCTAGATTTGGATAAGACCTAAGCTCTTTGTCCATGGTCTTGTATGCTTTTATGAAAGCTTCTCTCCAAGTGGAGTTCAGTTTATCCTCGGCAGAACAATCCTTCTCAGACTCTCCACGGTCTGGTGTTATGTTCCGTTTGAAGCAAGTTTTGTCCGACCTATTTTGTTTCGATTCAAGAGAATGCCAAAATGAAAGCAATTTTACTGGCAATGTATCCCTCACTTTACGCGCAACAAGATGACCTTGTGGACCATGACCATCAAAAACACCACAAAATATCGTATCTTCGGACATGAAATCCTACAAAAATACAGATAATAATTAGGATGTGAATATCGAAAATTAACCAAGTCTCCCTCAAATAACTTAAAAAGAGAGTCATGAATTTGCATTATCACCAATAAGATGAACATGAACATACTTACTTCCCACACAACCATGGCATCCTGATTAATTCCCTTGCGACCCTGCTGTGTAAATATGCACGAACCCCGACTCTTTCCATTAGTGAAAATCCTGCTAGGTAAGGATGATAGTTGGTGTAGAGAAATAGCATGATCAGAAAATGTTCTCCTTGCTCTCTTTTGTCCACAGAAACAAATTTCGAAGCAAGATGGAGTTATCATCTCTCCATTGCTCCCGCTGCTACAAGTACTTCGACTGCTCGTTGAGACACAACAACCCATTTTTTTTTTCAGTTCCAGAATACACACATTATATGGTGGTGACTTTAAAATGCTTCCCTTTCCACTACAGATCTCACGTTCGCATCAATTGCTGATATCAGAAGTCTAGTCAACTCAGCAAACAATCTTTACTCCAAAAATTCTCTTTAAGTCCAAATATAAGTTACTTTACAACTCATTATCGAAAAAATACTTCTTCAAAATCCGTGGGACGCTATTTGAACTGATAATGAAACCAGCTGAACACAAGAAAACAGTAGACTCCAATAATAGTTAATATACAATCTCACAAACTCTACCATTTGCCAAATGTAAAATAAAAATAAAACAAGTTATAAGAATAAAAAAATTCCCAACATGTGAAGAAAGAATATAATATACTAAAAATCTCTCTGATAATTGAGAGAGTCAAAATAGAGATTATGAACTAATTTAAATTCTAAAAACTTGCATTAAAAACTAAACCAAAACAAAGGCATGAAAGAGAGAATACAAAACAAGAAACCATGTCCTATTAATATCATGTTTCAAATGGGTTTAAAACAAAAAATTCTTTGTTTCCTTTTCAATAAAAATAGATCCTTATATAGCTCAAATAACTAAATATCAAAGCAAAGGAATCTCCAATTGCAAGCCACGAGATAACACCCGTCACTAATCAAGTGATCGGACTCAACTGGTTACTGAGCTCCACTTAAGGACAAATCGTTCGAGAGAACCCGAGTTCGATTCCTATGAAACATTCTTGTTCAGACTTTACTTACCTCCAAACCGAATTTCAGATTACCAACCGGAGGAAAAACACACAAAAAAAATTTGATCACATACTATATTGTATAAAAGGTTATAGCAGCAGAATCTGAATAGCTTATATATCCTAAATTATAAACAACCCCAAAACTAAAAAACAACCGTAAAAACAAAAAACAAGAAGAAAAAGGAGAAAAGAGGAAGAACATGATTTTATATGTCAGAAATTAAAAAAACTTTTTGTCCATTGAAATTTTCATTGCTTACCTTTACAAAGTTAGAGCAATAATTTTGAAAATGAAGTAATGCTTGCTGCAGGGTTGAGACTTGAGAGTTTGATTTAAGAGTAAAGTAAAGAAAGAGAAAAATATTATTAAGTAGAAAAGTACAAAAAAGTATGGTTTCCCACTACACAAAAATACGAGAAGAAATAATAAAGCAGAAAAAGACGAAAAAAACTGTGATCTCGTCAACAAAGAATCAAAGATACACCAAAAAAACAAGTACCCACTATAAGATCAAGTAAATACTACTACGTAACTAAATATCATAACCAAAATAAAAATAAATAAATAAATAAAGCAATGGTTAATACTTAATTAATTAACAATTAACCAAGTAAATTCTACCATTAATTTACAGGAGAAACAAGTGGTAAGAGTAAGATTTTTTTTTTTTGAGAGAAGTAAGAGTAAGAGATTTTTGGCTAGTTACCTTTGTTTTGTTGATGAATGGAGGAAAATAAGGTTGAGAAAAAGTGAAGAGGAGAGAAAGGGAGTGAAAGAGTAAACGGGGGGTGAGAGTATTTATTAATAAGGAAAGGTGGTGGCGTGTATGGATGGGGATGGGAGTAGTGCTGCATTCATTGCAAAAGCAGACATAGACAGAACACAAAGTGAGTAAAGGTAGGGAAGAATGAGGTCAAAATTTAATAGTGGTAATAACTTTTTTAAATTAAATAAAAATATTCTATCCATTTACTATTCTTACAATAATAATAACTACACTATTATATCTCCGTCAGTTTAATTCAGTTGGTAGAGATATTGCATATTATATGTAGAGGTCGGAGTTCGAACCCTGGATACTCTACTTCTCCACATTTAATTGTGTGAGTTCTAGCCACTAGACTACTTGAATAAAAAAAAACTACACTATTATTATAAACAAAAAGAAAACAATGGTATTAGATTATTTAAATAATTGTTGATTATGTTAATTATTCAATAAATTTAAAAAATAATTTTAATACTTATATATTTTATCCTTAAAAAAAGTTATGTATTTTAAATAACATTTTGTCAAACCAAAAAAAAACATTTTGTCAAAAGAAAACTATATTTTATAGAACATTAATAATTTTTTATTTTAATTCTAATTATTATATTCACAAGTCAGCTATATTTTATTATGTATATATGCATTTCAATTATATTTTATTACGTATATATAACAATTCAATTATTTTTCAAAAAAAAAATTATCTTTGACCAAAGAAGAGCAATTCAATTATCAATAACCTATGAATTTTTTTTTTTTTTTTTACATTTCATCATTTCCTAATCAATTTTAAATCGTTTTTTTCTAAGGAAGTGTGACATAGAAACTTCTAGAGGTCTCTCATCCAAGCCATATCAAAAACCTAAATAACAATTTTTTTTTTAAATTGTTAAAATGGAAAATATTAATAAATGCAAACGGTCTTTCAACACAAGAAGTGTTTAAGAAGACTTCAAAAGTGATACGAAGTTAAGATAATAGTTTTCAGAATCAAGAGAACAAACTAAAGAAATAACTAAGTTACAACATATAAAAAATGGCTTAATTACACTTTTGGCCCCCTAAGTTTCCCAAAGTTGTGATTTTGGCCCCTAAAAAAACAACTCTTTTCAGGCCCCCTAAGTTTACTTTCTGTTGCAATTTTGGCCCCCCACGTCAATTTTGACCCAGTCAACAGACACGTGGGCGCCACGTGTGAATTTTTTTTAATTTTTTTTGTTTTTAAAAAAAGATATTTTTGTAATTAAAAAAATTGTTTTTTTATTTTAATTACAAAAATAAAAAATTAATTTTTTTGTTTTTTAATTACGAAAAATAAATTTTTTTGTTTTTTATTACAAAATAAAAAAATTATTAAAAAAAGTTTTTTTAAATTAAAAATAAAAAAAATTATTTTTATTTTTTTAATTACAAAATAAAAAAATATTAAAAAAATACAAAAATGCGTCCACGTCAGCATTGACTGGGTCAAAATTGGGCTAGGTGGCCAAAAATACAAAAATGCGTCCACGTTCACGCCATTTCAACACCTCTCCTAAAAAATTGTTTCAACTATCAAAAGGAATGAAGCTTAACACCTCTCCATTTCACCACCTCCTCATCTCAAGCAAAGAGCCTCCGTCGCCATTTCAACACCTCTCCATTCACTCCCCACCATATAACATTCACTTCAACTACAATAGTCATTTTGTTCTCAGTTAACTCATACAATCTACCGAACCTAACAATAAAAGGTACATCTTCCAACCATGGATTTCTTCAAAGTAGAGTGGAAGGCCCATCACCCACCTCACAACCAATATTATCAATAAACCAACCCCCATCCACCAATCCTACACCCTCTTTAACAATTAATTTATAACGGGAAAAAATAGTAAGAAAATTAGAACAGTCGAAACTAAGTGATTGAATTCAAGTGGTTAATGAGCTCTATCAAAAGACGAATCGTTCAGGAGAACTCAATGTCGATTCATAATTGGAACAATTTTTTGACTGACTTTACTAACTTTCGATAAAAAAAAAAAAATAATTTGAAAGAAAGTGGATATAGATATAAAATTGAAGAGCTTAGGTTGGGACTTGGGAATCTCCGACAACATTCCATCAACTTTATGGTCGCCATGATTTTAGCTTAAGATTAAGTTGAGTTCCCTCATTCTATCATTTTAGTTACATGCTACGACAAAATTTTCCAATAGGATTCCCTTGATTCATTCATTACTCAAATTACTGGAGCTTCAAAACTTAACAAACCTCTCACAATTATGACTGTAAAGTGCAGCACTAAACCTGAAGGCAATCGTGTCATAAGTTGGATATTTTGGTTTGTTCCCGTGCAGTGTTGGATGGATCACACTTGCCTTGAGCATATATTAATGCCTATTTGACTCTTAAGATAATAGCTAAAGCAACCCAAAATAGCACCACTATATCCCTAAATAAATCCGAGCAACATGTCTCAGCAAACCACAATTGTTATAATAGCACAAAAAACTTCGGTATTTGGAAAAATGGTAGTTTTTATATCTTTTATAGTACAAGTTTATGTTAAGAGTCTCACATCGGATAGGTGATGGTCTGCAATGTGTTTATAAATGGTGACAATCCACACCTCACAAGCTGGTTTTGTGGGCTTGTGTTAGATCCGACCACGATTTTTAAGTTGGTATCAGAGTTTGTCGAATTCAAGGGCTGCCTAAACCTATTCACGCACCAAGCCCAAGGAATGCTGAAAAATAATTAGTTTGGTTTGTTTTTGCAATATTTCTTTGCAGAATAATCAAACCGATGAAGATAATATTGATTTGGTTTTGTTCAAACTGTTGTCATTTTTAAAAATTAATAATAAACGGTTAAAATTTGGGTCTAACTCGTCCTTACAAAACCGACTTATAAGGTGAGGAACCGATTCGTTATACCTCAACTTGTTGAAGCAATAGTTCTGTTCCTTATAGTTTTCTTGCGTTTGAGTTTGATGAATTGTTAATAAAATACTATTATTTTGTGTAAACATGAACAAAAGACAACATGCATGTAGAAAGTATAAAAATCTATATAATTTTTTGCTATTGGAGTAAAATATACATGAATTGCTTAAGTATGATATAGGGATTTAGGTCCCATAAAAGACAGTTATGCAACTCAAATAAGTTACTAGCAATACCATTACATGTACATCACATCACAACAGAACTACAAGCAAAATGTTTCAAATTCACATCACCGCACACATAGAAAAGAAACGTTAGTCCAGCAAGAAATCAATACGTGAATTCTATGGAAATTAATTAATTCTTGTCGGCTTTAACAAATGTTATGAGTTACCTACACTGTGTGATTTATGGTTGTCACGAGGTGTTTGTGATCTCTTAAATTTGCATGTAACAACGACTCCTAAATAACACATTTAGTATCAACTTGCAGCCCGGTACTTGTCGGAATTATTGAGGTTTGTTATTTAAAAAAAATCATTTTTTTGGACAATTTATAGAACAATTAAGTATATATATATATACACACACACACAAATCTAAACAATAAAAAGATATTAAGAACACAATAAAAATATGAAATAGAGTATGCTATAAATTGCTTTAAAATAGTTGGACAAATATAATTTCTCGAACTATTGAACTAAAATCAATAGTATTTCATTCGTTTAAAAAAAAAATTAGTAGTATTTCATCCTGCATTTTGACCAAAGTTACAAGGAATGGCGTGGCAACACAGGCATGTTCAGGTTTTAATCAATTTTTTTTTTTTTTGACATAAGGTTTTAATCAATTTTAAAAAGAGACGTTTAAGCAACATACATTTACTACTACTTTTATAAATTTTCTCTTTCTATAAAATTCTTTATATATTAAGATATTTCTAACTAGATTGCTGGCCCGTGCTATCGCACGGGTCAATAACGAAGACATTACATGCATCAATCATAAGATAGAAGAAAATAGGTTCAGAGGCAATTATGGAGTAAAAAAAATAAAAGAGAATGAAGCAAAACATAGCTGACTTACGCAATAAGTACAATGTGAAGTGGAGTAAAAAAACAACTACCTAATATTTTGAAAAACTTCTTGGTAAACTACATTAGAGGTGGTTAGTAGCTTCTGTCTTTTGACAAACATATAAAATGCCTAATTGGTACTCTTATAAGCTTGATCATTGGAACCAACCATAAAATGCTCGAACACAAAACTTGAACCCTCCTCCAGGTGATCCTTAAAGAGTGAGATCAAATTTTTGCGTATGCTAGCTTGAATTTTCCCACACTGAATCATATATAAAATAAAGGGTATGCATCTCACACTATTGAAGAAAAGCAAATGATAGCTGAATACCACTGATAAAGATACAATCCATAATTAAGGAACACATATCATTTATAATCATTGAAACAAACAATCACCAATATTTCACCCATTAATCACCTTTACAACTCAGTGTACGAAATACTTAATGTATCTGCCATAAAATTAATATCATGGCCATCAGACCATTTATATTGACAGTAGAAACTAACAAAAGCCTATTATAGTAGTCATATTTGATTATATGCCATTGAGTTAGAAATTAATATCAATATAAAGACCTGCCTCCTCCGTGCACCAGCAGCTGCACTACCTACACCAAGCCAATGTGCTCCACATAATCTGCATTATTCAGAAGAAAAAATTTGCAATTTCCAGTGTATAGTTTATCTGCGACCAAAGTTCTATAATGAACAAAACTGTTTAGTATGCTTTAGGAATATGAAAAGCCATGAAAATCCCCAATCACATTGCAAGGTTGCACCTCTATAATCTCATTATTAATGAGACTCTATGAGTAAATAGACTAAACATAATATGTTGCGACAATCATGCCGATATTCAATTAAACTTACCTTATTAAATGCATGTGTTCATTTGGTGAGTGACCTCTCAAACCTCCACATTTGTCTCATTATTGCAAGGTATTTCTACCTAAGAAGGAAACCAAAACTTTTAAGTCTAGATTATTCAAGAGTATTGCCAAAAAGGAATCGCATACTGTAAGAAAGAAATAAAAGAACCGAAACTCAAAGCAAGGAAAGTGATTAACGAACAATCACAGTTGAAAAAAAGAGTCACATATGGGATCACATACTCGACAGGAATCACCTTGAGTGCTATCATATACATATTTAGCAAACACTAAAATTATTTCTATAGTAATAAAAGTACATACCTTTGAAATTGGTTATACTACCCAAACATTAATCCAAAGCAAGGGTGCAACGATGAAAGGAAGAACATGAAATCCAACTTCTAGATAGTATGTCAACAAAGCTCGCATAGTCATAAATTGGTAGAACAAATTAAGGAGTACGATATACTCCGCCAACAAAGTAAGCACAGAAGCAGTTGTACTAAGTCCACATATCATAGATCACATCGACGACAATAAATTTACTGGTTCTCACTTGAAGTAAAGGAAATATGCATAAATACATATGCCATGAAAATGTGGTTCAGCAGGATGAGAGACTGTTAAAATACATATGCGAATAA
Source organism: Medicago sativa (assembly GCF_051527215.1). NCBI lineage: Eukaryota > Viridiplantae > Streptophyta > Magnoliopsida > Fabales > Fabaceae > Medicago > Medicago sativa. Next base: position 48,025,262 of record NC_140752.1, on the reverse strand, counting down.
GGCATAATCAAATATGCATAATACAAAAATTTGCAGACACAACACAATTTCACAACCACCGCAGCAGAATTTAATAGCCCAACATAGCAAACTGAAGCAATGGCACAATAAAAACAATAAATTTATTCACCAGACACTCTTAAGTTAATGAAATCCACTTCTCCTCTAAACAGTCATAAAAAACATACCATGCCACCACTGCAAAATTTAATAACCAAATATACCAAGCCAAAGCAAAGGCGGTACAAAAACAATAATTTAATTCGTCAGACTCTTAAGATTTCAGTCAATTTAAAAAAAATGCTCATAAGAACCTAAATAAAAATCTGATTGAAAATTAAAATTGACGTTATGTAGCTATAGTTAAAAATCTGATTGAAGATTAAAATTGACTTATTTTCATAGTAGCAATTCATGAGTATGTAGCTATAGTTAATGTGATCAACTTCAATAAAAATACATCTAGAGAGAAACTTTACCCATAAGAACCTTTTCTTCATTAGATTCAAGCTAAACAATCAGATTCTCAAATTTCTCCTTCTCATTTTGCAAATGATTTGATGCTCACTTGCTCTCAAATTCTGTAAACGAAATACCTAACAAAAAAGGACACAACAAAATGAGGTTAAAATCTATAAAAAAGACAACAAAAAGGAAAGAGTAGAAATTAAAGTATCAAAGCAAAAGTAAGCATAAATCATTGACACTGACCTTGACATCTACCTCTTAAAATTGCGAATAACAAACTTCAAATCCAAAGTGCTTAAAATACCTGCCTAATTGTCAAACAAAAACCAATTAGTACCAAAAAAATATAATTTGTTTTCCATCAGGGTAAGTTCTTCAAGAGAAGAGAGTGAACCTGTAAAGAAGATCGAAATTGACGTAAACACAAGCATGACCAATATGGCTAAGATCATAAGCAGTAACACCACAAACATACATTCCCACTTACCTCAGTTAGTGTAAACACGCTTCATTGGTGATTTCTCCTTCTATATCATTTTGCTGACAAAAAAATAACGCAAAATAAAAATAAAATAGCATCAAATGTGTTGTTTAGAGATAATAAGAGAAAGGCATCATTACCCTTCAATTGATGTGACCGTCGCAGGCGACCTGCTGCTGCGAGCAGCATAACAAAAGTTTCTCAGCAGGAGACTATTCATTGAACACATGTCTTTCCGTTGTTGCATTGTAACTTCAAGCTGCTCAGACTCTCTTCAACTGATACGTGACATTAGAAAACTTATATGCAATTTAAATTTTATATTTTTAAAATGTATAATAGCATGGTTTTTATTTCAATTACCATTCTTAATCATTACATGAAGCTAAATCATACTATAACAACTTTTGCACCCCTGATTCTAGTAAGAGACCTGCTGCTACTTGTTCTAAAATCAATTAATTGGCCATATTTTACATTTTAAAGTTACTTGTTCGATTTAGACATGTGAACGAAACAATTACTTAAACACACACTTAGGCATTGAAGAATGAAAAAGGAGTTTAGACAACCAACAAATATGTAGCATCTTAAAAGATGTTGCACATTGTAGAGAATTATGAGCTAGATTTAAAATCTTGAAACAATTAAACTGTGCTAACTTGAAATTAAACACACACACACACATAGATTGATTTATTCAAATGTCATATAGTAATTAAGGACACTCACCGTACCATCTTGTGTAACCAAGGGATAATCAGAAGCACTAAGATTAATAAACCAATCCCATTGACATGTTTTAAGAAGCATTGCCATAGCATGAAGAGTAGTTGCAACTTTTAAACTATACATATGTTTAATTTCCTTAAACCAATCGCTGTGAACAATGGCCAAATAGAAATTAACTTCATAGACTATAGAAACCATAAATGTAATGCCCTATTTCTATTAAAGCGATAAAACACGCGAATATAACAAATATTCAAGAAATAGACGCTACGTCTCAACAAAAATCCAAAATCATCATGCATATATAAAATATCTCAACAGCACAGCGGATACAATCATATATCTCCAAGTCTACATGCCATGGTCAACATTACATCATCAAATAAAAATTCTCCAAGTCCCGACAAGTGGGCAAGTATCAACTAAATAAAAACAGAATCCCACAACAACATAAAGACACGACCACCTAATCAGAGCCTAATCCTACGACTCCAAACGATAACGGAGATAGCTCCCGCTATCCAAGCACTCACCAAAAGCAACTACTCCTGCACAACGTCTACTCATCCATACAGACAGGTAGGCGGTCAAAACCACTGGAGGTTAGCTTTACATCAATCACAATTAATAAATAACAATTGACATAAATGAATCAATTCAACCTCAATAGTTTGCATGAACAATAAATTTTCATATACATTCATACAATCATTCCAAGTATCGCAAGCAAGCATTTATCAACACTTATCACCAACAGACATCATTCCCATAACACAACAAGATCTCATTTTTATATGCAATGCACCTAAACTCGACACATATATGCATGTGGTACCATACAACAACATTAGATGTCAACCGCACATCTATGTAAGAGTACACCTCCTCTTACAAACAACTATGTAAAAGTACACCTCCTTTTACATTTCAACATACGACTCATATGATATGATGCATAGACATACAACGACGACCCGATAATGGACAACCTCAACATAACAACTATCAACGACAATGTAAAAGTACACCTCCAATTACATTGACTATCTCAACAACAATTGCATTATCAAGTATTCATGTCCACACATTCAACAAATCACGATTCAAATAAGAGTCATCAACATGGATCAACATACATCAACATCAACTACAAAATATCACAACAGTTCCATATACTCCTGATAAACCAAGCAAAATGGAGCAACACAACATTTCATGATAAATATCATATTCAACCTTCAACAATCATCCGCATATCCTCAATTAATCATGTAAAACCATTCACGAAAGATTTATAAGGTAGTTGGTTTAAAGGAACCATTTTCAACCAAGTTCGTCTATCTTACTACCATTTTCAAAATAATTCAAGCTATTGATCCAAAACCAAGTAGACAAGATCCAATGCCTCAACTAAGTATACATTTAGGCTACATATAGGTGCAGTAGAGTATACCTTGGCGTTTCACCGGCTAAACACGGCGAAATCATGAAATTCACAAAGTTCGTCTCACTTTATCACTTTTCAAGAAAATCCCGTTTTCAAAGCAAAACAAACTAAAACTTGATGAAACCAACCACATCCATTTTTAGAAATCATATAATCAGTACACAACCTTAACCCTACTTCAATTCCATGAGAAAAACGAGTTTCCGGAAAACTGACGTTTTGGACCATTTTTCAAAAGTTAAGTGAAATTCACAAAATCAAGTCCAATTCGATTCAAATGAAGTTCCAGTAGGTTTAAGTGTGCAAACAGAGGTTAAACAAGTTAAAAGAAACATTTTAGAAAGCCCGGATTGGTCCCTAAGTGCACGAAGCGAAGAAATAAAAATGGCTGAACTGGGTGTTGCACGCTTAAGCGTCCTCTGCACGCTTAAGCGTCCAACTTCCAGTAGCTTCTGGGAGTGTACGCTTTCAGTACGCTTTTGGCACGCTGGGTAGCTCGCTTAAGCGTCCTCTACACGCTTAAGCGTCCTACACCAGACCAGTTCAAAATGTTTCGGGTTTCAACCCCTTTTCACCCCAAAATCCCAATTTTGATCATTCCAAACCCCAAAACTTAATCCCAAAGATGTTTATAGGTCATATACACTTCAAAACACTTAAACATGATAAGTTTTGAGATTAAAACATCAACACCACAAAATTCACCAATTCTCCAAACTTCCACAACTTTCAACGACAACAACAATTCTCATCACCAATTCACCAATTCATGATACTCAATGCATCAATTCAACAACAACACATGTCAAGATAACAACAACAACATTTGAACATGAATTCATTCACAATTCAACAACCACAACTTTATTCATCATCAATTTCACATAAAAACACATCATGTTCATATATACCCATTTTGACATACAAATTCAACAACAACAACAACACAATTAACATTCAATTCATGTACATAATCATGTCATCAAAATTAAGCACGAATTTCTACAACCAAATTCAAATTAACCACTTAATTAAAGAATTAGGGAAGAACTACAACCATTAATTATGATTGAATTCTAACCCCCTTACCTTAATTCTTCACAATCACCAACTAAGACTTCACTTTAGCTCTAAAGACTTGAATCTCTAGCCTCCTCTAGCTCTCTCTAGATCTCCCTCTTCAAACCCTTATCTTCTCTTGCTCTTTCTCTCTCTACCTCTTCTTTCAAAATGAAAAATGATGGTAAAACCCTATTTTCCTCTAACACTAGAGTTTATATAGGTTCTACCTAATTGAGCTCAACTCACAATGCCTTAATGGGCCTAACCCATTACTAATCTAATTCAAAATGTTACTACTCACTTAACGGTAAAATGTAATAATAACGGTCACCTACCGGTAATAAAACAATTCACTACAACTCCCTATCACTTAGTAAAATAATAAGGCTCTCACTAAGCACTAAAAATAATTCTCAACAAAATTACTAAATTACCCCTACTCACAAAATGACCAAAATACCCCTGAGTCCAAAATGACTAAAATACCCTTGTAACACCGAATTCTACAACTCCCAATCAAAAATACACACAGAGGCAATTAATCACATATGATCACATATAAACACACATAAAAACAATTAAATTAAATCTAGCAAAAAATCGGGTTGTTAAAATAAACAAATTCAGATAAATTATTTACTGACATAAATAAGAAAAAAAAGGGGTTAACATCAGGTTTTGGTGAAGAGTAGGAAGAAGATATCCGGTTTTGAGAGTGAGAGAGGAAGAGGAGGAGACTAGTAATGAGAATGAGAAGAGAAGAGAAGTTATGTTGTGACTTCTCAGAGAGTTGATGGTAGGTAGATAGATAGATAGATAGATAGATAGATAGATAGATAGATAGATAGAGAGAGAGAGAGAGAGAGAGAGAGAGAGAGAGAGAGAGAGAGAGAGAGAGAGAGAGAGAGAGAGAGAGAGAGAGAGAAGAAAAGAAGTTTTGGAGCAATTAGTCCTGCAGTGTGCACCGTCCAATGTTTTCCACCAGAAGGGTAAAAAGGTAATTGACATACTAAATTGAAAAACATAGGGTTTTCCCTCCTCAAGCCATCAGTACAAATGCAAAGTGAATTCTAGGGCTAACTTGCAGATTGGTATTCCATTAATAATATTATGATTATTAACTTCCTTTTAAAATAAGAAATACATATAATAATGGAGAAATACATACTATCTGCTTCATCTCATGAAGTTTAAATATGAAATAATATTAATATCAATTTTGTGTTTACTTTTACAAAAATGGGAATTTTTTTTTGAAGGAGTATAAAAATGTGGTAATAGTTATCTTGGTCCTTGAATGTGTAACGAGGAACCATAATAGTTCCTCAATGTATTGAAACTTCAAAACAATTCGTGATTATGCACTATATAAGTCAAAATAGTCATTTACATTAAAATGATTACTTAATATTGTCATATTAATCCTCCAATATACATACTTATTGTGAATTTGTGATATCGGTCGGTATAAGTACATATTTACTGTCGTATCAGTCTCTATATCAAAATAGTTAATAATTTTAACGTTGAAAACTATTTTAACTCACGAAGTGTACAATCAGAGATTATTTTAAAATTTTGATAAATTGAAGAACTATTATAACTAGTCGTTACACATTTAGGAACCAAAATAACTATTAATCTTTGCTATATATAAAGAAAACAACTCATTTCAGCTCTTTTGGGCTGACTTTTTCTCTTTCCAAAATTGCCTTCAATTTTTAATACAAATAACACATGTAAAAAATAGATAAGAATAAATTTAAATATTAAAAAAATGTAACAAACACGATATAAATATATATATATATATATATATTTCTCCTTTATTATTTAAAAAGTGTAACAAACTAGATGAGTATATTTATACTTACTTTTTCATTATCACAATTATACTCCTAAAAAACTTTTTCTATAATAAATATCGTTGTTGGTGTCATTAAAAAAAATTAGATTATATTTTTTTTTATATTGTTGGTGTCATTGAAATAAATAATCATGATTAATTTAGTTTGTTATAACTTGAAATCAACAAATATTTATATTTTTAGTTTTAATCCAAATCAAAATTTCATAAAAAAAGCACCATTAATCATGAGTATACTGATGAAATTTTCATAAAAAAACATTGATACATCATATACATATATGAAATTTCATAAAAAAAACTAAATTATGAGTATACTCATACACATATATGAAATTTCATAAAAAAAATCATATGTGTATGTGTATATGATGTATACTCATACAAATAAAAAAATCATGAGTATACTCATACACATATATGAAATTTCATAAAAAAACACCATTGATACATTGATACACATACACATATGAGATACATCCATATGCTGTATACTGATACATTGATACACATACACATACACAAAATCTTATATTTTCAAACATTAACGCAATACGTGAGTATACTGATACATTGATACACATACACATATAGATGTATCTCTAAACGCTTAGTTTTATATATTTTTAGGAGTATATTTTTAGCAGTTGGTACACAATTTTATAGGGATCAAAACATATTTAACTTTTTTTAAATAGGTATATATTTTGTTAGCAACGCCACTATTCCAAATGCTCCCATTTCTTTCGACAAAAAAGAAAAGAAATGACTTTTATTTAAGAATTTGCCCAGACTATAAGAGAATTTCATCACTAAAGCATTTTTTATTTATTCTAAAAGGAATAGACTGGCCATTAATTGCTGAGTCATGCATTGAAACGGCTAGTCATTTTCACGAGTCCAAAGTGCGCATAATATCATATTCATAGGAGTAACACGAATATCCACCAGCTTTTTATAGTGTGGCTTTAACTTTTTATTTAAGGGTTAATTATGTTGTTGGTCCCTATAAAATTGCGACCTTGTAAGTTTAGTCCTTACTTAATTTTAATAGCATTTTTAATCCCTACAAAAAATTTCTACACTTAATATTAGTCCTTACTCAATCTAAATTTGTTTAATTTATGCTTAAACTCTTAAGTTTTTCAACAATTTTTTACAGGCGTGTTAAGAACGTTATTAAAAGGTCCTCCGAAAAAAATATCGCAAAAATTTGATTTCTACGTCCATATTTTTGTTACTTATATCTTAAACTTTTGTCGTTTTAAAAAATTCATATTTAATTTATTTCATGTTAAAAAATTATAGATTTTAGTAAATGAACCTTTCATAGTGTTTTAAACTTGTATAAAAAGAATCGTTAAAAAATTTAAGAGTTTAAGGATAATTAAACAAAATTTATTTTAGCAGGGACTAAAATTATAAGTACATTTTTTTTGTAGGGATTAAAAATGCTATTAAAATTAAGTAAGGACTAAACTTACATGGTCGCAATTTTGTAGGGACCAAAAACATAATTAACCCTTTATTTAATTAACAAGTTTTAACTTTTTTCAATGAATATGCATATAGTTGGTTTGGTAGATACGGCTGTTTTGTTTTTTCAATTTTTCTACAACTTTTTATAAATGTTTTTATTTATGCTCTCCATCTTTATAATAAATCGTCCAAAAGGTACGCCTTTTCCCTGTATCATATTGCTTTATAGATATGTGTCTATATATATTTGTATATAAAATAGTTTATGCACAGTGCTATTTTTGTCTACCAACTCAAACTATATATCATACATACATCTTTGAATTCACAATATATTTAGTAGAGGCGGACTTTAACATAGATTTAAATGAAGTTTTTACAATTTTTTCTTTTTGACATGTCCCACAAAGTGCATCTGAGTGATAAATGTCTGATAAACTTCTGACCAGTTGTAATTTGCTAGGCTTAGAGATTAATCTCCAGTTAGCATGTCCTAACATTCTTTGAATTTTTTTTTTTGACCCTGTTCCCAAATAAAATTTCAAATCTGACCCTCTATCAGATTTATTTTCCAAAATGACCCACTTTCTATTTTTGTTGGTTTTTTTTTGTCGTTTTCCTCATTCCCGCCATTTGAAACGGCGGGAATGAAACGGCAGGAAGGAGTCCTCTCTACCACCTCCTCGTCCATTTCAGTCCTTATGCGGGTACTATTGGGTCGACCTTTCTTTAGTCTTCGCATGTTTGGATTATGGCAAAGCACGGGACCGTCGTATGGGAGCCAATAACTATTGTCGTTGACTACTTTGAATGCTGTGTTGTAGATGGAGTAAACACTCTCATTTTTTAACACAGCTAGAATAAGAGTTGTGTAGTCATGGTGAAATAAAGAACACGCGGCTATGACATGGGAACAAGGCAAATGTAAAGCTTGAAATTTCCCACAATCACACCACCCCGCTTGTAGGTCCACCTTGAAAGTTCCCATTGGCCTTCCCTCCCTGTAGTTGACGGTCTCACGGACTGAGAAGGTATACCTTTCTCGGTCAAACTGTTTGACATGATGGGTGTTGGACTTAACAATATCATCCTTAATCGCATTTTGGCAATATTCACTGTAACAGGTAGGTTGCGTGTTCCCTTAAACACAGAGTTCCACGACTCAACGATGTTGCTTGTCATGTGGTCCCATCGTCGACCCTCGTCAACGGTGTTGGACTTACCCAGACCAATCACAATACTCCTCGTTCAACCTACCAACACTTCCACGCATTGTAAACTATCCCCAAACAAGCTACGCACCTCAATGGCCAAATTCACAAACTAATACCATAGAAAGCCTGGTAGCAGGGTTTAATGACGATGACTTCGTTAATGAAATCTAGACCAACTCAGCTTCACAAGTGCAAAATGAAGTCACTATGGAAACTAATGATGATGCTGAAATTCCTGACGAGGATGTGGAACAGGAAGAGCACAAGAGGAAGAGAAAAACCAACGACCCGTACGAAATAAAAAAGATAAATTATGTGCTACGGGAGGTCATAATTTACATTGGTGTAAATGGTTTCCGCGGAGAAAGTAGTTTTTGTTTTTATTTCTTATGAAATTAGTGTTTTTAATCAAATAAATTAAATATATCATCATTATCATTAATATGAATTTATTTATTATTATTTGTGTTTTTATTGTACATATGTTGCCAAAAAAACAAAAAAAAATAATTCAGTCCCGCCATTTGAAATGGCGGTAATGGCAAAAAAGTTAAAAAAAGAAAGAAGTCAAACCTGTCATGCCTGTCACGCGCAGATAAGTGTCAGGGAAGAGGGCTCATTCCCGCCGTTTCAAATGGCGGGAATGAGGAAAACGACAAAAAAAACCAACAAAAATAGAAAGTGGGTCATTTTGGGAAATAAATTTGATAGGGGGTCAGATTTGAATTTTTTTTTGGGAATAGGGTCAGGAAAAAAAATTCACATTCTTTGCCATAGAAATTTCTCATCACTTACTGATAGAAGGCAAACTACCTTCTGATCCGCCAAACCAAAAATATTAATTTTGAAAACATTATTCTTCCTTTTACCTTTGAACACTAAGATTTGTTAGTGTTGTTGATCACTGTTCAGTTGCTCTTATCAAACATCACTTCATAACCACTATCACAAAATTGACTTATGCTAAGTAGGTTATGACTCAGTCCGTCAACTAACCAAACATTATAAATAGAGATAGAAGAGTTACCAACAGTCCTCATACCAATGATCTTTCCTTTTTGGTTTCCTCCAAACCCCACATTTCCTCCCTCTTTCATGGTCAGGGTTTGGAACATAGACTTTTCTCTTGTCATGTGTCGCGAGCAACCACTGTTCAGTTATCATGATCTCAGCTTTTCCATTCTTCTTAAGCATATCTGCAACATAAACAATTTCAGACTTAGGTATCCATATCTCTATGAGTCCTTTTGGGTTAGTTCTAAAGAGTTTATGCTTCTTTTGTGTCATGTGCCTAAAGTTATAAGACTTAGATTCATTCAAGACTCTAGGTTTGAAAACTTTTGGTCTTGAAATCATCTTAGTTTTAGATACTGAACTCTTTAGAACCTGAGCTTTCAAAGATCTTGATTATGACCTTATCAGAACCTTAGACTTAGAAGTCATTGGTTCTGGTCTCTTCAGAATATGAACTTTTGAAGTCTTGGGTTCTGGTTTGTTTAGAGCCTTAGACTTAGGAATCTTTGATTCTAATTTTTTCAGAATCTGGGATTCAGAAGCCTTAGGTTCTGACTGGTTCAGTACTTCAGTTTTGTCAGCTTTTGGCATAAAATAGGCTTTCAAACGTTTCTTAATGCAGTCAGAGCAAGATGGCAGGTTGGCTTTAGGTTTACCAATCTCTACAAAGCCAATTCCTTCTCTCTTGTTCCATATAGCACCATAAATCATGGAAGCTATATTGCTTATGTCAATTCCAGCACAATAAACTCATCAAGTGCAATTTCTTGCTAACTTAAGAGTTTATTAGACCACATATCTATTATTTTTCTAAAATATATGTTTTCTTCTTTCAACTATAAAATTGCAAGATTATAACTATCATTCTCTCTAGCCACCACGTCAAATTTTTCTTTTAAAATTCTTAACTCTTTTGACTTTCTTTGGTAATGACTGATAGGATCTTTGATAGTATCAACAAGTTCAGATCTAGTGAGTTTAAAATATACCTCATCTTCTTAAGCTTTTGGATCTTCTTTTGAAGCTCCCTTAGGAGTCTCTTTATCAGACTCATCAGCTTTGAGAGCCTTTGAAGACTTACCCTTTGACTTCAGTGCAATAGACTTGGATTTCTTAGCAGGTTCATCTTCACTGAGTCCTAACTCATGACAGTTGAGAGAACTCACAAGATCTTCAATACTAAGTGTATTCAAATATCTTGCTTTCTCTATATCTGTCACTTTAGGTCTCCACTTAGCAAGCAAGCTCCTCAGAATCTTGTTCACATGATCAACAGTTGAGTAGATTTTCTTCAAAATTTGAAGTCCAGATACCAGAGTCTGAAACCTTGAGAACATAATCTCAATGTTTTCATCCTCTTTCATCTTGAACATCTCATACTATTGAACTAGAAGATTAGCTTTGGTTTCTCTAACCTTCTTGTTACCTTCATAGTTTGAGCAAAAAAATTGAAGTAGTTGTTGCAGTTAACTTGTCACTTAACTTTAAGTATTCATTATGAGGTAAAGCATCACAATAAGACCTCTCACTTTGTGATGCTTTCTGTAGATCTTTCTCTGAGCATCTGTGAGTTTCTTTCTGTCAATAGCTACACCTTTTTCATCAACAGGAATGGTTATACCATCTTCCATGATATCCCAAAGACTATCATCAACACCAATGATATGACTGTACTTCTTACTTTTCACTTACACCACTAGTAGACATGTTTTTCTCATAATATTTTTTGTTACACTGTTAAGTGTTAGGAATAGAACAACATAACCATGCGCTCTAATGCCATTTGAAGGTGAGAAAAACACAAGAAGCGGGGTTGAATTGTGTTAACTTTTTCTTCTTTTTAACTAAGTTCAAAGTTCAGCTTCTGATAGAGTTCAAAATCTAAAACAATGTTCAAAGTTAAGTGTAGGGGATATAAAAGATATATATATATATATATATATATATATATATATATATATATATATAGAGAGAGAGAGAGAGAGAGAGATAGATAGATAGATAGATAGATAAGAGAAAGACACAAAGCAATTTATCTTAGTTCCTTCCACAATCCGGAAGTAGTCCAATCCCCTTGTCACTTATAAGAGATTTTTCACTATAATCACACAAGATTACAATTGCTCAAGCACGCAAGCAAGAGACTTCTTACAAACAAAGATTACAAAAAAAAATTGGATTGAACACTTGATATACAACCAGAGGTGTTCACAAAATACAACACAATTCATACTCTAAGACTTAAGAATTTCTAAGATGAGACAGTTATTAAGAAATCCTAAGGATTTTGTGCATATCGATTTTGATAGAGTATTGGCACTTGAAAAATATTGCAGAGTCTTGTAGTTTCTTCAAGTCTTCAATCCTTTATATAGAGGTTGAAAAAAGACGTTGAAGAGTGCCAACACATCATTAGAGTCGTTGGAGAATCTTGATCAAGCATCATTGTTTTATTGCTTGATTTGGTTAACATCCTATGAAGGAATGATTTTGAAACCTTTCCTTGATAAGGAATTAACTGTTCTTTTTCAAAGGAGACACATTTGTAGCTTCGTAAAAAGCACATAGGAATGTTGGAGGTAGTGGAGGTAGTGGTAATACAATTGTCCTTCAATGAAGATGGCATCCATTGACTCTCTGAATCTTTTGAACTATCATTGCAAACATCAGAACTACCATTGCTTGGCCTTGTAGTGTCTTCTACATCTTTGGATCTCAAACTACTCAGAATCTGGCTTTCAGAGTATGAGCATTCCACCTTCTGGGTTAACTTCAGAGTCTGACTAATCCAGCTTTTGATTTGTCATCAGATTCTGACTCCTTCAGATTCTTACTTGGACTTACGTTCTCTTGAAAATTCTTTGCACTACATTTGTTCTTTCATAACCAATACATGATTAAGACATTGTAAATTTTTGTCTATAGTCCTCGACACTTGAATAAATATTAGCATATCCAATTGATCTTTTAATACCTTGTATCATCAAAACTTAAGAGGCATTGTTTAAACTTATTTTGTTCCAGCAATATAATTTTCCACTTGTCTCACAAGTGCAGAAGGAGTCTGAGAAGATGCTAAAGCTGGAGGTGTTGATGCATGACTAGATGATGGTTGTGTTATAGGTACAAGACAATTCTTCTTAATGTGACCTCTTTGACCACATTGAAAGCATTCTCTATCGTCGTTAGAACAAGTTCAAGAATGGAATCTACCACAACTAAAACATGCTAAAGTTGTACCACTAGAATACCTATGAGTAAAAGTAGATCTCGTTGACCCCCTTGACCCAACCTATGACTTTGCACTGTACCATATGATTGTCCGCTAAAATTACTCTTCTGTGGTACTGATTTTTGTTGCCTTTGATGACCAAACATAGATCCACCACCACGATTAGAATAATTATTGTAAGATCCTTTCACTCGTTGTTTCTTGCGAGAATCTTGTATACTACCTCCTTTTTCCTTCGATAGCTGCTTAATCTGAAGTGCCAAACATAAAACATCCGCAAAAGTGTGACAACTAGAAATGACCACTGATCTAAATATGTATCCCCTTAACCCTTTGATGAACCTTTTGATACGCATCTCTTCTGTGATACGGTAGGGAGCATACCTAGAAAGTTGTGTAAAACAGACACTATACTTCGAAACCGACATTCCCTCTGTTTGTTCAAATCGCTCAAACTCATGAGCTAATATTTGTTACACTTTCATGAAGAAAACGAGCCATAAAAAAATCAGAGAATTCTTTCCATGCCATGGGAGGTGATCCCATTTGTCTTCTTTGTGTCACTGTATCAAACCGATCATATCCACACCTTCCAACTGATGAGATGTCAATTCCACTGCCCGTACCTCTGAACATCCCGATGCTCTCTATAACTGTAACAACCCGATTTTCGCTAGATTTGTTTTATTATTTATTATGTGTTTTTATGTGTGCTTGTTTGTGATTATTTGTCTCTGTGTGTATTTTGTTTCTGGATTAGTGGATTTTGGCTTACAGAGGGTATTTTAGTCATTTTAGACTTAGGGGTATTTTGGTCATTTTGTGAGCAAGGGTAAAATAGTCTTTTGGTTACGAGAATTATTTTTAGTGTTTTATGTGGGAACCATTATTTTACCGAGTTACTAGTAAGGCAGGATAATTAATTAAGGACCGGTAACTCCGTTATTTTTATCCGTAAGTGAGTAGAAACCTTGTGAAATTAGTTAATGAGAACTTTGAGCCCGTTAAGACATTTGAGGGTTGAGCCCAATAGTGAGGAGCCTATTTAAACTCTAATCTTTGAGAAAATTAAGTTACATAGAATCATTTGCACATTTCACACTTTTGAGAGAGGTAGAGAGAGAAAGAGCAAGAACAAGGGTTAGAGAGAAGAAACTTGGGAGAAGAAGAGAAGAGTAGAGATTCAAGAGGGTGGAGCTAAAGTGAAGCCTAAGCTTAGTTTGTGCTCAATTGAGGTAAGGGGGATAGTTTTCATTCATAATCTTTTAGTATAATCTCTTTTCTACTTAAACTCAAGTGCTTAATTATGAGAAGTGATTATTGTGAATTTTAATTGGTGAAATTCGTGCTCTTATTTTGATGCAATGTTTGGGTATGTGAAATTGATGATAATTAAGTTGTTGATGTTGAAATTGCATACTTAAGATGTATATATGTGAATACTTTGTATTTTGCACAAAATTGGTGAAGTATGATATTGTTGTTGTTAGATTGTTGATGAATTCAAGGTTAATTGATGTTGTTGTTATGAGATGTTGTTGTTGATGATTGATACCATGGGTATTCATAATTATGGAGTTGTGGTGTGAATTGAGTTATTTTTGAAAGTTTTATGAAAAATGGGTAAATTGATGATTTGTGATGGAATGATGTTTTAATTTCAAGTTTTATATGGTTTTGATTGCCTTTTTAAGTACATAAACATTTAGACAAATTTTGGGGAAGAATTTGGGGTTAAGGGAATCAAAATTGGAGTTTTGGGGTTGAAAATAGTGGATTCCCGAGAGGGAAAACACTAAGAACAGGGTTGCTGTTCTGATGCTTCCCGCCCGGCGACAAATGGTGTGCCCGACGAGATGTCCAGAAACAGCAACCCCTATTTTTATTGTTCTGGGTATTTGGGGGCCGATCCGAGCTTTCTAAAATGTTTCTTTCAACATGTTTGACTATTATTTTCACTCTTTAATCTACTGGAACATCTTATGAATGGGAATGAGCTTGATTTTATGAAATTGAACTAAACTTTTGAAAAATGTCAAAGAACGTCAATTTTTTCGAAACTCGTTTTTCTCAAAGGAAAGGGGTAGAGTTAAGGTTTTTTATTCAACACACGATTTCTAAAAATGGTTGTGAGTGTTTTCAATGAGTTTTAACTTGTTTTGCTTTGAAAATAGCATTCTTTTAAAAAAAATGATAAAGAGAGACGAACTTTGTGATTTTTATGATTTCCTCGTATTTGATCGGTGAAACGCACATGTATACTCAATTGCACTTATATGTGATCTATGAGTATACATAGTTGAGGTACTAGAGCTTGTTTTCTTAGTTTTGATTTAATTGCTTCAATTATTTTAAAGTTGGGAAAACGATATACGAACTTTGTCGAAAATGGTCTTTGAGACCGAATACTTTTCAAATCCTCTATGAATAGTTTGATATGATTATATGAAGATGTGTGAATGATTGATAGATGTTGATTATGATGTTATCATAGTATGATGTACTTCTCCTTTACTTGGATTGTGAGAAGTTGTATGGAGTTGATGAGTTGTAATAATGTTGTGATGTTGATTAATTGCATATTTGCTAAATGATGTCGATATTGTTGACGAGTGCATATATGTTAAATGATGGGATGATGTTGGTGAACGTATTGTTTAATATATGTTTGGTGTTGAGTCATATATTCATGCATACATGGTTGATGTTGATGGATTTTATATCCCTGTGGTGACGTCGTTGATGATGTTTTTGTTGCATCATTAGTTGACGACATTGTCGTAGTTGATGGCACCGTGTACATATAGAAGTCACGTCTAGGTGCATAACATATCTTGGCATGAGTCCTAGTTGTGTTTGTGCTTGATGTTTGATGTGATAGGTGTCCTATGCAATAGTGATAGGGTGAATTTGCTTGTGTTGATGAATAATGTTGAAGTTGAATTATCTCTTTCTTTGAATTATATGAAGTTTAATTTGATGAATACATTTTCAATAAATTATTTTTGATTATGATTGATGTGAAGCTAACCCCCAGTGGTCTGTGGTTGACCGCCTACCTATTTGTATGAATGGGTAGATGGCGTGCAAGATTGATCTTTTAGCGTGCTTGGTGAGTTGCTTGAGGATAGCGGGAGCTTCCTCTGTTTACCTGTTTAGAGTCTTAGATTAGGCTCTGATTTAGGATGTCAGTCTTTATGTTTATTCTGGATTGAGTATGTTGTTGAGATTTTACCTAGATGTCGGGATTTGGAGATTTTATCTGTTGATGTATGTTTAAGTTATGACATGTATATTTTGGGAGATGTATGTTTTATATCTGCTGCGACTTTTGAGGAATTTTTATTATGCATGTTTTTAGGCTTATTGGAGACGGGACGTCTATTTCTTGAATATATGCATTATTCGCGTGTTTTATCGATTTAATAGAAGTAGGCGTTACAGGTTGGTATCAGAGTCATGGTTAGTCTTGTCCGAACTAGAATTCGGTAAATTTCTTGTTTGTATGCGAATGGTATTGAGTTACCTTCGGTACTTGTTTTGTTGTTCTTACCTGTTGGGTTGGTTTTGTGTAGACGTGAGATGGCTGGTGGTAGAGATGATGCTGCGATTGCAGAGGCTTTAGCTGCAATGACACATGTGTTGGCTCAAGCCAACGAGCAAGCGACAGTTGGTCTTCGTGATCCTGGAGAAGCTCAGGAGTGGAGGCTCAATCGTTTCTTGCGAAACAATCCGCCAACGTTCAAGGGTAGGTATGACCCGGAGGGAGCTCAAACATGGGTATAAGGCATGGAGAGGATCTTCCGTGCTATGGTGACTAGTGAAGATCATAAGGTCAGGTTGGCTACCCACATGCTTGCTGAGGAAGCTGAGTACTGGTGGACGAATGCTAAGGGGAGACTTGAGGCTGCTGGAGAGGTTGTGACTTGGGCAAGGTTCAAGAGTGAGTTTCTGAGGAAGTATTTTCCAAAGAATTTGAGGACCAAGAAGGAAGTTGAGTTCTTGAACTTGAAGCATAAGTACTTGTCTGTGGCTAAGTATGCAGCTAAGTTCGAGGAGCTTTTGAGCTTTTGCCCGTACATCAATGTCGAGGATTCAATGGTTTCGAAGTGTGGAAAGTTCAAGAGCGGTCTGAGGCCAGAGATCTATCAATACATGTGTGTTCAGGAGATTAGGGATTTTGATACTTTGGTGCTCAAATGTCGCATGATTGATGATACCGGAAAGGCCAAGGTGAACCATTACAAGGCGTTGAATGTTAAGAAAGGAAAGGGTCATGGATTTAGGAAGGATATTAGTTGTTATAACTGTGGTGAGAAAGGTCATGCTAGTACTAAGTGTACCAAGCCGAAGAAGGCGGCGGGGAAGGTGTTTGCTTTGAATGCAAAGGAAGTGGAGCAGGCGGATAATCTCATCTGAGGTACGTGTTTTATCAATAGTACTCCTTTGATTGCAATTATTGATACCGATGCTACTCATTCTTTTATCTCGGTTAGTTGTGTTGAACGTTTGAATTTGGTTGTGACTCCGTTGTTGCGAGGGATGGTCATCGACACCCCGACTAGTGGTTCAGTGACTACTTCCTTGGTGTGTGCTAAGTGTCTTGTTAATTTTGGTAATGTTTATTTTGAGCTGGATCTTGTGTGTCTTCCGTTGAAGCATATGGATGTGATTTTTGGTATGGACTGGATGTTGTCTTTCGGTGTTAGCATTAATGTTTAACCAAGAGTATAACGTTTTCTAAGCCGGTAACTGAGGTAGGTGGGAAGTTTTTGACCATGGAGTAGGTGAAGAAGTCTTCAGACGGTGAAGCTAGTGTGTTCATGATGTTTGCATCGTTGAAGGAAAGCGACGAGAAAGGAGTAGGCGATTTGCCGGTAGTGCAAGAGTTTCCTGAAGTTTTTTCGGACGACATTACCGATTTACCGCCATAGATGGAAGTGGAGTTTGCAATTGATTTGGTGCCGGGAACGAGTTCTATTTCGATTGCGCCATATCGGATGTCTGCATCAAAGTTGGGTGAATTGAAGAAGCAGTTGGAAGAGTTACTCGAGAAGAAGTTCATTAGGCCGAGTGTTTCTCCGAGGCGTGCTCCAGTGTTGTTGGTTAAGTAGAAGGATGGCAGCATGAGGTTGTCTGTGGATTATCGGCAGTTGAACAAGGTGACGATTAAGAATTGATGATTTGATGGATCAGTTGGTTGGTGCGGAAGTGTTTAGCAAGATTGATTTAAGGTCAGAATATCACCAGGTAAGAGTGAAGGTGGAAGATATATCCAAAACCGCGTTGTGAACAATGTATGGACACTATGAGTATTCTTAGATGCCATTTGGAGTGACTAATGCGGCAGGTGTCTTCATGGAATATATGAATAGAATATTTCATCCTTTTCTGGACCATTTTGTGGTGGTGTTTATCGATGATATTTTGGTATATTCGAAGATGGAGGAGGAGCATGCTGAGCATTTGAGGATTATGTTGTGTGTCTTGAAGGAGAAGAAATTGTTTGCTAAGTTGTCGAAGTCTGAGTTTTGGTTGCGGGAAGTAAGTTTCCTTGGTCATGTGATTTCGAAGGGTGGCATTGTGGTGGATCGGTCGAAGATTGATGCGGTGTTGTAGTGGGAATCACCAAAGTCTGTGTTTGAGGTTAGAAGTTTTCTTGGGTTGGCATGTTATTATCGGAGGTTTATTGAGGGATTCTCTAAGTTGAAGTTGCCATTGACGCAATTGACTCGAAAGGGACAAGCGTATGTTTGGGATGCTAAGTGTGAGAAGAGCTTTCTAGAGTTGAAGAGATTGACTTCAGCGCCGGTGTTGATTTTGCCTAATCTGAAGGAATTGTTTGTTGTGTATTGTGATGCTTCTAAGATGGGTCTTGGTGGTGTGTCAATGCAGAATCATCAGGTTATGGCTTATGCGTCAAGGCAGTTGAAAGTGCATGAGAAGAATTATCCGACTCATTATTTGGAATTGGCGGCAGTTGTGTTTGTGTTGAAGATTTGGAGGCATTATCTGTATGGTTCTAAGTTTGAAGTGTTCAGTGACCACAAGAGTTTAAAGTACTTGTTTGATCAGAAAGAGTTGATTATGAGGCAGAGAAGATGGTTAGAATATCTTAAGGATTTCGACTTTCAGTTAAGTTATCATCCTGGAAAGGCAAATGTGGTGGTGGATGCTTTGAGTAGGAAGTCCTTGCATATGTCTTCTTTGATGGTTAAAGAGTTGGAGTTGATTGAGCAGTTTTGGGATTTGAGTTTGGTTAGCGAGTTGACGCCGGATGGTGTGAGGTTGGGAATGTTGAAGCTGATGAGTAATATTTTGGAAGAGATTAAGAATGGTCAAAAGGAGGATTTGGAACTTGTGGATCGAGTGGCGTTGGTTAATAAGGGTAAAGGTGTGGATTTCAGATTAGATGAGAATGGCGTTTTGATGTTTCGTGATCGAGTTTGTGTACCGAATGTGCTTGAGCTTAAGAAGCAGATTTTGGAAGAAGGTCACTGGAGTATTCTGAGTATTCATCCAGGAGCGACGAAGATGTATCAGGATTTGAAGAAGTTGTTTTGGTGGCCTGGAATGAAGAAGGAGATCACAGAGTTTGTTTATGCTTGTTTGATCTGTCAAAAGTCGAAGATTGAACATCAGTAGTCGTCGGGTTTGATGCAACCGTTGTTTGTGCTAAATTGGAAGTGGGGTAATATCTCTATGGATTTTGTTAGAGCGTTGCCTAAGACTGTGACGAGTTTTGATTCAATTTGGGTGATTGTCGATTGGTTTATGAAGTCGACACATTTTGTTCCTATCAATACCGGTATGTCTGTGGCGAAGTCAGCTGAGATCTATATTGAGCAGATTGTCAGGTTGCATGGTATTCCTTCTAGTATTAAGTCAGATCGGGATCCGAGGTTTACTTCTAAGTTTTGGGAGAGTTCGAAGCTGCTTTGGAAACTAAGTTGAGGTTGTGTTCTGCTTACAATTCCCAGACTGATGGAAGACGGAGAGGACTATTTAGAGTTTGGAAGATTTGTTGAGAGCTTGTATTTTGGAGCAAGGTGTCAGTTGGATTAAATGTTTACCGTTGATTGAGTTTACTTATAACAACAGTTTTCATTCTAGTATCGGGATGTCACCGTTTGAAGCTTTGTATGGTCGGAGGTGTAGGACGCCGTTGTGTTGGTATGAGTCAGGCGAAAGTGCTTTGTTAGGACCGGAGGTTGTGCAAGAGACCACATAAAATGTTAAGATTGTTGGAACAAAATATGTTTAACATTATCCTTTAGAGTTTTGATGACAACAAAGTATTAAAAATTGTCAATTGGATATGCTAATATTTGTTCAAGTGTACATGACCATAGACAAAAATTTGGTATCTTTGTAAGGTTCTGGAAGAACAAAAAGAGAGCAATTGGAATCAACAAGAAGGAAGCTTTATGCATCTGAAGAAAAGAGGTTCTGAAGATAAGTGCTCCTGAAGTGATGACGTCATCAGAAGCACCTCATCAGAAGCAGTTCTCATCAAGAGCTGAGAGAATTGAAGCTTCAAAGGTTGTTCAAGTGATTTAATCTCGCCCAACATTGCAGAAGACCAGAAGAATGAAGCAACGGCTAATTCAAATGGATTTGAAGGCATTGGATGCTTTTCCGTTGTAGAGAGTTGAAAAAGTTTAAATTGTACGAACTGTACAACCACTACCTCCACTACTCTGTTTTGTCTTTGCAACAAGAAAAGAACAACAGCTGTGCCTGCAACGATGTTCCTTCAGACTTGGAATGGATTTGAAATTGATCATTCATAGAACAATAACCATATCAGGCAAAAGATCATTGGTGATTGATCAAAGCTTCAAACAACTCTTTTTGATGTGTTGGCAATCAACAACGTCTCTTTCACACCTCTATATAAAGGAGTGAAGACTTGAAGATTTCTAAGAGACTCACAACAATTTACAAGCGCCAAAACTCTGTTGAAATTGTTCTGCATCAAAAGTTCACTTAGAATTTCTTATCAAAGTTCATATCTTAGAAATTCTAGAGTCTTAAGAGTCTGTATATGATTTGTATTGTGAACACCACTGATTGTATATCAAGTGTTCAACCTCAAACAAATTTATTTGTATTTCTGTTTGAATGCTTGTGTGCTTGAGCATAGGAAGTCTCTTGATTTAGTTCTTGAGCATAGGAAATTTGTTGCAGTTGTGCTTGAGTAAGTTTGAAGTCTCTTGCTAGTTTTAGCAGTGAGCAGTTGTAATCAGATATTATATTTTAGTGAACTCTCCTTAGAAGTGCAAGGGGTACAGGACTACTTCCGGTTTATGGAAGGAACCTGTATAATTGCTTTGTGTCCTTCTTCTCTCTCTCTCTCTCTCTCTCTCTCTCTCTCTCTCTCTCAATCTTTGTTTTTATCCGCCGCATTTAGAATCTGAACATCACTTCAGAAGCTGAACTCTATCTGCTTCTGACCAGTGATTTCAGTAGGAAAAACGAAGAAAAAGCTAACATAATTCAACCCCCTTCTTGTGTTTTTCTCACCTTCAATTGGTATCAGAGTCTTGGTCTATTGTCTCAACACTTAACAGTGTAACAGAAAAAGATGTCTGGTGAAGACTCCACTTCTGGATCTGGGAACAACAATGTTGTTCTATATGATTATGGTAACAATAAGAAAGCTGACTCTGGTAAAGTTCCTACGTTTAATGGAGATCCTGAAGAATTCTCTTGGTGGAAAACCAACTTCTACAGCTATGTCATAGGTTTAGATGAAGAACTATGGGACATTCTAGAAGATGGTGTTGGTGACTTAGTCCTTGATGAAGAAGGAGCTGTTATTGATAGAAGAAAAAAATACTCCTGCTCAGAAGAAACTCTACAAGAAGCATCACACGATCAGAGGAGCACTTGTCACTGCTATACCGAAAGTAGAGTATATGAAAATGAGTGATAAATCTACTGCAAAGGCAATGTTTGCTTCTCTCTGTGCAAACTATGAAGGTAGCAAAAAGGTCAGAGAAGTAAAGGCTCACATGCTTGTTCATCAGTATGAGTTGTTCAAGATGAAGGTTGATGAAAGTATTGAGGAAATGTACTCAAGATTTCAGACCCTAGTCTCTGGACTATAAATACTGAAGAAAAGTTATTTTGCTGCTGATCATGTGAGCAAGATACTAAGAAGCTTGCTTGCTAGATGGAGACCTGAGGTTACTGCTATTGAGGAAGCTAAAGATTTAAACACTTTAAGTGTTGAAGATCTTGTCAGCTCTCTCAAAGTTCATCAGATAAGTCTAAATGAACATGAGCCTGCTAAGAAGAGTAAATCTATTGCTCTTCCATCTAAAGGGAAGTCATCAAAAGCTCTTAAAGTTGTTGAATCTGAAGAAGAATCACCTGATGGAGATTCTGATAAAGATCCTACTGAGAAGATTGATATGCTCTTCAACAAGCTTGAGTATCTGGCAAGGAAGAATAGGAAGTTTCTAAGTAAGAGAGGTGGTTATAAAAGCTCCAAGAAAGAATATCAGAAGAGATGCTTCAACTGTAAGAAGCCTGGACATTTCATTGTTGATTGCCTAGATCTTCAGAAGGAGAAATCAAAGGACAAGTCAAAGAAATCAAGCTTCAACTCAAGGAAATTCAGGAAGCAGATTAAGAAGAGTTTAATGGCAACCTGGGAAGATTTAGATAGTAAATCTGGGTCTGAAAAGGAAGAAGCAGAAGATGAAGCTAATGTAGCTAGAGGGTTAGTGGCTACAGTAACATCAGAAGCTGAACCTTACTCAGAATCTGAAGATGAAAATGAGGTATACAATAAAATTCTCAGAGAAGAACTTATTGAGTCTCTTAAAGAACTCCTTACACATTTTGAACTTAGAACCAATGAGTTGAAAGATTTCAAAAAAAAAAAT
Organism: Medicago sativa; assembly: GCF_051527215.1. NCBI lineage: Eukaryota > Viridiplantae > Streptophyta > Magnoliopsida > Fabales > Fabaceae > Medicago > Medicago sativa. The sequence goes on along the minus strand of NC_140752.1, from coordinate 48,002,370 downwards.
GTTGATTTAATGAAACAACAAGAATCAACCCTATTGGATCTGAAAGCTTCTGAAGAAGGACTTAGAGGCTTTGACTTCATTTGTAAAACCTATGAAGAAAAGCTCAAGTTTCTTTGTCAGAAGCTACAAGAAAAGTGTAATGGAAAACCTTTAAGGAAACATGAAATTGCTCTTGAGGATTTTATTATGTCTGGTATTGACAGAAGCAAAGTTGCTTCATTGATTTATAGCATTTACAGAAACAATGGTAAAGGGATTGGATTTTCAGAAGGGAAACATAATGAAAACAGTCTTAAAGCATGTTGTCAATGCATCAAGGAAGGATTGAAAACCTTCTTTGTACCTGAAGGTGCTAAGTTTGAAACTGTAGTTCAGTCAGAACCTGAAGCTTCCAGCTCTGAGGGTAAGATCACTTCAAAACCAAAGAACTCTAAGCCAAAGGCAATGAGAAACTCTGATTCTAAAACTTCAAAGATCAAAATTCTGAAGAGATCAGAACCTGTTCCTCAGAATCTGCTGAAATCTGAGTCTGACATCCTGAAGTCTAAGTTTCAGAAGAACAAAATAGTTGTTGCTTCTTGGGAATCAAAACCAAAAGCTGCTAAAACTAAGGTATTGATTAATCAGAAGCCACCAAACTCACAGCACAAGGTACAAGAAGTGAAGAGTAAAACTTCAAGTACTAACCTCAAAGGACCTATAAAACAATGGGTACCTAAATCTGAAATTGTCAATGCTGCAGATATGCCTAAGAGCAAAGGAAAAGCAAAAATCATGGTACCTAGACAGCGGTTGCTCAAGACATATGACAGGAGAGAAGTCTATGTTCCTCACTCTCACAATGAAAGAAGGAGGAAATGTGAAGATTGGAGGCAACCATTCTGGCAAGATCATTGGTACAGGAACTATTGGTAACTCCTCTATTTCTATTAATAATGTGTGGTTGGTAGATGGTCATGAACATAACATTTAGAGTATCAATTAGTTTTGTGATAATGGTTATGATGTGATGTTTGAAAAGACCAAATGCACAGTAATCAACAAGGATGACAAGTCCATAGTATTCAAGGGAAAGAGGATAGAAAATGCCTATAAAATCAACTTCTCTAAACTGGTTGATCAGAAGGTAATCTGTCTTCTATCAGTGAATGATAAGAAATGGATATGGCACAGAAGGTTGGCACATGCTAACTGGAGATTAATCTCTAAGGTTAGTAAGTTACAACTTGTCAAAGGCCTACCTGACATTGACTATCATTCAGATGCACTTTGTGGTGCATGCCAGAAAGGGAAGATTGTTAAATATTCTTTTAAAACAAAAGACATTGTCTCAACCTCCAGACCCTTAGAATTACTTCATATTGATTTATTTGGACCAGTTAGCACTACATCCTTATATGGAAGTAAATACGGATGTAAAGAGTGCATTTCTCAATGGAGTGATATCAGAAGAAGTGTTTGTCAAACAACCTCCTGGTTTTGAGGATCTTAAGCATCCTGACCATGTTTACAAACTTAAGAAATCACTATATGGTCTTAAACAAGCTCCCAGAGCTTTGTATGATAGACTAAGTAATTTTATGATTAAAAATGATTTTAAAAGAGGTCAGGTTGACACAATACTCTTCAAAACGACTCTTGAGAAAGACATTCTTGTTGTGCAGATATATGTTGATGATATAATATTTGGTTCTACTAATGCATCTCTTTGCAAGGAATTTTCTAAGTTAATGTAGGATGAATTTGAAATGAGCATGATGGGAGAGTTAAAGTTCTTTCTTGGAATTCAAATCAATCAATGCAAAGATGGAGTATATGTTCATCAAACAAAGTATACAAAGCAGCTTCTGAAGAAGTTCAAGCTGAAAGATTGTAAAGTGATGAACACTCCAATGGATCCAACCTGCACCTTAAGCAAAGAAGATATTGGAACAAAGGTAGACCAGAAGCTGTATAGAGGTATGATTGGTTCTTTGTTATACCTCACTGCATCTAGGCCAGATATTTTATTTAGTGTATGCTTGTGTGCAAGATTCCAGTCAGATCCTAGAGAATCTCAATTAACTGCTGTTAAGAGAATCTTCAGGTATTTGAAAGGAACAACTAATCTTGGACTCCTCTATAGGAAATCCTTAGATTATCAGTTGGTTGGATTTTATGATGTTGACTATGCTGGTGACAGGATTCAAAGGAAATTAACCAGTGGCAATTGCCAGTTTCTGGGCGAGAATCTGATCTCCTGGGCTAGCAAAAGACAAGCAACTATTGCTGTGTCTACAGCAGAAGCAGAATACATCTCAGCTTCAAGTTGTTGTACGCAACTACTTTGGATGAAACATCAGTTGAAAGACTATCAGGTTAATGCTAATAGTATTCCCATTTATTGTGATAATACTACTGCTATTTGTTTATCAAAGAATCCAATTCTACATTCAAGGGCAAAGCATATTGAAATCAAACACAATTTTATTAGAGATTATGTTCAAAAAGGAATTTTAGATACACAATTCATTGATACTGAACATCAATGGACTGATATATTTACTAAGCCTTTAACAGTTGAAAGATTTGATTTTATAAAGAAAAATTTGAACATGCACTTTGTGTCTGATTAAAATTGCTTGTCTCTGAACAAGGAATTTAGGTTCTGAAGTCGTTCAGAAGCTATAGTCCATTAGAAGCTCTTTACTGAGGTTCTGAGGAAAATGTGCTTCTGGAGATGACATCAGCATCTGAACTCCAGAAACTGGACTTCGTGCTTCTGAATAGGAGAGTTAGTGGAAACGTTGGAAGTTACTTTTTGGTAGCACCTGTCCCACTAACTTGGCAGTTACTCTGAAAAACTCTGACGTGGCTTAAGTGTATTGGTGTATAACGTAAAAGGGCAATGATGAATTTATGCTTTGAATGTACTATCTCGCGCCCCCTAAGTCATTAATGCTGTGTTTGTTTGTCTCCTTCTGAATTGTAATCGTTTTTACTAAAAACACTTAGACAAAAACACGCACTACTCACTTTACAACCTACACTTTCTGATTTTAGACTGATTCTCTGCGTGAACTTCATTCCTTTTTAAAATCAATATCTAGAACCCTTAATCTCTCATCAGAATCATGGCATGTTCAAGTTCAAGTCAAGGAACTTCCATGCAAATAGCTTCCGGTGACACTTATCAGATCAAAGGAGGAAGGATGAAATTAGAAGAAGATGATCTGTTCGTACAAATGGAGAATCCAGTGGATTTTAAATATCTAAAGCATCATGGAGTTGATATCTCAAGCTATCTTCTATATCAAGATTTGGAAGGCTACTTTGGAATGCTGAATGGTCCAACTTATGAGTACTTGGTACAATACTTCTGGGTAAGAGCAGAAATTTATGACAAGTATGCAGCTAAGCAAGAAGAAGCTGAGAAAGTTTTGTTAGACCCTAGTCTAAAAGGAAAGACAAGAGCTGAAAAGGGATTAAAGGAATTCAAAAGAACAGAAATTCGCTCCAACTTGCTGGGAATTCCTATAACCATTAATGAAGAAGTGATTGGAAAAGCTTGCAGAAGAGAAATTGAAGTTTCATTTCAATGGAATCTGAACCCCAAAACAAGTGTTTGGAAAGACATTGTTATCAAAACTTTGTTCAATGGTGACCCTAAAGGAAAGTACTTTGATTTCGAAGGGTGGCATTGTGGTGGATCCGTCGAAGATTGATGCGGTGTTGCAGTGAGAATCACCAAAGTCTGTGTTTGAGGTTAGAAGTTTTCTTGGGTTGACAGGTTATTATCGGAGGTTTATTGAGGGATTCTCTAAGTTGAAGTTGCCATTGACGCAGTTGACTCGAAAGGGACAAGCGTATGTTTGGGATGCTAATTGTTAGAAGAGCTTTCTAGAGTTGAAGAGATTGACTTCAGCGCCAGTGTTGATTTTACCCAATCTGAAGGAATTGTTTGTTGTGTATTGTGATGCTTCTAAGATGGATTTTGGTGGTGTGTTAATGCAGAATTGTTAGGTTGTGGCTTATGCGTCAAGGCAGTTGAAAGTTCATGAGAAGAATTATCCGACTCATGATTTGGAATTGGCGGCAGTTGTGTTTGTGTTGAAGATTTGGAGACATTATATGTATGGTTCTAAGTTTGAAGTGTTCAGTGACCACAAGAGTTTGAAGTACTTGTTTGATCAGAAAGAGTTGAATATGAGGCAGAGAAGATGGTTAGAATATCTTAAGGATTTTGACTTTCAGTTGAGTTATTATCCTGGAAAGGCGAATGTGGTGGCGGATGCTTTGAGTAGGAAGTCCTTGCATATGTCTTCTTTGATGGTTAAAGAGTTGGAGTTGATTGAGCAGTTTCGGGATTTGAGTTTGGTTATCGAGTTGACGCCGGATGGTGTGGGGTTGGGAATGTTGAAGCTGACGCGTAATATTTTGGAAGAGATTAAGAATGGTCAGAAGTAAGATTTGGAACTTGTGGATCGAGTGGCGTTGGTTAATAAGGGTAAGGATGTGGATTTCATATTAGATAAGAAAGGCATTTTGATGTTTCGTGATCAAGTTTGTGTATCGAATGTGTTTGAGCTTAAGAAGCAGATTTTGGAAGAAGTTCACATGAGTATTATGAGTATTCATCCAAGAGCGACGAAGATGTATCAGGATTTGAAGAAGTTGTTTTGGTGGCCTGGAATGAAGAAGGAGATCACAGAGTTTGTTCATGCTTGTTTGATTTTGTTGGAGCAAAATGTGCTTAACATTACCCTTTGAGAGTTTTGATGATAACAAGGTATTAAAAATTGTCAATTGGATAAGCTAATATTTGTTCAAGTGTACAGGACCATAGACAAAAATTTGACATCATAAATAGGTTCTGGAAGAACAAAAGTGAGCTAGGAAGCTTGAAGCATCTGAAGAGAAGTGTTCCTGAAGTCAAAGTGCTCCTGAAGTGATGACGTCATCAGAAGCAAGTTCATCGGAAGCACCTCATTAGAAGCAAGATCACCAGAAGTTGTAGTTCATCAGGAGATGCAAGACTTAAAGCTTCAAAGGTTGTTCACTGGATTTAATCTCGTCTAAGTATTGCAGAAGACTGGAAGAGTGAAGCAACGACTATTTTGAAAGGATTTGAAGGCATTGGATGCTTGTTCTTTAAAGAGCGTTGACAAAGTACAATTGTACGAAGTGTACAACCACTACCTCCAGTACTCTGTTTTTGTCTCTGCTACAAGACAAGAAAAACAGCTCTGCCTGCAACGATGTTCCTTCACAATAAGAATGGATTTGAAATTGATCCTTCATAGGACAATAACCATATCAGGTAAAAGATCATTGGTGATTGATCAAAGCTTCAAATGACTCTTTTTGATGTGATGGCAATTCACAACGTCTCTTTCACACCTCTATTTAAAGGAGTGAAGACTTAGAGATTGACAAGGACTCAACAACAATTTACAAGTGCCAAAACTCTGCTGAAATTGTTCTGCATTCAAAGTTCACTTAGAATTTCTTTTTCAAAGTTCATATCTTAGAAATTCTAGAGTCTTAAGAGTCTGTATCTGATTTGTATTGTGAGCACCACTGATTGTGTATCAAGTGTTCAACCTCAAACATTTTCTTTGTAATTTTGTTTGATTAGAAGTCTCTTGCAATTGTGCTTGAGCATTAGAAGTGTCTTGATTGTGTTCAGGAGCATAGGAAGTCTCTTGCAGTTGTGCTTGAGCAGTTTGAAGTCTCTTGCTAAGTTTAGCACTGAGCAGTTGTAATCACATATTACATTTTAGTGAACTCTCCTTGGAAGTCAAGGGGGACAAGACAACTTCCGGTTTGTGGAAGGAACCTGTATAATTGCTTTGTGTCTTTCTTCTTTCTCTCTCTCTGTTTTTACCCGCTGCAAGCTAGTCCTGATCATCACTTCAGAAGCAGAACTCTATTTGCTTCTGATCAGTGTTTTCAGCTTAGGAGAAAACGAATAAAAAGCTAACACAATTCGAACCCCCTTCTTGTGTTTTTCTCACCTTCAATTGGTATCTAGAGCCTTGGTCTATTATCTTAACACTTAACAGTGTAACAGAAAAAGATCTGAGAAAAACATGTCTGGTGACTCCTCTAGTTCTGGATCTGGGGACAACAATGTTGTTCCAAATGATTATGGTGATAACAAGAAATCTAACTCTGGAAAAGTTCCCAAGTTCAATGGAGATCCTAAAGAATTTTATTGGTGGAAAACCAACTTCTACAGCTATGTCATGGGTTTAGATGAAGAACTATGGGACATACTTGAAGATGGTGTTGGTGACTTGGTCCTTTATGAAGAAGGAGATGCTGTTGATAGAAAGAAACATACTCCTGCTCAGAAGAAAATTTACAAGAAGCATCATATTATCAGAGGAGCACTTGTCACTGCTATACCTAAAGCAGAGTATATGAAGATGAATGACAAATCCACTGCTAAGGCAATGTTTGATTCTCTTTGTGCAAATTATGAAGACAGCAAGAAGGCCAGATAAGCAAAAGCTCTTTTGCTTGTTCATCAATATGAGTTGTTCAAGATGAATGATGATGAAATTATTGAGGAGATGTACTCAAGGTTTCAAACTCTAGTCTCTGGACTACAAATGCTGAAGAAGAGTTATGTTGCTTCCGATCATGTTAGCAAGATACTAAGAAGCTTGCCTGCTAGATGGAGACCTAAGGTTACTGCTATTGAGGAAGCTAAAGATTTAAACACTTTAAGTGTTGAAGATCTTGTGAGCTCTCTCAAGGTTCTTGCGATAAGTCTTAATGAACATGAGCCTGCTAAGAAGAGTAAAACTATTGCTCTACCATCTAAAGGGAAGTCATCAAAAGCTCATAAAGTTATTGAATCTGAAGAAGAGTCACCTGATGGAGGCTTTGATGAAGATCCTACTGAGAAGATGGCTATGCTTTCTAACAAGCTTGAGTATATGGCAAGGAAGAACAGGAAGATTCTGAGTAAGAGAGGTGGCTACAAGAGCTCCAAGAAAGATGATCATAAGGGATGCTTCAACTGTAAGATGCCTGGACATTTCATTGCAGATTACCCTGATCTTCAGAAGGAGAAATCAAAGGATAAGTCAAAGAAATCAAGTTTCATCACAAGGAAATTCAGAAAGCAGATTAAGAAGAGTTTAATGGCAAACTGGGAATATTTAGATAGTGAATATGGGTCTGAAAAGGAAGAAGCTGAAGATGAAGCAAATGTAGGTATGTGGTTAGTGGCTACTGTGACTTCAGAAGCAGAACCTGATTCAGAAATAGAGAAGAACTTATTGAATCTCTTAAAGAACTCCTAGAGAAGAACTTATTGAATCTCTTAAAGAACTCCTTACACAATTTGAACTTAGAACCAATGAGTTGAAAGATTTAAATGAAAAATATGTTGATTTAATGAAACAACAAGAATAAACTCTATTGGATCTGAAAGCTTCTGAAGAAGGACTTAGAGGCTTTGACTTCATTTGTAAAACTTATGAAGAAAAGCTCAAGTATCTTTGTCAGAAGCTACAAGAAAAGTGTAATTGAAAGTCTTTAAGCAAACATGAAATTTCTCTTGAGGATTTTATCATCTCTGGTATTGACAGAAGCAAAGTTGCTTCAATGATTTATAGCATTTACAGAAACAATGGTAAAGGGATTAGATTTTCAGGAGGGAAACCTAATGAAATCATTCTTAAAGCATGTTGTGAATGCATCAAGGAAGGATTGAAAACCTTCTTTGTACCTGAAGGTGCTAAGTTTGAAACCGAAGTTGAGTCAGAACCCGAAGCTTCCAGCTCTAAGGCTAAGATTACATCAAATCCAAAGAACTCTAAGCTAAAAGGAATGATAAACTCTGATTCTAGGACTTCAAAGATCATGATTCTGAAGAGATTAGAACATGTTCCTCAGAGTCTGTTGAAACCTGAATATGAGGTCCTGATGTCTAAGTTTCATAAGAACAAAACAGTTGTTTCTCCTGTGGAATGAAAACCAAAAGGTGTTAAACCTAAGGTAATGGTTAATCAGAAGCTATAAAACTCACAGCACAAGGTACAAGAAGTGAAGAGTAAAACTTCCAGTACTAACCTAAAAGGACCCATAAAACAATAGGTACCTAAATCTGAAATTGTCAATGCTACAGATATGTCTAAGAGCAAAAGAAAAGCAAAAATCATGGTACCTAGACAGCGGTTGCTCAAGGCATATGACAGGAGAGAAGTCTTTGTTCCTCACCCTCACAAAGAAAAAAGGAGGAAATGTGAAGTTTGGAGGCAACCAGTCTGGCAAGATCATTGGTACAGCAACTCTATCTCAATTAATAATGTGTGGTTGGTAGATGGTCTTGAACATAACCTTTTGAGTATCAGTCAGTTTTGTGATAATGGTTATGATTTGATGTTTGAAAAGACCAACTGCACAGTAATCAACAAAGATAACAAGTCCATAGTATTCAAGGGAAAGAGGATGGAGAATGTCTATAAAATTAACTTCTCTAAACTGGTTGACCAGAAGGTAATTTACCTTTTTGATGAGTCAATAATTAGTTATTTTTATATAATATTTAGTTTCGTTTTATTTAGATTTAAGTTTATTTTATTTAAGTATTATTTCCTTTTTGAGCTATTTTACTTCAATTGCATATTATTATATTTCAGGAACGAATGTTTGATAGATTGAGTCTTGGAGCAAAAGAAAGAGGACTAGGAGCTGATTTGGGGTGAAAAGTACGAAGATTGAAGACAAAAATATGATCCCCCAAAGTCAGAAGCTTGGCCGGGCAAAGGCCAACAATTGGCACGGCCGTGCCACCCTCCGCAGCCACTACGCTTTTGCTTCAAGAATTAGTCGTCCGTTTCGACCAAAGCCCGTGGTTTCTTGTGGAACATTCTAGTGAATAGTTGCTTACGTTTTAAGTCGACAATATGACTATATAATATTAGGAGGAATGAAATAATCATCAATCATCCATCCTCTGTCCACCCAAAACAATCATGACAACTGTCTCCTTCAATGCGTCCACCACTGAGTCCTCCTCCTCCTCCTCCTCCTCCTCCTCCTCCTCCTCCTCCTCCTCCTCCTCCTCCCTCCCTCCCTCCCTCCCCCCCCCCCCTCCTCCCCCCCCCCCCTCCTCCCCTCCTCCTCCTCCTCTCTTCTTCTTCTTCTTCTTCTTCTTCTTCTTCTTCTTCTTCTTCTTCTTCTTCTTCTTCTTCTTCTTCTTCTTCTTCTTCTTCTTCTTCTTCTTCTTCTTCTTCTTCTTCTTCTTCTTCTTCTTCTTCTTCTTCTTCTTCTTCTTCTTTCTTCTTTCTTCTTCTTCTTCTTCTTCTTCTTCTTCTTCTTCTTCTTCTTCTTCTTCTTCTTCTTCTTCTTCTTCTTCTTCTTCTTCTTCTTCTTCTTCTTCTTCACATAAATCAACATATAGTCATTACATTTCCACATAATTCCTTACAATCCAAATAAAGGAACAAATACAACATATGATCACAAACATTATATTCCCTCACTCAACAGCATTCATACATCATCTCATAATCATTAATCCATTCATAAAAGGTTGATAAACAATAGGCTCTCAAAAATCATTTTTTAATCAAATTCGCCTCTCAAGGTCAAAATATTTCAAGTAATTGAGCATTTAAGTCAAAACCAAGTACACAAGCGTTCAATCGCCTATGTCATGTGTTCTCACAAGTCACATATATGCAGTAGAGGTTACATAGGCATTTCATCGGCCAAATACGATGAATTCATGAAAAACTCAAATTTCGTCTCACTTTATCACTGTTCACAAAAATTCTCATTTTCAAAGCAAAACAAGTTACTACTTGATGAAACCAATCACAACCAATTTTAGAAATCATAGGAACAATATACAACTTTAATCCCACCTCAAACTCCGAAGAAAAACGAGTTTTCGGAAAAATCGACGTTTGGACCGTTTTTTATAAAAGTTAGACGATTTTCACAAATTCAAGTCCAAACTAATTCAAATCATGTTCCAGTAGGATTAAAGGTATAAACAGATGTTAATTAAGTCCAAGGAAACATTTTAGAAGCATTAGATTGGTCCCCAAAAGCTCAAAACAAACAAAACCGAAAAACTGTTTTATGGGCAATTTCGCTATTAGCGAAATTTTCGCTATTAGCTCAATTTTTGCTACTAGCTCAATTTTCGCTATTAGCCTCAATTTTCGCTATTACCGAAAAAACTCCAGACAGTTTCGCTATTAGCGAAACTCTGGCGAATTTCTTCAGCAGTTACGGGTTTTCACACCATTTTCACCCAAAATCCCATTTTTCGAATCCCCAAAGTCCCAAACCAAGTTCCAGAAAGTGTTTATGGGTCAAAAGAGGTTCAATACACTTAAACAAACATGATTCAAGCATTAAGAACAACAACATAGCTCATTTCATCAAAATCACAAAATTTTCTCAAATACCAACATAACCACAAATCTCCTCATGAATCCATAAACAACGATTCCAGTTACACCAATTCGATTCTAACAGTTCAACAATCATCATCAACAACAAATGAACACGAATTCTTGCACAATTAACATCACAACCTCATTTCTCATCAAATTTGCTCAAGAACACAATATACCCATATTTATTCATTTCATCATGTTAATTCACATACTCACATACAAATATCATGCAAATCATGTTCTCAAACATAACAACAACAATCAGGCACGAATTCACAACATTTAGGTTCAATTCATCAATTTCACAAAATGGGTAAAAAGAAAAAGTTATGAAATTATGAGTGAAGCCTAACCCCCTTACCTCTAGCACCAAGATTCTCTAACCCAAGCTTCAATTTAGCTCCTAGATGATGAATCCCCTCTTTTAGCTCTAGCCTTTGTTCTTGTTCTCCTCTCTAGCCTCTAACTCTTCTCTTCTCAATTGAAAAATGTAGTAAAACCCTATCTCTCCCCTAACATTAGTTTATATAGGCTCCCTTAATTGGGCTTAACTCACCACACCTTAATGGGTCTAACCCATTTCTATTCTAACACCCAAAAATTGTTTAACTCACTTAACGGTAAAACATCACACTAACGGTCACTTACCGGTAAATAAAATAATTACTACACCCTCTCTAGTAACTTGGTGAAATAATAACTCTCACTAAGCACTAAAAATAATCCTCAACCAAAATTAGAAAATTACCCTTACTCTCAAAATGACCAAAATGCCCCCAAGTCCAAAATGATTAAAATACCCTTCGAACACCGAATTCTACAATTCCCAAAAAAATACACACAGAGGCAAATAATCACACATGAGCACATATAATACACACAAATAAATAATAAAATAAAACTAGCGAAAATCGGGTTGTTACAACTCTCCCCCACTAAAAAGAATTTTCGCCCTCGAAAATTACCTGAAGGAAACAACTCTGGGTACGCAACCCTCATCCTACTCTCCGATTCCCAAGTGGCACTCTCACTAGTCGATCCAACCCAAATCACTTTAACCAAAACGATCTCCTTGCCATACAACCGCTTCATCTCCCGATCTTCAATCCTCACTTGCCAAGTCTCAACAGTCAAATTATCTCTTACTTCCAAATCATCCACTTGAATCACATGAGACACATCATACACATACTTCCGCAATTGAGACACATGAAACACATCATGAAGATTCGACAAAGATGGTGGTAACGCAATCCGATACGTTACAACCCCAACCTTCTCAACAATCTCAGAAGGTCCAACAAAACGAGGAGTCAACTTCCGACACTTCAAAGCACGACCAACACCGGTTACAGGATTCACTCTCAAAAACACATGATCACCAACCTGAAACTCAAGGTCTTTTCTCCTCTTATCATGATTACTCTTCTGCCTACTCTGAGACGCTCTCATCTTCTCTTGAATCATCTTAACCTTCTCGGTCGTCTCTTGCACAACTTCTAGTCCTAACAAAGCACTTTCACCTGACTCATACCAACACAAAGGAGTCCTACACCTCCGACCATACAAAGCCTCAAATGGTGCCATTCCGATACTAGAATGAAAACTGTTGTTGTAAGTAAACTCAATCAACGGTAAACATTCGACCCAACTGACACCTTGCTCCAACACACAAGCTCTCAACAAATCTTCCAAACTCTGAATAGTCCTCTCTGTCTGACCATCTGTCTAGGAATGATAAGCAAAACTCAGCCTCAACTTAGTTCCCAAAGCAACTTGCAAACTCTCCCAAAACTTAGAGGTAAATCTTGGATCCCGATCCGACACAATACTAGAAGGAATACCATGCAATCAAACAATCTGCTCAGCGTAGATCTCCACCAACTTCGCCCAGATATACCGGTCTTATTAGGAACAAAATGTGCCGACTTCGTCAGCCGATCAACGATCACCCAAATCGATTCAAAACCCTTAGCAGTCTTCGACAACGCACCCACAAAGTCAATTGATATATTATCCCACTTCCACTCTGGCACAAACAACGGTTGCATCAAACCTGATGGTCTCTGATGTTCAATCTAAGACTTCTGACAAACCAAACAAGCATACACAAACTCTGCAATATCCTTCTTCATTCCAGGCCACCAAAACACTTCTTTAAATCCTAATACATCTTAATCGCTCCTGGATGAATACTCAAACTACTTCTGTGACCTTCTTCCAAAATCCTTCTCTTAAGCTCAAGAACTCTCGGTACACAAACACGATCACGAAACATCAAAACACCGTTCTCACTCAATCTGAAGTCTCCACCCTTACCTTGGTTAACCAACACCACACGATCAACAAGTTCCAAATCTTCCTTCTGACCATTCTTAATCTCTTCAAAAATATTACTCGTCAGCTTCAACGTTCCTAACCTCACACCATCCGGCGTCAACTCACTAACCAAACTCAAATCTCAAAACTGCTCAATCAACTCCAACTCTTTCACCATTAAGGCAGACATATGCAACGACTTCCTACTCAAAGAATCAGCAACAACATTCGCCTTCCCAGGGTGATAGCTCAACTGAAAGTCAAAATCCTTAAGATATTCCAACCATCTCCTCTGTCTCATATTCAACTCCTTCTGGTCAAACAAATACTTCAAACTCTTGTGATCACTGAACACTTCAAACTTAGAACCGTACAGATAATGCCTCCAAATCTTCAACACATACACAACGCCGCTAATTCCAAATCGTGAGTCGGATAATTCTTCTCATGTACTTTCAACTGCCTCGAAGCATAAGCCACAACCTGACGATTCTGCATAAGCAAACCGCCAAGACCCATCTTAGAAGCATCACAATACACAACAAACGATTCCTTCGGATTCGGCAAAATTGACATTGTTGCCGAAGTCAACCTCTTCTTCAACTCTTGGAAACTCTTCTCACACTTGGCATCCCAAACATAAGCTTGTCCTTTCCGAGTCAACTGCGTCAATGGCAACGCCAACTTAGAGAATTCCTCAATGAACCACCGATAATAACCTGCCAATCCAAGAAAACTTCTCACTTTGCAACACTGCATCAACCTTCGACGGATCCACGATAATACCACCTTTAGAAATCACATGACCAAGGAAACTCACTTCTCGCAACCAGAACTCACACTTCGACAACTTAGCAAACAACCTCTTCTCTTTCAACACTCCCAACACAATCCTCAAATGCTCGACATGCTCTTCTTCAGACTTCGAATATACCAAAATATCATCGATAAACACCACCACGAAACGATCCAAAAAAGGATGAAATATTCTATTCATATATTTCATGAAAACACCTGGCGCATTAGATACTCCAAATGGCATCACAGAATACTCATAGTGTCCATACCTTCTGAACGCAGTTTTGGATATATCTTCCGCCTTTACTCTAATCTGATGATATCCTGATCTCAAATCAATCTTGCTGAACACTTCTGCACCAACCAACTGATCCATCAAATCATCAATCCTTGGAAGCGGATACCGATTCTTGATTGTCACCTTGTTCAACTGCCGATAATCCACACATAACCTCATGCTTCCATCCTTCTTCTTAACCAACAACACAGGGGCACCCCACGGAGAAACACTTGGCCTGATAAACTGCTACTCGAGCAACTCTTCCAACTGCTTCTTCAACTCATCCAACTCTGATGCAGACATCTGATAAGGCGTAATCGAAATAGGACTCGTTCCAGGTACCAAATCAATTGCAAACTCAACTTCCCTCTCCGGCGGTAACTCGGTAACGTCGTCCGGAAAAACTTCTGGAAACTCTTGCACTACCGGCAAATCACCAACTCCTTTCTCACTACTTTCCTTCAAGGAAGCAAACATCATGAACACACTAGCTTCACCATCCAAAGACTTCTTCACTTGCTCCGCGGTCAAGAACTTCTCACCTTCCTCAGCTACTAGCTTAGAAAACGTTATACTCTTGGTCAAACAATTAATGTTAACACCAAAAGTCAACATCCAATCCATACCAAAAATCACGTCCATATGTTTCAACGGAAGACACACAAGATCCAACTCAAAATCTACATTACCAAAACTAACAGGGCACTTAGCACACACAAAAGAAGTAGTCACCGAGCCACTAGCCGGGGTGTCGACAACCATCCCTCGAGACAACGGAGTCACAACCAAACCCAAACGCTCAACACAACTAACCGCAATAAAAGAATGAGTAGCACCAGTATTAATAATTGCAATCAAAGGAGTACTATTGATAAAACACATACCCCAGATGAGATTATCCGGATGCTCCACCTCTTCCGCATTCAATGCAAACACCTTCCCCGCTGCCTTCTTCGGCTTGGTACACTTAGTACTGATATGCCCCTTCTCACCATAATTTTAGCAAGTGATCTCCTTCTTGCACTCAAAAGCCTTGTGACCTGCTTCTCCACACTTGTAGCATTTCTCACCACTCTTGCAATCATTAGCAAAATGACCCAATATGCCACACTTGTAGCACCTCACCTCAGCAACATTCACCTTAGAGCCTCCACCAGATTCTCTCTTCTTGCCTTTGTCCTTGTTGTACGGCTTCCCAAATCCATGACTCTTTCCTTTCTTCTCATTCTGAGCCTTGTAGTGATTAACCTTAGCCCTTCCAGCATCATCAAACATATGACACTTATGCACCAAAGTATCAAAGTCTCGGATCTCCTAAATACACATATACTGATAGATGTCGGGCCTCAAACCGCTTTCAAACTTCACACACTTGGAAACCATAACATCCTCTACATTGATGTACAGGCAAAACCTCGAAAGCTCCTCAAACTTTGCAGCATACTCAGCCACTGAACGGTTCTCTTGCTTCAAGTTCAAGAATTCGACTTCCTTCTTAGTCCTCAAATCCTCAGGAAAGTACTTCCTCAAAAACTCAGTCTTGAACCTAGCCCAAGTCACAGCTCCACCAGCCTCAAGCCTTCCCTTAACATTGGTCCACCAATACCTAGCCTCCTCAGCAAGCATATGAGTAGCCAACCTGACCTTCTGGTCCTCACTCGTAACCATAGCACGAAAGATCCTCTCCATGGCTTGCACCCATGTCTGAGCTCCATCCGGGTCATACCTACCCTTGAACGTCGGCGGACTGTTTTGCAAGAAACGATCCAACCTCCGCTCCTCCGCCTCTCCAGGATCACGATGACCAACTGCCGCCTGCTCATTAACCTGAGACAACACTTGTGCCATTGCAGTCAAAGCCTCTGCAATCGCTCCATCATCTCTACCACCAGCCATCTCACTTCTACACAAAACCAACCAACAGATAAGAACAACAGCACAACTAACAAGTACCGAAGGTAGCTCATTACCATTCGCATACTAACAGGGTAAATCAACAAACACTAGTCTACTAATCTATTAGTCTATTAGTCCGGACAAAACTAACCAGGCTCTGATACCAACTTGTAACACCCTATTTCTAATAAGCGGTAAAACGCGCGAATATACAAACATATTTTAGAAATAGATGCTACGTCTTCGAATTCAAACATACATGCATAAAGATCATGTTACATAACATAGCAGCGGAACATACATATAATTCTTAAACATCTTCAAATCTCAACATAATACAAATGTATTCTCCAAATCTCAATTAACAAGTACCATCTCAACTCCAAAATACATAGTCAAATAAAACAACATGCAAGAACTACCCTAGATCAGAGCCCTAATCTAGACACTTGCATATAAAGAGGAACTCCACTCCTCGGCATCATCAAGCAAACAAACTAAGCATCATGCACTCCATCTACCCGTCCATACAGAAAGGTAGGTGGTAAACCACTGAGGGTTAGCATTACATCATCATAATCCATATAAGACTTAATCAAGAACATTGGAAATGAAAGATACATTCAAGCATGATGATTAATAAATATACACATACTCACAAGTATCCACAACATTCATGTCATTCATTACCATCGTTCTAAGTTTATATCAACAAGTGTATCATACACATATTACAAATTCACCTTGACAATTAACAATTAACAATTAACAATTCAATTCACCATTACAATTAGCAATGCAACCATCAAGCACATCTCAATGCAATTCAATTCACCAACAATTTATGCAATGGCTCTAGACTCATCTAGATGCATGTGGTACCAAAACACCTCTAGGTCGTCACCTTCGATGCAACAAAAACATCGTAATCACCTCAATTGGATATAAAATCCACCACCATCAGTCATGCATGATGAACATATGACTCAACTACAATGCATATGTTCACACAAACAATTCACCTCAGCATCAACAATACTTGTATATATGCAATCAACAACAATCCACCACATAACATATATACAATCACCAACACATTCACAACGCAAGTAACATGTAGTTGTCACATAAATACACCAGCAATCATCTTCACATAAATCAACATATAGTTGCCACATTTCCACATAATTCCTTACAACCCAAATAAAGGAACAAATACAACATATGATCACAAACATCATATTCTTCACTCAACAACATTCATACATCATCTCATAATCATATTAATCCATTCATAAAAGGTTGATAAGCAATAGGCTCTCAAAAATCATTTTTTAATCAAATTCGTCTCTCAAGGTCAAAATATTTCAAGTAATTGAGCATTTAAGTCAAAACCAAGTACACAAGCTCAATTGCCTATGCCATGTGTTCTCACAAGTCACATATATGTGCAGTAGAGGTTACATAAGTATTTCATCGGCCAAATACGATGAATTCATGAAAAACTCAAATTTCGTCTCACTTTATCACTTTTCACAAAAATTCTCATTTTCAAAGCAAAACAAGTTACTACTTGATGAAAAACGAGTTTTCAGAAAAATCGACGTTTGGACCGTTTTTATAAAAGTTAGACGATTTTCACAAATTCAAGTCCAAACTAATTCAAATCATGTTCCAGTAGGATTAAAGGTATAAACAGATGTTAATTAAGTGCAAAGAAACATTTTAGAAGTATTGGATTGGTCCCCAAAAGCTCAAAACAAACAAAACTGAAAAACTGTTTCTGGGCAATTTCGCTATTAGCGAAATTTTCGCTATTAGCTCAATTTTCGCTATTAGCTCAATTTTCGTTATTAGTGAAAAAACTCCAGACAGTTTCGCTATTAGCGAAATTCTGGCGAATTTCTTCAGCAGTTACGGGTTTTCACACCATTTTCACCCAAAATCCCATTTTTCGAATCCCCCAACTCCCAAACCAAGTTCCAGAAAGTGGTTATGGGTCAAAAGAGGTTCAATACACTTAAACAAACATAATTCAAGCATTAGGAACAACAACATAGCTCATTTCATCAAAATCACAAAATTTTCTCAAAATACCAACATAACCACAAATCTCCTCATGAATCCATAAACAACGATTCCAGTTACACCAATTCGATTCTAACAGTTCAACAATCATCAACAACAACTAATGAACACGAATTCATGCACAATTAAACATCACAACCTCATTTCTCATCAAATTTGCTCAAGAACACAATATACCCATATTTATTCATTTCATCATGTTAATTCACATACTCACATAAAAATATCATGCAAATCATATTCCCAAACATAACAACAACAATCATGCACGAATTCACAACATTTAGGTTCAATTCATCAATTTCACAAAATGGGTAAAAAGAAAAAGTTATGAAATTATGAGTGAAGCCTAACCCCCTTACCTCTAGCACCAAGATTCTCTAACTCAAGCTTCAATTTAGCTCCTAGATGATGAATCTCCTCTTTTAGCTCTAGCCCTTGTTCTTGTTCTCCTCTCTATCCTCTAACTTTTCTCTTCTCAATTGAAAAATGTGGTAAAACCCTATCTCTCCACTAACATTAGTTTATATAGGCTCACTTAATTGGGCTTAACTCACCACATCTTAATGGGCCTAACCCATTTCTATTCTAACACCCAAAAATGGTTTAACTCACTTAACGGTAAAACATCACACTAACGGTCACTTACCGGTAAATAAAATAATTACTACACCCTCTCTAGTAACTTGGTGAAATAATAACTCTCACTAAGCACTAAAAATAATCCTTAACCAAAATTACAAAATTACCCTTACTCTCAAAATGACCAAAATGCCCCCAAGTCCAAAACGACTAAAATACCCTTCTAACATCGAATTCTACAATTCCCAACCAAAAATACACATAGAGGCAAATAATCACACATGAGCACATATACTACACACAAATAAATAATAAAATAAAACTAGCGAAAATCGGGCTGTTACAGTATTCACTGCTTCTGCCCCGAAATGTTTAGCCAAATATCATGGTTCTTGTCATTTCTTGTAAAGTTCTATTCTTTCTCTCTACAACCCCATTTTGCTGTGGGGTTCTAGGAGAAGAGAATTCATGGATAATCCCATGTTTTTCACAAAAAATTCAAATGGCTCATTTTCAAATTCTCTACCATGATCACTTTTTACTTTTAAAATTTTCAATTCCTTTTCAGACTGTATTTGAGTGCAGAAGTTACTGAATACATCATAAGATTTATCCTTACTTCTCAGGAATTTTACCCAAGTCCATCTGTTGTAATCATCAACAATAACTAATCCATATTTACTTCCATATAAGGATGCAGTGCTAACTGGTCCAAATAAATCAATATGAAGTAATTCTAAAAGTCTGGAGGTTGAGACAATGTCTTTTGTTTTAAAAGAAGATTTAACAGTCTTCCCTTTCTGGCATGCACCACAATGTGCATCTAAATGATAGTCAATGTAAGGTAGCCCTTTGACAACTTTTAACTTACTAAGCTTAGAGACTAATCTCCAGTTAACATGTCCCAACCTTTTGTGCCACATCCATTTCTTATCATTCACTGATAAAAGACAGATTGCCTTCTGATCAACCAGTTCAGGGAAGTTGATTTTATAGACATTTTCTATCCTCTTTCCCTTGAATACTATGGACTTGTCATCCTTGTTGATTATTGTGCAGTTGGTCTTTTCAAACATCACATCATAACCATTATCACAAAACTGACTGATACTTAAAAGGTTATGTTCAAGACCATCTACCAACCACACATTATTAATAGAAATAGAGGAGTTACCAATAGTTCTTGTACCAATGATCTTGCCAGATTGGTTGCCTCCAATCTTCACATTTTCTCCTTCTTTCATTGTGAGAGTGAGGAACATAGACTTCTCTCCTGTCATATGTCTTGAGCAATCGCTGTCTAGGTACCATGATTTTTGCTTTTCCTTTGCTCTTAGGCATATCTGCAGCATTGATAATTTCATATTTAGGTACCCATTGTTTTATGGGTCCTTTGAGGTTAGTACTAGAAGTTTTTCTCTTCACTTCTTGTACGTTGTGCTGTGAGTTTGGTAGCTTCTGAGTAATCGATACCTTAGGTTTAGCACCTTTTGGTTTTGATTCTCAAGAAGCAACAACTGTTTTGTTCTTCTAAAACTTAAACTTCAGGATGTCTGACTATGATTTCAGCAGACTCTGAGGAACAGGTTCTGATCTCTTAAGAATCTTGATCTTTGAAGTTTTAGAATCAGAGTTTGTCATTGCCTTTGGCTTAGAGTTCTTTGGCTTAGAAGTGATCTTAGCCTCAGAGCTGGAAGCTTCAGGTTTTGACTGAACTACAGTTTCAAACTTAGCACCTTCAGGTACAAAGAAGGTTTTCAATCCTTCCTTGATGCATTCACAACATGCTTTAAGACTGACATCATTAGGTTTCCCTTCTGAAAATCCAATCCCTTTACCATTGTTTCTGTAAATGCTATAAATCTTTAAAGCAACTTTGCTTCTGTCAATACCAGACATAATAAAATCCTCAAGAGCAATTTGATGTTTACTTAAAGGTTTTCCATTACACTTTTCTTGTAGCTTCTGGCAAAGAAACTTGAGCTTCTCTTCATAGGTTTTACAAATGAAGTGAAAGCCTCTAAGTCCTTCTTCAGAAGCTTTCAGATCCAATAGAGTTGATTGACAGGGCCGCAAGTACACGACTATGTCGGTTTTAGTATAAAAAGTATTGTATCCACAGAGACCAATTTAACAAGTACCGCTTCTTGTCGTTTCTATGTTTATCTAAGGCGAAATTCAAAACAATGGTTTCACGCGTAAAATAAATATTGATTTTAATTAAAAATATGACGAGTAGAGACCAAAACGATGGTTTCCGTCGACCTTCGTCACTCGAGTAACTTTGCGCTAATTAAATAGTAACGAGAAAAATAAAAATTTTGTGGAAAGTATTGAACAAGAGACTCTGTTTGCTTTCGCAATACGTTGTCAGAATTTTTAGACGCGTAACTACCTACTTTCGTAATGTATAGTTACAAACTTAAAAATTATCTTTTCTTAATTCAATAAATTCTTGATTAAAAGAAAAGAAGTGCTTTCGCTTTAACCTTTTCAATTAAAAATATGAAATTTTCTAAAGTCGGATGTCGTTTTCGCTCTTTCGATGCGTAAACGATATCTCGGTGTCTCTACTTTCGTAGTAGACTTTTTAAATTGCAAAGCAGAAATTTTCAAAACAAATATTTAAATTCTCGTTACACTAAAAGGGGCGCGCAGCTACATGAGGTTCGTCGGTACGACGGTCCTTTCGTGTTGGACTCAATTTAAACTACTCAGACATGATTAAATTATACATTAAAATTACTTCTGCAGAATTCTATTAAAGAGAAAACAAATAACTAAAGAACCGAACCTGTGAAAAGTTGGAAACTTTAAATAAAGAAGAAATAAGCAGCCACCGGATGCATCAATTCTTGGCAATCAATATCATCAATATTGAGTTAAACTTTAGAGAACTGTTCACACTTTTCTACAAGGCTTCTCAATTGCTTGCATTTATTGCCGACAAGATGTTTTCTACTCGCATATACTGTTCATTCCTGCATAGTACTTTTGTCATGCGGTTATATATTTCCTTATTGATATCTGTTAGATAGTATTAGATTTGACATGATCGTTTGTCCTGGGAGCAGTTGCATTTTTACATTTTCAAGGCACTTTAAGCCTTGAGGAATCAATATATCAGTATTATAATGCAGTAAATGTCCTGCAGAGCATCCAAAACAATAAAAACTGAGTTTTATATTATCCTAAAAAAAAAGTATAGGGGATGTCCCACAATAAAAATCCTATCTGAACCTAAGAACACTACAGCTGACACTTGAAGATGACAATATTTACACTCAAGAAAGCCTACAGCCCCATCTACCTATTTTTCTAAAACTTTTATTTTATTGCACAGATCATTTGTTCATTCTCTATAAATACCCACATTCTATACACACGAAAATTTGCAAACAAATAATAAACATAAAAATTAACTGATCAGCTGCACTGCAACCCATCTTCTTCCGAGATTATATGCTTTACTTCTTCACCTTCCTTTTCTGCCAATTTCAAAAACTTCTGCAAAACACAAATTGAAACCAGAAATAATCAGGGTATTATTGAGAATAAACTTCTGCAAAACACAGAGTATTTGCCAAATTTCAGGTTTACATCCTTCTATGCTATTCATTAAATTTTTATCATCCTGTCCATTTTTTTTTTTTATAGCTGGAAGCCCTCATTATGAAATCAATTGATAGGTCTTCTTCTAAATGAAGAGTTTTAAGGTATAACAATTTAACAAAGAGGCAAGTGTATTTGTTTTAAAAAACATAATATCATTTTATTAAAAGTTTACTATCTCTATTCACCGTGTAGATGCTCACAAGTAACATATGAGAATTGTGCTCAACAAAGGTCACAAAATACCTGAAATTTATACCCACGTGGAGCCAGGTAGCAAAGCTTATAATTTTTATTTCCCTTCAATGGTGACTTCCCTGTATCATAAGCAAAACAACAACATCATCAATTTTTCTATATAATAGAATATGCATACTGGTCTTCTTTAACTACGAGGCACAAGATCTAAGTAAAACAAACAACAGTTAAGGTTTGCTTTGAGATCAAACATCACAATGACTTCAATTTTAAAGCATGTGTTTGGTTCTTTCTACTAATGTCAAGCCAAGGCTGAAAAGGACTCAAAAATATCAAAAATAGTAAGTCTGAAGTTTCACACTATGCTTCAAAAATTGCAAGTTTGATACAACACAAAGCTTCAAAAATATGTTACTATTTTTTAAAATCAGAGTTCTGTTCATATTAACGTATTTTCACACTATGCACATGTGGCACACCTAAGAATTAGAACGGAACATGATTTCATCTGGTGCAGAAACATTTATAATTGAAGCTCAATGAAAGTACTTACAATCAGTACTGATTAAGGCACATGAAGCATTTGCCGATATATCTCATGCATTTGATTTTATCGACATATCCAACAACCTATCCAGTGCTTCCATGTTTGTGTTGCATTTAGGTGTGAGTTGCATTCTCAGAGGAACTTTTGTGCCACTTTCCACCTCTCTGCATTATAAGCCAAGCAACAAAGTTATAATACATAAGTTATAAATAGGATTAAGAATGAATGAGTTATAAATCGTAGTAAAAGGTGGTTATAACACTAAAAAACAATGAACAATATGCTTATTGTCCATATTTTAGCTACCTTAAAGAGATCAATAAGATGCTCACAAGTTGGTTAGCTTCATATGAGATATTCTTGCAAAATATTATTTACTTATGAGTTTAAAACTGTGAGAAAAGTTCTAAATAGACCATAGTTGTCAGATATCACCCAAAAAAACATTCTTAATTAAAAAATTTATACCAGGATATATGCAGATATGAAAAGATGGATTACACAATTAGAAAGTGGGATATCTAAGCAAAAATTATTTAACACGTTAACAAAATATCTTATTTAATATATCAAAATAGAGAAATGATTGTCCTACTCGATGACTGATCTGGAAATTATTAACCACAAAAATACAGTTGAACATATAAGAAACAATCCAATCACTTTTAATGTTAAGACCTATAGATATCAAAATGAAATTTGAAACAAAACACAATCCAATTAATATCAAAAATGGTATTTCGAATGCTAATAATGAGAGGAAACACATGTTCAAAATAGAAATGGGGGATTTGTGATTTATACATAATTTGTTCCAAAAATAAAATCAAGTCATAAATCAAACTATCTCATAGGTAAATTATAAGATTAGATTCGAATTTCAAAGTACAAAAGATTAGTGTTTCCGAAAAAAAAAATCAGAAATTTAAGGTTTTAGTAAAATATGTAGTAGAAAGAAAACTTACACATGGTGAATATCTGCCAAATGAAACTACCCATATTTTAGATCAGCTCCTTTCGTGATTCTGTATGTATAGAAAGACAGATATGGTTGAGGATATGATAAAAATGAGGCTGTTTTCGCAAATGGAGGCCGCGATCGACTATGAATGTGGTGGAAACGGGCGGCGGCGGTGCTCGTGAGAATGAGAAGGGAGAGAAGCAAGAAGTGATTACGGTTTCAGATTGAAAGGAATGAGAGAAGCAACACGTTTGGTTAAAAAGAATTATTGGGCTTGGCCCATTTCTAGATAGTGCAGTGGGGGTGTATGCCTAAAACAGTCGTGCAAATAGTAATATGTAAAAAATTTTATTTTTATTAATTTAAGGCAAATGTTAATTTGTGCCCTCAAGGGCACATGTTAAGAAACTCCTTATAGAAATATATGTATCAAAAGTCATGCAGTTGACTTCTTAAAGTTAAAATATTATGATTTCCAACGCAAAATTGCTTTTTTTGGATTCCTTAACATGTGTCCTAAGGGCACAAGTTAACATGACCCTTAATTTAATGAAACAATTTCAAACACGTAGCTTAGATTGATAAACCGATTTAGTGGAGAAGTTTATTACTTTACCAAGATAAATTTGGATAACATTCAGTTTAACAAAAGACATTTTTTTTACAAAGTAAGAGTGATATGACTAACTTATCCAGCTTATTCATGTAGCTCGACTATTGGTCCAGTTGTTTGATTAGTGACCTCATGATCTAGTGACTTTATCAAATCAATGACAGAGTCATTTTTTAAAACATTGATAACGGTGCCCTTAATATTTGGTGGATATCTCGATCTGATTTAATGCATGTATAATTTTATAAAGACTAGATATTCTGATTTAATCTGGTTCAGTCGTGTGATTTAAATAATGACATGATGATTCGATCATTGACACAATATCTTTGTCGAAAAAGATATTTATCTTTATTTAATTTAGAAAATGGGACACATTATGGGTTAAGTGATGACCACCTTTCTTTTATCTCATTTTAGTGTTGGATTAAATTTTGATTATCTTAGATTAGAGACGAGGAAAAATCTGAACGATAAAAATCATTTTAAAAAATTGAAAAGGGTGGAAACACCTACTTAAATAAGGAGGGAATACCAAAAAAAAATGTTTTGTATTGCGTTTGAAAAATGGAAAGTGGTGAAAAGAGAAAACATTTGATTCATCCATTGTATTTTAGAGTTGATTTGTTATTAGTTAAAATTAAAATTAGAACCATTTTGATATAATTACAAGCTATAGTTTTAAATAGGGGAAACGATCACTACCAAAAACCTTTGTTGCAATTCTAAGAAAGTTCACAATGATATAGAGTAGCACATTTTTTTAGGGGTTTATTCCAAAAATCCAGCAGCACATAGGGACTTTATTTATAATCAGCAAGTTCTGTAGAAAAATGTATGTGAGTCACACAATAAACTACTGCTACCTGTCTTCTACAGGTTAAATATGTCAGTGGATGGTAGATTACATTTTATTCATGTTTTTGGCCATTTAATTTTGTGTTTGTGATCATGGTGGCATTCACTTGAGTGAAAATGTTGGAACAAAATGCAACATATTGATGGTATATCCCATTCACAAATGGCATAAAGTTATTGATTATAGTTCAATCACAGTTACCTATCGCTCCAAACCTAGGATTCGCTCCAAACCTAGGATGATAATTGTAACAGTTGAAGAATTTTACACAGTTTCACGATTTAAACTTATGCTTATTTTGTACAAGAAAAAAAACTTATACTCATTTGGATACTGTTATTGATATTGATGAGTGGTTCAAAGTTATTGTCTTTAAAGATTGATATTTTGTTATGTTATCTGTGTTACAATGTACAAATATATATAGTACAAAATTTACCAATTATTAGTGGTAACGTACAATGCTAGCCGCAACATATTAAACTGAGATATTCTAGCTCTTAATACAAATAATGACTAATCAAATATTTGTTGACTAGATCAAGTATGCTCTTAATGCACTAATGACAATATCAAATATCCTTTAATATTTGATGACCAAATAAAATCTTCCTTTTATTCTTTGGTGATACCACCAGATTTGTGGATTTTATTTGGTCGATTATTGGTACTACTATTACTGCTGCTTTGCTACTGCAGACTTAGTGATTTTTGGCATTCATGATTTGACGTACGTGGTCAAGGACTGTTTGTTTATGAGTTTAAGTCCTTTTTGGTGTTCATGATTTTTGTGGGATTTTTTGTGTGTTTATATTTTAAATGTCCGCGTGTTTGTATGTTGTATTTCCATCTACGTGCGCTGTTTACTTCATGACATACACGTTTGTATTTTTGTACTACATTAGTATCGTTGTTGTGAATCTTTGACCAACTGTGGCTTCTATTGATTCTTACGCTTGATGTCCTAATGTCTGTTTAGGTCTTGCGCCTTCGCCTTGGTGTTGTTAATCAACGTCTGTGTTTCCCGTGCATTGCACGGGTTACACACTAGTTGTAATTAGAGCTGAACAGTGACACGACGGCAATTGAATTGATACGGCACAGTGAAAATAAGCAACAACAATTGGAAAGAAGCAATTAAAAGGAAAATAGATGGAATCTAAAACTTGTTAGCAGCAAATTCATGCATCGAAATCCAATAATCATAAAAAAAAAAAAAAGGGTAGCGATATAGCAAGATAATAATAATGAAACTCAATTGAATGAATTGAAATTTAAATTAAAGTACCAACAGCCAAGTAGTAACAACAGCAGCGGCTGAATTCAAAAGAAAACAACCAAACAAAACTGAAATTGAAATTATACTGCGGGCCAAATATATATATTGTGCGATGGCTAGGGTTTTCAAAAGAAAATAAAACTGAAAAGTGAAAAACTCCGGTCCTCTCCAACTGAGTGTCTCATGTGCTTTTATAGTCTAATTCTTGAACAGAAAAAATTGTCAAAGGTCGTTGGGCTTGTGACACATGATTTCTTTCTTTTCCTCATTTTTCTTCACCTCTGCTTTTTACACCTTATGATCCTGAAACACATCAAAGTACTAGCGGTAATCGTGCAAAATAAAATAATTGACTCTAAAATAAATGGAAAACAAACTATTTAGACAGTGTATTTTGCATGTTATCAAACTCCCCCACACTTGAACCATTGCTTGTCCTCAAGCAAAAAGCAAGGGACGACAACAACATAATTCAGAAAAACAGAATGAACTAAAAATCAATTGCATTTTTATTTTTCAAGGCTTTGTTCTCAGGATGCACTTATCACAACCTAATCACTTTTCAAGGATCACATCAACCCTACAACAGTTTCAAGTGAGTGTGTGTGTGTAGTCCAACCCTTTTCTTGCTCCTGTATAAGACAGATATTATGAGGAACATGTTCTATCCTTAATACTAAAGTAACCGAGAAAAATCCTTTCTTCATTTCGTATAAGAGAGATGGGAATTTAGTTAGAATTAAATTAACAATTTAAGCACAAGGGGCTGCAGATTGCTTAGGGGCTATCTATCCTCATAGGAAGTCTTTATGGAGAGGGTGTCCTTTCCTCCTAGATTCAAAATCACCCTAAGTAGTGCTGCAAAATTTTTTATCATCTCCACGTAGGAAGTCTTTATGGAGAGGGTGTCCTTTCCCCCTAGCTTTGATGAATTTATTTCCTCTTTTGAGGGATTTGGAACTTAAGCTTAATTTAGGGAGTCACCACCACATTTAGGAAGTCAGAGAGAGAATGTCCTTTCCTCCACATGTTGGTGCCATTCTCCCGCCCCATTTTAGTTTAACAATTTATAACAATAAAGCACATTATTTCCCACACAAACTTATACTACTTTTACTCTGACGACTTTTAAGGGTCTAAGTTACCATTAAAGTTAGAACGTGCTCCTTAAAATACCTACTCATACACTTACTCAAAGACTGCAACTTTGTGCTTTTCTCATAAAGAGAATTTTCACATTGAAACATGATATGAGTTTAGTGAAACTTAAAAAGGGAAAGGGTGTTTACATGCATAAAGTCATCATCGAACTCAGCCTTAAATTTATTTTTATTATTTTTTATTTTTGAAATTTTATTGGTTCATAAAACGGGAGAATTAGACAACAAAACAAAAACTACACATTTTATTGACTTAATAATTAAGACTTAGACTGTTAAGGTGGGAAATTCCTCCCCCACACTAAAACTCACAT
The DNA here is from genome assembly GCF_051527215.1 of Medicago sativa. Lineage (NCBI taxonomy): Eukaryota > Viridiplantae > Streptophyta > Magnoliopsida > Fabales > Fabaceae > Medicago > Medicago sativa. Next base: position 47,974,455 of record NC_140752.1, on the reverse strand, counting down.
TGACCTCAATGGAAATAAATAAAAATAAAGGAAAAGGAAAGACACTACCTAGTGTATCAATCGTCGTCTGGGTCATCTGGGGGCATCCCATGATGCTGGATCATCCATATATCCTTGCAAATTTTGACTGATCTTTTTATTTCTAAAAAAAAAAAATAAACATAAAATAAAGTCAATAAATAAAAACTGTGGGTTGCCTCCCACGCAGCGCTTCATTTAACGTCAGTAGCTCGACGCCTTACTCAGCTTTCAGTGGGGTTCTAACCTATGATTCGGGAGTAACTTTGAAGAGTACTCCTTAACGCACCCATCTATGGTATCAACAAGGCAGCATGAATCGTTAATTGATGTGCTGTTCATGAATTTGAATAAGAGGAACTCAATCTTTTCATCTCCAACCTCAAAGGTTATTTTTCTCCTTCTTGACATCTATAATAGCACCAACGGTGGCTAAAAAGGGTCTTCCTAGGAGGATAGGGATGTGAGAGTCTTCACTTATGTCCATCACCACAAAGTCAGTGGGAATGTACAACTGACCAATTCTTAGAGGAACATCCTCCAGTATTCCAACTGGGTATTTTATGGATCGGTCAGCTAGTTGTAGGGACATTTTTGTTGGTTTCAACTCTCCTAGATTGAGCCTCTTGTAGATAGACAGAGGCATGAGACTCACACTAGCACCTAAATCACAGAGAGCTTTATCAATGATGTAGTTGCCAATAACACAAGGAATCGAAAAACTCCCTGGATCTTTCAATTTAGGTGGCATCTTGTTCTGAATGATAGCGCTACACTCCTCAGTGAGTGCTACAGTATCATCGACATCAACCTTCCTCTTACTTGTCAGAATTTCTTTTAAGAATTTCGCATAAGAGGGCATTTGAATAATAGCCTCAATGAAAGGGATGTTAACATGGAGCTTTTTCAATAGCTCAACAAACTTTTTAAATTGTCCCTCACTCTTTGATTTAGCTAGTCTTTGAGGGAATGGGATTGGAGGTTTGTAAGGAGGTGGAGGTACATAGGGTTTCTCTTTTTCTTCCTCAACTCCCTCCTTTCCCTTTGAGGTTTGTTCACTCTCAATAGGCGCATACTCTTTCTCAGTGCCTTCCCTCTCACTAGGATTCCCTACCTCTTTTCCACTACGCAGGGTAGCATTCAGCTCCCCTTTTGGGTTTGGTTGAGGTTGTGCAGGGAAAGTTCCTGAAGGTGCAGCTGCTCGTTGTTGGGCCACTTGTGCAATTTGCGTTTCCAACATTTTGTTATGGGTGGCCAACATGTCAACCTTAGATGCAAGCTGCTTAATCATTTCATTTGTGTGAATGTTTTGATTCAGGAACTCCTTGTTCTGTTGGGACTGAGCCATGATGAAATTTTCCATCATCAGTTCCAGGTTAGACTTTTGAGGAGCAACTGGGGTTCCTCTTTGACCTTGGAAACCAGGGGGTGCAATGGGTGCAAGATTTTGCGCATAGGTGGGATTGATATTTTTATATGGGAAATTAGGATTTATTTGCCCGTATGGGTTCCCATGCGCGTAGTTTGCCTGCTCCGTACCGACTAACAGATGACACTCGGTAGGAGTGTGTCCAGGTGTACCGCAAATCTCACAGTTAGGGGCCACAATGGCCACGGGGGCAGGTGGAGTGATGGTTAGACTATCTATCTTTTTATATAGCGCATCAACTTTAGCGCTCAGATGATCAAAACTGCTAACCTCGTACATCCCTGCATTGGGTTGACCTTTTTCAGCTAGAGCGCGTTCGCTCCCCCATTGGTAATGGTTCTAGGCCATATCCTCGATCAGGCCCCAAGCCTCATCAAACGGCTTGTTCATTAGAGCTCCTCCCGCAACGGCATCGATAGTCCACTATAAGAAATCTTGCATATTGCCAGGGAACAATGCCAGGAGCAAGAAGTCCTGGCAAATTTGCCAGGAGCTATGCCAGGGAAAACTCCTGGCAAAGTTGCCAGGGGCAACCCCTCACAAAAGCCTTGGCAAAATGTATGGAGCAGAAAAGATTCTCGTGTGGTCAGAAAAAGCAGGACGGTACAACACTTTGCCAGGGGTTATGCCACCAAAAACCCCTGGCAAATTGCAAAGCCTGCAAATTTGTCAGCACAGCCTGCAAAGGCTACGTGAATAGCCTGTATTGTAGCACTGAAATGAGTTGACTAAAGAGCAGTTGGGCTCTGTGGCAGTTTGCCAGGGGCAAGACCCTCGGATAACCCCTGGTAAATTGCATCTATACAATTGCTTTCGGTCACAACACTTATAGAAAAAAAATTCATTTCAGTCACAACACTTACCAGCGTTTCTCTTACCAGCGGCCATTCCTTCATTCTTACCAGCGGCTGCTCCCTTCCTTCACTCTTTCAGGTTCGTTGCTTCCTTCCTTCACCGTCAAACGCCGCCGTCGTTCCTCACCGTCAAACGTCGTCGCTGTTCATCACCATCGCCGTTCATCAGGTTTGTCACTTCTTCACCTCGTGTTTTCTCTCTTTCCGAAATCTTCTTTAGATCTGTAACTTCTTGAACCCTTTCAATGTGATGCTTACTGTCAAACGCCCTCGTGTTCTTCGTTCTGTAATGTTTACTCTTACTGTTATCTCAATTGCTTTTTTGCCCTAAAAATGTGATCTTAGTTTTTTGCCCTAAAACTCGTTCTGTAATGGTACTATGATCTTAGTTTTTTGAACTTAAATTTATATTTTTTATGTATAAGTTTTTTTGTACAAATGTGCATGTTTAATATCACATTATATTTGAAGTCACAAATAGAGAGAATAGCATAAACATGTTATACTATTGATGATTGTCTATTTTGTCTATAAACATGTTCAATGATGATTCTGTTTAGAGATTATTGTTGTTTGTCTATTTTGGATGGACATCAAGGTTCAATTAAATGTTTAACTGCAGTAGTTGAACATTGTGATGATAACTCTGAATCAGAAGAACCATCTTTTTTATTACTTGAATTTGCATTGTTAACTTCTTTTTCTAAACCAATTAAATTAAAATAACATTTTAAAAACGTTTTTTAAATAATTTTTATTATTAAATCAATTTTTAAAAAAGAAATAAAAAACAATTTAAAAGTGTTTATTTTAAATATTTTAATAATTAAATTTCATTAATTTTTGAAAAGAAAATTTAAATTCTTTTTTAAATTTATTTTAATTATTAAATTTTAATATTTTGATTTTTTTAACGAATAAAAAACGTTTTTTTAAAAATTAAACGAACACAATTTGCCAGGGGTTAACTCCTGGCAAAGTCCCTGTCATGTTTTGAAAAAGACTGATGTGATGAGCCTGCAAAAAGCCTACATTGACTACAATGAGTCAGAATGTGTAAGAAAAGTCTGTATTTATGCAGACACATTTTGCCAGGGGTTTTGCCAGGGCCTGTGCCAGGAGCACATTTGCCAGGAGCTAAAGCCCTGGCAGCGTCATTTGCGATGAGCGGATTTGCTGGGTATTCTGCCCCTGGCAAACGTCCATTTGCCAAGGCTTTCTGCATTTTGTCAGGGCTTCTGCCCCTGGCAAAATGCAACATTTCTTGTAGTGGTCATCCTTGTGTTATACAGGAGACCATTGTAAAAGGTATGGATGATCAGCCACTTTTCCAACCCATGAGGCGGGCAAGCTCTCAAAAGATCTTTGTATCTCTCCCACGCTTCAAAGAGAGACTCTCCGTCTTTCTGCCTAAAGCAAGTAATTAGGTTCCTCAATTGTGCCGTTTTGCTCGGCGGGAAATACCTAGCGAGGAACGCCTTTTTTAATTCATTCCATGTCGTTATGGAATTTGACGGTAGGGAATTAAGCCATGCACTGGCTCTGTCCCTGAGGGAGAAAGGGAATAAACGTAAACGAATGGCTTCAGGGTTGACGCCATTCACTTTCAGCGTCTCAGCGAACCGCACAAAGCAAGGTGCAAGTTCGGGTCCTCCGTTGGGTTTCCGGAGAACTGATTTTGCTGAATTATCTGCACTAAAGAGGGCTTAAGCTCAAAATTATTCGCCGCAATGGCAGGGCGAACAATGCTCGTATGAGGCTCCTCCTCAGAGGGCACAGCGAAATCCTTCAGTGGCCGGTTATCGTTGTTGTTGTCGCCCATTTCTGATTGAGTCTCAGATTGCGACGGGGTATCGAATAACAATCGGCGCCTAGCTCGAAAGTAGCGCTCAATTTCGTCAACGTAGGTGACTAGATTTTCGGCACTTCGGGTTTTTCGCATGCAAAGTTTTTTTTTAAAAAAATAAATAAAAGGGCCTTAGTCTAAACGGTGTAACAACGGAGTAGAGATATTGCCAAAAATTGGTCCCCGGCAACGGCGCCAAAAACTTGACAGGGCCGCAAGTGCACGACTATGTCGGTTTTAGTATAAAAAGTATCGTATCCACAGAGACCAATTTAACAAGTACCGCTTCTTGTCGTTTCTATGTTTATCTAAGGCGAAATTCAAAACAATGGTTTCACGCGTAAAATAAATATTGATTTTAATTAAAAATATGACGAGTAGAGACCAAAACGATGGTTTCCGTCGACCTTCGTCACTCGAGTAACTTTGCGCTAATTAAATAGTAACGAGAAAAATAAAAATTTTGTGGAAAGTATTGAACAAGAGACTCTGTTTGCTTTCGCAATACGTTGTCAGAATTTTTAGACGCGTAACTACCTACTTTCGTAGTGTATAGTTACAAACTTAAAAATTATCTTTTCTTAATTCAATAAATTCTTGATTAAAAGAAAAGAAGTGTTTTCGCTTTAACCTTTTCAATTAAAAATATGAAATTTTCTAAAGTCGGATGTCGTTTTCGCTCGTTCGATGCGTAAACGATATCTCGGTGTCTCTACTTTCGTAGTAGACTTTTTAAATTGCAAAGCAGAAATTTTCAAAACAAATATTTAAATTCTCGTTACACTAAAAGGGGCGCGCAGCTACATGAGGTCCGTCGGTACGACGGTCCTTTCGTGTTGGACTCAATTTAAACTACTCAGACATGATTAAATTATACATTAAAATTACTTCTGCAGAATTCTATTAAAGAGAAAACAAATAACTAAAGAACCGAACCTGTGAAAAGTTGGAAACTTTAAATAAAGAAGAAATAAGCAGCCACCGGATGCATCAATTCTTGGCAATTGTAATTAGAGCTGAACAGTGACACGACGGCAATTGAATTGATACGGCACAGTGAAAATAAGCAACAACAATTGGAAAGAAGCAATTAAAAGGAAAATAGATGGAATCTAAAACTTGTTAGCAGCAAATTCATGCATCGAAATCCAATAATCATAAAAAAAAAAAAGGGGTAGCGATATAGCAATATAATAATAATGAAACTCAATTGAATGAATTGGAATTTAAATTAAAGTACCAACAGCCAAGTAGTAACAACAGCAGCGGCTGAATTCAAAAGAAAACAACCAAACAAAACTGAAATTGAAATTATACTGCGGGCCAAATATATTGTGCGGTGGCTAGGGTTTTCAAAAGAAAATAAAACTGAAAAGTGAAAAACTCCGGTCCTCTCCAACTGAGTGTCTCATGTGCTTTTATAGTCTAATTCTTGAACATAAAAAATTGTCAAAGGTCGTTGGGCTTGTGACACATGATTTCTTTCTTTTCCTCATTTTTCTTCACCTCTGCTTTTTACACCTTATGATCCTGAAACACATCAAAATACTAGCGGTAATCGTGCAAAATAAAATAATTGACTCTAAAATAAATGGAAAACAAACTATTTAGATAGTGTATTTTGCATGTTATCATTGATTCTTGTTGTTTCATTAAATCAATATATTTTTCTTTTAAATCTTTCAACTCATTGGTTCTAAGTTCAAAATGTGTAAGGAGTTCTTTAAGAGACTCAATAAGTTCTTCTTTGGAAATTTTAGAGTATACCTCATTTTCATTTTCAGATTTTGAGTCAGGTTCAACTTCTGATGTTACTGTAGCCACTAACTCTCTAGCTACATTAGCTTCATCTTCTGCTTCTTCCTTTTCAGACCCAGATTCACTATCTAAATCTTCCCAGGTTGCCATTAAACTCTTCTTAATCTGCTTCCTGAATTTCCTTGAGTTGAAGCTTGATTTCTTTGAGTTGTCCTTTGATTTCTCCTTCTAAAGATCTGGGCAATCAGCAATGAAATGTCCAGGCTTCTTACAGTTGAAGCATCCCTTCTGATCTTCTTTCTTGGAGCTTTTATAACCACCTCTCTTACTTAGAAACTTCCTATTCTTCCTTGCCAGATACTCAAGCTTGTTGGAGAGCATAGCCATCTTCTCAGTAGGATCTTCTTCAGAATCTCCATCAGGTGATTCTTCTTCAGATTCAACAATTTTAAGAGCTTTTGATGACTTCCCTTTAGATGGAAGAGCAATAGATTTACTCTTCTTAGCAGGCTCATGTACATTTAGACTTATCTCGTGAACTTTGAGAGAGCTGACAAGATCTTCAACACTTAAAGTGTTTAAATCTTTAGCTTCCTTAATAGCAGTAACCTTAGATCTCCATCTAGCAGACAAGCTTCTTAGTATCTTGCTCACATGATCAGAAGCAACATAGCTTTTCTTAAGTATTTGTAGTCCAGAGACTAGGGTCTGAAATCTTGAGTACATTTCCTCAATACTTTCATCATCCTTCATCTAGAACAACTCATACTGATGAACAAGCATGAGAGCCTTCGCTTCTCTGACCTTTTTGCTACCTTCATAGTTTCCACAGAGAGAAGCAAACATTGCCTTTGCAGTAGATTTATCACTCATTTTCATATACTCTGCTTTAGGTATAGCAGTGACAAGTGCTCCTTTAATCGTGTGATGCTTCTTGTAGAGTTTCTTCTGAGCAGGAGTATGTTTCCTTCTATCAATAGCAGCTCCTTCTTCATCAAGGACTAAATCACCAACACCATATTTTAGAATGTCACATAGTTCTTCATCTAAACCCATGAGATAGTTGTAGAAGTTGGTTTTCCACCAAGAGAATTCTTCAGGATCTCCATTAAACTTAGGAACTTTACCAGAGTCAGCTTTTCTTGTTGCTACCATAATTATATGGAACAACATTGTTGTTCCCAGATCCAGAAGTGGAGTCTTCAACAGACATGATTTTCTCAGATCTTTTTCTGTTACACTGTTAAGTGTTGAGACGACAGACCAAGACTCTATATACCAATTGATGGTGAGAAAAACACAAGAAGGGGGTTGAATTGTGTTAGCTTTTTCTTCGTTTTCTCCTACTGAAATCACTGATCAGAGGCAGATAAAGTTCAGCTTCTGAAGTGATGTTCAGATTCTAAATGCAGAAGATAAAAATAGAGAGAGAGAGAGAGAGAGAGAGAAGAAAGACACAAAGCAATTATACAGGTTCCTTCCACAAACCGGAAGTAGTCCTGTCCCCTTTGCACTTCCAAGGAAAGTTCACTAAAATGTAATATTTGATTACAACTGCTCACTGCTAAAACTAGCAAGAGATTTCAAACTTACTCAAGCATAATTGCAAGAGATTTCCTATGCTCAAGAACTAAATCAAAATACTTCTTATGCTCAAGCACACAAGCAAGAGACTTCTATTCAAACAAAAATACAAAGAAATTTGTTTGAGGTTGAACACTTGATGTACAATCAGTGGTGTTCACAATACAAATCAAATACAGACTCTTAAGGCTCTAGAATTTCTAAGATATGAACTTTGATAAGAAATTCTAAGTGATCTTTTGATGCAGAACAATTTCAGCAGAGTTTTGGCGCTTGTAAATTGTTGTGAGTCTCTTAGAAATCTTCAAGTCTTCACTCCTTTATATAGAGGTGTGAAAGAGACGTTGTTGATTGCCAACGCATCAAAAAAAGTCGTTTGAAGCTTTGATCAATCACCAATGATCTTTTGTCTGATATGGTTATTGTCCTATGAAGGATCAATTTCAAATCCTTTCCAAGTCTGGAGGAACATCGTTGCAGGCACAACTGTTGTTCTTGTCTTGTTGCAGAGACACAACAGAGTAGTGGAGGTAGTGGTTATACAATTTGTACAATTGTCCCTTTTCAACTCTCTACAACGGAAAAGCATCCAATGCTTCAAATCCATTTGAATTAGCTGTTGCTTCATTCTTCTGGTCTTCTGCAATGTTGGGCGAGATTAAATCACTTGAACAACCTTTGAAGCTTCAATTCTCTTAGCTCCTGATGATCTTCAGCTCCTGATGTGAACTGCTTCTGGTGATGTTGCTTCTGATGAGGTGCTTCTGATGACCTTGCTTCTGATGACGTCATCACTTCAGAAGCACTTGTCTTTAAAACCTCTTTTCTTCAGATGCATAAAACTTCCTTCTTGTTGATTCCAATTGCTCTCTTTTTGTTCTTCTAGAACCTAATAAATTTAAAGATACTAAATTTTTTGTCTATGGTCCTGTACACTTGAACAAATATTAGCATATCTAATTGACAATTTTTAATACCTTGTTATCATAAAAACTCTAAAGGGTAATGTTAAACACATTTTGTTCCAACACATATAGTTGCAGATACATTGACTGAAATATGTACATAAGCAAAAGAGCCATCCATCAAGGAGGCCTACCAAAAAGTGACAATGCTGAACTTCAGATCTACTTGTAGCTTTCTACTCAGCTGCTTGGGAATCTGAAGAAAAAAAAAATGAAAGAGTATGCCACAAAGACTTATTGTGGAGACAACAACCACCACCAACTAGAAGGGAGCACACAAGGGTATGAGTAATAAAATTTCTAAAATCTAATGTCAATTTACAAAACTAGTAACCGTATAAAATTTTATTATTCATATTCGTTTATATGCATGAATATTAATATATTGGTAAATATTTCCAATCAAATAAGAATAATTCAAAGAAAATCCAATATCATAAAGATGAAAATAAAATTACAAGGCTTTTAAAATATATTGCCGAAAATCATAATAAAAGCCTTTAAAAGCCTTTAAAAATATATTGTCGAAAATCATAATAAAAGCCTTTAAAGAAAATATAGAAAACTCCATTTATTGAAAATAATCAAAATTGGTGAATCGAGAACTAGCTCCATCTCATTGATAGTTTTTCTTATTAAGAGTGGACTTTCTCTTAGTGGTAGCTCCATGTAACGGATATCTCTTTTCTCTCGACTCAAAACAAAATGTAAAACATTTTCAATTAGGGAGTTTACATCTCATTGATAGCCCTCTCTTCCTAATGGCAGCCTTTCCATAAGGGCGGCTCCATCTAATGGTGTAACTCTACCTAACCGAAATCACATACTAGGTGCACCTAGGTGGTGGTCACAATTATGTTCGTATTTCTCGTAACACATAGCTTATAAAACCATGATTCATAAAATATCAAACTTGTGTCAAAGTGCACACAATGAAATCTCAATTTGCAATTCTTTACTTATAAATCGTAGATAAAATCAAAATAATAGATCATATTATAATCAATGACTTTAAACATGTATCAAAGACGAGAAAAAAGTATTCGAAGGGTGTGTTCCCCATTTTGATAAATACTTCAACATATAATAATAAAAATATCCATAATAATGATAATGAAAATAATAACGATAATGAAAATATCAATAACTCATGGGATTTGATTTGGTGTTGAAATTGGATGGTTTTAAACAATTTTTTTGATGAAATGTGAGGAACATAGAGGTTAACGAGGGAAGTAGAATGGAAGAGAAAATGAATAAGAGGAAGTATGTTTATAGAAACTTCCACCGTGTTCTATTTTATTATCAATATTTCATTATTTTTTTTATAATATATGTGTGTTTTAATGAAACGGTGCGTTTCATTTTGACAACATTAGTGTTAAGATATAAAAAAATTGTCTTGTTAACGAGTGTCCACGGAGCACTTTTTAAACATTCTAAATTTAGTAATTATTTTTTTAAAAAGTCAATTATTACAATTTCCAATGCACAACTTTTCATTAAAAAACTTACTACCATTTAAAGTATTTAAAGAGTGCTCCGGGAAAAAATAAATTTAAGCACAAACCACTCACTTCAGTTTATAAAATAAATCAGAAGCATGATAAAATTGGCTGTGTTTTATGCATAGGTTTTTTTTTTTTTTTTTTAATATTCTCACATAATACACACAACTAAATATATTTTTTAGCAAAGTAGTGATACTGCTAACAAATTAAAAACCAGCATCAATATAATACAAAAAGATAGGCAAACTAAAAGAAAAATAGGATTGTTAAAAAGTGACAGAAATCATGCTTACCCTTTAAAAGTAAAGATTTCAACCAACTGCTTCAACAAAAATCGTATGGAATGTCACAACGCACTTTCTTAAATTAATCTGCTACATAATCACATTGAAGCATTGTCATCTGCGTACCTGCAACATCAACATTGAAAAACAGACGTTATGAATATATGAGAGGGTAAGAAGTAAAACTTAGAAAGAAATTTTTTTTCATGTAGGCAAGCAAGCTGGAAATTTGTCTGCATAGAAGCGTGCAACAGGGATCAATTTCTCATTACCAGTAGATTTAACTTTTCAAATGCTGCTCTAGCTCACGACTTTCATAACTTTCCTAAGGGCATACCATTAGAATAACTCACAAGAGCTTCCTTTTTATCTTGCTCATAGAGTAACTTATAAACATTTTGACCAAGATCATATATGATTCTAATTATTAAACTTCAAAAACTACCAAGTCTAAATAACCCAACAATAACCAAGTTTGATATTCTGAATAGCAACAAAAAACAACATGGTGTAAAAAATAGACTATGAGAAAGTGCTAATTATCTAAAACTGCCTCTACATAAAACAATATGCTAGTGATATGACAAATAGTTTCTACTCCTGCTAAATAAATAAGTAAACCTTAAAAACTTGTGACTAAGATTCAACAAGTATAAATTGATCAATTATAAATTAGTGAACATAATAAAATAAAATACTAGCATAAGACATTGTTTACATTATTACTTAGGACAAGCTTTTGGATCAATCACTTCAACTAAAACAAACACACCCAAATGGGGTTCCACCAATAGAGAGCAGCTAAAACCCCAAAATAGAAAGCCAAAGGGTAATCTCACCCTGGAGAACACAAAAAATATAATATTATTTTTTGTTGTTTTATTAGTTTTTTTTTTAAAAACAGTTAAAAATTTAATATATTTTAAATAAACTAAAAATTTCTAAAAGAAATATTATTCTCTTATAAAATTCAGAAAGCAATTATTTTTCTTAATTATAATAAAAATCTAAACAACTTATCAAAAAAATCTAAACAGTACATTTATAATAAATTAATAGGTTGTGACGGAGACAGTGTAAACATTCTGTCCCAACTAAAGGCTCCAGTTATCCCGCTAATTTTTTTTTTTTTTCAATTTGAGACAAAAATACATTAAAATTCTGTCCCAAATAAAGACGTAAAACGCTCCTGAAGTCAAGCTGCTCCTGAAGAGAGTAAAGCGCTCCTGAAGAAATGGTGCTCCTGAAGATTACTGCTTCTGAAGACAAGAGGTCCAGAAGCCACATCATCAGAAGCTGCGTTATCAGAAGCTGCATCATCAGAAGTTGCCTCATCAGAAGTCATTTCACCAGAAACTGAAGATCAACTGGATTTGCAAAAGATTCAAAGATTGAAGAATCAACACTGCAAAAGCTGTCTATTGGATTCGTAAACATAGCAGAAAATTAGTGGAACATTGCAACGGTCATTTCAAAGGTGTTTGAAGGCATGTGCTTGCAATTTGGACGAAAGCATTGACATTGTACTATTGTAAGAACTGTACAACCACCTTCTCCACTACTCTGTTTTGTGTCCACACTACAAGACAAGAAAACAGCTCCAGAATACGGCTTCGCCTGCATAGATGTTCCTTTGGATAAGGAATGGATTTCAAATTGGTTCTTCATAGGACAACAACCAAATCAGGAAAAAATCATTGGTGAAAGATCAAGCTTCAACAACGACTCTTTGATGTGCTGGCAATTTCACAACGTCTCTTTCACACCTCTATATAAAGGAGTGAAGACTTAGAGTTTTGGTAATGCTGAAGGAAAGACTCACAACATTATTACAAGTGTCAAACCTCTGCTGAAATTGTTCTGCATTCACTTAGAATTTCTGTGTCTCAAAGTTTCATTTTAGAAATTCCTAAGTCATTGAGTGTGTATCTGATTTGTATTGTGAGCACCTCTGATTGTATATCAAGTGTTCAACCTTAAACAATTTTCTATGTAATTTTGTTTAATTAGAAGTCTCTTGCAGTTGTGCTTGAGCAGGAAGTCTCTTGATTGTGCTCTTGAGCAAAGGAAGTCTCTTGCTTGTGTGCTTGAGCAATTGTAATCAGATATTACTCTTAGTGAAATCTCCTTGGAAGTGCAAGGGGGACTCGACTACTTCTGGATTGTGGAAGGAACCAGTATAATTGCTTTGTGTCATTCTTCTTCTCTCTCTCTGTTTTATTCCGCTGCATTTAGATTCTGATTACCACTTCAGAAGCTGTCTCACTTAGCTTCTGACATGTGTGCTCAGTTTTTAGGAGAAACGAAGAATTTTTTAAAAACACAATTCAACCCCCCTTCTTGTGTTTTTCTCACCTTCAATTGGTATCTAGAGCCTTGGTCTGTTGTGTAACACTTAACCGTGCAACAGAAGCTCCTTTGTATACTTTGATTGATGAACATAGACTCCATCTTTGCATTGATTAATTTGAATGCCCAGGAAGAACTTCAGCTCTCCCATCATGCTCATTTCAAATTCATCCTGCATTAACTTAGAAAATTCCTTGCAAAGAGATGCATTAGTAGAACCAAATATTATATCATCAACATATATTTGCACAACAAGAATATCTTTCCCAAGGGTCCTTCTGAAGAGTGTTGTATCAACCTGTCCTCTTTTAAAATCATTTTTGCTTAAGAAATTACTTAGCCTATCATACCAAGCTCTGGGAGCTTGTTTCAAGCCATATAGTGATTTCTTTAGTTTAAAAACATGGTCAGGATATTTGATATCCTCAAATCCAGGAGGTTGCTTGACATACACTTCTTCTTCTATGACACCATTAAGAAATGCACTCTTGACATCCATTTGATATAATATTATCCCATGATTAACTGCATAGGAAAGAAGTAACTTGATTGCTTCCAATCTTGCAATTGGAGCAAATGTTTCAGTGTAATCAATGCCTTCTTGTTGACTATACCCTTGTGCAACAAGTCTGGCTTTGTTTCTTGTTACTTCTCCTTGCTCATTCAGCTTGTTTCTGAATACCCATTTTGTTCCAATAATGTTCTTGTGCTGAGGTTTGGGTACCAGATCCCACACATCATTTCTTTGGAATTGATTCAACTCTTCTTGCATAGCTAAGATCCATCCATCATCTGAAAGTGCTTCATCAACTGTTGTAGGTTCAATCATTGAGATCAGTCCAATCATTGACTCTTCTTGTCTGAAGTATGATCTTGTTCTTCTTGGACTATCTTTGTTTCCAATGATTAGCTCCTCAGGATGTGAAGACTTGTGCTTGAAGGTGTTTTTGGGAGGATCTTCTTGATGTGAGCCATCTTGTGCTTCATCAGAAGCAGTTTCATCTTGTGCTTCTGATGTCGGTTCAGCTTCTGGACTTTCTTCAGATTCAGCTATCTGATCAGGTTCTAGAGTAGCTTCAGGAACCTGTATCTCTGCAACACTTTCACCTTGCTTTGAAGTTTTATCTTCAAGCTCTTTGTCATCTAATTTAACGTGCATAGATTCTTCAACACAGAGTGTCTCTGAATTATACACTCTGTATGCCTTTGACCTTTCAGAGTAACCTAAGAAGATTCCTCTTTGGGCCTTGGCATCAAATTTCTTTAGGTAGAGCTTGTTATTCAGAATGTAACATGTACATCCAAATTGATGAAAGTAAGAGATATTGGGTTTCCTTCCTTTAAAGAGTTCATATGCTGTTTTCTCCAAAATAGGTCTGATATAGATCCTGTTCTGGAGATAACACGCTGTATTCACTGCTTCTGCCCAAAAATGTTTTGGTAAATTGTTTTCATGGATCATGGTTCTGGCTATTTCTTGTAAAGTTCTATTTTTTCTCTCTACAACCTCGTTTTGTTGTGGAGTTCTAGGAGAAGAGAATTCATGGACAATTCCATGTTTTTCACAAAAAGCTTCAAATGGCTCATTTTCAAATTCTCCACCATGATCAGTTATGACTTTCAAAATCTTAGATTCTTTTTCAGATTGAATTTGAGTGCAGAAACTACTGAATACATCACAAGCAACATCTTTACTCTTTATGAATTTCACCCAAGTCCATCTGCTATAATCATCAACAATGACTAATCCATATCTACTTCCATATAAGGATGCAGTACTAACTGGTCCAAATAGATCAATATGAAGTAGTTCCAAGGGTCTGGAGGTTGAAACAATGTCTTTGGTTTTAAAAGATGATTTCACAATTTTCCCTCTCTAACATGCACCACAGAGTGCATCTGAATGATAATCAATGTCTGGTAGCCCTTTGACAAGTTGTAACTTACTAAGTTTAGAGATTAATCTCCAGTTAGCATGTCCCAACCTTCTGTGCCACATCCATTTCTTATCATTCACTGATAGAAGGCAAATCACCTTCTGATCAGCCAGTTCAGAAAAATTGATTTTGTAGACATTATCAACTCTCTTTCCCTTGAACACAATGGATTTGTCTTCCTTGTTGATTACAGTACAATTGGTTTTCTCAAAAAGCACATCATAACCATGATCACAAAATTGACTAATGCTCAAAAGGTTATGTTCAAGACCATCTACCAACCATACATTATTAATTGAGGTAGAGGAATTACCAATAGTTCCTGTACCTATGATCTTGCCTGACTGGTTGCCTCCAAATTTCACACTTCCTCCTTCTTTCATTGTTAAGCTGAGGAAGCTGGACTTCTCTCCTGTCATGTGTCTTGAGCAACCGCTGTCTAGGTACCATGATCTTTGCTTTGGTGCTGCTCTCAGACATACCTGCATCATTGACATTTTAAGATTTAGGTACCCATTGTCCTATGGGTCCTGAAAGGTTAGTACTTAAGGCTTTACTCTTCACTCTTTGTACCTTGTGCTGTGAGTTGGGTTGCTTCTGATTAACCATTACCTTTGGTTTTGGTACTTCAGAAGCAGTAACTGTCTTCTTCTGAAACTTAGACTTCAGAACCTCAGATTTTGGTTTCACCAGACTCTGAGGTACAGGTTCTGATCTTTTCAGGATCCTGATCTTTGAAGTCTTGGAATCAGATTTGATCATTGCCTTTGGCTTAGAGTTCTTTGGCTTTGAAGTAATCTTAGCCTTAGAACTAGAAGCTTCAGGTTCTGATTGAACAACAGTTTCCAACTCAGCACCTTCAGGTACAAAAACTGTTTTCAGACCTTCCTTGATGCATTCACAACATGCTTTGAGACTGATTTCATTTGGTTTCCCTCCTGAAAAACCAATCCATTTGCCATTGTTTCTGTAAATGCTATAAATCATAGAAGCCACTCTGCTTCTGTCAATGCCAGATATGATAAAATCTTCAAGAGCAATTTCATGGTTGCTTAAAGGTTTCTCATTACACTTTTCTTGTAGCTTCTGACATAAGAACCTGAGCTTGTCTTCGTATGTTTTACAAATGAAGTCAAAGCCCCTAAGTCCTTCTTCAGAAGCTATCAGATCCAATAGAGTTGATTTTTGTTGTTTCATTAACTCAACATATTTTTCTTTTAAATCCTTCAACTCATTGGTTCTTACTTCAAAATGTGTAAGAAGTTCTTTAAGTGACTCAACAAGTTCATTTCTGGGAATTTTGGAATATACCTCGTTTTCATCTTCTGAGTCTGAATCTGATCCAGCTTCTGAAGTTGCTGTTGCTACCAACCCAACAACTATCTTTGCATCTTCATCAGCTTCCTCTTTATCAGATCCAGATTCACTTCCCAAATCATCCCAGGTTGCCATTAAACTCTGCTTAATCTGCTTCTTGAATTTGCTTGGTTTGAATGTAGACCTCTTTGACTTGTCCTTTGTCTTTTCTTTTTGAAGATCAGGGCATTTAGCAATGAAATGTCCAGACTTCTTACAGTTGAAGCATCCCTTCTGATCTTCTTTCCTTGAGCTTCTGGAGTTGCTCCTCTTGGTTAGAAACTTTATGTTCTTCTTGGCCAGATACTAAGTCTGTTTGAGAGCATGGCCATTTCAGCAGCATCTGGTTCAGAATCTGAACTTGATTGTTCTTCCTCTTCAGATTCAACCATTTTGAGAGCTTTTGATGGCTTGCCTTTGGATGGAAGAGCTATTGATTTACTCTTCATAGTAGACTCATGTTCATAGAGACTTAACTCATGAACTTTGAGAGAACTAACAAGATCTTCGACACTTAAAGTGTTTAAATCTTTAGCTTCCTCAATGGCAGTCACCTTTGGTCTCCATCTTGCAGGCAAGCTTCTGAGTATCTTGCTCACATGGTCAGAAGCAACATAGCTCTTCTTTAGAATTTGTAGCCCAGAGACTAAGGTTTGAAACCTTGAGTACATCTCCTCAATAGTTTCATCATCCTTCATCTTGAATAACTCGTACTGATGTACAAGCATGAGAGCTTTAGCTTCTTTTACCTTCTTGCTACCTTCGTAGTTTGAACAGAGAGAAGCAAACATAGCTTTAGCAGTGGATTTGTCACTCATCTTCATGTACTCTGCTTTGGGTATGGCAGTGACAAGGGCTCCTCTGATAATATGATGCTTCTTGTAGAGTTTCTTCAGTTCTGGAGTATGTTTCTTTCTATCCACAACAGCTCCTTCTTCATCAAGGACTAGGTCACCAACACCATCTTCTAGAATATCCCACAGTTCTTCATCTAGGCTCATGATATAGCTATAGAAGTTGGTTTTCCACCAAGAAAATTCTTCAGCATCTCCATTGAATTTTGGAATCTTTCCAACACTGGATTTCTTACTATCATTATAATCATGTGAGACATGTTTATAGCTAGTATCACCAGAACCAGTAGGAGGAATTGAAGATTGTAAAGTGATGAACACTCCAATGCATCCTACGTGCACCTTAAGCAAAGAAGATGAAGGAGCTAAAGTTGATCAGAAGCTGTACAGAGGTATGATTGGTTCATTGTTATACCTCACTGCATCTAGGCCAGATATTTTATTCAGTGTATGCTTATGTGCAAGATTCCAATCAGATCCTAGAGAATCTCATATGACTGCTGTCAAGAGAATCTTCAGGTATTTGAAATGAACAACTAATCTTGGACTCCTTTATAGGAAATCCTTAGATTATAAGCTAATTGGATTCTATGATGCTGATTATGCTGGTGATAGGATTGAAAGAAAGTCAACCAGTGGCAATTGTCAATTTCTGGGTGATAATCTTATATCCTGGGCTAGCAAAAGACAAACAACTATTGCTATGTCTACATCAGAAGCAGAATACATTTCAGCTGCAAGTTGTTGTACACAACTACTTTGGATGAAACATCAGTTGGAAGACTATCAGATAACTGCTAACAGTATTCCCATTTATTGTGATAATACTGCTGTTATTTGTTTGTCTAAAAATCCAATTTTGCATTCGAGAGCTAAGCACATTGAAATCAAACACCATTTTATCAGAGACTATGTTCAAAAAGGAATTTTAGATATACAATTCATTGATACTGAGAATCAATGGGCTGATATATTTACTAAGCCTTTAACTGTTGAAAGATTTGATTTTATAAAGAAAAATTTGAACATGCACTTTGTGTCTGATTAAATGTTTGCTTGCTCCTGAATAGAATTTTAGGTTCTGAAGTTAGTTCAGAAGCAGTAGTCCATCAGAAGCTCTTTATTGAGGTTCTGAGGAAAACTCGCTTCTGATGATGACGTCAGCATCTGTAGTCCAGAAGCTGGATTTTATGCTTCTGAATAGTAGAGTTAGTGGAAACTTTGGGAGTTACTTTTTATGGTAACTTCTGGCCCACTAACTTGGTAGTTACTCTGAGAACTTCTGACGTGGCCTGTATGTATTGGTGTATAACTAAAAAGGGCAATGATGAATTAATAGCTTTGAAAGTACTTTTTACGCGCCCCCAATTTTGTCATTAATTTTATGTTTGTTTGTCTCTTTTGAATTGCAATCGTTTTACTTTTAACACTTTGTCAATTCACACACTACTCACTCACAACAAACACATTTGCTCTCAAACCTCTTGCGAAGTAAGCGCAAAAACCTTAGAACCCTAAATTCTCTAAATCTTCTTCAATCTTCATCAATGGCAACCTCAAGTTCCAGCATTCCAGAATCATCTTCAAGTTTGAAACAAAGAGTACCCGGATCTGGTCCAATAAGCAAACCAAGAACTATGTCCATCCCTTCAAAATCTCTGATCGTTCAAATAGAATCGCCAGTAGATTTTACTTCACTCAAGAAGTATGATGTGGACATGAAGGCTTTGGTTGATGCTCAGAAGCTGTCTGAGTACTTCAAGATGTTAAATGGGCCGTCGTATGTGAACTTGGTTAAAGACTTCTGGGTTAGGGCTGAAGTCTACGAAGGGGAAGGTACAAAGGTAAACTTACAAGCTGCATCGAAGAAGGGTAAGTCAAAGTTGGAGATGAATCCTACTTGTTTCAGTAGCTTGGAAATCAGGTCTGAAGTGATGGGTATTCCTGTAACCATCACTGAGGAGGTTATAGCAAAAGCATGCAGAGTGGATGCTGCAGGAAGATTCCAAGAGATTGTGAAGACCAAGGATATCCTATTAAAAAGCTTCTGTAACTTGCTTCTCGGTGGGAATCCAAAAGCCAAAACTTCTGAAATGGAAATTCACAACAGAATGTTGTTGAAGTTCTGCACAGACTGCTTCTTTTAGAGAGGAGGTGGGTCTGATCAACCCAATAATCGACAGAAGCTGGCAATCTACTTCATGGCTACTTTTGAGAAGATCAGTTTCCCAAGATACGTCATGGATCATCTTTGTTGGGCTATAAATGAGGGCATCAATAAAGGAAGGAAGCAAGTGCCATATGCAAGATTGCTGTCTGAAATCTTCCACCAAGGAGGAGTTCTGGAGAGACTAAAGAGAACAAGGGATGCTTCTGATAAATGCTTCAAGGCTTCAACTGCTGAGAAAACTATCAGTAGCAAGACCTTGCATTCCATGCATCTGTTCAAGAAAGCCCCTCAAGATGAAGAGTGGTTGGAGATGTCTACAAAAGGCTATGAGATTATCAGGGACTTCCCTTCCATCATTAAAGGAAGTAATCCTGAAATCTTAACTGAGAAAGTGGTTGCTTATGTCTTAGAGACAGATGTAAATCCTCAGGAGGAAGCTGCTCCTGCTAAGGTCAAAGGAAAGAAGGCCAAGGCAGTTACTATATCAGAAGCCACTGTTGAAGAAGTCAAGCAATAGAAGGATGCTAAGAGAAAAAGGGGTAAGGCTGAAAAGGAGACGGTGCAAGAAGCTATTGAGAGGCTAGAACAAGAAGAGATGGAGCCTAAGAAGAAAAAGAAGAAGGCTTCTGAATCTAAGGCTCTTCCCATGTTTGAAGTCACTCCTGAAATGGAGAAAAGGGCTAAAGAGCAAAGGGATCAGTTCTTAGCTGATAGGAAGAGAAAGGAAGCTCAAAACAAAAAGAATAGGGATGCTAAGCTCAAGGAAGCTGGTTTAGACAAGGATGAAGGCTTGGTTGCTGAGAAGTTGGCTGAAGTAAGGGAAATTGCTAATAAGACTGAAGAGTTAGTCAAGAAGAAAGCTGACACTTCTGATTCTACAAGTCCAAAGCCTACTTCAAAAGCAGTAGATAACTCAGCAATGTTATCTAAGGTACCTCAAGTTTCCCACACATCTTGTACCACATCTTCTATTCCCTCTGAAGACACCTCCTTCTTAAATCACCTAGAAAGCCATTATCTAGGTGAACTACCCCAAACTAGCTTTAACACAAGCCCACAAACAGCCTCTGAAATGGCTCCAAAAGCAGTTGCTTCTGAGAAAATCATTTCAGAAAGCCCCCAACACCATGAACCTGAACCACAAAAACCTTCACCAGAAAAGACCTCTTCACCTCCTCAACAATCTATTCCACCCCCAACCATTCCTGAACCATCTGTTCTTGAACAAGTCACTCCTCAAAAGATTGTTCCTGAACATATTGTTCCTGAACAACCAGTTACTAAACCCATTCCTGAACCTGAATCTATACCTGAACCTGCAACTGAAACTGCTGCTCCTGAACACATTGTTCCTGAGCCAACCCCTGCTTCCATAACTCCTTCACCAGTACAAGTCATCAAGATCACCCACCATACTGGTGTATGTGATATGGACACAGACTCTGAGGATGATCAAGATGATCATGCCTCTGATATGGTAGTTGACCCCACTCCTGACCAACCATCAAATAGCCAATCCTTAACTACAAATGACCAATCATCATCAAACCTACCCATTGTACACTTAGCCCCTCCAAAACCCACTAAACAACCTTCACCTCCCACCATTTTCCTGGATTCTCAAGTGCTACAAGATGTGTGGGAAGATATTGCTTCTGAAGTTCTCAGACTGATAGCAGGAAGAAATGACTTGGGTCATCAATTTACCTATCAGAAGCAATGGAGAAGGATCAAGGAAAGGGTCATCAACCTGATTTCAGCACTGCATGATTCCTGCACTGAGGCTCAAGAGCAAGCCAAGCAGAAGCTGGAAGATTGGTTAAATGGAATGAAAGAGAATACTGGAGATGTAGAAATTCTTGGTGCTTGGGTGAAGAACCCACTCAGTATCAGAGGCAGAGAACCTGGTGAATTCCTGCCTAAGGATTTGCATCTGATTATCCCTTCTGAGATCCTGGAGAAGAATGATGCACCTGACCTGGCTCTAGCTCAGGAAAACAAGGAGCTCAAAGAAGAAAATGAAAGACTTGAAACAGAGCTACTAGAGCAGAAGCTGAAGATATCAAAATTGGAAGCTGATATGCAAGAAGCCAAGATCAGAAAAGACAACTACAGAAAAGATATGGACAAGAAGTATGCTGATGTTCAAGAGCTTCTGAAAAAGATTTTAGAGAAATAAGCCAAACCCATAGTTGCACACTTTTAGCTTATTTTTGTCTTTTTAGGCTTTTAATATTCTATGATCATCTCTGCTTCTGATTCAGTTCTTTTCGCTTATGATATTATATGCTTCTGAATTCTTCTTGCTTCTGAATATCATTAACTGTTTATATCATGTGTGTTGTTATTTGCTTTGATAATAATGCTTGATATGCTCTGTTTATTTAATTTTTTTTTATGGTTAATATCCTTTAAAATAATTTGAATTATGCTCTGAACCTTTAATCTTATGATTTTCTCATCTCTTCTTTTTGTTTATGTCTTTTTGCTAATGACAAAAGGGGGAGTATATGTGATAGTATTTAAAGGCTCTGAGCCCCATTAATAATATTTGAAAATTTTGAAAATTTCTATCCTTTTGTTTTACCTTAAAACAGTGTATCAAAAAGGGGGAGTATCAAATTTCAAATAAAATTAATTGAACCATTCTTCTTATCTATAAGTCAATTATTTCAAAAAAAATTTAAGCTCTGATATTATTGTGCGAAAAATGAATTTAATTAATCTGGATAGAACTTAGGGGGAGCTTACAAACCTCACCTTTAAGACTATCAAACTCAGGAGGAGTTAGAGCTTACAAACCTCAGACTATGAGCTTACAAACCTCAGAAACCCCAAAGTCAACTCGTTAATTAGATTAACAACAATTGACCAATTTTAAATACTATTGTTTGTCATCATCAAAAAGGGGGAGATTGTTGGAACAAAATGTGTTTAACAATGAACCTTAAAGAGTTTTGATGATAACAAGGTATTAAAAATTGTAAATTGGACTAGCTAATATTTGTTCAAGTGTACAGGACCACAGTTAAAAATTTACATCATTAATTGGTTCTGAATGAGCAAATAAAGAGCAAAAGAAAATGAAGCTTAGACGCAGGCAATACGCTCCTGAAGACGTAAAGCGCTCCTGAAGTCAAGCCGCTCCTGAAGAAATGGTGCTCCTGAAGATTACTGCTTCTGAAGACAAGAGGTCCAGAAGCCACATCATCAGAAGCTGCGTTATCAGAAGCTACATTATCAGAAGCTGCATCATCAGAAGCTGCCTCATCAGAAGTCATTTCACCAGAAGCTGAAGATCAACTGGATTTGCAAAAGATTCAAAGATTGAAGAATTAACACTGCAAAAGCTGTCTATTGGATTCGAAAACATAGCAGAAAATTAGTGGAACATTGCAACGGTCATTTCAAAGGTGTTTGAAGGCATGTGCTTGCAATTTGGACGAAAGCGTTGACATTGTACTATTGTACGAACTGTACAACCACCTTATCCACTACTCTGTTTTGTGTCCACACTACAAGGCATGTGCTTTCAAAGGTGTTTCTTGTTCTTGAGCAAAGGAAGTCTCTTGCTTGTGTGCTTGAGCAAAGGAAGTCTCTTGCTTGTGTGCTTGAGCAATTGTAATCAGATATTACTCTTAGTGAAATCTCCTTGGAAGTGCAAGGGGGACTGGACTACTTCCGGATTGTGGAAGGAACCAGTATAATTGCTTTGTGTCGTTCTTCTTCTCTCTCTCTCTGTTTTATTCCGCTGCATTTAGATTCTGATTACCACTTCAGAAGCTGTCTCACTTAGCTTCTGACCTGTGTGCTCAGTTTTTAGGAGAAACGAAGAATTTTTTAAAAACACAATTCAACCCCCCTTCTTGTGTTTTTCTCACCTTCACCCTAAACCCAAGGGGAATATTTAGCTACATATTTTCATAGTAGCCTTGGAAAAATGGAAGGAAAGGTGAAGATTCAAAGACAAGATTCTTGATTTCTCTACAAATCTTGTGAAAATCCACTTCTAACACCCTTGCTTTGTGTTTCTCTCTTTAAAATGCCCTACGTAACGCCCTATTTCTATTAAAGCGATAAAACACGTGAATATAGCAAATATTCAAGAAATAGACACTACTTCTAACATCAAAATCTAAAATCCAAACATACATGCATATATATAATATCTCAACAGTCGCAAATATTCAAGATATATATAATATGCATATATAGCAAATATTCAAGATATATATAATATCTCAACAGTCGCAACAGATACAAATCATATAACTCCAACATATACATGCCATGGTCAAAATACATCAGCATATAAATCCTCCAAGTCCTAATCAAATGGACAACTTCAACAATAAAAGAAACAGAATCCAACAAAACATAAAGACACCGACCCTAATCAGAGCCTAAACCTACGACTCCAAATGATAACTGATAGGGTCAAACCGCAAGTGCATGGCCTATCGAAGTAATAGTAGTAAGTAGAGTATCCATCCGCTAGGGAGTTGGTCAATCTAATTAACTTTTAGAAAATGATTAGAGGAGAAAGAAGTAAGAAGTTGGAGAGTGCAGTTTTTGAAAGTAAATAACAATAATATTAAAAAGCCTCGGGATCATTGGTTCATCATAATAACGAATCTTTTCACAAGCAAGCCTTAAACTTATAATTATACTTTAATCTTAATTACTAAGGACAAGTTTCTCTTTAGCATATCACAGCTCCTCTCGAAGTCAGTGAGTGTATCCCTCCAACAACCACACCTATTCTCATGGGTGATTGCCTTTGGGACCCTTGAAGATCGAAACTTTATGTGTCCCAAGGTTTGCTAGACTATTCTCATGTTTCGCAAACCTTGTCTAAATTCACTTGCTCGGATATCAAAGCTCCGCGTTCGCTTTATGAATTGATATCTGTGATGATGAATTAACCATTATCAAACCCTCCGCGTTCGCTTCCACAGTTTGATAATAATTAATTCATGTTAAAACGGTGAATTTAGATTAGGAATTAAGGTAACAAATAATTAGGGTTTAAGGCTTGGCTTGATCTGGATTACGTCATTAGACTTATCCAACGATCCCAAGAAAAAGAAGTCTACTCACTCATGTTCATCGTAGACATGGGGGAAGAAGAGAGAATGCGATAAAAGTAAATTGCAAAGAAGAAAGTAAATAAAGTAAAGAACTTTTATTGAAATAAAGACTTGAAATATTCAAAGTAAAGGTGAATGTTTATGGTGGAGAGCTACTCTATTTATAGCTTTACAATTGACTTAGAAACTAAGCAACTAAAGGGATAAAACGGTAAAGCTGCAACAGGGTAACTTGGGCCCGAAGAAAAAGCAGCAAAAGTGAATCTGGGGACGGGCACGGCCGTGCCACATGTTGGCACGGGCCGTGCCAAGCTTCTGAGTATGGGGGAACATATTTTTGTCCCGTATCTTCGTATTCTTGCGCTGTATTTGCTCCAGTCCTCTTTCTTTCGCTCTAAGGCACCTTCCACCATATATTCGTTCCTAAAATAAAATAAAAGATAATTTAAAGTAAAATATTCTAAAAGGAAATAAAATGCAATATAATTAAATCAAATCTTATTTAAAACTAACTAAATAAAGCATTAAAATATACTAATCTATGACTCATCAAACTCCCCCACACTTGAATCCTTGCTTGTCCTCAAGCAAAAGGAAATAGACATAGCAGCAACAAAAGATTTATTCAAGGCAATATTAAGAACACATGTCTCAAAAGAAAGGCTTTGCTTCAAGTACACTAATTACAATTTCAAATACTTCTCATGAACCTATTCTACCCAACATCAAGTCTCAAGTGAGTGTGTGTGTGCAGTCCAACCCTTTTATTGCTCCTGTATAAGACAGATATTATGAGGAATAGGTTATATCCTTAATGCTAAAGTAACCGAGAAAAGTCCTTTATTCATTTCATATAAGAGTGATGGGAATTTAAGTTAAAATCAGATTAGATTAACAATTAAGCACAAGGGGTTGCAGATGCTTAGGGGCTATCTATCCTCGTAGGAAGTCTTCTCGGATGTAATTGTCATTTCCCCCTAGATTCAAAATCACCCTAAGCAGTGCTGCAAAATTTTATTTGTTTCATCTCCGCGTAGGAAGTCTTTTTGGATGTAATTGTCCTTTCCCCCTAGCATTGATGAATTTGTTTTACTTTAAGTTCAAATTAGGGAGTCACCACCACAATTAGGAAGTTAGGGATTGTCCTTTCCCCCACATGTTGGTGTCATTCTCCTGCCCCATTATAACTTTAACAATTAAGCATATAACAATCAAGAACATTTGATTAATTTCCCACACAAACTTATACTACTTTTACTCTTAAGACTTTAAAGGGTCTAAGTTAACACTAAAGATAGAACGTGTTCCTTAAAATACCTATTCATACATTTGCGATTGCAACCGAGTGCTTTTCTCATTGGAGATTTTCACAATAAAACAAGACATGGGTATAGCAAGAACATAAGAAACACAAGAAACTACTTTCATGTACAAGAAGCAACCTTTAAAGAAGAGACTAAACAAAAATTTTCATGCCATTTTTTACATAAAAAAAAAACAAGCTACTAGTCATGCCTTTCACTATAAAAACAAAACAAAAGAATAAAGTTCAAGGGAGTTTGGACACTACGACTCTAGACACTTTATTAGCCCCCCCCCCCCCCCCCCCCACACACACACTTAGGGGAAGCATTGTCCTCAATGATTCAAAAAGAAAAGAAATTAAAAAGAAGAAGAAGAAGAAAGAAGGAGTAGAAGAAGAGTAGTAGAGAGAGGAGAGAAGGGAAGAGAGGAAGAGGAAAGCTCACAATTTATTGAGGTCCATATGGAGGACCTTGAAGTTGGAGGTGTTGCATCATCCGACGGAACATCTCATTATTTTCATCATTGACACGGTTGCCCCTTTGAACTTCATTGCGAAGGCCGAAGATCTCAACACCTTGCCTTTGTTGCCTCTCGATTTCATTGTGAATCCATGTCCACTGGCTTCATGGCCATGGTGCCCCTCTTGGTGCAAGTTAGCACTCTCTCCCATGTCATAGTGCAAGTTAGCACCGTCTCCTTCATCATCTTGCTGCTCTAGAACCTGCACATCATCAACATACAACCAATTTTCTTCCACCTCGGTGGTAGTCCGAGGTGGGTTAGGAAGTAAAAACAAGATAGGCACATTTAGCTTGAGTTGGTAATGGAGGGGTGGACGTTGTTTAATGAAGTTCATAGCAATGAGGGTATCTATATTGAGTCTATTGTTGCCCTCAATGGGTTTGATCCCCTCATCTTCACCTACTCCAAAACACCTAGCTATGTATGTAATGATTCCACCCACCACTATGTCTCCCTTACCGGCTGGTTTATTACCTAAGAAGTCTAGGTAGTCAATCAAATAGAAACATGTGTTGACGGGGTGGTTGTGGAGCATTGCCCATAACATGAACAACTCATCGGTTCTAGTATTTCCTAGCTCGATTCTACCCCAAATAGTGCAAGCCATTACCCTTTGGAGGTACCTAAGTACGGGGTTGTGGATGTTGCTAGCTTTGTTGGCTCTAGGAACATAGTTGGAAACGCCGGTGATACGTGTCCAAAAGGCAGCTGGGTCATAGTTAACCGGTTTTAGACTAGGATCCCAATGATCATGAATATATCCTTCATTTACAAAACCTAAGGCCTCACAAAAGTGCTGAAGTGACATGTCATAATCAATATTCATCAACCGGAAAACAACTCTATGGTTAGGGTTATCATAATCCAACTTATCTTTGGTAAAAACTATTGAGCTCAAGAATTCATAAGTGAAATTTTCATAACCCCGCATAGGTTTCAGCAAATCAGTCCAACCTAACTTTCCTATCAGCCTAGAAACATCATCAAAAAGCTCTAGCACATCCAAAGTATTGGGATCAGGATAACGAGAAGGATGCAAGTGTTTAGAGATTAGATTTTTATACTTGTCCCTTTGCTTGTTGTTTTTGAACTGGATTCCATGATTCTTCACTTGTGCTTGCTTCTTTGGGGGAGGTCCTCCTTGAGAGCTTGCTGGTTCCTTACCACTTCTTCTTGAAGCCATTGACCCTTGTTGCAATTGGTTTGAAGTTTTAGGGTTTGGGAAGATTTTTGGTGGAAAGGATTGTTTTAGGTTTGGGGTTGATGTTTTAAGGAAGGTTTGTTGGTTTGGATGTGGAGATTGGTTAAGGTTTTGTGGTGTTTGGGTTAGGTTTTGAAAGATTAGGGTTTTGGTGAATTATGGGTTTGGATGGATGAAAGATGTTTTTGATTGGTGGTTTTTGTTTTGGAAGAAGTTTGTGGTTGATTGGTGAAAGAATTGAGTGATTTGGTTAAGTTTTGAGGGAGATATGAGGTTTTGAAGGTTATGGAGGTTTAGAGAGAAGTTTGAAAGATGAAAGAGGGTTGTTGTTTGTGAATGAGGAAGAAGAAAGAAAAATTTGTATATATGGGCAACAAGAGGTCGGGCACGGGTGCCACCTATTGGCACGGGCCGTGCCATCTTCCTAACTTCATGGCCAATTTTTTTCTTTAAAAACTTGGCACGGCCGTGCCATACCTAGCACGGGCCGTGCCACCTTTCTGGTCCTGGGGGCTTCAGAATTTTTCAATTTCTCGATTTTTTTTTTCGAATCACACTTGGACAATTACCTACAAAACAACTTGAAACAAAGAAAAACAAAACAAAAGCGATTAAATGCGTGGGTTGCCTCCCACGAAGCGCTCTTTTAGTGTCATTAGCTTGACGGTTAGAAAGAGTCCTTAGAATGGATCAAAGATATCATATTGTGTAGATGACGCTATAAAACGTCCTTTCACAACATGATCGTTAAGCATGCAACAAGAGTAAAGAGCGGGACCTTTCATAACATTTTCCAACTCAAATCCTACCGTTCTTGACATCTATAAGATCTCCCGCAGTGGCTAGGAAAGGTCTACCTAGGATTATGGGGACGTCTTCGTCCTCCGCAATGTCAACGACTACAAAATCAGTTGGGATATATATCTCTTCTATCTTAATGGGTATGTCCTCGACAAATCCTACAAGTTTCATGGTAGAACGATCAGCTAGCTTCAACTCTATTTCGGTAGGTTTCAATTCTCCTATCCCTATCCTTTTAAGAAGAGACAAAGGCAGCAAACTAACACTAGCTCCTAAGTCACATAAGGCTTTGTTTATGGTTTCATTCCCAATTTCACACGGTATGGCAACGCTACCTGGATCTCTAAGCTTAGGGGGTGCTTCTTGGATGATTGCACTAGTTTCCTTGGCCAAGGCTATTGTCTCATTATGCTCTATAGCCCTTTTCTTTGAAAAAATTTCCTTTAAAAACTTGGCATATAGAGGCATCCTAGACAAAGCTTCAGCAAAGGGAAGTTTAATGCAAATCTTCCTAAGTATGTTAACAAATTTTTCAAACTTACCCTCTAGTTTAAGCTTATCAAGATTTAAGGGGGATGGAGTTTTGTTTTCTTCAAGCGGTTTTGCTTCTTCTATCACAATTTTATCACCTAAGGGCTTGACACTTTCTTTCCCAATGTTTTTAACCTTAGCAAAAGTTTCTCCTAACTTACTACCCCCAAAAGATATGACATTAACTTGGGCTTTGGGATTGGCTTCGGTTTGACCAGGAAAGACTCCCGGTGTTTGGGAAGAGGTAGCCACTTGTTGGGCTATTTGAGCGATTTGAGTTTCAAGCATTTTAGAGTGAGTAGCAATAGAATCAACCTTGGTATTGAGCTTGGAAAGAGAATCATTCAGAAATCCGGTTTGGTTTTTAAGTTCTTGAAGTTGTTTAGTTTGGTTGGCAATAGAATTTTCCAACAAAATTTCCAAATTGGATTTCTGAGTGAATCTTTGGTTGTTTGCATAACCGGGTGGTGCTACTTGTCCATAGGGATTTTGGTTTTTATAAAAATTTTGATTTTGTCGCATCCCTTGGTTGTATTGAGCATAATTCATTTGCTCAACACCATTAATAGCACTACCTAGTTGGCAATCAACACCAGCATGACCAGTTATACCACATATTTCACAAGAAGGAGTAGAAGCAGAATTGATAGCACTAACATTGAGTTTTTCAAGTTTTTCAGTTAGTGTATCAATTTTAGAAGCAAGGTGGTCATAGTTAGAGACTTCGTACATACATGCCTCCTTTTTGGAGGATGAGGAACTAGTGATGGCTCTCTCGTCGGTCCATTTGTAATGATTTTGAGCCATGTCTTCAATCAGGGCATACGCCTTCGTGTAGTTCTTGTTCATAAGTGCTCCACCTGCAGCTGCATCAACAGACATCTTAGTGGTATAAGACAAGCCATTATAAAGAGTGTGGACTATAAGCCACTTCTCTAGGCCATGGTGGGGACAAAGTCTTAGCATTTCTTTGAAACGCTCCCACGCATCATAGAGAGATTCCCCATCTTTTTGGTTGAACTGCGTGATTTGGTCTCTAAGTTTAGCGGTTTTAGATGGTGGAAAGAAACGGGCAAGGAATGCTTGCCTCATCTGATCCCATGAGGTAATGGAACCGACTTCGAGGGAATGGAACCAAGCGCTAGCTCTATCCCTTAAGGAAAAGGGAAAGAGATGAAGTCTTACGGCTTCTTGGTTCTCCTTCATGGTTCCACTAATTCATAGGAAAACAGAGATGTGAAGATTGGGATCCTCAGTGGGGGATCCCGAAATGATAACTGATAGGGTCAAACCGCAAGTGCATGGCCTATCGAAGTAATAGTAGTAAGTATAGTATCGTTCCGCTAGGGAGTTGGTCAATCTAATTAACTTTTAGAAAATGATTAGAGGAGAAAGAAGTAAGAAGTTGGAGAGTGCAGTTTTTGAAAGTAAATAACAATAATATTAAAAAGCCTCGGGATCATTGGTTCATCATAATAACGAATCTTTTCACAAGCAAGCCTTAAACTTATAATTATACGTTAATCTTAATTACTAAGGACAAGTTTCTCTTTAGCATATCACAGCTCCTCTCGAAGTCAGTGAGTGTATCCCTCCAACAACCACACCTATTCTCATGGGTGATTGCCTTTGGGACCCTTGAAGATCGAAACTTTATGTGTCCCAAGGTTTGCTAGACTATTCTCATGTTTCGCAAACCTTGTCTAAATTCACTTGCTCGGATATCAAAGCTCCGCGTTCACTTTATGAATTGATATCTGTGATGATGAATTAACCATTATCAAACCCTCCACGTTCGCTTCCACAGTTTGATAATAATTAATTCATGTTAAAACGGTGAATTTAGATTAGGTATTAAGGTAACAAATAATTAGGGTTTAAGGCTTGGCTTGATCCGGATTACGTCATTAGACTTATCCAACTATCCCAAGAAAAAGAAGTCTACTCACTCATGTTCATCGTAGACATGGGGGAAGAAGAGAGAATGCGATAAAAGTAAATTGCAAAGAAGAAAGTAAATAAAGTAAAGAACTTTTATTGAAATAAAGACTTGAAATATTCAAAGTAAAGGTGAATGTTTATGGTGGAGAGCTACTCTATTTATAGCTTTACAATTGACTTAGAAATTAAGCAACTAAAGGGATAAAACGGTAAAGCTGCAACAGGGTAACTTGGGCCCGAAGAAAAAGCAGCAAAAGTGAATCTGGGGACGGGCACGGCCGTGCCACATGTTGGCACGGGCCGTGCCAAGCTTCTGAGTATGGGGGAACATATTTTTGTCCCGTATCTTCGTATTCTTGCGCTGTATTTTCTCCAGTCCTCTTTCTTTCGCTCCAAGGCACCTTCCACCATATATTCGTTCCTAAAATAAAATAAAAGACAATTTAAAGTAAAATATTCTAAAAGGAAATAAAATGCAATATAATTAAATCAAATCTTATTTAAAACTAACTAAATAAAGCATTAAAATATACTAATCTATGACTCATCAATAACGGAGAAAGCTCCCCCTATCCAAGCACTCGCCAAAAGCAACTACTCCTGCACAACGTCTACCCATCCATACAGACAGGTAGGCGGTCAAACCATTGGAGGTAAGCTTCAAATTAATCATAATCAACATATGAAAACACAAGCATTTAAGGATTCATACATATCACATATATATAACCGTCCCTCTTAGAATACTAGCATCACATGATTATTATCCCCCATTCCTTACATCTCAACTTTCACATTACTAACATAGCATAGCAAGCATATTTAATCTCTAATCAAGTCATCGACAAGAATTCATCATTATCAACATCAACCAATTAAAATATTACTCACCTCATTGCTCATCTAGCATGCTTAACACAACAAGTACAATTCATCATTTCAAAGTTATAAGCAACCAATCATCATTATCAAAGAAATCACCACATCATATGTATATACATATACAATTCTCACCTCATCATTATTATCAAATTAATTATCATCAAATAGACTCACCACGTGTATAAGTACAAGCAAGCAAGACATGCAATTAGAACATAGTTCAATTATTCACAACCATCAACAAAATCCACCAATGTACACATACACCAATCCACACAATCACAACATTCACCAAATTTCACCAATACACAAATTCATCAAGTCACATATTCAATTATGTCACAACTCATCAACCATTAATTCCAAATGTCACAAGTATATATTCATCAACCATACTTATCATCAACAATCACCATTCACATGCAACAACAAGATAACATTTCAATATGCAATGCGCCTACACTCGACACATATATGCATGTGGTACCAAATCTCCTCAAGGTCGTCACTCATGATGCAACAGAAACATCATATGTAAGAGTCCATCTCCTCTTACAATTCACCTATGTAAAAGTCCATCTCCTTTTACATTTCAACATATGACTCAATATTATCATGATGCATGGACATACAACAACAACCCGATAATGCACAACTTCAACACAACTATCAACGACAATGTAAAAGTACACCTCCAATTACATTGACTAGCTCAACAACTTTTGCATTATCAAGTATTCATGTCCACACATTCAACACAAACTTCAACTAAGAGTCATCACCACATTATCATCAACATAATCATCATCATATTCATCAACAACCAACAACATCATCATC
Source organism: Medicago sativa (assembly GCF_051527215.1). NCBI lineage: Eukaryota > Viridiplantae > Streptophyta > Magnoliopsida > Fabales > Fabaceae > Medicago > Medicago sativa. The sequence goes on along the minus strand of NC_140752.1, from coordinate 47,942,427 downwards.
ATCATAATTATCAACATACATCAACATCAACTATATCATATAGTTCAACAACTCCTTACCATTTCTCACAATTCAATTAATGGAGAAAATACAACACATTATGATCAACATCATATTCAACACCTAACAATCATCCACATATCCTCAATTAACCATATGAAACCATTCATAAAAGATTTATAAAGTAATTGGATTTAAAGAACCATTTTCGCAAGTTCGTCTCTCATGTACAACATAAAAATATTTGAGACAAATAATTCAAAACCAAGCATATAAGTGCAGTAGAGTATACTTGGGCATTTCACCGGCCAAACACGACGAAATCATAAAAATCACAAAGTTCGTCTCACTTTTTCACTTTTCGAGAAAATTTCCATTTTCAAATCAAAGCAAGTTAGATCCATCACTTCGTAGTTTAAATACCATTAAACACCTCAATTGGACTCATAACACTCAAGTTTCGTAGCTTGGAAGCAATTCATAAGGTTTGGGTTGACTTAGAAATAGTTATGCGGGATTTTCGTAAAATTTCACTTAGACCTCCTTGGAGTATTTCCATCATAACTCAAAAACCGAAAATTATTTTCAAGTCAAATTAAAGCCACTGGAAACCTAACAAAATTATCTACAACTTTCATGTTTACACCGAAGGCCAATTCAAAACAGAAACGTGTGAAAAAGACGCAGGAACGCGAAACAGGGGATGCTGCCACTGTGCAGCTCGCCCCAGCGAGTAAGCTCACAGGGAGCACCTCCTGCTCGCCTCCCACTCGCCTCCAGCTCGCTGTGGCGAGTTGGGACAGTCCTGTTACGGGAAAAACCCATTTTTTCACCCCAAAACCACAATTTTGACTTCCGAAAACTCAAATTTGATCCCAAAGTTTGTTTAAACATTTCTAAACATGAAAAGACACTCAAAATCATGTAAAACTTGCACCAAAACATTCTTCCAACAAAAATCACCATTTGACCCATTTTCATGAAAACCTTCAAGAACAACACAAATTCATGTCAAGCTAAATGATTATGATTACCCAAGGTTTCATTCATCAACAACAACATTTCTCAACAACAACAACAACCAATCATGAATTGATCAACAATTCATCAACAATAACATTGTATCTCACCAATTTTGAGCAAAAACACAAGTATTCATATATACATAGCTTGAGCATGTAATTTTATCATCAACAACTCAATTAACATTCAATTTACATACCCAAACATTGCATCAAAACATAAGCACGAATTTACCAATGAATTCCACAATAATCAAGTATACGAATAAGCACTTATGTAAAGAATTAGGGTAGAAGCTACAACTAAGTGATTATGATTAAAGACTAACCCCCTTACCTTAATTCTCCACAAATTCAAACTATGGCTTCACTTTAGCTCCCACAACTTGAATCTCTAGCTCTCTCTAGCTCTCCTTCTTCAACCCTTACTCTTCTCTTGTTCTTTCTCTTTCTACCTCTTCTCCCAAATGAAAATGTTGGTGTAAACCCTATTTTCTCTACAAACTAGAGTTTATATAGGTTCTACATAATTGGGCTCAACTCACAATACCTTAATGGGCCTAACCCATTTCTATTGTAACCCAAAATGTTACTACTCACTAAACGGTAAAATTAATAATAACGGTCACCTACCGGTAATAAAACAATTCACTACAACTCCCTAGCACTTAGTAAAATAATACTAGCTCTCACTAAGCACTAAAAATAATCCTCATCAAAATTACAAAATTACCCCTACTCACAAAATGACCAAAATACCCTTGAGTTTAAAATGATTAAAATACCCTTCTAACACCGAATTCTACAATTCCCAACCAAAAATACATACAGAGGTAAACAATCACATAAGAGCACATATTAACACACATAAAAGAATTAAATAAATAATAAAATAAATCTAGCAAAAAATCGGGCTGTTACACCCTATCTCTCTCTTTAACTATCAGAAAATGTCTAAAACTTATCCACAAAATGAGACAAAAAAGCTATTTATAGAAGTCTAAAAAGTGAAATCTCGCTAAACGAGTTGCAACTTGCTATAGCGAGTTGCCTTGCTTCACCACAGGATGACTGTCACATAACCTTTCCTAAGCCGCTTTAACTCGTGTTGGCGAGTTCAACTCGCTGTGGCGAGTTGGCCTTCAAAGTTGAGGGCCTTCTATAGTTTTCACTCTATGGATTCGCGAGTTTGACTTGCTGTGAACTCGCTACTGGCATGTTGAAAGCGTGGAAACCTGGGAGTTTCTGCCCTTTTTTCGCTGTGGCGAGTTGAACTTTGCATTTTTTTTATGGTTTTTTTGGTCCTTGCTTGTATTTTCCTGCACAAATGGGTAGAGTAAGGCACATAAAGCATAATTGGCATATTTACATCAAATTGTAGCTTTTCCATAGATAACTTGCAAAATAAGTCACTAAGGTGCCTAAAATAACACATGAAATGTATCACTTTCCAACACTTATCAAACTCTCCCCAACTTAACTCTTTCTTTGTCCTCAAACAAAAGATTCAAAAAGGAAATTTACAAGGCTTTGGACACAGTTTTGAGCATAATGCAAAATAGTTCAAAGTTTAAAAATTTCTTAGGTGCATGATTCAAATGTGAATGCGCGGGCAAGCATGAAATCTCCTACTAATCTAAGCATATACTATGAATGTGAAACAAGTCCTAAGCACAAAATTTACATCACATAGTTCAAGTCACAAACATGATTATCTATGAACCACACCTAACACACTTCTTTGTAAGTAGATGAATCAAAGTAATAACAATGAGTGAGGGTAATGAACACACATTCAACAATCCTGCTAACATCCTGATCAAGTTATGTGTCCATCCAAATATCATCTCAAAAAGCATAAAAAAAAAAAAAAACATAGATCAAAATGTCTTTCTAGGGTTATAACTTGGCTTGGCTACAAAAGAAATGTCATATGTGGGATAATTAAATTCAAATGGCCAAGCATAGAGGAACATTCGTTCTATTTACAATCAAAACAATAAATTTACATGATTCCCCTACAATTCTTTGCAAACCCTTAGTGATAAACAAACTATACAATAATCTTGACAACTTATTCTATTTTTGCTTTTTTTTTTTGTTTTTTCTTCACATGTACACGTTTTTGTTTCTTTTTCTATACACTTCATTGTTGTCAGATTAACTTTAAAATTCACCATGATACTTGACAAAATAATTAAATCTCCCTTTCTCCCCAACTTAAACACAACATATCCCTAATTGAATGTTCCCCTATCCTAAGGCAAGGGACATAATACGTGAAGGTTAAGGGTTTAAAAGTGTAAAAATATCAAATGCCTAAAGTGAATAAAAAAAGAACTAAATTCTGAAAAATTTCAGGCAAATTCACTAAGCATTGTGCTTATGAATATTGACATTTCATAATTGAGGACTTCGATTCATTAAGCTAGGATTGGGTTATCAAATACTCACTTTTCTCACTGGGTAGGTTTTATGTGGTCAAGTGTTTCAACTCCATTTCAAAAATTGCCTTGTTCCTATCCATGCTTTCATACGATTCACAACAATTATCATATTTAACATAAAACAATTGTGTTAAATAGTGATTGTCGGTCTCCTGCATATAGTACAACACTTTGAGGTTTCCTCACTTTTAGGCTAAGTTCTAAATGGTTCATGAATAAGCATGTTCTTGATGAGAACTATATGAAACAAGTTTTGTGCAAAGTACTTGGTTCAAATTCCAGTAAGTACCTAGAAAAACAGGAAACCAATACCTTGGATGTACGCTTTATCACAACTTTTATCATAATCACGCACCTGAGACTTTGCTCAATCTCTGGCTCTTTCAAGCACTTTACAAGTTAAGGCTCTATAACAATATCATTTTCATACACAAAAGCAAGAGTAAAACAAAAGATTTAACTTCCAAAATATTCAAAAGATTTGATCAAGTCTTAAACAAAAGTACTTAAAACACATATTGTCTAAAAACACCACAATACAACATTAAACAATACGGAAATACTAGTAAACAATTAAAAAGTCACAAGTGCCCCAAAAATAAATGCTAAGCAAATTAACATTGTTCAAAAGTAAACACATAAACATAAATAACTGAAATGGAAATAGATGGAATAAATGATTGAAAGCTTAAAGCTTATCAATGTTCATCCATTTCATCTGTGAACTGTTGCTCCTCATTATCACTACGATCTCCACCACTTGAACTTTCACTCGCCATCACCGCTTCCGGATCATCCTGGTCCACACTTGCAGCAGCATAAAATGCCTCACCCCCTCCGTAAGGAAGTGGCCTGACTCCAGGCCACGCAACATACTCCTGAAAAGCATATGGAGACATCACCGGAAAAGAGTGATCACCCGGATGCATGTGGGCATTGAAGAAAGACTCTTGAAGGGCAGTATTACTCTGGTGTATCGCTTCATTCTTGTCCCAAGTGTATTGGAAGCTCTCGTTCATCCATGGGACAAAAGATGAGAAGTAAAAAGCCTGATGGGTGGGTGCTAGAGCTTGGGATGGGTCAGCTTGTGGTGGAGGGTCTCTTGAGGTGGAGGCTCTACTCTCTTTCTTCTCCAGATTATCAATGAATGCATCATCAATTGGACCCTTCAATTCCTCATGAACCGGAGGAGGAATGTGGATTTTTGCATTAAGAACCAGCCCCACGATCAATTCGGGAAAGGCAAGCTTGCAGGATGGCTCCTTCCTTCCACTAATGACTATCTTCTTCAGCTCTCGAGCAATGATTCGAGCAATGTCCACCTCACCACCACTTAGGATGTACCATATGAGAGGGGTAACCTTGAGGGTAGAGGAAGAGGTGTGGATTTTGGGCCAGACGTTGTGCACAAGAAACTTAAAGATGACCTGAGCAGGTACGGTCATGTTGGAATACACAGCTCTATGTGGAATTACAGCCTCACTCCTATCATATTTCTTACCCTTTTTCAAGATCTCCCTTTGAATTTTTCCGTGGTCCCAATCACTTTGGTTACTCTTCTTTGGTAGGGGCATAGTTGCTCTTCATCATCCTTTAGGTCAGGAAAAATGTAAGGGTTCCCAAGGTAGGTATTGATGGAGTCCCGATCAAACCCAATGGTCTTCCCCCTCACATAGGTGACAAAAGGAAAGTCTTTATCAGGATTGTCACCAGCTGGTAAAATTCCCTTAGGATCTCCAGGTTGATGTTTGGGTTAGGGTTGAGCAATTTGTCCCATTTTCTGTTTTCAAAGATCCCCAAAATCCCGTTCTACTTCCCCTCAGGGTTAATGTTAAAATCATTGTCATGCCATGTGGTTTTCTTGAAAACTTCAAGAGAAAACCATCATTCGATTATTTCAAGTTCATGTTCATTTCTCATTCAAAGTTCGTCTTAAATTAATAAAACCATTTCAAATCCAATCAAACGATGTTCCAACAACTATATTCGTCAAAACAACATCAAAACACAATAAAAGGAACACTTGGGGATATCCGGAAACAACCCCAAAGGCCAGTAATATGCATAACAGCGTGTGCTGTTCAACACATCTCGCCATGGCACAGGATGGCTCGCTGGGCAAGTTAGGCAGGAACGGGGAACCCAGAAAATGGGTTCCCTCTCAGGAACTCACTCCAAAAACACTCCAAAATCCCAATTGATCCAAAATCACTGCACAAACTTCATCAATAGATAACACAGTAATAGGAACAATTAAAACACTTAAAACATGGATTCATATCATCAAATAATCAAGTTTTCATAATCATGGTCATTTTTCACAAAAAGTCCAAAACTTTACAATTCAAACCAAACTTCACAACCAAGACCAACAATTCACAACCCATTAATATTCAAACATACCCAATGAGTCAGCAAGTGATCTAAGACATATTTGAGCAGTAATCAACAACAAAATTCATGGTTTTCACACAATTAAGCAAAATTCTCAAAAACAACTTATTCTACATCATCAACCACAACCTAAGCATATAAACAACTTAATTCTACAAAGTTCATCATACCCATAATTAATACTTAATTATAAGCACGAATTTCATCTCACATAATCATCAATTTCACAATTTAATCAAAACAAACATGACGCAAAAGCTAAAAATATGATTATAGCTTATTATGAGAACAAACATATCCCCCTTACCTCAAACTCTCAAAAGTTAGGGCTTCAATCTCCTCTTATAGCTTTCTCTCCTTTTCTTCCTCTTCTAAGATCTTCTTATTCTTTCTCTTCTCTCCAATTTCTCTCTCTAGCCACCTTTTGGTAAAACTTATGAAATGAATGTGTAACCCTAATTTCTAACTAGAGTTATCCTTATATAGTCTCACTATTAGGTTAGAGTTCCCCCTCTCTTAATGGGATTCATATTTTTAAAACTTGGACCAGACTGGTCGGTCGGACCGGTCCAACCGGGAACTGGTGACATGACTGATTCGAGCAAATAGTTGAATCGGGTATGCAATTAAATCGTGATGAATCGGTATGAACCAGACGGTTTTCAGTCAAACCGGTGACTTGGTAGTTTTTAAATCGGACCGATTTTTCGGACAAAGCTGCAGTTTAGTATTTTGTAGAAAAATCAGAGTATGAGAGAGCTGCAGTTGCACACACACAGAGAGAGAGAGAGAGAGAGAGAGAGAGAGAGAGAGAGAGAGAGAGAGCAAAATCATATTTAACCATGAAGATGGAAGAGAAAAGACACATCTCAAAGACGTAGGAGAGGCTAAAACATTTGAACAAGAAAGAGACATGAATCTAAAAACCTCTAGCGCTGCTGTCAGTACTGTCACTATTAGGGTTTGTTGTTGGTGCTTAGTAAGTAGTGTAACACCCTACTTATAATAAGCGGTAAAACGCGCGAATATACAAATATCTAGAAATAGATGCTACGTCTTCAAACAAAAACAACATATATGTATAAATTATCAAGTCTCATAAACAGCAGCGAAACATATATAAAACCATTTGAGTAACATCTCCAAATCTCGTGACAAAAATACATCTCTCAGATACAATCAATGTCTCAACTCCAACTACATAATCAAAATAAGATCCAACATGCAAGCACTACCCTAGATCAGAGCCTTAATCTAGACACTTGCATAAAAAAAGGAGGAACTCCACTCCTCGGCATCATCAAGCACACAAACTAAGCACCCTGCACTCCATCTACCCGTCCATACGGAAAGGTAGGTGGTAAACCACTGAGGGTTAGCATTACATCATCATAATCCATATAAGTTTTAACAAGAACATTGGAAATGAAAGATATATATATATATATATATATATATATATATATATATATATATATATATATATATTCAAGAACGAAGAATAACAAGTCATACATGTGTTCACAAGTATTCACAACACTCACATCATTCAATATCATCATTCCAAGTTCGTATCAACAAGTGTATCACACACATATCACAATTTCAACCATGTCAATTAACAATTAACAAGTCCAATCATCATGCATAACTCAAATGTATTTCAATACACCAACAATGTATGCAATGACTCTAGACTCATCTAGATGCATGCGGTACCATATCACCTCAAGGTCGTCACCTTCGATGCAACAAAAACATCGTAATCACCTCAATTGGATGTAAAATCCACCACCATCAGTCATGAATGCATGAACATATGACTCGACTACAATGCATATGTTCACACAAACCAATCACCTCAACACCACCAATACTTGTATATATGTAAATCAACAACAATTCACCACCACTTAACATATATATAATCACCAACAACATTCATGATTCAAGCAACATATAGTTGTCACATATATACACCTCCAATCATCTTCACATAAGGTATAACAACTATTCATAAAGGATTCATATACAATTGGTTCTTAAAACTCAATTTCAATCAAGTTCGTCTCTCAAAGTCACAACATTAAGAATAATTGGGCATTTAAGCCAAAACAAGGTAAACAAGTTCAATTGCCTATGCCATGTATTCTCATAAGTCACTTGTGCGTGCAGTTGAGGTTACATAAGCATTTCATCGGCCAATTATAACGGAATCATGAGATTCACCAAGTTCATCTCTTGGTAGCATTTTACAAAACCATACATTTATAAAACAAAACCAAGATATAACCTTCACACCATAAGTTGAATACTCTAAAACTCCTTAATTGAACTCATAAAACTCAAGTTTGAAGTTAGGAAACACTCCATAAGGTTTGGGTCGACATAGAAATAGTTATGCGGATTTTTCGTAAAACTTCATCAAGACCACCTTGGAGTATTTTCATCATAACTCAAAAACCAAAAATCATTTTCAAGTCAAACCAAAACCTCTGGAAAGCTAACAAAATTATCTACAACTTTCATGTTTACACCGAAGGCCAATTCAAAACAGAAACGAGTGAAAACGACGCGGGAACGCGAAACAGGGGATGCTGCCACTGTGCAGCTCGCCGTGGCGAGTGAATCTACTCGCGAGGCGAGTAAGGTCACAGGGAGCACCTCCTGCTCGCCTCCAACTCGCCCCCAGCTCGCCTCCAACTCGCCCCCAGCTCGCTGTGGCGAGTTGGGACAGTCCTGTTACGGGAAAAACCCATTTTTCACCCCAAAACTCCAATTTTGACTTCCCAAAGCTCAAATTTGATCCCAAAGTTTGTTTAAATATTTCTAAACATGAAAAAACACTCAAAATCATGTAAAACTTACACCAAAACATCCTTACAACAAAAATCATCATTTGACCCATTTCATAAAACTTCAAAAATAACAACACAAATCATCACAAGCTCAAAGATTATGATAACTCAAGGTTCCATTCATCAATAACAACACCTCACAACATCAACAACAACGTACTAATCATGAATTCATCACAGTTCATCAACAACAACATCTCATATCAACAATTTTTTGGGTGAAACACAAAGCATACATATGTACATGATTTAAGCTTGCAATTTCATCATCAACAACTCAATTAACATTCAATTTACATACCTAAACATTGCATCACAACATAGGCACAAATTTCACAATTAAAATCAATTCATCAATTTCATAAAAATGGGTAAAAAGGAAAAGTTATGAAATTATGAGTGAAGTCTAACCCTCTTACCTTTAGCACCAAGAATCTCTAACCCAAGCTTCAATTTAGCTCCTAGATGATGAATTCCTCTTCTAGCTCTAGCCTCCAACCCCTTTCTCTTGTTCTTCCTCTTGAACCCTTATTTTCTCTCTATCTCTATCTTAATTGAAAATGAAATGAAATGTTGGTAAAACCCCAATTTCACTACCAACTAGTGTTTATATAAGCTCTACTCAATTGGGCTCAACTCACAATGTCTTAATGGGTCTAACCCATTTCTATTCTAACCCCAAAATGTTACTACTCACTTAACGGTAAAATATAACACTAACGGTCACTTAGCGGTAAACTAAATAATTATCCCGCTCTCCAACACTTAGTAAAATAATAACTCTCACTAAGCACTAAAAATAACCTTCAGCAAAAATTACAAAATTACCCCTGCTCTCAAAATGACCAAAATGCCCCTAAGTCCAAAATGACTAAAATACCCTTCTAACACCGAATTTTACAATTCCCAACAAAAAATACACACAGAGGCAAATAATCACACAAGAGCACATATAACACAATTAAGAATAATAAAAATAAATCTAATCGAAAAATCGGGCTGGTACAAGTAGCAGTATAATGGGCCTATCAAAATAAGCCCAAGTTATATTGACATGTGTTAACAATGATTAAAAAAACGTGTTAACAAAGCTTGCTGCACGAAAGGAAAATGTAACAAAACTCTTGTGAAAAGAAACTAATAGAAGCATTGATATATTTTTAATATTTAATTTTTAAGAGTAATTTGTTCTATTTTGGTTTTTCATGTTTTGAATATTCAGAATACTTTTAATTAGTATTTGGTGTAAAAAAAAATTAGTGTTGTGAATAAATTTTCAATATATTTGAGATGAGTCATTTAACTTAATCTGATTAAATGTAGAGATATTCTTTTTAAATATTAATCATGTAGTTTAATTTGAAGAATGAGTTTGTAAAATTATGTTTATTTATGTGTCTTAATTTTTTTTTTTGTTTTTTTTTTAATTTTTTAAAGATCGAGTCACATGGTTTATTACTATACACTGTTTTTATAAAGACCAAGTCATATGATCGAGTTATTCGGTTTAATCAGATTCAATCATGCGGTTCAACCAGTGACCCAATGGTTCAACCAACGAATCATTGACCCAAAATCTTTATTGAGTCGATGACCGGTCCGAGTTTTAAAACTATGATGGCTTAGTAACTTCTCATCTTATTAAAATGTTACTACTCAATTACTTCATTAAAACCCCTCATTAAATACTCATACATTACCGTCTTACTTAACTATCACAAGTTACTACTAACTCTACTAAAATAACTCACCACACTAAAAATATTAAAATATCCTTCAATTCCAAGATTACTAAAATATCATCGCTCATCAAATGACAAAAATGCCCTTAATCCTAAAATGATTAAAATACTCTTCTCGTCTAAAAATCCACTAATCCCAAATCAAACATACAACAAGCAACAATTAATAATTAAATAAATAATCCTAGCGAAAAATGGGCTGTTACACCTATCACGGGTAAGGAATTTGTGGAGAGAGGGGTTGATTCAGTTGTTGTGGAGGTAGCCATGGTTGGTCGCTTATAGCGGAAGTATAGGGAAGAGGAGGTGGTGGTGGGAGGGTAGGAGGACTAGGATAGGATCTAAAACCTAGCCGATACCTTATAGGAAAATAGTTGAACGCTTTTCATTGATAATTTGAGTGCATTATATACATCTATTTGTTATCATTCTCTTAATGACTAATGAATACAAATAGGAATGACTAATTAAGACAAATGAATACATATTATTATTTTTAAATAACACGGATTCTATGATGAAGTAATACAGATACTATAAAAATAAAGTATCAAATATTGTATTGAACTCAAATTCTCCCTAACAAACAATTTGTCGTTAGATGAAATTCATTAACTATTCACCAAAAATAATGAAATTCATTAACCACTTAAACGAAATTACTTCATGATTACGAAACATTTTCGATAATGAAACGAGTTTGTTGTGACTAATTTCCAAGACTAGAGTATATTCTCTTATACTCTTTTTTATGTCTTGACGCGGTAATAGTTAATGGCTTACATGCTTTATTATACACCCCGTACTATGCACTCATCAAGAAGAATTCCCCTCTTTCTAGATACAATAACTCATATTTTCCCTATATAGACATTTCTCAACTTTTTGTTTAATTTCCTTTCCTCAATCACCGTCACACACACACACTTAATCCTTTTATTTTGTTTATTCCCCGGGAAAGACCATTTTCTTTTCAGTTTCACTCAGATAACACTATCTCCTCATAAAACAAAAACACCTTTTTCTTCAAAATACAAAAGAAATATGTTGTTTTTCTATGCACTTTGTTTGTTTTACAAGGTTTAAGGTCAAAGCGTGAACGTGTTACTAACCTTTCTTAAACGCATGAAACAAAAACAGGGTTAGAATGAGTTTTCTTCAAGGTTTAGTCTAATTTTGAACTTTAACAGCGACATAAAGAGAAAATTGCTATTTGTTACAGAAAAGGAAACAGTGTATCAAATTCACAACATTGTTGTTTAAGAAAATATTAATGTCTAAGAAATAAAAAAGGCATAGATTGAGTATTTTTCGGTGGAAAAAATGGGTAATAATAAATGCTAAATATTACAAATTTATTACTCTTTTTTAGTAGAGTTTTTTTTTTTTTTTCAATCCCTATAACTATAATTATTTCTCTCTCTTCTCCCTTTATTTTTCTCTTATTTGGGTTCTCATTTTGTTCAAGGTTGAGATAGAAGCTGAATTAGAAACTCCTTGTTCTTTTTTCTTCCTTTGATATACAATGAGGTCAATGCAATCTAGGTCTAACCTTGATTGCTTTCTTCACCATACAACACCTATTGTACCATCTAAGTTTCTACAAAAGGTTTTTCTTATTCTTTCCATTCTTTCTTCCTTTTTTGTTTTTTGGTTTACTATATTGTGTGATTATGAACTTATTTTATTTTCTTTTTTTTATTTGACAGCACGAGATTAGAAACCTTAACCGTTTATGGAATCCGTGTGATAGAGAAACAGTTGAATATTTCACTCTGAGTGATCTTTGGAATTGTTTCGATGAATGGAGTGCCTATGGCGTTGGAGTTCCAATCAACTTTAAAAATGAGGAGACACTTGTCCAATACTATGTTCCTTACCTCTCTGCAATTCAAATATTTACAAGCAATAATTTCAGGTATTTTACTTCTTCTTTTTTTTTTATTGTGTCCAAATGCACTTTTTCTTCTGTGATACGGCAAATGTTAGTATGTTAATTTTTAATGTGTCTTTCAGAGAAGAGATTGATTCTGGTGATAGTGAGACAAGGGATTCGTTTAGCGATTCTTACAGCGACGATAGCGAGTGTGATAAGCTATGGACATCATCAGAAGAGGGAGCATCTGAGCAAGATAGTCTCTGGCATTTGAATGACCGATTGGGTCATCTTTATTTCCAGTATTTTGAAAAATCAACTCCATATGGAAGAGTTCCTCTAATTGATAAGGTAAATTTTCTTTTTTGTTATTGTTTGACATGTTCTTTATTCTTAAAGATTAGACAATCATTTTATCTTTATCCATTTTTTAATTACATCTTTCTAAGAAGATGAGAGTCCATAGATTAGGCAAAGCAGTAGGAAATTTTTAATCTATGGATTAGGCACAGCATTAAAGAATTTTTTAGTATATAAAGAAAATTTGTGACTTCTGACTTTTCAATGTGAAGCCAGAAATCTCATTTTCCTCTGCCTAATAAATTGTCACTTTGTACCTAGTCTTACGTTCTTATCTCTTTCTTAAGTGGAAATAGGAACATCACATATTATTCAATTTTCTTTATTTTATCTTTTTTTTTTTTTTGGGTGTGTTTGTTTCAAGTGTATCAAATTTATTCCTAGGAATATAAAGATAGGAATTTTATTCTAAGGTATTTAGAAAAAAGATGTTTGGTTAACATTATAATATTTCAAGGAAACTTAAAAATAGGGAATATAATATGTAATTACACATAATTTTATTTTTCCCACCATTTTCTTTGGGAAAACTTTTCTATTCACAAGAACATTTTATACCTGGCAATAAAATTTAGTAAACTCGTAACAAACATAGACGTATGCATTTTTATGATTTTATTCTTAAGAATCTACGAATATAACTTGAAACAAACACGCCCTAAATGAACAAGTAAAGAAATTGAGATTTAAATCGGACATAGACAATACAATGTCTCTAACAACTGAGTGAGCTATTATAATGAGTACTTATTTAATGTTATTAATATAATTAATTATTTTACTTATCAAGTGTATGTTCTCCTTCCAAAACTTTTGCTGTTTGGTTTGGTTACCTTATCTTTGTAATTTTCATTGATTGGATTTAGTGATTTTCATTAAACAAGAGACTCCTTTAGTTAAATTATTGTCTAGGTCCCACCTATTTTATTTTATTATGGACTTTTATTATAGAAGCCGAAAGAAATACAAAAACATCACTATTTCTTGGGATTTAGTCTTCACAGATATTAGTTTAATTTTTCCAATTAGAGTTTTGTTCCATCAGTTTGGTGGATATATTTTCAATCAAATCGGGAAGTCAAAAGTGTTAAATTTTTTTGAAACTGATACCAAAACTGTGAAAAAAACAATGCGAGGACCGAGTGTTTGAAAAAAAAAAAAAAAAAAAAGTGATGAAAAATTCAACTAAAAATTTAACTTTTATAAGGTAAGAGGATCAAAAGTGAATTTCATTTTAAAAAAGGTACTTTTAAAAAAAACTGTTAATCACTTTTTTTGAACAAACAAAAACCTGTTAATCACTTAAAATTGGTCTCCAATAAATTGTTATAGTTGTTATTTAAAGATGTCAAATAAACCCACAGTTTACATACCAAGATTTGTATCGCAAGTTTGTAAGGTGTTGAAATGTGTTTGATGTGGGAAAGAAAAAAAAAAACTACCGTGTATAGGACAAACGTAGAAATGTTGTAGATATTTTGATGGATCAACTAAAAGAAAAAAAATACTTAAAATATAAATATAATAATATATGAAGATTTTAAGCACTAATTTAGGAGTTCGTAAAAATGTTATTTTAGCACAACCGTTGATTCTATGGTTGACAAATTGGTCCCTCCCTTTCAGATTAATGGGTTAGCAGAAAGATACCCAGGGTTGATGTCACTTAAAAGCGTTGATCTTTCACCAGCAAGTTGGATGGCAGTTGCTTGGTAATTAATTTCTATTCCTTGCTATAACTTATATTAATTCTTTTATCTTTTATAATTGTCATTTTTCTTTAATTAGTAAAGGTATAAATGGTTAAATTAGTACATTTGGAAATGATCAAAATATGTACTAAATTTTCATGTTTGGTCTTTCTTGTGAGTTTGAGTATTTATTACGATCAATTGATCAATACTCATGGTTGATATTTTTAGGTACCCGATATATCATATTCCCATGGGAAGAACAATTAAAGATCTTTCAACATGTTTCCTCACTTACCACACACTTTCATCTTCATTTCAAGGTATTCCTTATACATATTTGGAATTGGATTATTTAATTTAATGTTGTCAAGCATTCATGTAGTAATGGGTCTCATCCCTTATAGTATTAAAATTGGACCAGTCATATGTTGATTAAGCTACTCTCCATTTATCTCGTAATAAGTATTTCATTTATAAATGAAAGTGTCATCACTTTTAATGCTATTATTCCCTAAAAAAAAAAAAAATTTAATGCTATTATGTTCACCACTCTTAAATTATTATTTTTCTGTGTTTATGATAGTAAATAGTCAATGGTTGTTACTTTATAATTTAGTAAAATCATTATTTTTCTTTCTTTTATTCATTATTTTTTGGCCAAACTGTACTTTTTGCCCCCTTAGTTTTAAAATGTTGCGATTTTTGCCCCCCAATAAAAAAAATGAAAATTTTGCCCCTTAATTTTACAAAACGTTGCAAAGCTAATGAGATGACGCCATCTGTCCCAAAATAGGGGGTCAAAATTGCAACATTTTTAAAGATAAAGGGTCAAAAGAGTTTATTTCCCTAAAGATAGATGGTTAAAAGAGCATATTTCCATAAAATTAGAGGGTCAAAAGAACATATTTCTTTAAAAGTAGAGGGCAAAATTTTCATTTTTTAATAGGGGTCAAAATTGCAACATTTTAAAATTTAAGAGGCGAAAAATACTGTTTAGCCTTATTTTTTCATAATTCGTGTGAAATTCGATCATTGTTATGCAACAAAGAGAGTACATTTAAAGTCAATTCGATTATCATCCAAAGGCCTAGTTCCATACACGATTCATTTATGTACAACTACCATGCCTATTAGCTTTTTGCACTTTTTAGATAGAAATGTAAAAAAAAATAAAAAAAAAATTAAAACTTAAGAAGGGATGTGTATTAAATGGACCCAACTTTTGCTGAAAATTTGTGTAGATATGGACCTTGATAATGAGATTGAAGAGACCCAAGAGAAGAGGAAGGAAGGTGAAGGCATCTCATTGCAACCATTTGGTTTAGCCACGTACAAGATGCAAGGGAATTTGTGGGTCTCTGGAAAATGTGGTAGGGACCAAGAAAAGCTGGTTTCACTATGTAGAGTGGCAGATTCATGGTTGAAGCAACTTAAGGTCCACCATCATGACTTTAATTACTTCATGGGCATTCGGCATGGCTAAAAGGATTAATATACACTACTACTAGTCCTAGTACTTTATATATTGACCTCCTAACTCTTCTTTTTTAGGATATTTTGTTGTTGAGCACTTGTTTGGACCATTAATTGCATTTTCTATGTTTTTTATTTTTATTGGAGTATGTATGTATGAGGAATGAAGACTTTTGTAGTTGTTTACTTGAGAGCATTTTTGGACATGCACTTGTTAGACTCCTTAGAAAGGGTAACTAATGAATTTACTACTTTGTATAGCCTCTTTGTGAAGAGGTTCTTTGTGTGTAGAGAGGTAGATTAGGAGGTCAGAATATTACTACTACTTACTTTTGACCCAAAGAATATTACTACTTAGTACTTCAACTTGTATATAATTCATCGTGGTAGTTAATTGTTGAGAGGTTTGAGATGTGGCATTTTTTTAATAAATGTCCCCTTTGCAACGAATAGTATATTGCGTTTAAGCTAAAAAAAATATAGGGTTAAATAAGTACATGATCCTCTTAAATATATCAACATTTTATTTTAGTCCCTCTAAAATATTCTTTAGGCTTTTGGTCCCTTTAAAGTTTTTCATTTATGTAATTACTCTCTGTTACACTAGAGCAAGGACCAATTTCATAGATGAAAATTTTTAGAAGGACCAAAACCCTAAAGAATATTTTATGGGACTAAAATCAAATGTTGGTATATTTAGTGGGACTATTTACTTATTTAACCCAAAAATATATATATTTCATCTTTCCTCAAGGAATTTTTATTTATTTTTTCATTTCGTTCCACTTTCTCATCTATGAAAAATACTCCATCTCACTTAATTTCTACTCTAAATCTCTACTTCCACACTATTTCCCTTTAGTTTCATTCCTTTCACTTTTTTACTTTCATTGTCTTTGTTGTTACTTGCTTTTGTGAGTGAACCATGCATAGCATTAATGTTAAAAAAGCCATGTCAATTTGAGAGAATGCAATGAGATGATAGAAGATGGGAGTGCCAACCACCAACAATCCCATTACCTTTTCAACAACGGACACATGGGTTCTCGTCCTCAAAAGTCAATAAATCGGTATCACATCGCTGTTTGGCACTTTGACTTATTTGGATACTTTAGATTTCATGTCATAAATTCTATCCATAATCGGACAGTAGCACAATCCTTGTTCTATTAATTACAACAAAAGTAAAACATGTAATCCTTGACACGTGTTTTCTATATTACCTTTGTATTTTATTATAAATCGTTCCGATGTTTTGACATATTTAAAAAAAAATTATTTTGTATTAAATAGAGATATTATGAGCGATTTTACAAAAGTATTCTTCACTCTTAACATGAGGAAAATATATCAAAAGAATTATAAGAATAATAAATAGTACAAAGTATAATGGCAAAAAATATTGATAATGCATTGATATTATCCCTTCAACAGACTTTGGAGACTCTAAAGAATAAGATTCATACCCAGGATGACATCCATAATATTAAGGCCATGGAGACATCTCTAGATGAGCTTATACATCAAGAACTCTGGTGGTCTCAAAGAGCCCAGGTTCATTGGCTTAACCATGGTGATCTTAACACTAAGTATTTTCACCATAAGGCCAACCTCAGGAAACACTTGGCAGAATAGTACTAAAATCCAATCTATTTTTTCTTTTTACTTTCAAAACATGTTTGATAGCTCTCACAATAGTCAAGATACTGACATCTTTGATGTTGTTAAGAACAAAATAAGTACTCCGGACTTTAACTTTCTCAGTACTCCATTTTCAAATGAAGAAGTGCAGGAAGCCATCCGAAATCTCAAGGCCAATTATGCACCTTGTCCGGCTTCACTGCTTTATTTTATAAAATGTACTGGAAATTTATATGTCCTAACATTTTAGATTATGTTCTTAACATTCTTAATAATGAGGGTCCTATAACTGAATTTTCGAAGGTGACAGGAGCGCATCAGCTCAACACTCGACTTACACGGTGTCGCTTCAGCCCTCACCAACTCTAAGCCACCGTCTTCATCAACACATAAAGAAGTCGACACATGGGAACATGCAAATAAGGTATGTCGTCACACTATAATGACTACCTTATCTAATGAGTTGTTCGATGTCTACTATTCGTACAAGGAAGCGAAGGAAATATGGGATTCAATGGTTCTGAAATACACCGCTGAAAATGCTGGAAACAAAAACTTCGTCATAGGCAATTACTACCGCTGGACAATGTCAAAAGAGAAAGACATTAAAGATCAAATCAATGAATATCACAAGATGATTGAAGAATTAAAGGCTGAAAGTATTCCTCTCTCGGATGAGTTCGTTGCTGGAATTCTCATTGAAAAATTGCCTGAATCATGGAATGACTACAAGAATCAGCTGAAACACAAACAGAAGCAGTTACCGTTGGCAGATCTCATCACACACATCATCATTGAGGATACCAACCGAAAGGAGAGCAGGGCAGCCAAGGCTAAGACATTAGCTTCCCAAGCAAATCTGATCCAGAACAACACTAATCAGAAGAAGAGGTATTATAACAAACCTAATCATAAACCTGGTCACAATAAAAATAAACATGTTCCTCGTGTTACTAATCCCACTTTCAAAAAGGAAGCTGGCCTCTGTTATGTATGTGGTAAGAAAAGTCATTGTGCACCTCAATGCAGATACCGAAAGAAAGATGAGAATCCTCCTGAAGCTAATTTGGCTAAAGGAGATGATGACATTATTGTTGCGGTCATTGCTCAAGCAAACATTGTGACTGATGTGAACAAATGGGTGGTAGACTCTGGAGCTACCCGACATATATGTGCTACTAATGATGCCTTCACCTCCTACACTACTGTGGGGGATGGAGAAGAACATGTTTATCTTGGTGACTCTCGAACTGCTGCTGTTTCGGGAAAAGGAAAAGTTATGTTGAAGCTCACATCGGGAAAGACCTTGGCTTTAGGGGATGTCTTACATGTGCCGGAGATAAGAATCAATCAAATTTATGTGGCTCTTTTGAACAACGGTGGGATTAAAATGTCATTCAAGTCTGACAAGATTGTAATGACAAAGAATAATGTATTTGTGGGGAAAGGTTATTGTGACAAGGGTCTCTTTGTACTAAGCATTGCTGAAGTTATGCATAATCAGGTTCCTCTTTAAGACGGATTAGTTTCTTCATTTTCTTATCAGTATTGCAATTAGAATAAGTATGGCTGAAAAGCTTGTTGTCAAATGATGTGATTTCATTTTATTGAATTAAATTCTGTTGTTTGCTTTGTTACTTACACTTGTTATACTTGATTTTAATTTAAGTGTTTTTCTTAATTTTAAAACTGTCATTGTTATAGATTTAAAAAACCTTGACCACATGTGATGCCAATGCCATGTAGTTTCAAATTCATTAGTTCTCCTTCTGTATGGTCTCGGTATCTATCTATCAAATATATATTATGGAATTGAAATAAGACAGATAGAAATAAGGTCTTATATTACTATCATAGTTCTGTGTGTAATTTTATCATCTGTACAATTTTGAATTTATTTTCCTCTATGTTTTTGAACAAATGTTAATACTCCATTTTATTGCCACCATGTGCAGTCTGTACAAACCATTGTTGTGCTAGAAATTCTATATGCAAAATGAAGTTCCTCTTTGTAAAATGTGCACGCAACCTATTCAATTCTTCAGTTCTGTGTTAACTCAAGTTCTATATATAATTTTATCAGGATTTCCATTTTGGTACTGTCATCATGATTTAGTTGGGTGTTGCATTTGGTTTTGTTAATTCATCACTATCATCATATGACAAGTTTTATGATTAGAAAATCATATTTTGAATGTGCATGTTTTGGTAGATAAATGTGAACCTGTTATACATGAGAAAAAGTATATGAGATTATGTGAATATTGAATTAAATTACTTGTTTGCAATTAACTTCTCTTAGACTGATGCATGAAACTATATTTAGCATGTGCTTATAATAATTTGACAAAAATGCAATGTGAATTCGTAAGGCTATCAGAACCTTATTGGATGAAAGTATATGTGAACCATTTTATTGTAGAAAGATGTATTTGTAAAGCTACGAGAGTCATTAAGACAAAAAAACATGGTAACTTCTTTTTGCTCGTAGTAGGCAAGATCATTATATACTTCATAGTTGGGTTTGAAAATTTATGTTACTAACCTTAATAGATATACAGTTTAAATTGTGGTGATCAAGATTACTATTGTGGTGGCATTAGATTTTCATTCTTTGCCAATTACTTTATAACGTGTAACTGTATTAAAATAAATTTAAGTAGACCTGTATAAATCTAGAATCTATTGTTTTAGTAAATATTTATGATTAAGCTACATTTATTTTATTATTTATTTATGTGTGTTATATCTGCTTTTATGTGATTATTTGCCTCTGTGTGTATTTTTGATTGGAATTTGTAGAATTTTGTGTTAGAAGGGGATTTTAGTCATTTTGGACTTAGCGTTATTTTGGTCATTTTGAGAGTAGGGGTAATTTTGTAATTTTGTTGAGGATTATTTTTAGTGCTTAGTGAGAGCTAGTATTATTTTACTAAGTGCTAGGGGGTTGTGGTGAATTATTTTATTACCGGTAGGTGACCGTTAGTGTTACATTTTACCGTTTAGTGAGAAGTAACATTTTGGTTAGAATAGAAATGGGTTAGGCCCATTAAGGCATTGTGAGTTGAGCCCAATTAGTTGAACCTATATAAACTCTTGTTAGTACAGAAATAGAGTTTTTCACCAACATTTTCAATTGAGAAGAGATAGAGGTAGAGAGAGAAAAGAACAAGAGGAGAAAAAGGGTTTGAAGAAAGAAGATCTAGAGGAGGCTAGAGGGAGCTAGAGATTCAAGCTTTGGGAGCTAAAGTGAAGCCCTAGTTGATAATTGTGAAGAATTAAGGTAAGGGGGTTAGTCTTTAATCATAATCACTTAGTTGTAACTTCTACCCTAATTCTCTACACAAGTGCTTATTTGCATAATTGATTATTGTGGAATTAATTGATAAAATTCGTGCTTATGCTTTGATGTAATGTTTGGGTATGTGAATTGTTGATAATCAAGTTGTTGTTGATGAAATTACATGCTCAATATATGTTTATATGTATACCTTGTTGATTTTGCTCAAAACGGTATAAATTAGTGTTGTTGTGGTTGATTTGTGATGGATTAATGTTTGAATGAAGTTGTTGTTGGACTAGATATGTTGTTGTTGTTGATTTATACCATGGGTATTCCATTTTGTGAAGTTGTTGTTTGAATTGGTGAAGTTTGTGTTAAGTTGTTCATGTGAAGAACCCAAATGAAATTTTGATATATGAGGTTGTTGACTGAGTTTTTGATGTTGTTGGATGAATTGAAATTGGTAGAATTTCTGTTTTCATGTTGTGGTTGTCATCTATAACGATTTGAGTTTTACGCGCGAAATGGTGAAAACGGAAAAAAGAAGAAAAAGATGTGCTGTCAATCGAGCACGGTCGTGCCGTGCATGGCACGGGCCGTGCTAACTTTCTGTTTCCTTGGCACGGCCGTGCCGTGCATGGCACGGGCCGTGCGTGCTGACAGAACTTCAACTTCTGCGTTTTTGTGCTTTTTCACCCATTTCTGCTTTGAATTGGCCTTTGGTGTAAACATCAAAGTTTTACATAATTTTGATAGCTTTCCAATGGCTTTTGTTTGACTTGAAAATGATTCATGGATTTTAAGTTATGAGGAAAACACTCTAAAGATGTCTTAGAGAAATTTTACGAAAACTCCGCATAACTACTTTTAAGTCGACCCAAACCTTATGGATTGATTCCTAACTTCAAACTTATGTTCTATGAGTTCAATTAAGGTATTTTAGAGTATTCAACTTATGGTGTGAGGGTTCTAACTTGGTTTTGTTTTATAAATGTATGGTTTTATAAAATGCTACCAAGAGACGAACTTGGTAAATCTCATGTTTTCGTTATAATTAGCCGATGAAACGCCAAAATATTCTCTACTGCACTTATATGTGGCCTAGAGGTATACTTAGTTGAGGCATTGGAACTTGTTTACTAGTTTTGGCTCAATAGCTTAATTATTTCTAATGTTAAGATTTTTGAGAGATGAACTTGTTGAAAATGGGCCTTTTGAGCCGATGACTTAATACATCTTTCTTGGATGATTTTATATGATTAATTGATGATATGTGGATGATTGTGGACGATTGAATATGATGTTTATCATGAAATGATATGTTGTTCCATTTTACTTGGTTTATGAAAAGTATATGGAATTGTTGTGATATTTGGTAGGTTGATGTTGATGTGTGTGATGATGACTCTTATGTGGATTGTGATTGTTGAATGTGTGGACATGTATACTTGATAATTCAATTGTTGTGGAGATAATCAATGCAATTGGAGGTGTACTTTTACATTGCTGATTTGTAAGAGAGGAGGTGTACTCATGCATTTGTTATGTTGAAGTTGTGCATTGTCGGGTTCTTGTTGTATGTCCATGCATCATGATCATATTGAGTCGTATGTGAAATGTAAGAGAGGAGGTGTTCTCTTACATAGGTGATTGGTAAGAGAGGAGATGTTCTCTTACTTAGATGTTCGGTTGACATCTATTGTTGTTGGTATGGTACCATATGCATATATGTGTCGAGTATAGACGCATTGCATATTGAAATGGTGTTTTGTTGTGGTATATGAATGATGTTTGTTGGTGATAAGTGTGTTTGATGAATACATACTTGTGACATTTGGATTTGAATGATGTTTGTTGATGAATTGTGTCATAATTGAATATGTGACTTGGTGAATTTGTGCATTGGTGGAATTCAGTGAATGTTGTGAATATGTGGATTGGTGTATATGTACATTGGTGGATTTTGTTGATGGTTGTGAATAATTGAACTATGTTCGAATTGTGTGTCCTTCTTGTTTGTACTT
This sequence comes from Medicago sativa, assembly GCF_051527215.1. Lineage (NCBI taxonomy): Eukaryota > Viridiplantae > Streptophyta > Magnoliopsida > Fabales > Fabaceae > Medicago > Medicago sativa. The sequence continues at coordinate 47,919,613 of NC_140752.1, read as the reverse complement.
ATACACTTGGTGAACCTATTTGATGATAGTTACTTTGATAATAATGATGAAGTGAGAATTGTATATGTAAATACATATGTTGTGGTGATTTCTTTGTTGATGATGATTGCTTGCGTATAAATTTGAAATGATGAATCGAACTTGTTGAGTTAAGTATGCTAACTAAGGAATGAGGTGAGTAATCCTTTCATTGGTTGATGTTGATAAATGATGAGTTTATGTCGATGACTTGATTAGAGATTGAATATGTCTGTTATGCTATGATAATAATGTGATAGCTTGGGGTGCAAGTAATGGGGGATAATAATCATGTGATGCTAGTATTCTAGGAGGGATGGTTATGTATATGTGATATGTTTGAATCCTTGAATGCTATGTTTGTTTTATGTCGATTATGATTAATGTAAAGCTTACCCCCAGTGGTTTTTGCCGCCTAAATGTCTGTATGGATGGGTAGACGTTTTGCAGGAGTAGTTGCTTGAGGTGAGTGCTCGGATAGCGGGAGCTTTCTCCGTTATCGTCTGGTGTCGTAGCTTAGGGCTCTGATTAGGGTCGGTGTCTTATGTTATGATTGTTAAACTCTGTTTTTATTTTATTGTGATGCTCCACATGTCGGACTTGGAGGATTTTCGTATGATGTTTTATTTTGACCATGACATATATATTTGGGAGACGTATGAATTATATTCCGCTGTGACTGTTGAGATATGTTATATACATATGCATGTATGTTTGGATTTTGGTTTTTGCGTTAGACGTAGCGTCTATTTCTTGAATAATTTCTTTATTCGCGTGTTTTATCGCTTTAATAGAAATAGGGCGTTACAAGTTGGTATCAGAGCCGTGGTCAGTCTTGTCTGGACTAGTATTCGTTGAATTTCCTGTTTGTATGCGATATGTACGAAAGTACTGTCGGTACTTGTTGTGTTGTTTCGTTCTTTTAGGTGGTTTTGAGCGTAGTGGGGGAGTAGCAGTTTGCTTCAGGTGTGTTTGGTCTGGAAAGGGAAGGTATCTTTGGTTGCGGAGGCTCAGTTGGTTGTTGTTGGTGTTAAGGTTCCTGATGATTTTGAGTTGGATCTTGTGTGTCTTCCGTTGAAGCATATGGACGTGATTTTTGGTATGGACTGGATGTTATCTTTTGGTGTTAACATTAATTGTTTGACCAAGGATGTAACGTTTTCTAAGCCGGTAGCTGAGGAAGGTGGGATGTTTTTGACCGCGGAGAAAGTGAAGAAGTCTTTGGACGGTGAAGCTAGCGTGTTCATGATGTTTGCTTCCTTGAAGAAGAGTAGTGAGAAAAGAGTTGGTGATTTGCCGGTAGTGCAAGAGTTTCCAGAAGTTTTTTCGGACGACATTACCGAGTTACCGCTGGAGAGGGAAGTGGAGTTTGCAATTGATTTGGTACCAGGAACGAGTCCTATTTCGATTGCACCGTATCTGATGTCTGCATCAGAGTTGGGTGAATTGAAGAAGCAGTTGGAAGAGTTGCTCGAGAAGCAGTTTATCAGGCCGAATGTTTCTCCGTGGAGTGCTCCAGTGTTGTTGGTTAAGAAGAAAGATGGAAGCATGAGGTTGTGTGTGGATTATCGGCAGTTGAACAAGGTGACAATCAAGAATCGGTATCCGCTTCCGAGGATAGATGATTTGATGGATCAGTTGGTTGGTGCGGAATTGTTCAACAAGATTGATTTGAGATCAGGATCTCATCAGATTAGAGTGAAGGCGGAAGATATATCCAAAACTGCGTTCCGAACAAGGTATGGACACTATGAGTATTCTGTGATGCCATTTGGAGTATCTAATGCGCCAGGTGTTTTCATGGAATATATGAATAAAATATTTCGTCCTTTTCTGAACCATTTTGTGGTGGTGTTTATATATGATATTTTGGTGTATTCGAAGTCTGAAGAGGAGCATGTCGAGCATTTGAGGATTGTGCTGGGAGTCTTGAAGGAGAAGAAGTTGTTTGCTAAGTTGTCGAAGTGTGAGTTTTGGTTGCAGGAAGTGAGTTTCCTTGGTCACGTTATTTCTAAAGGTGGTATTGTCGTGGATCCGTCGAAGATTGATGCAGTGTTGCAGTGGGAATCACCTAAGTCTGTTTTTGAAGTTAGAAGTTTTCTTGGGTTGGCAGGTTATTATCGGAGGTTTATTGAGGGATTCTCTAAGTTGGCGTTGCCATTGACGCAGTTGACTCGGAAAGGACAAGCTTATGTATGGGATGCTAAGTGTGAGAAGAGTTTCCAAGAGTTGAAGAAGAGGTTGACTTCAACTCTAGTGTTGATTTTGCCGAATCCGAAGGAATCGTTTGTTGTGTATTGTGATGCTTCTAAGATGGCTCTTGGTGGTGTGCTTATGCAGAATCGTCAGGTTGTGGCTTATGCATCGAGGCAGTTGAATGTGCATGAGAAGAATTATCCGACTCATGATCTGGAATTAGCGGCCGTTGTGTATGTGTTGAAGATTTGGAGGCATTATCTATATGGTTCTAAGTTTGAAGTGTTCAGTGACCACAAGAGTTTGAAGTACTTGTTTGATCAGAAGGAGTTGAATATGAGGCAGAGAAGATGGTTGGAGTATCTTAAGGATTTCGATTTTTAGTTGAGTTATCATCCTGGAAAGGCGAATGTTGTTGCTGATGCTTTGAATAGGAAGTCGTTGCATATGTCTGCTTTGATGGTTAAAGAGTTGGAATTGATTGAGCAGTTTCGAGATTTGAGTTTGGTTAGTGAGTTGACACCGGATGGTGTGAGGTTGGGAATGTTGAAGTTGACGAGTAATATTTTGGAAGAGATTAAGAATGGTCAGAAGGAAGATTTGGAACTTGTAGATCGTGTGGTGTTGGTTAACCAAGGCAAGGGTGGGGATTTCAGGTTGGATGAGAACGGTGTATTGATGTTTCGTGATCGTGTTTGTGTACCAAATGTTCTGGAGCTTAAGAGAAGGATTTTGGATGAAGGTCACAGAAGTAGTTTGAGTATTCATCCAGGAGCGACTAAGATGTATCAGGATTTAAAGAGGTTGTTTTGGTGGCCTGGAATGAAGAAAGAGATTGCGGAATTTATGTATGCTTGTTTGGTTTGTCAGAAGTCCAAGATTGAACATCAGAAGCCGTCGGGTTTGATGCAACCGTTGTTTGTGCCAGAGTGGAAGTGGGATAGTATCTCCATGGATTTTGTTGGAGCTTTGCCGAAGACTGTTAAGGGTTTTGATTCGATTTGGGTGATTGTTGATTGGTTGACGAAGTCGGCACATTTTGTTCCTATTAAGACCGGTATGTCTGTGGCGAAGTTGGCTAAGATCTACATTGAGCAGATTGTTAGATTGCATGGTATTCCTTCTAGTATTGTGTCTGATCGGGATCCGAGGTTTACTTCTAAGTTTTGGGAGAGTTTGCAAGTTGCTTTGGGAACTAAGTTGAGGTTGAGTTCTGCTTATCATTCGGAGACTGATGTTCAGACGGAGAGGACTATTCAGAGTTTGGAAGATTTGTTAAGAGCTTGTGTTTTGGAGCAAGGTGTCAGTTGGGTCGAATATTTACCGTTGATTGAGTTTACTTACAACAACAATTTTCATTCTAGTATTGGAATGGCACCGTTTGAGGCTTTGTATGGTCAGAGGTGTAGGACTCCGTTTTGTTGGTATGAGTCAGGTGAAAGTGCTTTGTTAGGACCGGAAGTTGTGCAAGAGACTACGGAAAAGGTTAAGATGATTCAAGAGAAGATGAGAGCGTCTCAGAGTAGGCAGAAGAGTTATCATGATAAGAGGAGGAATGACATTGAATTTCAGGTTGGTGATCATGTGTTCTTGAGAGTGAATCATGTAACCGGTGTTGGACGTGCTTTGAAGTGTTGGAAGTTGATTCCTCGTTTTGTTGGATCGTTTGAGATTATTGAGAAAGTTGGGGTTGTAGCGTATCGGATTGCGTTACCACCATCTTTGTCGAATCTTCATGATGTGTTTCATGTGTCTCAGTTGCGGAAGTATGTGTATGATGCATCTCATATGATTCAAGTGGATGATTTTGAAGTAAGGGATAATTTGACCGTTGAGACTTGGCCAGTTAGGATTGAGGATCGTGAAGTGAAGCGTTTGCATGGCAAGGAGATCGTTTTGGTTAAAGTGATTTGGGTTGGATCGACTGGTGAGAGTGCCACTTGGGAATCAGAGAGTAGGATGAGGGTTACGTATCCAGAGTTGTTTCCTTCAGGTAATTTTCAAGGGCGAAAATTCTTTTTAGTGGGGGAGAGTTGTAACAGCCCGATTTTTAGCTAGATTTATTTTATTATTTATTTATGTGTGTTATGTGTGCTTTTATGTGATTATTTGCCTCTGTGTGTATTTTTGGTTGGGATTTGTAGAATTTTGTGTTAGAAGGGTATTTTAGTCATTTTGGACTTATGGTTATTTTGGTCATTTTGAGAGTAGGGGTAATTTTATTGAGGATTATTTTTAGTGCTTAGTGAGAGCTAGTATTATTTTACTAAGTGCTAGGGGGTTGTGATGAATTATTTTATTACCGGTAGGTGACCGTTAGTGTTACATTTTACCGTTTAGTGAGTAGTAACATTTTGGTTAGAATAGAAATGGGTTAGGCCCATTAACGCATTGTGAGTTGAGCCCAATTAGTTGAACCTATATATATAAACTCTTGTTAGTAGAGAAATAGGGTTTTCACCAACATTTTCAATTGAGAAGAGATAGAGGTAGAGAGAGAAAAGAACAAGAGGAGAAAAAGGGTTTGAAGAGAGAAGATCTAGAGGAGGCTAGAGGGAGCTAGAGATTCAAGCTTTGGGAGCTAAAGTGAAGCCCTAGTTGATAATTGTGAAGAATTAAGGTAAGGGGGTTAGTCTTTAATCATAATCACCTAGTTGTAACTTCTACCCTAATTCTCTACATAAGTGCTTATTTGCATAATTGACTATTGTGGAATTAATTGATAAAATTCGTGTTTATGCTTTGATGTAATGTTTGGGTATGCGAATTGTTGATAATCAAGTTGTTGTTGATGAAATTACATGCTCAATATGTGTTTATATGTATACCTTGTTGATTTTGCTCAAAACGATATAAATTAGTGTTGTTGTGGTTGATTTGTGATGGATTAATGTTTGAATGAAGTTGTTGTTGGACTAGATATGTTGTTGTTGTTGATTTATACCATGGGTATTCCATTTTGTGAAGTTGTTGTTTGAATTGGTGAAGTTTGTGTTAAGTTGTTCATGTGAAGAACCCAAATGAAATTTTGATATATGAGGTTGTTGACTGAGTTTTTGATGTTGTTGGATGAATTGGAATTGGTAGAATTTTTGTTTTCATGTTGTGGTTGTCATCTATAACGATTTGAGTTTTACGCGCGAAATGGTGAAAACGGAAAAACGAAGAAAAAGCTGTGCTGTCAATCGAGCACGGTCGTGCCGTGCATGGCACGGGCCGTGCTAACTTTCTGTTTCCTTGGCACGGCCGTGCCGTGCATGGCACGGGCCGTGCGTGCTGACAGAACTTTGACTTCCGCGTTTTTGTGCTTTTTCACCCATTTCTGCTTTGAATTGACCTTTGGTGTAAACATGAAAGTTTTAGATAATTTTGTTATCTTTCCAATGGCTTTGGTTTGACTTGAAAAAGATTCATGGATTTTAAGTTATGATGAAAACACTCTAAAGATGTCTTAGAGAAATTTTACGAAAACTCCACATAACTACTTTTAAGCCCATCCAAACCTTATGGATTGATTCCTAACTTCAAACTTATTTGCTATGAGTTCAATTAAGGTATTTTAGATTATTCAACTTATGGTGTGAGGGTTCTAACTTGGTTTTGTTTTATAAATGTATGGTTTTATAAAATGCTACCAAGAGACGAACTTGGTGAATCTCATGATTCCGTTATAATTAGCAGGTGAAACGCCAAAATATTCTCTACTACACTTATATGTGGCCAAGAGGTATACTTAGTTGAGGCATTGGAACTTGTTTACTGGTTTTGGCTCAATAGCTTAATTATTTCTAATGTTAAGATTTTTGAGAGACGAACTTGTTGAAAATGGGCCTTTTGAGCCGATGACTTTATAAATCTTTCTTGGATGATTTTATATGATTAATTGATGATATGTGGATGATTGTGGACGATTGAATATGATGTTTATCATGAAATGATATGTTGTTCCATTTTACTTGGTTTATGAAAATTATATGGAATTGTTGTGATATTTGGTAGGTTGATGTTGATGTGTGTGATGATGACTCTTATGTGGATTGTGATTGTTGAATGTGTGGACATGTATACTTGATAATGCAATTGTTGTGGAGATAGTCAATGTAATTGGAGGTGTACTTTTACATTGATGATTTGTAAGAGAGGAGGTGTACTCTTGCATTTGTTATGTTAAAGTTGTACATTGTCGGGTTCTTGTTGTATGTCCATGCATCATGATCATATTGAGTCGTATGTGAAATGTAAGAGAGGAGGTGTTCTCTTACTTAGATGTTCGGTTGGCATCTATTGTTGTTGTTATGGTACCACATGCATATATGTGTCGAGTATAGGCGCATTGCATATTGAAATGGTGTTTTGTTGTGGTATATGAATGATGTTTGTTGGTGATAAGTGTGTTTGATGAATACATACTTGAGACATTTGGATTTGAATGGTTGATGAATTGTGTCATAATTGAATATGTGACTTGGTGAATTTGTGCATTGGTGGAATTCGGTGAATGTTGTGAATACATGGATTGCTGTATATGTACATTGGTGGATTTTGTTGATGGTTGTGAATAATTGAACTATGTTCGAATTGCATGTCCTTCTTGTTTGTACTTATACACTTGGTGAGCCTATTTGATGATAGTTACTTTGATAATAATGATGAAGTGAGAATTGTATATGTAAATACATATGTTGTGGTGATTTCTTTGTTGATGATGATTGCTTGCGTATAAATTTGAAATGATGAATCGAACTTGTTGAGTTAAGTATGCTAAATAAGGAATGAGGTGAGTAATCCTTTCATTGGTTGATGTTGATAAATGATGAGCTTATGTCGATGACTTGATTAGAGATTGAATATGTCTGTTATGCTATGATAATAATGTGATAGCTAGGGCTGCAAGTAATGGGGGATAATAATCATGTGATGCTAGTATTCTAGGAGGGATGGTTATGTATATGTGATATGTATGAATCCTTGAATGTTATGTTTGTTTTATGTCGATTATGATTAATGTAAAGCTTACCCCAGTGGTTTTTGCCGCCTACCTGTCTGTATGGATGGGTAGACGTTGTGCAGGAGTAGTTGCTTGAGGTAAGGGCTCGGATAGCAGGAGCTTTCTCTGTTATCATCTGGTGTCGTAGCTTAGGGCTCTGATTAGGGTCGATGTCTTATGTTATGATTGTTGAACTCTGTTTTTATTTTATTGTGATGGTCCACGTGTCGGACTTGGAGAATTTTCGTATGATGTTGTATTTTGACCATGGCATATATATTTGGGAGACGTATGAATTATATTCCGTTGTGACTGTTGAGATATGTTATATATATATGCATGTATGTTTAGAGTTTGGTTTTTGCGTTAGACGTAGCGTCTATTTCTTGAATAATTTCTTTATTCGCGTGTTTTATCGCTTTAATAGAAATAGGGCGTTACATGACACATCGAGGATAATTAGACTTAAGCCGTTCGAAATTAATAAGTGATAGGAACCCAACCTTTGTGATTGGATATCCCATGAATAAGGTTCATATGGGTAAAAAGAAGTCACTTGTTAGTTTTGCTAGCACCAAAAATTAGATAATTAATTTTTGTTTTGGTCTATTTCCTATGGTGTGAGTGAGAAGTGCTAGACACTGCATTATTGAGAGGATAAGCTGTTATACCCTAATTTTGTAGCTAAAAATACTTACTCAAAATATTTTTCCATCCTTGATATATGTCAATTGCTCTTGAAAGATTGTCAATTTGCTATTGTTTTACACTGATATTTTACTCTGCTTTATCTCCCAATTTAGTTTTAAAAAAACCTTTTCAACTGTGTATTTGTCTATGTTTACTTGCATTTCAAGACATCCAAAAATATTTTTCTTGCATTCCAAGTCATTTGAGTTTGTCTCTGATCAATTGCATATTTCTCTGCATTTTATTTCAATATTATTTGCAAAATTCATGAAAAAGGGTATTTTAGTCATTTCCTGCATTCAAACCCATTTTAGTCCTTGAAAATTGTTTGAGTCTTTTCAATTGGTTTGTATAAGTCCTTGTTTCAATCTCATGTTAAAGTCCATTTCAAAAATTACATTTGAGTCATTTTGAGTCAGTTTAGCCCATAAGGGGCATTTTAGTCATTTCCTGTGTTAAAATTCTGTTTAATCCCTAAAAATTGTCTCTGAGTCTTTTCAATTTGCTTGTATAAAACTCTTGCTTCAATTCCCTGTTAAAAAACCATTTCAAAATTGCATTTGAGGCATTTCAAGTCAGTTTAGTCCCTAGGGGCATTTTGGTCTTTTCACATGGAATTTTGACAGAGAGAGGTTACTTTGAAGTACCTCATTTATGTAATTGGGTTCATTTTAGTCCATTTTGTGTTTTTTATTAGTTTCACTTTACGTTTTTTCCATTTACCAATTTTAATTCAATTTTATTTTTAATTTTCATTTTAGTCCTTAAATTTCTAAAATTGCAATTTAGTCCTTTAGTTTAATTAATGGCAGATTAGTCCTTTTTTGTCCAAGTCTTAAGTCCAGGCACAGGTGGCGCTCTCTTATTGGTCAGGGTCCACATGGCACTTGCAGATTGGTCCAACTATCACATGCGTCAGCTATAAAAGTCCAACTCACAGTCAATGGTCAAGGACCCATTCATTCTGTTACAACTCATCACAAACAACTTCCACAATTTCTCTCTCCTCTAACAGAAATCAAAAGTCAAAATTCTCCAGGAATGAAGATGAAGATTCATCTTCATCCTTGAACCCTAGCTCATCAACTTTCCCAGAATCATCACAATCAAAGTCAAATTCGCCCAAATCGATCACTGATTTCGCAGCAATTCACCAAATTCATCATCAAACACGCAAATTTCACATAAATCTCCAAAAAATCCAAGCTGAAATTGTTTCGATTCAACAAAACCTCACCAAGTTCGATCAAAACCGTATCAATTCTCAATGATTCCCTGCAGGAATCTTCATCACCGAACTGTTCCTTTTTCATCTTCTTGCAATTCAAGCGCAAGCGCGAACACAAGAAGGGCTTCGAGGAAAAGAAGAAGAGGATAGAAGTGAAAAACGAGAAAAAGCGAACCGGAGAAAGGAAAGATTCTCTCCGAAATCAACAGAGGTATTCTTTTTCTCGTTGTTATCTTTTTCAAATTTTTCGAAGTAAAGAAGTGTAGATCTAGCATTCCTGGAGCTTGATTCCAAAAATCTAGCATCGGATTTGGACTGAGGGTGAGAAGACGAAGCTAAAGTTGCAAAAAAGATTTGAAAAAGTGACTAAAAAATTTTCCGATGCCGGAAAACTGCTTGAGCTCGTCGGAGAAGATGAATGTTCATCTTCCTCCTCCGTCTGTAATCCAATCCTAGAGGGAGAGGGAGAGAGTTCACATACGTTAGAGAGAAGGAGAGGTTGGAAATGAGACATGGAACCGGTTCAAGGTCTTATATAGGCCTGTGAACCGGTTCGACCCATTCTCAAACCCTACCTGGTCCATCTCTGTCTTCCTGAGCCCAATAACTTTTTGTCCACTGTTCTGCATGTTGTAGCTGTGTGCACCCCCCATGTCTGAGTGTTTTTGATAACTTCTTGCTGTTTACACCCCCTGAACATGTGATTTGTTACTAAAAAATTCCAAAAAAATTGTGAATGTCTTTCTTGCTATTTTGATTGAATCTTGATGCTGTTTGCATGTTGAATCTTGATCAAATTGTATGGAAAATATTTTGTGCTCTTGTTAATTCAATGTTTTAATTCTTGTTAAAATTTTGTTAAAAGCTTCTAAAAGTTTGTGTGAGTTTTTTGTGTGAGTAATTTTAGCATTTGAGACCTATCTCTTGGAAAGCAATTACATGTAAAAATCCATTTCAAAAATATGTAGGATATGTTCTTGTTTTTGCTTACTTTTTGTTAATATTCTTGTGAAGTTGTGATGTGATTTTGAGCTTGGATATTGGTATATAATTGTGGCTTTAGACATATAATTTTGTGGAATAAATTTACCTCTTAATGTGGTGTATGCTTGCTGGTTTGAGTTAGATTTTTGTGAACTTTGTGTTGTAAATAATGTAAAATGCCTGTGGGAAATAAAAGTGCATAAAGAGCTTGAAAGCCTTATGATCTTTGGCATGTTAATTTTCCTTGATTCTCATGTTTGCTTCCTTGGAATAAATCACTTGAAATTTCTTAATGTTGTGAGAATCTAGGTCTTGAGCTTGCTTTAGAGTTATATTGAATTTCAAGTCCTTTTTGTTACCTTTTGCTAAAGTTGTTAGTTTACTTTACTTGCAAGTTATCATTGTCTTACTATGCATTTGTTATTTTTCTATATCACCTGTGCTACTAACCACTTTATTTCATGTTTCACTCATCCATAAGCACATCTCATCTCATCTCTTCTCATATTCTAGTCCTATTTCCTTACCATTTAAATTTCTTGCAAAGAATTAGCATGTAAAAACTTAGGTTTTTTTGTACTTTACCTTATGCAATTTAAATTCCTGCAAGACCATAGAATGTAAACTAGGGCATATGTAAAAGACAATGGACTCTAATGATGTACACCGACACAAGCACCGACACATGCACACATATCACATGGTTACTTTAGATGTATGCTTAGGGAATGTATGTTTAGATGTATGCTTCGGAATCGCGATACTTAGAAAAATTCTCTTTTCCAAAAAAAACATGAATAACATCACTCAAATCATTTTCTAAATAAACTTTGGGATCAAAATCCCATTGATTTTCCCTTTATTTTCTTAAACAAAAATCTTAATGAATTTTAATCATACTCAGACCTTTTCTTTGCAAAATAACTAATTCCACCGCACATTTTTCCAAATCTTACGCCCTTGAGGCCTCTCTCTCTCTCTCTCTCTCTCTCTCTCTCTCTCTCTCTCTCTCTCTCTCTCTCTCTCTCTCTCTCTCTTATTCTTCAAAATTCCATTTTCAAACTTAAAATCAATCAACAAAAAATAATAAAACATTTTTGAAAGAGAACTACGATGGATTTGATCCCTTAAAAGGGTACGTAGGCAAGGAACCAATATTCCTTCAATTCAAATAAAATAAAAAATTCAAACACATCTTTTCTCCCTCCCATTCTTCACATAGTAAACTCTTAGGTGTAAATATCATTTTTCAAATAGCATTTAAAAACAAAGCGCGCGCGTAGAAAGTAAAGACGGTTCCTATAGGATACTATAGTCGTTATGGGTGCCTAACACCTTCTCGTAGCGAAAACAACTCCCGGACCTCGATCCTCAAGGGTTTTTCTTATTTTTTCCCTTCCCAAGAAAAAATGAGATATCAAAGGTTAAAAAGGTTCAAACGTAATCAATGTTTGACACCCGAAAACCAAGATAAAACATAACTGCTAAATATCCCTTATGGGTGGTGTATGATTTGCAGGATACACTTGATGAAATCACCTATGTGAGTGTCAAGTGGGGCCGCTTGTATGAGTTCTTGGCGAAATCTCTAGAGCACTCATGAAAATATCCAGGCACGCGCACGGCCTATTAGCGCACCACAGCGCCAACAACAAGAATTGTGGGGGTGTGATGTGGGTGGTAGACCTCTAACATACATAAGTGTCTTTGGTTCATATAGCTTGCCACACCAAATTCACTGTATGTTAAGTTTATCATTTTAGGGCTGGTTCTTATAGCTTGCTACACCAGTTTGATGCATTACATCTAGGTGCAGGGCCGTCCCTGTGAAATAGGAGGCTCGACTCTCTTTTTAAAATAGGCCCCTGGTAAAATAAAACGTAATTTTTTTGTGTAACTAAACTTCATTAAAAAAAATCAGAATCAGAAGAACTTCTAAACATGAAAGGAATTAAAAAAATTAAGTGAAAGAGGTGAAATTTATCTAAGGTGTCGTTTGGATTTGTCACCCCTCTGTTGTGGAAAAGGGTAAAACGAATGGTTTATGTGAGAAAAAAAAAACTGATTGTTGTGATTCTTTCAAAGAAATAGCTTTCCAAATTGACTGATTACGTGATTATACAAATTAAGGGTGGTTTGATAGGATCAGATTTATGAACAAAAAGGAGAACTAGAGTCTAGAAAAAAACTCAAACGTGTACTGAAGAAAAAAAAGGATATAACATATATATTTTTTATTTAAGTGGGGGGTGGATATTAGACTTAATTTTTTGTTTGAGGCCTGTAGCATTTGGATGCCCGTCCTGGTTGAGCACCTTGCACTCCCCCAAGGCCGGGCCTGTCCAGGTGTTAACCCAAAAATTCTTTTTAATAATCTTCTTTTAAACTTCTGAAATATGTCGGGGATTGTTGTAAATTTTATTATATTTCAAAAGTTTTCAAATATATTTTTGTCTCTTATTTTTAATTGAAAAATATTTTAGTGGAAAATATTTAATTCAATTATTTAAAATAAAAATTACCATGTATCTTTTGTCATTAAAGCTTGTTTAATCTCTATTTTCACTATTGACTTTTTATCAAACAAAGGTTGTCAAGGCTAATTGTTAAGTAACGTACATGTTTTTGTACAATTCTAATTATATGCCTTATCAAACAAAGGTTGTCAAGGCTAATTGTTAAGTAACGTACATGTTTTTGTACAATTCTAATTATATGCCTTATATGCTAATAGTCAGGAACAATAGCGCCACCCTTTATGGTTATTCTTACGTTCTTTTTCTGTTGCTCAACGGTTACTTTGAAAAGTCTTGAAAGGTGCTTGTATATATTGTGTTGAGTAGCACATAAGTTTAACAGAATTTTTAGAAGAAAAAGCTCACGTAACAGAAAGAAAGAAATACTTCTTCCATTCTCTCAAAATCTTTTTATGGGTTACACTTCCTGTTAGATAATACTCTTGCAAGTTCTGATTCCTCGACTTGTCGGGAAGGGTCTGTTAAATCCTGGGGAATTAGCGTTATATACGCGGAAAATCCTTGAGGACAGTGCGATCAGCATGTCTCAGATCATCTCACTATTTTTGTTTTGCAGGTCTTCGTAGCATTTTCTACAACAGTTGATGCAATCGATTCTTGAACCTTTGATTCATACAGTTTTAAGATCTTCTTTGCTAATTGTTGCACATGCGTGTATATGACTAGTGACGTCCTAAGCCTTCGTGTTTTAACTATGATTGTCGTGAACATTTCTTAATTATCTTATATTCAAAAGAAATTCCCGACTTTTTGCAAGGACAATGTTCAACCAAACTATTTTATAAAAGGAGTCTACAAGAGGTCTTGGGGTTTAGGGTGTCACCATTGTGGCATAAACATCAACATTGTTATATATATTGCTTGATCGCGCATAAGACATGCAAAAGTTTTTCTTTGGAAGAATGAAAAGCTTACCAAAAAATCCGTTTTTCAGCAGAACGTGGCTCTTCGCAAGTACACCCATCGTGGAGCACTAAGCAAGAAATTAACCAGTAAGGATTCAAGACTATTGCAGTAATAATTCATGCCAGAACACATTATACCGAATCTATGCAGTAAGAATCTATGAATTAACCAGAATCTATTGCAGTAAGAATCTAATCAAACTAAATCAACTAATGTCTTCCACGTTTGTTGACAGAACAGAAAGATAACATTATACAACTTTAAGAGTTTGTATTAGCAGCGATGGCATAAACGCCAAGGCGAAGCAAGAGGTGTGCAGAAGTGAATGAACTTTTGCATTGCATTTGTTCCTTCTAATCTCACCAATATTATATCTTCAAGATATTAATTCAATTAATATATTTTTACACTTTTGGACTCAGATCTCATCAAATCATCAATGGTTCCTTCGGATTATAAGAAGTGCAACTGCCATTTCAAACAGCATCCGTATCTCGAAAATCCATTTCAATGTCATAAGCTCATTTACCAAATGTCAGGTATAAACAACTTCAGAAATGACTCATACAAATCCATTAAGAAGAAAAGTGAACCCTTCAGTTCAATGAGGATCGACATTGTAATCGAATTTTCTGCAGTACTTACAAAATTGTGCCGCTTGGAATTTGTTGTGAATGGACAGAAGAGAAAGATTAGAGCTACTGGTACAATAGATTGTAAGCAGGCAGTTCTTGTATTCTGTTGATGTCTTCTAAGGATAACTCTCTCTCCAATTGCTTCCGTGTTGCTTGTAAAACCTCCTGAAGCCATGAAATAATGTTAGTAGACATGATTTATGATAAAATATTATACCGTTTGTTTGATCTACTTCACTAATTACACATAGTTAAAAAAGGTTTTGGTTGGTGCTACATAGCGGTGTATTTCAAAAGTTGAAAGGACCAAACATGATTTTAGTTTCAGATGGTCATTACTAATGCGGTTTCTGAAAATAAAGAAAATTGCATCGGAAATAAGCTTTTGAATGCTATTGTTGAACTCATATGTATAGCAGCACCGGTCAAATAACTCTTGGGGAACTCTTGTGGATAAACATCTTAATTGAGCGCTTATAGCATAAGCACTTATCATAGAAGGGCTTATGTTTTATTCTCGAAGAAGTTATAATGCCTTAAGCCGTATTAGAAAAAGAAAGTTTGTTGTAGGGAATGTAGCATATACATAAGATATTGAAATTAACAAATTTCCTATATGAATTATAAACAGGTCATTTAGGATGAAGGAAAGCAAAAATACGTTAAAATTCATGTATGAAGCATGCATAGCCAGCCATTGTGCATCCACCATTTCAAAAGCTATACAGTATAAAACATCAAAAGCGTCTTCATCTTCTGTGGTACAATATGCCATGAAAATTGTAATAAGTTGAAGGGCTAAATCATCAAAAACAAATTGGAATGAACGACAAATACATTATCCAATGCTTACCGCCTAATAACTTGACAAAATTCATGCCAGGAAGACATCGAGGCTTTCCTTCTACAACATTCAGTGGAAAAGTAATTAGAATATTTATTTACTACTATCACTTTCTGATAAATTTGAAAGGGTTAATTAAGTTTTTAGTCCCTATAAATATTCACAGTTTTGTTTTTAGTCCCTATAAAATAAAATCACACTTTTTAGTCCCTGTGACATTTTCCTTAACCATTTTAGGGACCAAAAATGTTGATGGAAATTTTTTACAGGGACTAAAAATGTTGATGGAAAAATTTTATAGGGATTAAAAATGTTGATTCAAAATTTTATAAGGACTAAAAAGTGTGATTTTATTTTGTAGGGACTAAAAACAAAATTCTGAATATTTATAAGGACCATTTACTTAATTAACCCAATTTGAAAAAAAATTAATTCCAAAATATCATCCCAAGAATATCATAATATAAAAAGAATGTTGATCAAATGCAATGTATAGAATTATAAGAAACATCATTTATCAAAAGTTTCATCGATTCATAAACCTTTATAGACAGAAAGCAATGCTCACATAACATTTTAAACTAAAGAAAAAGGGACGTATATTGTCAGTGTAAACTACTTTTAACACAAATATCCAATGAGATTTTAGTATTTAGCAGTTATTTTTAAATATTAGTTATATGATGAGTTGTCACTGGATGTCGGTGTAAAACTAGTCACCAACGGGGGCATCCCTATGTTTTATATGAAATCATATGATACGATATTGTTATTTTTGTTCTGCAGTCATGATGTATACAAACCTGAGCATAAATCTAACATCTGTATCAACATAAATGATATATTAATGCCAGCAGCAGCAAATGGATATTCCCACGTTGCTCGGTCTCCGTCTTTCTTCAATAACAGCCTGTGAAAAGATGCCTTCATTTGAATTTCCATAATATTAGTAATAACTCATCTTTTCTGCCAAGAGACCGAGCACATAAATGAGAGAGCACATAAAGGCGGATTCATCAAGTTCATTCATGTGTGCAAAATAATAAAAAAACAAAACCATACCGGATATTTCCTTGCGAAAAACAGCAGATTTTCAAGGGAAATGATGCCACATCCCCTGAAGAAATCAGGTTATTAGACATACTACCTTTGACTATAAATTTTTTAGTTAATGAAAATGTGAAGCACAATGCCTCTCTCCTAAACTTTGTCCGAGTTATGAACAAATGCTTTCAAATAATAAGTTTATGAAGCATAATCACTAATATGAAACTATATCGAGCTACCATTTTAAACATTTTGAAATTTATTAGAAGGATATTGAGTGAATATTGATGCTATCAATCTCAAGTCCCGATCTTATGTGTTAATTGCACGAGCAACACATAGAAAACAGTCCATGTCCAGAATTTAATTTTGGTCATTATCTAAATCGACTGATATATGAATATCAATTTTATGTGAAATAAAAGGGTTTTTTTTTCCTTCTAATTATGTAATCTTAAGTTATGAAATTATTGTGACACTGCACCATGAGAGATAGTTATAAAATTTTATGCTACTGAAAGAAAAACATTAACAGCACTACATCGAATTGATTTCACAACATTTTGCATCAAATTCTTTGAATTAAGAAAAAGTGACAAAAATGAACATTATTGTATACCTAAAGTCAGTGGATGGATTAGAACCTTGCCATCCCATATCTTTCCATTGGTCAGATATCAAACCTTTTAGAGTAACATTAGGAAAGGCACAATTCCACAAAGCTCTCAACGATTCCTGTTGAATGTTAATGATACTATTAGCAAAAGTTAGTATGAATATAACAACTCAAAAGTATACCCAAACTTCCATTTTCGGAATGCAGATTAAGAGAGTGCAATGGACAAACTAAATAAAGAACATAGAAAGATAGCTTCAAGAAAAACAGAAGTACTTGATGATCGGGGCTAGTTTCATCGTAAGGAACTTCCAGCCGTTCTTGAAGCCGTTGAAGTCTTTCTTCCTGATAGAGACATGAAAACGAGTTAATTAATCTCACCGACTCTAAGACAGAATTGCAGATTCTGATTTCAAACAACAAGTTAAGCTCACTTAGCAAAATACTAAATGTTCATTATAAAAAATACAATTGTTTTAGCTCTAAAATCTCTAATTGACAAGAATCGATAAAAAATAGCTTTAGCATCGATTTGAAATATTTACACTTCAATTTTTTTTTTTCAGGGTAAAAACATATAAACGCATATTATTTACTTCAAACTTAATTATAACCAAATAAAAATTACAAATTCAAAATCACTTTTATGAATCGAAAACACACTAAGTTGTTCGAGGGGAACATTGTTTTGGATAATATTGACAGCATGTGGAGGATCATATAAAGATAAAGTTAAGTAGCAAGTAAGCAGAAAGATCAACAAATCAGCAACTTCCATTTTTCCTTTACCTCAAGAGGAGTCAAAGGATAGTCAACAAACTTATCATTTTGTTTAGTGTTTGTTCGGTGAAAGAATCCTCCTATCCATGATCGTGATCCAACCATAGCAGTAGCTATGCACAACAAAATACGGATCAGAAATGGAAGAAAACATAAAAGATAATTAAGATTATATAGAAAGAATCATCAAACTGAAGTGTTGCTAAGTCATTGTTAGATACTTTGGCGCATTAAATTTCAGATCAGAAATAATAACTTTTCAGATATAAGCTTGAATTGTTAACAATGCTCCTAAAGTTAAAGGGTTAAACTTAAAATTTAATCCCTATTGATTGTTGATAAAAGTATGTAGGATACTATGTCTATATCATTATCACCATATTCGAAAAAAGTAATCTCCTATAAAAGAATTCAAATAGTATTTCACTGAAACTGCTTGCAATTTCTTGCAATGTGTATTACCCTTCATATTCACATTGAAAAACAGAAGACACAGATCGAGAGAAAATATACTCACAAAAACATTGAGTCAACTGAGCTATTAAGCGGGTGGAATCATGTGACCATTCCAACTCTTCATCTTCCTTCCTGTGTCTCCAATAAATCTCATCCTCATCAACCTGCATTTTAATTTTGAAAGCATCCTTAAGCAAAGAATAAAAACATTACCATAGACGGATTTCAATTTCGTGCATATTAGATATGAATTATAACATACTATCTGAAAATGCTTAAACTTAGAAAAGATGCTCTGATTTTCAGTGGTTATGCAATGAGATGTTAAAACAAATTGAGTGAAACATGAATGATCTAAATGGCAAATAAAAAAGTCTAGAAAACACTAAGACTACATATCACTATCAAAAACTTACAGAACCCGAAATGCATATATGCAAGTCAATCGATATATGATACTCCCTCTGGTCCCTATAATATAGACTAAATACATCAGTTATTCAATGAACCAAGTGAATTTTTCTTATAATAGGAACTAGAGGGAGTAATATATTTAAATGCATGACAGTTTAGAAATATAAGGTATTTTCTGAAGTATATGATCATGGATATAAATAAAGGGATGCGACTGCAATATTATCCGTGACATAACGGTTTTTGATGTTGCAGAAACAGAAAGGCGACTACAATTAAGGCCGCATCGGCCACATCTGATTATGATTCTCCACAGTATCAAGGATCATTTGCTAATTCCTTTTGAAACACCTAATAAAGATAATTTTCAGACACATTGAGTTTATATGAGAAAACAACATTGAATTTACTTTGTGAAGAGAGGAGCAAGAAGGAAAACACCGTTTACGCTTCCTCAATCTCATGAGGACGCAATCACACACAAGGGTCTTTCAATTCATCCTTTTCTTTAATAGAAACTAGAAAAAGAATAGTTCTTAAAAAAAAAAGAAGGCATTTTTGAAAGAAGTGGGTCACCTATGATTGTACTCAATTCATGCCTTCCAACAAATTCAACCTCTTCATCATTCCTGCTGTGTTTTTCTGCTGATTTACTCTATACCAATTACTAGAGAGAGAGTACTTCCAATATATAATTGAGGGCCAAGTTAACCTGAAGTAGTATAATATAAGACATAATAACAAGTTGAAATATAAGATAGTAAAATAATAGAATAATCAATCAAAGGCATTTTTATATTTTTGCTTAACTTTATGGTGTAAAGATGTTATAGTGATGCAAAAGAAGGATTGAAAAGTTGGGTGAGAAGCGGGGTTGGTGTTCCTGCTCTGCCCAACATATTTTTATTTATTTTTTTGCTTTTTCTAGCCCACCAACCAACTTTACATGCAAGACAAACAAGGTATATACCTTGGTAAGGTTCAATCAAACATGTATATAGAGAAGACAAAGTTAAAGCTGGGGAATAAATAAAATATGGTGACTCAAAAGTTTTCTTATCAAGCAGCCAGAACCTGATTTCTTTTGGTTTTTCATGGGTTCAAGTCCGAAAACAACTTCTTATGTAAAAATCATTCAAAGTTGCGTATAATACATCAAATGATGAGACCCTTTCTCAGATCCCTGCGTATGCAGGGGAGCTTCAGTGCACCTGTTGCCCTTAATCTAGAGAACTAAATTATAACTCTTTAGCCATCTATATATCCCTTTACATTTAAATAATAGTGATATTTTAGAAAGTGTGCTCTTTTCAAGATTTCATATTCGGTTCTCTTTGATATTAATTTTGGTGAAATAGTTTGACTTCTTAAAAAATGCATGTAAACATAATCAATTTATTAAGAATAAAAGTGAAGCATTGTTTTAAACTGTGGTCGGCACCAATTATTTTTTTTTTTTTAAGAAAGATCACCAATTATGTTGTAACCTTTACATTGCAGTTGGCACAATAACGTTTGGGATGCTGTTGTGGAAAATTCTTAAATATTTTTATTGTGGCATAGGGATTTGTTTGATTGAATTGAATAATACACATCACCATCGGTTAATTATTACCAAATTTGTCCACGAAAACCTAAATTTCATAGGCAAATTAATCTTTAATAAGGTTCCTTGACGTAGAATCAAGACCGAGGAAGCCACATATTCGGTTAAGGTGAAATATCATAGTCTCTAATGGTAAAAGCTAACAGTTACAAAAACCAAATGTATTTTGACACTTAATTTCAAAATTTCCATCATGTATTTGGCTTTCGTAAAATTGTCAGAATTCATATACTTATAATTTCAATAACAAATTTGTCTATTTTCTCGAATATATATGATAATGACAAATACCTGTTATGTTACGACATATAACAAAACATGTGAATAGTGGTGGTGGTGGTGGTGGTGGTGACGTTGGTACTTTGTTGTATATTGATGTCTGAAAAGGAGCAACTTGCCGGACAGCAGGGGAAAGTAAAAAAATGACATTTTGTTTAAGATTGAGTTTTGCAGGGAAGAGGTTTGTTGTCATGGTTTTGGTTTGTGTGTTTCTTGGCTTTCCAAGCCATCCATTTTCCCCAATGATAGCCTATAACATAGTTCTCGGTGCTGCCCTAATGAGAGTTTTGTAAAAAAAAATAAAAAATTTAAATAAATACAATGAGAGTTTTTGTATGCCGCGGTGAAGCTAACATATTTTTTTACGATGGGATCAAATATAAAGAAGAAATATAATATATTTTAAAAACTAACTAGATTATTTACCCGGCGTTGCCCGGGTTGCATATATAATATTTCTCTTTAGGTTGTATTATAATATTGATTCAAAATTTATATATCTTATAGATAATAAGAAAAACTATTACTCATTATAACCCACAATTTATCAAATAAACTACTAACATATATCTAAAATATAAAATTAATATACTTTAGTTGAGTAAGTTGTAATAATAATCAAGAAATGTGTTTAGAATAAATAAAGAGGGCACGTGTAAGAAAAACAATTATTTCCCCAAATATAATATTGATTAAAATAAATAACCAAATAATTATTTAAAATTTTCTCAATCAATTTACGATTTAAAAAGTAAATTATTATTTATTAAAAAAATTGGTTACAAAAAGATTAGTTGAGCTCAAGATATGCTCACCAGGGTCATGGATAGGTAAAGAAAAAAATGAGAAAAATATTAGGGTTTTTGTTGAGGTATCATGGATAATCACAAACTAATGATGCAAATTTAGATCCAAAATTTTAGGGTTGAGGATTAGCATTTAATGATGAAAATATAGAGCCAAAATTTTAGGATTGAGTTGTTGCAAACCTAATAAGGGATTAGTGGAGGGAAAAAATTAGGTTAAGTTGTTGCAGACTTAACAAAATTAATAAATAAGGATAAGGATAATTGATATGGTAGAAAATATTTTCTTCGAAAAAATAAAAAATATTTTCTTCAAAAAAAAAAGCAAGAGGATAGGAATGAAATTGGTGTGCAATGCATTTTTTTAGATGGAATTTGTTAGGTTAAATAATTGCAAACCTAATAAAGCAAATGAGCGGGAAAAAATTAGGTTAAATTGCTGCAGACGTAACAAAATTAATAAATACTAGACTCTTGACCCGTGCTACCACACGGGTCTTTTCAAGAAGAAGTTAAACGAATAAGTCGCAACAATGTAAACATATATAGTTTAATAGAAGTCATATAAAAATTAAAAAAATAAAATGAATTGAAAATTGATTTCATCGGTTATGGCCATTATTTGATGGTGAAATGTCAAAAATTTAAAATTACAAAACAGGTTGACACTATTAAAAATTACAAAAGAAATTAATAGAGATAAATGTTGCAATAAAAATAAAAATCTTCATAACATTTGAATCTTACCAAAACATCTATTTACTTTTAGCAGATCCAAAAACATACTCCCCCCGTCACATTTATAAGCAAAAATGCACTTTTTAGGTTCATTGAATAAATAATGAATTTGGTCTATATATTGACCAAATACATTAAGTATTGAATGAATCTAAAAAGTGATTTTTTGCTTATAAATGTGACCGGAAGGAGTAATTTATTAAGCTTATTTGTTTGCTTTTTGATAACAAAAGTTAGGAAAATATTTTTTTAAAAGGAAAATTAACACACATGTTAGCATGATCTCGAAAATCAAAATAAGTAGAACTATAACTAATAATTAAGACCCGTTAACTATAAAAAACCACATATTTTACTGATATTAACTAAAATTTGAAGTAAAATTGGTGATGTCCTTTTTTCAGTTTACAATAGGATCCCTTTAAACAACCATTTATAGGTGGTATGGTACCCATGTACTTTTTTGGATGATGACTAAACCGATTGTTAGAGATTCCACATTGAGGCTTAAAGTCAATTATATAATCCAGAAGAATAATTATTTATATATAAGTTTAAATATATGTATTAAGTTTAGAGATATATACAAAGAATTTCCCATTTTTTACCATTAAACAATAGAATTTTCCATTTCAGAATCTCAACAATAATAATGTGGAGTGGCTTAAATTTTCTATTTTTTGGTCATTGCTACTACCTTTCTTCCATTGAGAATCATGCTATGAGTATCCTATTTCTTTTCTCTTTCTGTAAAGCTTTTTGGTTACATTCTCTGTCTGAAATGCTACAATATGAATCTGTCAATGTGAAAGAAAAAAAATTAATACCAGTAAAAAAGAAACAGCTTTAACTTGTAAGAAACAACAACACAATGATACATGTACACATCTCATATTCCCTAACACTTATTCAACACCCTATTTTATCTTTATGATCAAAAGTTTATGCATAAAAAAACAAAAAAAGATTCATATTCATCCAATAAAACACACTTAAGCTTTTTTTGCAAAAAAAAAAAAAAAAGATTCATATATTTCAAATGAGGATTAGTGCTATTACATATAGTTTTTTGGCTCCCCAATTCCATTATATTGGGGAAAAAATGTTGTGGAATATACAAAGAACTTAGATATCAAGGACTAAAACTAATATTATTTCAAAAATAAAAAGGACTAAAACTAATATGCAAAATGGAGTTATATATGCCCTTCTCAATGTCAGAGTCATGAGTGATCACTCTATTTATAGGTTGATGGGATAAATTAAAGGTGAAATCCTATTTATAATTTTATATAGTTCGGATGGCTTCAAATAACACAATATACCCAACTTTTTTTCTCTGCATCAAAAGGCTCTGAAGTATTATCCTCCTTATCAATCATTGTTGAAGAATTTTTTTGGTAAAAATCCCCAAAAAGATTATTAAACTGTTTCTAATCAAACCCATAAAACAAAATAAAAAATGGAAGATGATTCAACTTACATAATTTGTAGAGGAGGGAATTTGGATGAATATTAAAGACAATACACACTTGAATCTGCAATAGTGAGGAGGGACAACATCAATGTAATTGTAGCCCAAACCATGTTGTCGATGAAGAACAGTCCTAAAACTCACTATTCCAAAGCAAATTAAGAAAACAATTTGTACCTCGAACGAATCAATAATCCATTTTAGCCATTCAGATACACATTAAGAAAAAGGTCAACAATTGAAGATAAACCAACTATCCTCAAAAGAAAAGGAATTGCACATGAATAAAAATGATGAGAGAAAATTACCTCGACGACAAAATATTCAAGACGACGGCGAGGTAAACAGGAGGAGCGGCACTGGTACAACCTTAAGAAACTGAGTGATACAAAAAACAGGAAATTAAAGATCATCCTTGCTGCTCCTTGAGTAGGCCTTCTAGCGCCCAGCATAAAAAGAGAATAACAAATTGTTACCACATTGATTCAAGTCCAGCACAGGAAAAAAAACGACGTTGTTGCATTCTTACATCCCTAACATGAAACTGAATGCAAATCCTTTTGTATTGAAGTCGTAATTCATTCACAATTTTGTCAAAATCAGTGACTGGATTTAGATTCAAAGGAGCTGCACAAAA
The DNA here is from genome assembly GCF_051527215.1 of Medicago sativa. Lineage (NCBI taxonomy): Eukaryota > Viridiplantae > Streptophyta > Magnoliopsida > Fabales > Fabaceae > Medicago > Medicago sativa. The sequence goes on along the minus strand of NC_140752.1, from coordinate 47,895,735 downwards.
ACACACCAAGCAACTGATTAGAACCAAATATATTCAATGAAACATGATTAGATTGATTAGAACAGAAATTGTATGGAAATCCATTAAGATTAACTGTACCACAAAGGTATGTGCACGCCACTATTTATACCGGACTCATAGACAAAATGAATTTGAATCATGGTGACATGCGTACACAATGAATTGGGGAGTTGGAGAGACTTCTCGTGGAATACAAATTCACTTGCTGCATGGAGAGATATGGAAGGCCACATTAAATGTTTAATGGATCAGTGGGTAGTTGGCAGGAATGACCGAAATTAATGCAAGAAAATTTTGTTAATTTTGTTAATAAAGGTTGGAGCGATTTGTATTGTCAAAAAAATAGGAGTGGATATGCAACAGATAAATGGGAGTGGAATTTGTTAAGAAGGACTGTAGCGACAGATAATTTTTTGTTTTTATTGTTAATAATATTTTGTTAATAGGAGTGGATAGGAACAATTTGTTAATAGGAGTGATTTTTTTTTATGTTTATCTGTTTAGTAGGAAACGATTAGGAACAATACGATTTTTGGCTTGCAAAAAAATAAGGTTAATAGGGTTAAACAAATCGGAATTAAGCTTTAGGGTTAAAACAGTAAATTTCAGCAATAGGGTTTAGGTTAAAATTAGAGATAAAATAAGCTTTCGGGTTAACTTTTATAGATAAACTAGACCATCGACCCGTGCTAACGCACGGGTCATACAAAAGAACAAATATAGCGCAAATATGAAAGTAAATACTTACCTTGAATCGGAAAAATAGTATAATTCAACTCATAAAATAAATTGCCACAAACGTTTTTAATGTACCATATTAAACAATTTCCATGACATCGACCCTGTTACAGAAAGGAAAAACACTGAATCCTAAATGTCTGATTCATGGAGATTGAAGAAATTCGATAACAAAGCAGTTAGTTCCATCATTCGAGCAAGTTAAACAACTTTAGTGTCAGTAGGCTCAATCTTGACACGAACAGCCCTGTTAGGTTTTGTAACCGATGCCTGACCAGCTTCACCATGTTCAACAGCCACAGAGTTAATGCTATCAGAGGACCTCTTAAGACTTGTCTTGCTGGTTGGTGTGTCAATCACATAGGTATTGCTGCATGAGTCTTCAACCTCCTGTACATCCTGCAGACATTTGCGTAAAAAAATTTGTTTAAAACATAACTTGAATAGATATAAAATACCCTCGAATTCTTTGAAAAAACAATACAATTGAGTTAATGTGAGTTTGAAAAATTACGTTGACTCCGCCATAGGATTGGATACACAGTTTTTTAATAGGGTACCTTAGAAATACATTATCTCAATAAGGCACTTAGTAATACTAAATGTATGCCTTTCACACCGAAGAATATAACATAATGCATTTACAATGTCATTAGATTGACTTCCAATACATATATTGACCGATGGGCCTTGAAACAATAATGGCATCAAAATCTGCTCACCTAGCTCCCAATTCACCGGCCAACATTCAAAAAAATACAATTTGAGAAGCATGAGTGTTTATATTAACATATATAAGTAAACATTTAAATGTTCCATCCTGAAATATGCCTATTAAACTCGAACATACCAATAAACGTTATGTCTTTCAAGTGAACAAACGGATTGAGCAGCATGTATCGCAGATCAGTGGGTCTACAATGTCACCTGGTTTCATCTATACGAAGCGTACATGGCTAATAACATCACACACAGACTGAATTCTCCGGCACAAATACAGGAACAAACAAAGGAATCACTCACAGTACAATATCATTATACTATATACAATTCTGTTAAATCTCAAGTCACACTTTACCTGTCTCCATGCAAAAGTAGCATCTCAGCCACAATAGCAAAACTGATTTAATTTCACACTAAAATTACACATTGCAGAAAACTTCTGTATATACCACATTTGTTGTAGTGTTGATGTAATTACCCTCTTCATCAATCAATAGAATTTTCAGTCTGTTTCTTGATGTAATTATAAATACCAGCATGATAATATAAAGATAATAGAAGATTCACTTTAATAAAAGTAACATGATAAACATTGATCCACGTCTTTTTTTTTGAAATAATCCACATCCTTTCTTGTATTACAAAAAAAAAGCATTGATCCACATCAATGATATGATGGTAGGAGTCATTTTTTTATGTTTTGGATCAAATTAAAGATATATTCAATTTCTTCTATAGACTCTATCGGAATGATATAAGATGTGTTCATGAATGTATAAGAAGTATTGAATATGAAGTAAGAATAGAGATTTATGTGCTACTTGGAGAAATTGAATATTTATTTTTTAGGCAAGAAAACTCATCATTTCATTAAGAATAAAATCATGAATACAATTTGGTACAATCTCATAAACTTGAGGATTAGTTGTGTATCCACTCAAGCCACTACATCAACTTGCCTCCTAGTAAGCTCTACCACAGAGTTTGTAAATATAGTTCAACTCAGATAAATCAGGTGTCGTGGGACGTGGAATTAACATGATCATCTACTATCGTAAAGTCTAACTCCAAAATGATGTTATCAGTATTCAACTCATGAATCTGCTTTATAGCATAGTATAAACCATATGCTTCCCCTTTTGTTACACTTATTTTGGATTGGAGTCTAATAGATTTAACTTGAAGAAAATTACCATACACATCAAATTACCATGATTGCAAGTTATGGCTCTATAGCAGCACCACTTACTAAGCTCCACATGTGACAGTGATGCTACAGAACAGCCTCCATCGTGCATTTTTGTGCCTGTGTTGCTGCCATATTGATGAAGAAACATGACTGTCCATAAATAGATACTGAACAAAAGAAAACAAAAGACTTCTTCAATTTTTTGGTGAATTAGGACAGGATATAAAACAGATGCACACTTTCAAAACTTTTAGGTGATGCATATCTTTAAAAGCAGAGAGCAATATGAATATGAATGAATCCTAACACATTAGTAATGCACTACATTCAGAAAACATTTATTAGCAAGTGGGATGGAGGCTTATCAAATATCATACTTTCACCAAGAGTACATATTAGAACTAACTTAAAATTAATTCAATGGAGTAAGAGATCATAATGACTTATCATAACTATACCTGCCCATAAATTATGATAGTAACAATTCCAAAATAGTTCAATGAAAAAAGAAATTGAAGAAAATTGTGAGAAGCAAAGAATGAATGACTGTAGTTTCCCCATAAATGTAAATGAAGAGGACTACACCAAACGATAAAGTGGGGAATCGAGAGTCATAAGCATTTAAAGAGTAGATAATCAACAACCTAATATTTTGAAAGTGAACAGATTGTTTTATTCATTAAAATGTTAGAAGTCAGTCAATGTTCATTTCTAAAGATCTTTAACTGAAAACTTTTATATGAACACTTGAGTTTTAAAATACTTTACAGAATCAGCCATCACATATCAGAGCACACAACATGACCAAATCAAAGCGCTTAATTACCAAAACAAATCTTTCGCATGGAATATGTATTCAATTCTCACATCAATATAGCAACAATGAGTCAAAATAGACTTCTACAAAAAGAAAAAGATAAAAATTTAAAACATTCTTAAGTTGAACATTCTTTTCTTGATAAATTATCTATTCTTTTGGATCAAGTTGAACACTCCACATTTTAAGTGAAACACAAATTAAAGTTTTATTAAAATGCAAATAGTAGAGAAACATGAATGCTTACTTCATATAAGTTGAAAGTTAAACATACTGATGCTTATAAACCCCAAAAAGCAGCAATATCTTTTACACTATTTTATTAGACATGTCACAAAAGATACAAATATCTAATGTCATAACCATAGCACCAATGATAAAATATAAAACACTTATGCAGAAATTTCCTCATAAACCATTCACTTCCACAAAATAGACATAAAAATAAATATGCTTAAAAACCATTTACAGTACTTATATTTTGATTAAGCATACCTCATTCTTAATCATGCTCCACTTGTTTTTCTTAAGCCACTTCATCAAAATGTCTCTTTTGCAACAAAGACCTACATAAATAATTCTTGAAGGTCCCATTCACGTAGCGTAATTTCCACTTTCAATGTGAATTTGAGCCCTACATAACAAAACAAAACATGACAATTACGAAAAGAGAGTTTGACCTCTCATGTAACAAATGTGAAAACTATAAGATTTGGAATGATTATTAATATTGAGAGTTATGAGTCAATTATAGTAAGATAAACCCACATACAAAAAAAAAATCATCTAACACCAAATACCTTGACATGAATCTCTACCATCTAGGAATACACAATTTTCTGCACTATCTTCCAAACTTGCAATCAGAAGTGGTAAAATCAAAAGCCTCAATTAGAAAATCTCAAAAATAAAAACTGATAAAAAATTGAGAGGGGACTTATAGAGGGAAGACATAAACACAACAAATAAAGAGCAGAAGAGAATCAAGTCTGATTCCATCCAATTCCTCAAAATGGACAACAATCATTCATTATAAGAACCAAATGTACCAAATCAACATAAAAAAAACGATTAAACGACTTTTTAAATTGCATATCAAAGTAAATTTTGACTTTTAAGCTACCTAATTGCTATAAATTTGCACTGCTTTATAGCTTATAGAGCATCCTCATTGACTACCAAAGAACTAACCAAACATGATTCTTTTATTTACTTTGTGAGATTGCAATAAAAACATGAAAAAGAAAATAAAACTATAGCAACAACAATGGAGAATGATTTATGCAATAATTGCGGCATTGGAAAGAAAAACATAAGTACATGATTGGAAGCCAAATCGAAATCAAATCAAAATCTAAATTGAAACTCCAAAATAGTGAGTTAATTTCAAAACCACAAATTCATAATCATTCGCGTGTTTCACTCACGAACGTCGGTGCCACTCTCGTCAATTTTGTACGGCAAGAACAACAAAACTTCCAATTCTCTCCTTCTATGCTACTGCCTTGCCTCCGAAAAAATTTGTGGCAAGATGGGAGTGATGGAGGCAGTGCCAATGGAGAGTTGGCTAATTTGCGGGTGGATTTATTTTTCTAACAAAAAAAATATCACATTTCCATCCAGTCAATAATTAAATGGACAAAAATAAACATGAAAATCGATAAACTTACCCAGCCAGTCCATAATTAAGAGGACAAAAAAACCTTTATATAAGGCCTCTATTTTGCCACGACCAATGTCTGCGACCTTTATATAGGGTAAAAGTATTGAAGTAGAAAACGGACAATCGATTAGCTGATATCATGTATAGAAAAAAACACAAATGATATCTATATATGATTTAGACCTGTTAGAATAAAGTTGATCAGTCTGTTATAACTATTTATGTTTTTGAAGAGGATCAGTCAGTTATAACTTCTCAGCATGGAATATATTGATTTTTTTTTGAAAGAATGGAATATATTGATTTGATAAAACATTTATAAACTATTTTCAAGACATGGAAGCTAAAAACTCAAACCATAATTGTCATACCCTTAAATTAGAACATCAATAACAAATTTTCATTCACTTAATTAGAAAATGCATTTCACACGTCTCACCTGTTAAAAGTCTGTTTATAACAATTGATCAATCACCACAGCAGCTTCCAATTTATTGCACGTCTAAGTCAAATAAACCAAAAACATAAATAAACCAAGTTACAATAAAATTAACATAAAAAAAGACCAAAAAATTGAATGGTAAAATTATAAAATTGAGTACATCAATCGCGCAAAATCAAAGTTCATAAACTAAAAACATTTGACAGGGTAGAAAAAATAATATTATTGGAACAATCCCAACTAATAAATCATTGATAGAGAAGAGAGTATGTATATGTAAAGTGTACAAATGAAAATCACACCCTACATATCCCAATTGAAGCTATGCATTTTGAGCAATTGTGATTAATCACTAAGGCAGAAACAATATGAACAATATTTGCAATTGAAAACACATTTGAAAACTTAAAATTGTCATGGCGCACCAAAAATACGGAGGTAGGATTTACCCTTCATCAAAGAGGCATACATGTCAATGAAAGGTGCATAGTATCTGTTTATCGGCAAGAAGAAAGGGTTGGGGTTGGAATCAGCACTGGCTGCGGAGGAATCAACACCGGCTGCGGATCGGCCATAGTATCTGTTTATCGGCAACTACCTGCGATAAACCGATTGAGCAAGAAAAAAATTATCAATCAAAGAAAAAAAATCAAAACCGATTCGGCAACAATAACATAACAGAAATCTCAATCGACTAAAACGAAAAGCAGAAAAATAATCGATTATGTGAATAGCATGCATATATTCAGAATCAAATTAGGGATAGAAGAGAAATTAGGGTTAGAGAATAGGAGTTGAAGACTAACAGTGGTGAGATCGAGAAGAAGATGAAATTGTGAGGAGGAGATTGTTTGAGAGAAAGCACAGTTCAACGACTTTTTTAGGGGAAGAAGAAGAAGAATCGCGTGAAAAAAAAGAAGAATCGCGTTGAAGAAGAAGAAGAATGGCGTTTGTGTTGTGTGTTCTGCGGTTTTTTTTTTATTATGTTTATCGGTTTAATTGTTTTGGTTAGGGTAAAACAGTAATTATATTGATTAGGGCTTAGGAAAAATTAGGGCTTCAAAATTGGCATGGGTTAACTTTTATATATAGATAGATAGATTAGGGTAGAAAATATTTGCTTCATAAAAAAAAAAGGCAGGAGGATAGGAATAAAATTGGTGCGATGCATTTTTTTAGATGGAATTTGTTATGTTAAATAATTGCAAACCTAAAAGTGTAGAAAATATTTGCTTAAAACAAAAAGAAGGATAGGAATAAAAAAAAAAGGAGGATAGGAATTCAAACAAAAAATAATAATGATTCGGCCGGCCAAAAGGAGGATAGGAATAAAAAAAAAGGAGGATAGGAGTTAAAAAAAAATAAGGATTTGAAAAAAAAAGGAGGATAGGAATAAAAAAAAAAGGAGGATAGGAATTCAAAAAAAAATAATAAGGATTCGGATGGCCAAAATTATAGCAAACTTGATAACAAAATTCGGCTGGCATTAATTAAGTAAGATGATCAATGGCTAAAATTGAATGACGCCTAAATGTGCAAGATCCAATGGCTCAGAAAAGTGGAGGGAGAAATGGGGGGAAAATATTAGGGTTAGAAATAGCTTTAGGGGTTAAGCTTTATTATATAAGATGGATAAGATGGATATATTAAACTTAATCAATAAGGAAAATAAATTTACAATAATTTGTACTTATATATAATAAAAACGGAAACGAAGAAAATAAAAGCTAAACAATAGATATTTCTATAGTATTTAAAAAAGAGTTATTTATAGAGGTTGAGATTTACAGATTTTAAGAATTAAAATTCATCCATAATTGACAATAAACTAAATATATATGGGAACTTCTACAATACACCTAACAAATTGAGGTGTACCGGTACTCTTGCTTCATAAATTTATAAATTAACAATCATTTTAGGTGGCATTTCACATGGGAAAGGCTAAAACCTTCCCACCATGCGAAAGTTTATTTTGACCTTTAGATCAATCAAAGACCATAATTTTACAATAGACTCTCAACATCAAATCTAACTACCCACACCCTACAACCCATATCTGACTTGCATCCATCTTCTCACTCTCTCTCTCCACAGCTTTCTTCATCTTCATTGCACTCATAACCCCCATTCTAAGAAAATCAACGAAAGAAAAACAAAACCTTCGATTAATTAAATCCTCACACTTTCAAATCCATTCATATTCACTGTATTTCTTGCGTGTAAGTTAAAATTTACATTTGAACCATAATGAGACTAACCATAATTTACTACCATAATTGTTCAAAGATATATTCATATTCCTAATTAATGAAAATGGTAAAAGAATGTTTGCTGGATTGAAACTGTACAAACATGGTTGACAAAACATCAATTTTAGAATGTTGTTACCAATTTTTTATTTTATTTTTACAAATCCTAGTTGTTTGCTTTTTCCCTGACGTAAATCCTTGTTAATTCTTAATGGTCCATTTATTTAATTTAAATCCTATATGTTCAAAGAAAGCCTTAAAAATTGGGGTTGCGATTCTCGGTTTGTTCTCCAATTTTGCAGTAAACTTCTAACAGTGAATTTCATTCATGAACACAAAGGAAAACTAACAACAGTGACCCATTTAACACTAAAAATTGAAGTGAACAAGGTAGAAAGAGAGAAGAAAAATATTGAGAGCATTTTGTGAAGCTTTGTATGATTTAAGTTGTTGGAATGGTAGTCACGGTTGGTCCGATCATACGATATACAAAACTGGTTGCGGGTGAGTGTGTCATGAAGGAGAGAAGAAAAAAAATCTGATGTTGAAAGTCTATGATAAAATCATGGTCTTTAGTTGATCTCATGGTTAAAAAATAGTTTCCTTTGGTGGGAAGATTTTAGCCTTTCCCATGTGAAATGCCACCATCATTTTATGAAATAAAAAGTTATTTGTTAAAATTTGTACTTTAGAAAACATCATTGCATAAGAAAAAACATCATTTCATTGTTTACAAGAATCATATTGAATTTTTAACATTTTCTCATAAAAAATAATCAATATTCTTTATTATGAGTAATTAAAATTCGAAAAACGTAAATTTTATTTTGTCGAAGCTTTTGGTAAATAAGATTTAATTATTATAATTGTCAATGATAGAAAATAATTCTTTTTCTTCAAAAAAAAACAACTCATTTAATTATTAATTTAACGATTTGGTGTACCGGTACACTCAAATTTTAGGGTGTACCATAGAATTTGCCTATATATTATCAGTTTTTGTGTAATATCATCTTCCTTTAAACCAACAAAATTGTTTGGAGTAGACAAATAATATATTAATGAGATAGATACATATCAAATTATACTAGTTCTTTAAGTTATTTTTCTTCTTTCACTAACCGAATATTATCAGGACCTAATATTGCTATCACTAACCGGATGCTTATATCTTGATATTTATATCCCTTTACTGATAACTATCTGAACCGTCAATATATTCCTAAAGACTAAGAAGACCTCCAAAAGGGCTTTTAGACCCTCCCATAGGCCTCAGCGCCCTCAATAAGGGCCTTAAGGCTCAAAGACACGTTTCCCCCAGGACAATGCCTCTATTTCGCTTCCAGAAGCCTCTAGAACGAGCTTAAATACCCAAAACACCCCCGTTACTTGCTTCCTAAGTAACCACAAAACAGTCCCATAGAAGGCTATAAATACCACCCTTGGGAGCAATCTCAATGCGTCGAATAAACAGTCTAAACCCTAGATTCTATCACCGTACTTTTGCAAGTATAGTTGGCGCCCTCTATAGGAAAAGGTAAAATTAACCTAGACCACTCCTCTGAATCGCAAATCGCGATTTAGAAACCCATAAACCAAAAAAACTCTGAATCGTAGCCGTTGTAGCTGCGATCAGAAAACCTTTCACATCTAAACCCTATATCTCCCCGATTTAGGAATTCACTCACGCCATCCTCATGGCAACCGCTGAAGAAGTCGAGACGTTGAGAACCCAAATTGCTTAACTTATGGAGCAGAACGAAGCTCTGCACGCCTCAATGGAAACTATCCAACAGAAGCAACAAGAGGAGAGAGACGAGTCTCATCATGGCGATATGGATGATCCCGAGCCTCAACCCCTCTTGGCTGAAGTATGGAACGCACCAGTCCCGGAGAACTTCAAACCGCTTCACATGTCACCCTTCGACGGGAAGAGCGATCCTGTAGAGCACATCACAACTTTCAACACTCGTATGGCCGTCGTTGGAGCCATTGACTCCCTCAAATGCAAACTCATAGTCGGAACCTTCACTGATGTTGCTCTACGCTGGTACATGAACCTCCCTCGTTTCTCTATCGTGGGCTACATCACCAGGAAACTCATCCAACAATTCTCTGCAAGTCGACACTGGAAGGTTTTCTGACCAGCTTGTTCATTGTCCGACAAGGACAGAATGAATAATTGCGAGACTATCTGGCTAGATTCAACGATGCCACCATCAAAGTTATCAATCCAAATCAAGAAGTATTTGTAGGAGCTTTTCAAAATGGTTTAAGGGCTAGATAGTTTAATGAATCTCTGGCTCACAACCCTGCAGACTCCATGGATGAAATCATAGCCAGAGCCGAATGTTACATTAAGGCCGAGGATAGCAACGCGGAGGAAAAAGCCAGAGACTTGAAGGAGCGCAACACCAACAACTTAGAACAAAGAAACTACTACCCGCCAGTAAACAAAGATCATGCGACTTTCAGGAAGCAGAAAAGGCGACCTTATGAACCCTATAGCACCAGGTCACGCCAAGACGATTTCACTCCGTTGAATACTCGCCCATAACGCATTCTCAAGGAAATTTATCATTCAAAGCTAATTCCAGATGTACCCAATCCACGAGGCCCCACCATGGGAATAGACAAGGATGGATGGTGAAAATACCTCAGGATTAGAGGTCATGACACCGACTCCTGTATTCACCTCAGTCAAGAAATTGAGAAACTGATACAAAGTGGCAAGCTCCGAGGATACACCAAGGAAACCAAGGGCGAGGACAAGAGGAACTTAGAAAAAGACCAAAAGGCGAGGAAGGAAGGACAAAATGAGGAACAGAGGCACACCCTTCACACTATTCCAGGTGGTTTCGCCAGAGGAGGAGAATCAAGTGCTTCCCGCAAAAAAAAATGTGCGACAAATGATGCTATGTCAGAGGGATAATAATCAGGGTTTGGAGCGCAAGCCCGATAACACTTTTTCACCAAAAGATTATCAAGATATCATGCCACACGACGATGATCCCATGGTCATAATTCTGTAAATCTTTAAGTGGTATGTAAAAAGGGTGTTGATTGATCCGGGAAGTTTAGCTGATATCCTTTTGTTAGCCTGTAAATCTAACAGGCTCATTTAATATGGTCAACATTTGTTTGACCTTTAACTTTGCAGGACTCGAAGGCTTTCTTATTTTAAGTTGAGGATTTTGACAAGATAGCAAGCTAGCGCGCGTGACTTGAAGTTCGATAGAACAAAGCTGAAGGAAGATCGCGTCGAAGTCAAGCAATGAATGCGGGAAAGCACGATTTCAAGCTTGGAAACAGTTTCCATAGTGGAAACGTGGGGGCAAACGGTTGCCCAAGATGGCGGAAGTGTTGATCATGGGATTAGTGGTTTTCCAGTTATTTATTTTAGTATAAATAAGTGTTTCCAAGCTGGAAAATGGGTCACAAATCATTTATAGAATTCTACAACACTCAAACTACCGGCGTATAGGGAAACAAATTATACAGAATGTATGTAAACTGATTTGTAGACCACCTTTATTTTAATGCAATGCATTTTACCTTTCCTTTAAGTTTACATGCTTAAAACCTTTACCTTTTCATTTAACTTTATATTGCTTTTGTTTGCTATCTCAAACCTGTCGAGAGACAGTGCCTTTTTTGTTTATAAAACCGTCCTGCTCTCTAAGTAACCTGAGTGCATCTCGTGGGCCTTTTTCAAAACTTTTTTTGATTAAAACCTTTACACAACATGCTCCTGAGATCTCTAGTTTGGTCTCACTTGTAATAATCAAAACTAGCCCGTAGTTTGCCGAAAACAGTGGCAAACACCTTTATTATGACACATTCGAAAGAATGGGCCTCGATTCTGAACAGTTGCAACCTTTCAAAGGAACTTTGGCTGGGTTCACGGGGGAGCAAGTACACGTATGCGGATACATCACCCTGAAGACAACTTTTGGCATCGGCTCTCAGGTGAAAACAATTCGAGTCAGGTACCTTGTAGTGAACTCGCCCAACTCATACAATATAATTATTGGGCACCCTGCTTTTAATCTCTTGGGAGCATTCCTCTCCACCAAGTTTTTAGTAATGAAATATCCTCTATACAACGGGAAAATAGGAACCATCAGAGGCGACCAGAAAGTCACCAGGGAATGCTATCACAACAGTTTACGTCTACAGAAGGGGGAAGAAGAAAGCAAGAAATGTGGAAGGTCTTAGTGTGAATATGATTGATTTAGATCCCAGAGAAGAATTCCAACACGAACTCCTTGAACCTACTAAGGACCTTAAAGAAATCGACACAGGCCCTGAAACCCACCAAACCATGAAGATTGGGATGTCCTTAGATCCAATGGAAGAAGCAGCCCTTACAGCCTTGTTAAGAAAAAACCTTGATTTATTTGCCTGGCAACCTTCTGATATGCCTGGGATTGATCCAGACGTTGTATGCCATCATCTGTCTGTCAACCCTGGTGGCAAACCGGTATTACAGCGTAAAAGAAAGTTAGGCGAGGAGAGAATAAAAGTTGTTGAAGAAGAAGTAAAGAAGTTGGTCGACGCCCGCTTCGTTAGTGAAATCAAATATCCAACCTGGTTGGCCAATACTGTCTTGGTAAAAAAAGCATCAGTAAAATGGCAAATGTGTGTAGACTACACATATTTAAACATGGCGTGCCTCAAAGATCCATACCCTTTGCCTAACATTGATTATCTCATCGACACCACATCAGGATTCAAAACTCTCAGCTTCATGGACACATACTCCGGTTATAATCAAATAAGGACGGACACTTTGGATGCACCAAAAACAGCATTCATAACCAACAACAAGAACTACCACTATGAAGTCATGCCTTTCGGCCTCAGAAATGCAGGCGCTACTTTTCAATGATGCATGGACACAACCTTTGCTCAACAAATCGGGCAAAACCTCGAAGTATATATGTCATACCCTAATTTTGGACCTAAAAATACTAACTCAATTCTTCTTATCTTGCATTTCAAGTCATTTGATTTGTCTCTGATCAATCACATCTTTCTCTGCATTTTATTTCAATAATTACTTGCAAAATTCATATAAAAGGGTATTTTAGTCATTTCCTGTGTCCAAGCTCATTTTAATCTTTGAAAAATTGTTTGAGTCTTTTCAACTGGTTTGAATAAGTCCTTATTTCAATTCTATGTCAAAATCCCTTTTAAAAATTGCATTGGAAGTCATTTTGAGTCAGTTTAGCCCCTAGGGGCATTTTAGTCTTTTCAAGTGTTGAAGCTCTGTTTAATCTCTTAAAATTGTCTCTGAGTCTTTTAATTTGCTTGTATAAGCTCTTGCTTCAATTCCCTGTTAAAAATCCATTTTAAAATTTGCATCTGAGTCATTTTTAGTCGTTTTAGCCCCAGGGGCATTTTGGTCATTTCACATGAAATTTCGGCAGAGAGAGGTTACTTTAAAGTACCTCATTTAAGTAATTGGTTCCTTTTAGTCCATTTTGTCATTTTTAATTGTTTCACTTTACGTTATTTCCAAATTACGTTTTTTACCAATTTTATTATTAATTACTTTTTAGTCCTTTGTGTCATTTTGCATTTTAGTCCCCAATTTTTAATAATTGCAGATTTGTCCAGAAAGTTTGTTATGAGTCCAAGTCCACGTGTCATCATTTTACTGGTCCAGGTCCATACATGTGTCAGCCTATAAAAAGGCCCAGTCATCACATACACTATTCATTCTGCCAAATCATCACAAACAAAATTCTCATTCTCTCTCCTCCATTCACAAGATCAAAACCGAAAAATCAGTAACAAATTCTGGAAAAACTCAAGAACAATATGAATATTACATGAATCTCCATGAATATTCATACAAGCTCTTCCAAGAACTCATCTCAAATCAATGCAATTTCACCTCAAATCATCACAATTTCATCTCAGGATATCATAATTAGCATGGTTCTGCACTGAACCTTCCTCAACAACAAGGGATTCGACTTGTTTTCAAACAAGCCAGCAACGCGGTGCAAAGAGGAGGAAGAAGAGGCATTTGATTCCAGAAGCTCTTCCGTTTCAGATTCAAAGAAACGAACAAGACTACGGTGAAAGGATCTCGTATCGAAGCCTTCTGACTTCGTCTTCTCCGAATCTCCAATTCAAGACACGGTACGTAACTATTTCGTTTCTTCTTTGTTGTAAAGATTCCGATTGAGTGCATGTGAAAAGTGAGAAACACTTCGAGGCTTTAAAACCCGATCTACTCCGATTCGAGATGTTTTTGTGAAAATAAACTTTGAATTTGGAAAGAGCATAACAAGAGGAATCTAACGATGTAAGAACTTTCGAGATCGGAGTAGAACGAAGTTTGCCGGCGCCGAAAACCACCATCGGAAACCGCCGCCGGCGCTCAAAGCTTCGTCGGAGAAGAAAGGATATATTGCAGAGTCTCTCTCTCTAACTTATGTTAGAGAGAGAAGTGATTTTGATTGTGTGTTAGTTTCCCTTTGGCCAAACGTATATATACCCCCTGTAATCACACGCACGCGCGTCCCTGCTCCATACTGTGTTCTCTTGTGTTTTGACCGTTGGATGAGATGTTATGCCATGTGTATGCTGTTGATCCATTATTTCCATGTACCTGTTGTGCTTTATCATGTGTCATACGTTTTCAACCACTGGATCTAGGGTTTTGGAGGGATTGGATCAATCTAACGCCTCTGAGGCATTTGGATGATCCACATCCAGCATCAACTCTGGGCTTGGGCCTACATTTGTTATGGATTTCGTTTTACCCTATTTTCTTGCTATTTCAACACTGCTTTTAATATTTGCACATCTGTTTCATCAAAAAGGTCCTTTAAAAATTCCTAAAAAATTCCTATGTGTTCTTGATCATTTTCTTGATATTTTTGTGATGTTATTATGTGTTAAATCTTGATTAGAAAATGTGTGGTATTTTCTTGTTAATTGTTTACTATTTTTTGTTAAAAATTGTGAAGTTTTATATGTTCTTGAGTCTAAAAATCTTTTAAAAACTCTAAAAAATTTCATGTATATTTCTTGTTAATTTTGTGGTATTTTTGTGATGATTTTTGCACTTTAAAACTTGATAAAAAATAATATGATGCTTTTCTTGCTATTTTGTGATGTTTTGTGTTAAAAAATTTGTGAAAAGTACATGTTCTTGATCCCTAATCATGATACATGATGTTTGATTTGTGGAGTATGAATTTGCAATGGATTTTCTTGCTGTTTTGAAGTGTTTTAATGCATGTGAATATATTGTGTGAGTTTACTTGTCTTACAAGTTATGTGAATATTGTTTGTGAAAATTAAATGCCAAATATGCCTAAAATATAGCATGATTCTTTGACTTGAATGTGTTCTTGTAATTCTCATTTTGTTGATTGTGATAAGAATCTTTGAACATTGTCATGATATGGGAATTATAGGTCATACACTTGTCTTGTTATCATGATAAATTTTAGGCATACTTTGCTAAGAGTTTAGTCACCTTTTTTAGTTTTTTGCCACTTTGTTTAATGTTCCTTTTGCTTATAATTTTCATGCTATTATACCTTATCCTACTAACCATTTCATTTCATGTTTCATTCATTCATAAGCATTCCTCATCTCACTTCATTTCTATAGCTTTAAAGACTTAGTATGTAAAACCTAGGAATCTTTGTATTTTACTTTTATGCAATTTTAATTTCTTGCAAGACCATAGAATGTATCTAGGCCAATGATGTAAAGGACAATGGACTCTAATGATGTACACCGACACAAGCACCGACACATGCACACACATCACTTTAGGTATATGGCTAGGATATGCATGTTTAGATGTATGTTTAGGATTGTATGCTTAGATGAATGCTTAGGATTTACACTTAGAAAAACCTCTTTTCAAAAAAATATGAACAAACTTCACTCAAATCATTTTCTTAATAAACCTTGGGATCAAAATCCCATTGTATTCTCTTTTATTTTCTTAATCAAAATTTCAATGAATCTTAATCATACTTGACTTTTTTTTGCAAAATAACTAATTCCACCTCACTTTTTTTTCCAATCTTATGCCCTTGAGGCCTCTTTTCCTCATTCTTCAAAATCCCATTTTCAAACTTAAAATCAACCAACAAAAACAAAAACATTTTTGGAAGAGAACTACGGTGGATTTGATCCCTTAAACGGGTACGTAGGCAAGGAACAAAATTCCTTCAATTCAAATAAAATAAAAATTCAAACACTTTCTTCTCCCTCCAATTCTTCACTTAGAATATTCTTAGGTTTAATATCACTTTTCAAAATAGCATTTAAAAATAAAGCGCGCGCGTAGAAATTAAAGACGGTTCCTATAGGATACTATAGTCGTTATGGGTGCCTAACACCTTCCCGTGGCGAAAACAACTCCCGGACCTCGATTCTCAAGGGTTTTGCTTACTTTTTCCCTTCCCAAGAAAAAATAAGATATCACCGGTTAAAAAGGTTCAAACGTAATCAATGTTTGACCCCCGAAAACCAAGATAAAATAGCTGGCGACTTCACTGGGGACATTCGAGAGTTACGCCTAGTCTTTATTTCCACGCTTGCGCTCTTTTTACTTGTTTCTTTTACTTGCTTTCCTATGTGAATAAATGTTTAATTTCTTGCAAACGTGTGGGGTGAGAATATCAAAAGTCCTGCACCCGGGCTGAGTGAACTTAGGATTTAGGAGGGATATAATCGACAATTCATTCCGGGGGTTGCCTCGTGTTTTGGATTATGCGATCAATCCCACATAGCTAAGGCATTTTGGGGGTGATGTTGTCGGCGCGTGTTGTCGCGTTTAGGCACTTTACTTCTAATTGTTCTATGACGCTATGAACCGTAGATAACCGAACCCATCCATGGCCATTTTCTAGGACGTAGTGCGGAGGCTAAACCGAGTGTTGTCTCGAGTTTTAGTCGTCACGCGATACTACACTCAAGTTAGACCTTCTTATGTATAATCATGGAGCGAGTGTTGTCTCGTGACACCATGATATACGTCGGAGAGGTTGCAACTTGGGAACCTTTTAAGAACCCGGTTACTATTTCCTAAAGCCTTAGTTTCACCGGACGCCGTGTCCACCCATGACTCCTCGACTTTGAACTTCAACCCACCATGTTTTCTCCGAACTTGAACATAATCATGCATTCATGCATACATGCATACATGCATAAACTTTTTCCATGCATTGTTATCGAAAGGCTTAGACAAGTTGAATTTGTAAACATTGTAGGAATGGGGAAGACTAAGTCCTACAAGTTCAAGGAAGTGGATTTGGCTAGTTTAAGAGATTTGGCACTCAAGGTTGAGGATCCGACTGGTTTCCGACATCGTTACGGGGCTTTACTTACTATTCTCCAGACTAATGTGGATGAGAAGCTTGTGCACACTCTAGTGCAATTCTATGATCGGGAGTATCGGTGCTTTACTTTCCCCGACTTTCAGTTGGTGCCTACTCTAGAGGCTTATTCTCACTTGATGGGTCTATCTATTGCTAAGGGGGTGCCCTTCGCGGGACTTGAGAATCCTCCTACTCCATTGGTTATTGCTAAAGATCTCTATCTCAAGACCACTGATGTCTCCAAGAATCTTATCACTAAGGCACGTATCCGAGGGTTCACTTCAAAGTATCTTCTTGAGAAAGCCAACCTCAATACCACTTGTCAGGACACTCTTGAGGCTATTCTTGCACTTCTCATCTATGGGCTTATTCTCTTTCCAAATCTTGATGACTTCGTGGACATGAATGCTATTATGATCTTCCACTCCAAGAATCCGGTTCCTACTTTACTAGCTGACACATACCATGCTATTCACGATCGATTCGGCAAGGGTCGTGGATACATTCTTTGTTGTGTGCCTCTCCTCTATAGGTGGTTTATTTCGCACCTTCCGAAGTCTTTCCACGACAATCCGGAGAATTGGTCTATTTCACAGAGGATTATGGCTCTCACTCCCAATGAAGTGGTTTGGCTCACTCCCGCTTCTAGGGTCAAGGAAATTATCTTTGGTGGTGGAAAGTTTCTTAATGTACCTCTTCTTGGTACCCGGGGTGGAATCAACTATAACCCGGAGCTCGCTTTGCGACAATTTGGTTTCCCGATGAAAGAAAAGCCCATCAATCTTGCTACATCTCCTTACTTCTTTCACTACTCCAATGCACCCACAGGAATAAGAGAGGATTTCATGGAAGCTTGGTCCAAGCTTCGGAAGAAAGAGGTGAAGCATATGGGTGTAAGGTCCGGTGTTGCTCATGAGGCCTATACACAGTGGGTGATAAACCAAGCTGAGGAGATTGGTATGCCTTACCCCTCTATGAGATATGTGTCTGCATCTGTTCCTACCATGCCTTTGCCTCTACTCCCACCTACCCAGGAGATGTATCAGGAGCATCTAGCTATGGAGAGTCGGGAGAAGCATCAGTGGAGGGCTAGATACTATGAGGCTGAGAACTTGATCATGACTTTGGATGGAAAGGATGAGCAGCAGACTCATGAGGTCTTGACACTGAAGAAAGAGTTAGCTAAGGCTAGGAGAGAGATTGAAGAGAAGGATAGATTGCTTATGAGGGACTCCAAGAGGGCTAGGGGTGCCCGTGACTTCTATGCACGATACTGTAGCTATGAGTCTGGGTCTGAGTCCGAGGATGATGCTTCCACTTCCTATGCTTGAGGATTTCCATTTCCCGTTGTTATTTCCAGTTGTTATTGCTGCTTTACATTTCAAAGTCTATCCCTTGGCTTAGTATTTCAAAGGGAATTATCTTGTAACACTTTATGATGTTTGATTGTTTCAATTGTTTAGTAATGTTTACAAATTTCTAATTTGTCTAAAACCCTTCGATAACATAAAAAGAGTCGTTTTGCATATGCATTAACACATTTCATGCATCATAATACATTCATCGGTCACAAAAGACTTCTCTCATGCTCATTGCCTCCTGGTTTTGTCCGCCGCAGTCTGAAAAGTGGCTCGTGTTCGCAAGATTTACCAACCAGACAGAGTTCATCAAACAAGATTTCACAAGAGAAGGATCATGGCTAACTTTGAAGAGGAAAATGCTCAGCTCCGTGCCGAATTGGCTGCTATGAAAGAAGACTTGGCTAAGGCTCATGACGCTATGTCCACTATGATGGCTGCACAAGAACAACCAGCCACATCTGTTCCAGTTTCTTCTGAAGGGATTCCCTCTATCCCACTGTCTACTGTGGCTACTGATGCTCAGTTTGTTATGCCCAATGGGCGTCCTTATGGGCTCTCAGCTTACTATTCTCCTAATACTGTTGCTGGTGTCTCTGGTTTTGCTGGTCAAGGACAGATTCCTGTATCCACCTCTATGCCTCAAGTGACTACCGTTGTACCAATCCTATTGTCCACACTGTGCAACAGGTGATTGATGTCGATACTCCGCGTGGACAGAACCCTGCAATGGAGGCTATGAAACAACAGTTAAGGGAATTGGCTGGAGAACTCCGCGAGGTCAAAGCTAGTCGTGGAAACAATGTCTCTGCTAAGGCTTGTGATCTGTGCTTGGTATCCCGATTTGAGATTCCTAAGAAGTTTAAGGTGCCAGATTTTGACAAATACAATGGATCTTCTTGTCCACATAGCCATGTCATTCGGTACGTCCGAAAGATGGCCAATTATGCAGATAATGATGCACTGATGATACACTGCTTCCAAGACAGCCTAGCAGAAGATGCGGCAGATTGGTACACTGGTTTGAGCAAAGACAATATCCATACTTTCGAGGATCTTGCTGCTGCTTTTGAAAGTCATTATGAGTTCAACACCCGTCTGAAGCCAAATAGAGACTCTCTTAAGTCTTTGTCTCAGAAGTCAGATGAAACCTTCCGTGAGTATGCCCAGAGATGGAGAGGGGCAGCTGCCCGTGTTTCCCCTCGAATCGATGAGGAAGAATTAACACAGACATTCCTGAAGACTCTGAAGAAGGAATATAAGGAAAGAATGATAGTCTCTGCTCCAAACAACTTCTCCGACATGGTTACTATGGGAACTCGTCTAGAGGAGGCTGTCAGAGAGGGTATCATTGTTCTTGAAAAGGGTGAATCTTCAGCCAGTGCACCAAAGAAGTATGGTAATGGCCACCATAAGAGGAAAGAATTTGAAGTAGGGATGGTATCCGGTAATCAGTCTATGCCTGCTAATGCTACTCAGTTACCTTTGCCCTACCAATACATGCAGTACTCTCAACATCCTTTCTTCCCATCATTCTACCAGCAATATCCTTTGCCACCGGGTCAACCACCAGTGCCCGTTAATGCCATTGCTCAACAAGTACAACACCAGCCTCCTGCTCAACAACAACAGCAGCAACAACAGGGTCCTCGGCCCAAGACTTATTTTCCACCAATACCTATGCGGTATGCTGAGCTGCTCCCTACCTTACTTGCTAAAGGACACTGCGTCACTAGACCAGGCAAGCCTCCACCTAATCCTTTGCCTCCCAGGTTCCGACAGGATCTTACATGTGAATTCCATCAGGGCGCTCAAGGCCACGATGTTGAAGGGTGCTATGCTCTGAAGTATATTGTAAAAGACCTGATAGAAAAAGGACGGTTGACTTTTGAAAATAGTGTTCCTCATGTCCTTGACAATCCATTTCCAAACCATGCTGCTGTTAACATGATCGAGGCTTTTGAAAGAGCTCCTGTTCCTCAAGAGGATCCCATGTTGGATGTCCGTAATGTTGTTACTCCCTTGGTACCGCTACATGTCAAACTTTGCCAGGCTTCTTTGTTCAATCACGATCATGCTTCTTGTTCAGAATGTCTCCAAAATCCTATGGGTTGTTGTGTGGTGCAAGATGATATACAGAGCCTGATGGACGACAAGCACTTGATTGCCAGTGATGTATGTGTGATTGTGCCAGTGTTTCATGATTCTCCTGTTGAAACGGTATCCCAGACAAGGAATGTTGAGCCCTTAGTGATCAGGTTACCTGGTCCAGTATCTTACGCCTCTACAAAAGCAATCCCTTACAAGTACAATGCAACCATGATTGAGAATGGAGTGGAGGTGCCTCTGGTATCCCCAGCTACAGTTGATAATGTTGCGGGAGAAATTACAGCCCTAAGAAGCGAAAAAGTCCGTCCACCCTTGTTCCAAAAGAAGGTGGTTACACCTATTGCCACAGTAACTCCACCAATTGCTCCTCCTGTTGACAAAAGCCCCGGCCCATCAGGCCAGTCTATTGAAGAGTCTAATCTGGACGAAATTCTGAGGCTTATCAAAAAGAACGACTATAAAATTGTTGACCAGCTGTTGCAAACTCCGTCAAAGATATCCATCTTGTCTCTGCTTATGAGCTCAGAGGCTCACAGGAAAGTGTTGATGAAAGTACTGGAACAAGCTTATGTTGATCATGAAGTCTCTGTGGATCAGTTTGATGGAATAGTGGGTAACATTACTGCTTGCAATAACTTGGGGTTTGGTGACGATGAACTCCCCGAAGCAGGGAAACACCACAACTTGGCTCTGCATATCTCGGTACACTGCAAGTCTGACATGATATCCAATGTGTTGGTGGACACTGGATCATCCTTAAATGTAATGCCTGAATCTACACTAAGGCAGTTGAGTCATCATGGAATTTCTCTGAGGGGAAGTAGCTATTTGGTTAAGGCTTTTGACGGATCTCGCAAAGATGTTCTTGGGGAAGTAGACTTGCCAATCACCATTGGTCCTGAGACATTCCAGATCACTTTCCAGGTCATGGACATCAATGCTTCTTACAGTTGTCTCCTCGGAAGACCGTGGATTCACGACGCTGGGGCAGTAACTTCTACTTTGCATCAAAAGCTCAAGTTTGTGAAGAACGGTAAGATTGTCACTGTGCATGGTGAAGAAGCATATCTGGTTAGCCAAGTGTCATCTTTCTCTTGTGTTGAAGCAGGGTCCGATGAAGGGACGTCATTTCAAGGCTTGACTGTTGAAGGTGCGGAGCCTCAAAGAACTGGTACTGCTATGGCTTCATTGAAAGACGCCCAGAAAGCTGTTCAAGAAGGGCAAGCTGCTGGCTGGGGCAAAGTGATTCAGATTTTGGAAAACAAGCGTAAAGAGGGCCTTGGATTCTCCCCAACCTCTGGCGTTTCAACATGAACTTTCTACAGTGCTGGGTTTATCAATGCTATTGCTGAAGATGCTGCTGAGAATAGTTATGTGCCTACATTTGTTGTACCAGGAGGCACCGTGAGAAATTGGGAGGCCATTGATGTTCCTTTAGTCATGCATGCTTCCATGTAATGTGTCTTGTTGCTCATGTTTTTCTTTGTTTTCAAAATAACAATCCTTTCACTCTGCCCAAGGCGAAAGTGATATCATTGTAAGGGCATGTTTGTTTCGGCATTGCCGTTATCAATAAAAGTTGTCGTCTTTCTCGCGACTCTTTGTTTCTTAGTTTTTAGTGCATTTTCTTGGAAATAATGGTAATGCCAGAAAAAACCAAAACATCTATATTTTTCTTATTAATTTCAAAAATCTACATGAAAAAACATTTTTCTAAAATCATCCCAATCATATTATGCAGATTGAACCATAATAAACCCGTTGAACGCAATGACCCTATGGTTCCTCCAAATTTTGAATTCCCTGTATATGAAGCTGAAGATGAGGAAGGTGATGAAGAGATACCGTATGAGATCACTCGACTACTTGAGCAAGAAAGAAGAGCCATTCAGCCTCACTAGGAAGAGATTGAGCTCATCAACCTGGGTACTGAAGAGAACAAGCGAGAGATCAAGATCGGTGCTGCACTCGAGCCAGAAGTGAAAAAGAAGATTACTCAGCTTCTCCATGATTATCCAAATGTCTTTGCATGGTCCTATGAAGATATGCCGGGTCTAGATCCCAAGATTGTGGAACATCGGATACCGACAAGACCTGAATGTCCTCCTGTCAAACAGAAATTGAGAAGGTCTCGTCCAGACATGGCTCTTAAGATCAAGGCTGACGTACAAAAACAAATTGATGCAGGTTTCCTCATGACAACTGAATACCCTGAGTGGATTGCCAATATCGTACCAGTACCAAAGAAAGATGGGAAAGTTCGAATGTGTGTTGATTACAGAGATTTGAATAAAGCCAGTCCGAAAGATAACTTCCCACTGCCTCATATTGATGTGCTTGTTGACAGTACTGCTCAATCCAAAGTGTTCTCCTTCATGGATGGTTTCTCTGGCTACAACCAGATACGGATGTAACCTGAAGATAGAGAAAAGACGTCCTTCATTACTCCATGGGGAACATTCTGTTATAAAGTGATGTCGTTTGGCTTGATAAATGCTGGGGCTACCTATCAAAGGGGTATGACTACTCTGTTTCATGATATGATTCACAAAGAGATTGAAGTATATGTTGATGATATGATTGTGAAATCAAGTGATGAAGAGCAACATGTTGTAAAAGATGTTTGAAAGACTGAGAAAGTACAAGCTGCGGTTGAATCCTAATAAATGCACATTTGGTGTAAGATCTGGAAAGCTGCTAGGCTTCATTGTTAGCCAGAGAGGCATTGAAGTTGATCCTGACAAAGTCCGAGCCATCAGAGAGATGCCGACCCCTCAAACTGAAAAGCAAGTCAGAGGTTTCCTCGGACGGCTGAATTATATTTCAAGATTCATATCTCACATGACTACTACCTGTGGACCAATTTTCAAATTGCTCAGAAAGAATCAACCTGTGGTGTGGAATGATGAATGCCAGGAAGCTTTTGATAGCATTAAAGAATACCTGTTAGAGCCACCTATCCTTGTTCCGCCAGTGGAAGGAAGGCCTTTGATTATGTATCTATCAGTGTTAGATGATTCAGTGGGTTATGTTCTCGGTCAGCAAGATGAGACTGGTAAGAAAGAGCATGCTATCTACTATCTGAGCAAGAATTTCATCGACTGTGAGACTCGGTATACAATGCTTGAAAAGACATGTTGTGCCTTAGCTTGGGCTGCCAAACGCCTGCGTCATTATATGGTGAATCATACAACTTGGTTGATATCCCGAATGGATCCAATCAAGTACATCTTTGAAAAGCCTGCTGTTACTGGAAAGATTGCACGTTGGCAAATGCTGTTGTCTGAATATGATATTGTGTACAAAGCTCAGAAAGCAATCAAAGGAAGCGTCCTTGCTGAGCATCTTGCTTGTCAACCTCTTGATGATTACCAGCCAATTAAGTTTGATTTCCCTGATGAAGAGATTATGTATCTGAAAGCAAAAGACTGTGAAGAGCCACTGATCAATGAAGGGCCGGACCCCAATAGCAAATGGGGATTGGTGTTTGATGGTGCTGTTAATGCTTATGGTAAAGGAATTGGAGCCATCATTGTAACTCCGCAGGGGCACCACATTCCTTTCACTGCTCGAATAACTTTCGAATGCACAAACAACATAGCTGAATATGAAGCATGCATCTTGGGCATTGAAGAAGCCATTGATCTGAGAATTAAGCACCTTGACATCTATGGAGATTCTGCG
The DNA here is from genome assembly GCF_051527215.1 of Medicago sativa. Lineage (NCBI taxonomy): Eukaryota > Viridiplantae > Streptophyta > Magnoliopsida > Fabales > Fabaceae > Medicago > Medicago sativa. The sequence goes on along the minus strand of NC_140752.1, from coordinate 47,871,377 downwards.
CTTGTTATTAATCAGATAAAGGGTGAATGGGAAACTCATCATGAGAAGCTGATCCCATACCGCGACTATGCAAGACGTCTGTTGACATACTTTACCAAGGTTGAGCCGCACCATATCCCTCGGGATGAGAATCAGATGGCTGACGCTCTTGCTACTTTGTCTTCCATGTTTCGTGTCAATCACTGGAATGATGTGCCCGTAATCAAAGTGCAGCGTCTCGATAGACCTGCACATATGTTTACTATTGAAAATATGCCGGATCAGGCTGATGAAGATGTGAATGATAAAAGGCCTTGGTATTACAACATCAAACAATTCTTGCGGAATCATGAATATCCAACTGGTGCTTCCAACAGGGATAAAAAGACTTTGAGAAGATGGGCTAGCAGATTCCTTCTGGACGGAGAAATCCTATACAAGAGGAACTATGACATGGTCTTGCTGAGATGTGTTGATAAGCAAGAAGCTGAGAAATTGATGCATGATGTACATGATGGTACTTTTGGAACCCATGCTTCGGGCCACACCATGTCAAGAAAACTGTTAAGATCCGGCTATTACTGGATAACTATGGAGCGTGATTGCCACAAACATGCTAAGAGATGCCACAAATGTCAAATTTATGCTGACAAGATTCATGTGCCTCCACATGCCCTCAATGTTATATCTTCCCCATGGCCTTTCTCTATGTGGGGCATTGACATGATCGGAAGAATTGAACCAAAAGCTTCCAACGGACATCGTTTCATTCTAGTGGCAATTGACTACTTCACCAAGTGGGTTGAGGCTGCCTCCTATGCAAATGTGACCAAGCAAGTGGTAGTGAAGTTTATCAAGAATAACATCATCTGTCGATATGGTGTTCCCAACAAAATCATCACTGACAATGGCTCCAATCTGAACAATAGCATGATGCAAGCTTTATGTGAAGAATTCAAAATTGAACATCACAACTCTTCTCCTTATAGACCTCAGATGAATGGTGCAGTTGAGGCCGCTAACAAGAACATCAAGAAGATTGTTCAGAAGATGGTCACTACTTACAAAGACTGGCATGAAATGCTACCTTTTGTCTTGCATGGTTACCGTACTACAGTGCGTAGTTCAACTGGGGCAACTCCTTTCTCTCTTGTGTATGGCATGGAAGCAGTTCTCCCTCTGGAAGTGGAGATTCCATCTCTTCGAGTAATCATGGAAGCAAAATTAACTGAGGCTGAATGGTGTCAAAGTCGGTACGATCAATTGAATCTGATTGAAGAGAAACGTATGGATGCTATGACTCATGGACAGTTGTATCAAGTGCGAATGAAGAATGCTTTTGACAAGAAAGTCCGACCTCGAGAATTCAAGGAAGGCGAACTTATGTTGTCAAGAAGGCTTTCTCTGGTGGTGCTTTGATTCTTACACACATGGATGGTGTTGAACTCCCAAATCCTGTTAATGCCGATATAGTCAAGAAATACTTTTTCTAAAAAGAAAAGAACAGCGTGGTAGGTCGAAAACCCGAAAGGGCGGCCTAGGCAAAAATGCGCTTCCCGGTGGATCGAAAACCCAAAAGGGCGATCCAGGCAAAAGTTAGGGACAAAAAAAATGAATATGAACAAGCTCGCTGAGACTATACGCAACTCAGGCAAGAATGAGTGCCTCGATGAGCCGAAAACCCGAAAGGGCGGTTCATGCAAAAATGAGGTTGACAATAAAAGACAAGTAACTATATCTGGCAAATCACCATCACTCCTTGGAGCATCTGCAACTGTCAATGATCGTCTTCATCAGAAGTTTCTGTACTTGTGAATTCAAAATTTCTATGAAATGTAGCGGTCATCGTGTTCAATGTATCACCAACCAATAAAGATTACCATTTTCCAAGCTTTGTAAATCTGTGAAGTCATGCCCTTGGTTGACTCTCACTCTTATACATCAATTTGAGCCTGTGTTATTTGTTTGAAACTCTATTTTTCTTTCTACTTTCAATGCTATATACAAAATATTTCCTTTCTATTTGATAATGTCAATGCCTGAAGCAAACATTTTTAAAATTGAAACACCTTTTCCTGTCTATTTTGAAAGCAAACCTGAGCAATAGGGTACATTTCAATGAAACATGCATGAATGAATGAGTAACAATGTCTATTTCAATACATGTTACAAGCAGGTTACTCCCCAGGATGATCTGTGGTCAATGGCAAAAATGAAAAAAATGAAAAATTGAAAAATGTAAACAAAAAGCTCGCTAAGTTGAAAACCCGAAAGGGCGACTTAGGCAAAAATGAGCACCCCGCTGATTGACAACCTATGAAGGCAATTCAGGCAAAAATGGGGCAATGAAAAGAACTTTATTCCCTGGTGAATCGAAAACCCGAAAGGGCGGTTCAGGCAAAAATGGGATTGAAAAATGAAAAATGAAAATGATATGAAAAGCATTGACCACAGATGCGAACATCCAATGTTTACCCAGCACTGACACGCCTAGCAACGGCGACCTGTATCTAAGAATCTTCCAAGGCTACTTTCTCTACAAGTTTCGTTGCCCTCAGCCATGGTCTTGATACGTCTCTCAACGACGATCTCTCCAAAGAGGATTTCTATGTGAATACGTTGCAGCACGAGCCACTACGTGCCCAATCTTCCAATGTTTTATCTATCTCTGTGAAACTTTCTTGTCAAGTTATAAACCAATCATGCATTTCGAGCATTCATACATGCATAATCATGCATTTTATGTGCTCATACATTAAATAATCTTGTTATACCATACATACATGCTGCATTTCCAATTTCGAATTTCAACCCAATCTCAATTTCAACTCAATTCCAATTTCAATTCAATCTCAATTTCAACTCAATCCAATTTCAACTGTCAAATTCAATTCCAATTTCAACTGTCAAATTCAATTCAATTTCAACCTTCAATTTTAATTTCAACTGTCAAATTCAATCCAATCCCAACTTTCAATCCAATCTCGATGTCAATTTAACACAATCTCAATTTCCAATTCAATTTCAATCTCCAATTCAATCCAATTTCAACTTCCAATTCAATTCAATTTCAATCTCCAATTCAATTCAATTTCAAACTCTCAATTCAATGTCTATGTCTATGACTCTGATTAGTTTCAACTTTCAATCTCTCTTTCAATCTCAAACTTTCAATCCAATGTCTTTGTCAATATTAATCAACTCTCAATTTACTCTTGGGCCAACAAAATGGTCATGTCTACTTTCAAGTCAAGTCAATATCAACTTACTCTCAATTTGTATCTTTCCAAATCAAACTTCCAATACATATCTTGTTACCGGTCAAGTGGCTAGTTCGATCCAAAGAACAACTTGTACCTGCTTATATACCTATACTTCCGGACAAACAACATGTTCGATCCAAAGAACAGTTTGTACCCAGCTTATGCTTTGTTATCAGTCAAACGACAAGTTCAATCCAAAGAACAGTTTGTACCTACCCACATGATGTGGTGATGATCCAACGGCAAGTTTGATCCAAAGAACAGTTTGTATCCACCCTTTTGTCTATATCTCCAACCAAACAGCCAGTTCGATCCAAAGAACAGTTTGTGCCTGTTTATCTGTTTGTATCTTCGATCAAGTGTCAAGTTCGATCCCAAGAACAGCTTGTACCTATCTCTTGTTTTGTATTCCTTGGTCAAGTGGCCAATTCGATCCAAAGAACAGCTTGTACCCTATTTTCTATCCCCTGGTCTGTCTACCCTGTCAATGTCCACCTGAATCCCCAGTGACATGACATGCTCCATAGACTCCAGTCGTTTGTCTTGTATCCATAATCAAAATATTGCATGGCATTCATGATTCTGAAAATCCGAGAGCGTATTTTTATGTCCAAAAACAGTGCAAATGTTAATATTTAAGTATCTTCGTCCCGTCAAATCAAAGACTTCGTCTCTTGACTCTCCGGACAAAGAAACTTAAATAGGGGCAGCTGTCATACCCTAATTTTGGACCTAAAAATACTAACTCAATTCTTCTTATCTTGCATTTCAAGTCATTTGATTTGTCTCTGATCAATCACATCTTTCTCTGCATTTTATTTCAATAATTACTTGCAAAATTCATATAAAAGGGTATTTTAGTCATTTCCTGTGTCCAAGCTCATTTTAATCTTTGAAAAATTGTTTGAGTCTTTTCAACTGGTTTGAATAAGTCCTTATTTCAATTCTATGTCAAAATCCCTTTTAAAAATTGCATTGGAAGTCATTTTGAGTCAGTTTAGCCCCTAGGGGCATTTTAGTCTTTTCAAGTGTTAAAGCTCTGTTTAATCTCTTAAAATTGTCTCTGAGTCTTTTAATTTGCTTGTATAAGCTCTTGCTTCAATTCCCTGTTAAAAATCCATTTTAAAATTTGCATCTGAGTCATTTTTAGTCGTTTTAGCCCCAGGGGCATTTTGGTCATTTCACATGAAATTTCGGCAGAGAGAGGTTACTTTAAAGTACCTCATTTAAGTAATTGGTTCCTTTTAGTCCATTTTGTCATTTTTAATTGTTTCACTTTACGTTATTTCCAAATTACGTTTTTTACCAATTTTATTTTTAATTACTTTTTAGTCCTTTGTGTCATTTTGCATTTTAGTCCCCAATTTTTAATAATTGCAGATTTGTCCAGAAAGTTTGTTATGAGTCCAAGTCCACGTGTCATCATTTTACTGGTCCAGGTCCATACATGTGTCAGCCTATAAAAAGGCCCAGTCATCACATACACTATTCATTCTGCCAAATCATCACAAACAAAATTCTCATTCTCTCTCCTCCATTCACAAGATCAAAACCGAAAAATCAGTAACAAATTCTGGAAAAACTCAAGAACAATATGAATATTACATGAATCTCCATGAATATTCATACAAGCTCTTCCAAGAACTCATCTCAAATCAATGCAATTTCACCTCAAATCATCACAATTTCATCTCAGGATATCATAATTAGCATGGTTCTGCACTGAACCTGTCTCAACAACAAGGGATTCGACTTGTTTTCAAACAAGCCAGCAACGCGGTGCAAAGAGGAGGAAGAAGAGGCATTCGATTCCAGAAGCTCTTCCGTTTCAGATTCAAAGAAACGAACAAGACTACGGTGAAAGGATCTCGTATCGAAGCCTTCTGACTTCGTCTTCTCCGAATCTCCAATTCAAGACACGGTACGTAACTATTTCATTTCTTCTTCGTTGTAAAGATTCCGATTGAGTGCATGTGAAAAGTGAGAAACACTTCGAGGCTTTAAAACCCGATCTACTCCGATTCGAGATGTTTTTGTGAAAATAAACTTTGAATTTGGAAAGAGCATAACAAGAGGAATCTAACGATGTAAGAACTTTCGAGATCGGATTAGAACGAAGTTCGCCGGCGCCGGAAACCACCACCGGAAACCGCCGCCGGCGCTCAAAGCTTCGTCGAAGAAGAAAGGATATATTGCAGAGTCTCTCTCTCTAACTTATGTTAGAGAGAGAAGTGATTTTGATTGTGTGTTAGTTTCCCTTTGGCCAAACGTATATATACCCCCTGTAATCACACGCACGCGCGTCCCTGCTCCATACTGTGTTCTCTTGTGTTTTGACCGTTGGATGAGATGTTATGCCATGTGTATGCTGTTGATCCATTATTTCCATGTACCTGTTGTGCTTTATCATGTGTCATACGTTTTCAACCACTGGATCTAGGGTTTTGGAGGGATTGGATCAATCTAACGCCTCTGAGGCATTTGGATGATCCACATCCAACATCAACTCTGGGCTTGGGCCTACATTTGTTATCGATTTCGTTTTACCCTATTTTCTTGCTATTTCAACACTGCTTTTAATATTTGCACATCTGTTTCATCAAAAAGGTCCTTTAAAAATTCCCAAAAAATTCCTATGTGTTCTTGATCATTTTCTTGATATTTTTGTGATGTTATTATGTGTTAAATCTTGATTAGAAAATGTGTGGTATTTTCTTGTTAATTGTTTACTATTTTTTGTTAAAAATTGTGAAGTTTTATATGTTCTTGAGTCTAAAAATCTTTTAAAAACTCTAAAAAATTTCATGTATATTTCTTGTTAATTTTGTGGTATTTTTGTGATGATTTTTGCACTTTAAAACTTGATAAAAAATAATATGATGCTTTTCTTGCTATTTTGTGATGTTTTGTGTTAAAAAATTTGTGAAAAGTACATGTTCTTGATCCCTAATCATGATACATGATGTTTGATTTGTGGAGTATGAATTTGCAATGGATTTTCTTGCTGTTTTGAAGTGTTTTAATGCATGTGAATATATTGTGTGAGTTTACTTGTCTTACAAGTTATGTGAATATTGTTTGTGAAAATTAAATGCCAAATATGCCTAAAATATAGCATGATTCTTTGACTTGAATGTGTTCTTGTAATTCTCATTTTGTTGATTGTGATAAGAATCTTTGAACATTGTCATGATATGGGAATTATAGGTCATACACTTGTCTTGTTATCATGATAAATTTTAGGCATACTTTGCTAAGAGTTTAGTCACCTTTTTTAGTTTTTTGCCACTTTGTTTAATGTTCCTTTTGCTTATAATTTTCATGCTATTATACCTTATCCTACTAACCATTTCATTTCATGTTTCATTCATTCATAAGCATTCCTCATCTCACTTCATTTCTATAGCTTTAAAGACTTAGTATGTAAAACCTAGGAATCTTTGTATTTTACTTTTATGCAATTTTAATTTCTTGCAAGACCATAGAATGTATCTAGGCCAATGATGTAAAGGACAATGGACTCTAATGATGTACACCGACACAAGCACCGACACATGCACACACCTCACTTTAGGTATATGGCTAGGATATGCATGTTTAGATGTATGTTTAGGATTGTATGCTTAGGATTTACACTTAGAAAAACCTCTTTTCAAAAAAATATGAACAAACTTCACTCAAATCATTTTCTTAATAAACCTTGGGATCAAAATCCCATTGTATTCTCTTTTATTTTCTTAATCAAAATTTCAATGAATCTTAATCATACTTGACTTTTTTTTGCAAAATAACTAATTCCACCTCACTTTTTTTCCAATCTTATGCCCTTGAGGCCTCTTTTCCTCATTCTTCAAAATCCCATTTTCAAACTTAAAATCAACCAACAAAAACAAAAACATTTTTGGAAGAGAACTACGGTGGATTTGATCCCTTAAACGGGTACGTAGGCAAGGAACAAAATTCCTTCAATTCAAATAAAATAAAAATTCAAACACTTTCTTCTCCCTCCAATTCTTCACTTAGAATATTCTTAGGTTTAATATCACTTTTCAAAATAGCATTTAAAAATAAAGCGCGCGCGTAGAAATTAAAGACGGTTCCTATAGGATACTATAGTCGTTATGGGTGCCTAACACCTTCCCGTGGCGAAAACAACTCCCGGACCTCGATTCTCAAGGGTTTTGCTTACTTTTTCCCTTCCCAAGAAAAAATAAGATATCACCGGTTAAAAAGTTCAAACGTAATCAATGTTTGACACCCGAAAACCAAGATAAAACAATATATAGATGATCTAGTGGCAAAAACCAGAGAAGGATCCAACCATGCAGATGATTTGATAGAAATGCTGGGACAGGTGAGAAAATATAACATGCGTTTAAACCCAACAAAATGCTTGTTTAGGGTGCAAGCACAAAATGCGTTTAAATTAATGGGGCTCAGAGCCATAAATACTATACATCTACTCCCCCTTTTGTCGTCAACAAAAAGATACAATAAAGACAAAACAAAGGGATGAGAAAAACATAGTGAAAAAATTCTATATATATAAGACAATTAAAGTTAGTTCAGAGGCAAAATATGATGATCAGAAGCATAAACAATGTCAGAGGCACAAAATATTCAGAAGCACAAACATAAGACTAAACAAGCTAGAAAATGGTGTGTGCAACTAAGGCTTGGCTTGTCTCTGAACCATGTCCATCAGATCTCTGATTAAGCTGTTTGTTGTTTCTGATTGCTTCTACATGTCTTCCTTCATTTCATTGTAACTCTTTATCAGATTTTCCTCTCTGATTCTTGCTTCTTCCTGCTGTTCAATCATCTTTCTTTGAAGTTCAGCAGCAAGTAATTTGTGCTCAAAGAGTTCTTTCTTCAACTGCTTATTTTCCTTCTCCAATTCAGAAACTCCTTTTAGCTTCTTAAGGATAGGAGCATCAGTTTGGATCTTCAATTTTGTTAACCAGTTGAGATCAGGTTCATTAGCTTGAACACCAACAGTGATAATGCTAGAAGCATCCAAGAAGATAGGTGCATCAGAGATGTATAACTTGATATTTTCTTCATTCCTCTTGATTTCCACTTCCTTCATGCTATTCACAACTTCCTTGAACCAGTCATTAAGAGTGCGTTGAGCTTGATTATGTGCTTCAAGAGAAGTGTTCTGAAGTTCACACATGACAAAGTCTACTCTTTCTCTCAGCTTTGCCCAACTGTTGACATACTCTTCTTCATGAACAAAGTTGTTCCTTGTCTTAACTAACTTGTTCAAGTCCTTAAAAATATTCTCACACACCTCTTTTAATATAATAAAATCTAGTAAAAGGGTAGGTGGGAAAGGAATATTTGTGGTTTGGACAGGTGGACAGGTTTGATTGGAGAATGAAGGCAAGTATAAGGACATGTTGTCAGCAGGTTGTATAAATTCAGTAGTTAAAGTGGTTGAAGTACTGGCTTCAAAAGCAGGAACAATGTTGGAGATAAAGGGAGGATCATCAACACGTTCTAAAACATATGGTAAAGATGGGTCTAAACTCATTCAAGTTTGAATAGGAATCCCATCTTCAGCATTTAAATTAGATTCTATGACAACAAGAGATGATGTGCTTGATGATGGATTCAAAAATCCAGGTTTAAGCCATTGATTAGGTTGTTCAGGTTCATGAGTGACTTCTGAATGTAAAACTACACTCAAAGGGTGTACAACAAGGATTTGTTCTTCTGATACTGAAGAGTCAACATCAGTCAAAGATTGATTAGGGTGATGAGATAAGTTGGGTGAATATGGTCTTTGTTCAGGTTGTTGTTGGGGGTTTTCTGAAACAATTTCATCAGAAGCAATTTCAGAGGCTTTCTCTAGATTAGGTTCAAAACCTGGTAATTCACTTGAGTAGTGATTAGCCAGTTCATCCAAAACAGATGGATCAGAAGTTTGGGTTGCTGGTTGAGGTTGAGATGTTGATGTAGAAGCAGGGATGTTAGAATCAGGCACTGCTTGCTCTCTTTCAACTTCTGCATCAGCAGGAATAGATTGAAGAGGCTGAATAAATGGTGGTTGAAAAGGGTGTTCAGCAGGCAATCTAGCACAGACATCAATTCTCATTTGAGCCATCTCAAATATTCTCGCTACAATAGATGGGTACATTGGCATAAATTCATCAGCAACAGGATTTTTCTGGTGCTTGGTAGATGATGATGGGGATAAGGCTTTTTGTACATTTGTGTAGACTCTATTCAAGGGAATATCATCTATGTTTGAAGAGGTTGAAAGTGTGTTTGAGGTAGGACTAGATTCTATTTCTATTGCATGATTAGAAGTAGTGTGAGAATCAGTGTTACCTCTAGTTGCTTCTGAAGCATCAGCTTCTGAACAAGTAACTTCTTTCCTCTGAACATCTTTAGCAGTATTCAGTATCTCATCTGCCACCACCAGCTCTTGTAGACTCCCAGTTAGCTCAACTACTTTCTGAGCAGATTCAATTGTTGATTGCTTCATCAATGATTTAGCAGGAACCACAATTTCTCTGGCAATTGCAAGTGCCTTCTAGAGAGCATCTACATCAGCAGCTTTCTTCCTTCTGACTTCTCTAGTGACCAACTTAGTTGAAGCTTCTACTTGGTCATCATCTTCCACCACATATGTTGATTCCTTCAACTTCCTTACATTATGTTTCCACTTATTCTTAGGAATTGATGGTTGAGGAGGTTGTGATTGTGAAGAGCCAGCTGTCTTGCCACTTCTAGTTCTTTTGTTCAGAACCTTATCAGATTCTAAGTCTAGAATTTCTTCTTGAATAGTTGGTACGTCCGAACAAACTCTTTGAGCACAAGATGCAACTTTTTCTTTCTTAGCCCTCTTTGGATTTGGTTCAGAAGCTTCTTCATCATCATCAGCTTCTGAAGTTGCTTTCTTCTTTGATTTCCTTTTCCTTGCAACAGGAAGAGCACCACCATACATGGTTTCTGGAATTTCATCAAGCTTGATGGTTTCTCCAGTTCTTTGATAGTGCTCAAGGATGAAGTTAACTCTTACTTCAAGAGGATCTTGCTTGCAGATTAGGGGAAAGTTATCCATTAAGTTAGATACAGTCCAAGATTCCTTCAAGTCAGTGCTCAACTCCTTGAAGTCTTCTTTCTTGATCAGATGCATATTTCTTAAGGTGTGTCCATTGATGATTTTTCCAGTTACTATGCCCAGTTGTTTATCATCTGCAATCTTGGATGTTCTGATAGCTTCCAGAATTCCTCCTTGATAGAAGATTTCAGACAGCAATCTTCCCTAAGGAACCCAGCTTCTATTGCTAACTTGACTTTCCTTCAGAGCCCACATCATATGGTTGAAGATGTACTTAGGGATGTTAGCCTTCTCTTTAGTCATGACAAAGTGTAGAAAAACTCTGTGATCTAAAAAGGGTTGATCTCCACCACCACCCTTTGGTAGAAGATTCTCATTTTGGATCTTCAAAAGCAACTTGAAGTCCATTTTCAGGTCACATTACTTCACTTTCTTAGTACTGTTGAACATAGTCATGTTCACCACCTCATTCCAGGGGCTTGTCTTGTTGTTGTCCAGACCTTCTTCAAAAGAACCTTCAGTTGTTCTTCTGATTGCTCTTGCAATAGTTTCTTCAGAGATAATAATGGGGATTCCCAAGATGCTTGAATGAATCTCTGTACAAGTGAAGGGCTTCAAACCAAGTTGTTCTCTTGTTTTCCCTGACAGACTAGGATTGATCAGCACTTTCTCGTGCTCTTCCATCTTAGCAGCATGACTGTCGTAGATTTCTGCCTTAACCTAGAAGTGCTTGATCAGGTTTAAGTATGATGGACCATTCAGCATGAAGAAGTAATCATCTATGTCCTGAGCTTGATAGTAGACTCTGAGCTCGCAACCATGATAAGCTAGAGAAATAAAATCTACTGGATTCTCCGCTTGAACATTTAAATCCCATTCTTCCAAAGACATCGTTCTTGCTTTGATTTGATATGATTCACCAGTAGCTACTTTCAAGGAGGTTTCTTGATTTGATTTGATTTGATTTTGAAGAAGATGAAGTTTTTGCAGAGAATCAGTCTAAAAACAGAATGTGTAGGTTGTAAAGTGAGAAGTGTGTGTTTTTGTCTAAGTGATTTAAGCAAAAATGATTGCAATTCAGAAGGGGACGAACAAACACAAAATTAATGACTAGGGGGCAGGAGATAGTACATTCAAAGCATAAAACATCATTGCCCTCTTACGTTATACACCAACACACTTAAGCCACGTCAGAATTTTTCAGAGTAACTGCCAAGTTAGTGGGACAGGTGCTACCAAAAAGTAACTTCCAACGTTTCCACTAACTCTACTATCCAGGAGCACAAAATCCATCTTCTGGAGTTCAGATGCTGATGTCATCTTCAGAAGCACATTTTCCTCAAAACCTCAGTGAAGAGCTTCTGATGGACTATAGCTTCTGAACGACTTCATGACCTAAATTCCTATTCAGAGACAAGAAATTTATTCAGACACAAAGTGCATGTTCAAATTTTTCTTTATAAAATCAAATCTTTCAACAGTTAAAGGCTTAGTAAATATATCAGCCCATTGATGTTCAGTATCAATGAATTGTATATCTAAAATTCCTTTTTGAACATAATCTCTAATAAAGTCGTGTTTGATTTCAATATGCTTGGCTCTTGAATGTAGAATTGGATTCTTTGACAAACAAATAGCAACATTATTATCACAATAAATGGGAATACTGTTAGCATTAATTTGATAATCTTCCAACATATGTTTCATCCAAAGTAGTTGTGTACAAAAACTTGCAGCTGAGATGTATTCTGCCTCTGCTGTAGACATAGCAATAGTTACTTGTCTTTTGCTAGCCCAGGAGATCAGATTCTCACCCAAAAACTGGCAATTGCCACTGGTTGATTTCCTTTCAATCCTGTCACCAGCAAAGTCAGCATCACAGAATCCAACCAATTTATAATCTAAGGATTTCCTATAGAGGAGTCTAAAATTTGTTATTCCTTTTAGATACCTGAAGATTCTCTTAACAGTAGTTAAATGAGATTCTCTAGGATCTGATTGAAATCATGCACACAAACATACACTGAATAAAATATCTGGCCTAGATGCAGTGAGGTATAACAAAGAACCAATCATACCTGTATACAACTTCTGGTCTACCTTTGTTCCATTATCTTCTTTGCTTAAGGTGCAGGTTGGATGCATTGGAGTGTTCATCACTTTTTCAGTCTTCCAACTTGAACTTCTTCAGAAGCTCCTTTGTATATTTTGTTTGATGAACATATACTCCATCTTTGCATTAATTGATTTGAATTCCAAGGAAGAACTTTAACTCTCAAATCATGCACATTTTAAATTCATCCTGCATTAACTTGGAAAATTCCTTGCAAACAGATGCATTAGTAGAACCAAATATTATATCATCAACATATATCTGCACAATAAGAATGTCATTCTCAAGAGTCCTTCTGAAGAGTGTTGTGTCAACCTGACCTCTTTTAAAATTATTTTAATCAGGAAATTACTCAGTCTATCATACCAAGCTCTGGGAGCTTGTTTAAGACCATATAGTGATTTCTTAAGTTTGTAAACATGGTTAGGATGCTTAAGATCCTCAAAACGAGGAGGTTGTTTGACAAACACTTCTTCTAATATTACTCCATTGAGAAATGCACTGTTTCCATCCATTTGATATAATATAATGCCATGGTTTACTGCATAGGATAGAAGTAACCTAATTGCTTCCAATCTTGCAACTGGAGCAAATGTTTCAGTATAGTCAATGCCTTCTTGTTGACTATAACCTTGAGCAACAAGTCTTGCTTTGTTTCTGACTACTTCACCTTGTTCATTTAACTTGTTTTTGAATACCCATTTTGTTCCAATAATGTTCTTTTGTGAGGTTTGGGTACCAGATCCCACACATCATTTCTCTAAAATTGATTGAGTTCTTCTTCATAGCTATTATCCATCAATCATCTGAAATTACTTCATCAACTGTAGTAGGTTCTATCAATGATAACAATCCTATCATTGACTCTTATTGTCTGAAATATGATCTTGTTCTTCTAGGACTTTCTTTGTTTCCAATGATTTCATCCTCAGGATGTGAAGACTTGTACTTGAATGTATTCTTGGATTGATTTGCTTGCTGAGAACCATTTTGAGCTTCATAATAAGCTTTTTCATCTTGAGCTTCTAGGGTGGGTTCAGCTTCTGGACTATCTTCAGATTCAAAATTTTTAATCAGGTTCTGAAGTATCTTTAGGCACCTGTATATCTTCAAAACTTTCACTTTGCTCTAGAGTTTCATTTCCAGGCTCTTTTTCATCAAATTTAATGTCAATTGATTCTTCAACACAGAGTGTCTCTGAATTATACACTCTGTATGCCTTTGACCTTTCATAGTAACCTAAAAAGATTCCTCTTTGGGCCTTGGTATCAAATTTCTTTAGGTAGAGCTTGTTATTTAGATTGTAACAGGTACATCCAAATTGATGAAAGTAAGAGATATAGGGTCTTCTTCCCTTAAAGAGTTCATATGCTGTTTTCTCCAAGATAGGTCTGATATAGATTCTATTTTGGACATAATATGCTGTATTCACTCCTTCTGACAGAAATGTTTAGCCAAATTATTTTCATGAATCATGGTTCTTGCCATTTCCTGTAAAGTTCTATTATTTCTTTCTACAATCCCATTTTGTTGTGTAGTTCTAGGGGAAGAGAATTCATGGATGATTCCATGTTTTTCACAAAAGGTTTCAAATGGATCATTTTCAAATTCTCCACCATGATCACTTCTTACTTTTAAAATCTTCATTTCTTTTTCAGACTGTATTTGAGTGCAGAAGTTACTGAATACATCATATGCATTATCCTTACTTTTCAGGAATTTAACCCAAGTCCATCTGCTATAATCATCAACAATGACTAATCCATATTTACTTCCATATAAGGATGCAGTGCTAACTGGTCCAAAAAATTCAATATGGAGTAATTATAAGGGTCTGGAGGTTGAGACAATGTCTTTAGTTTTAAAAGATGATTTCACAATCTTCCCTTTCTGGCATGCACCACAAAGTGTATCTGAATGATAGTCAATGTTAGGTAAGCCTTTGACAAGTTGTAACTTGCTAAGCTTAGAGATTAATCTCCAGTTAGCATGCCTCAACCTTTTGTGCCACACCCATTTCTTATCATTCACTAATAGAAGGCAAATTACCTTCTTATCAACCAGTTCAGAGAAGTTGATTTTATAGACATTTTCAGTCCTCTTTCCCTTGAACATTATGGAGTTGTCATCCTTGTTAATTACTGTGCAGTTGGTCTTACCAAAAATCACATCATAACCATTGTCACAAAACTGACTAATAATCAAAAGGTTATGTTCAAGACCATCTACCAACCACACATTATTAATAGAAATAAAGGAGTTACCAATAGTTCCTGTACCAATGATCTTGCCAGATTGATTGCCTCCAAACGTCACATTTCTTCCTTCTTTCATTGTGAGGGTGAGGAACATAGACTTCTCCCCTGTCATATGTCTTGAGCAACCGCTGTCTAGGTACCATGATTTTTTCTTTTCCTTTGCTCTTAAGCATATCTGCAGTATTCACAATTTCATATTTAGGTACCCATTGTTTTATGGGTCCTTTGATGTTAGTACTAGAGGTTTTACTTTTCACTTCTTGTACCTTGTGCTGTGAGTTTGACAACTTCTGTTTAATCAGTACCTTGGGTTTAGCACCTTTTGGTTTTGATTTACAAGAAGTAACAACTGTCTTGTTCTCCTGAACCTTAGACTTTAAGATA
Source organism: Medicago sativa (assembly GCF_051527215.1). Taxonomy (NCBI): domain Eukaryota; kingdom Viridiplantae; phylum Streptophyta; class Magnoliopsida; order Fabales; family Fabaceae; genus Medicago; species Medicago sativa. The sequence continues at coordinate 47,856,308 of NC_140752.1, read as the reverse complement.
CCAGACTCTGATTTCAACAGACTCAAAGGGATGAGAAAAACATAGTGAAAAAATTCTATATATATAAGACAATTAAAGTTAGTTCAGAAGCAAAATATGATGATCAGAAGCATAAACAATGTCAGAGGCACAAAATATTCAGAAGCACAAACATAAGACTAAACAAGCTAGAAAATGGTGTGTGCAACTAAGGCTTGGCTTGTCTCTGAACCATGTCCATCAGATCTCTGATTAAGCTGTTTGTTGTTTCTGATTGCTTCTGCATGTCTTCCTTCTGTTCATTGTAACTCTTTATCAGATTTTCCTCTCTGATTCTTGCTTCTTCCTGCTGTTCAATCATCTTTCTTTGAAGTTCAGCAGCAGGTAATTTGTGCTCAAAGAGTTCTTTCTTCAACTGCTTATTTTCCTTCTCCAATTCAGAATCACCTTTTACCTTCTTAAGGATAGGAGCATCAGTTTGGATCTTCAATTTTGTTAACCAGTTGAGATCAGGTTCATTAGCTTGAACACCAACAGTGATAATGCTAGAAGCATCCAAGAAGATAGGTGCATCAGAGATGTATAACTTGATATTTTCTTCATTCCTCTTGATTTCCACTTCCTTCATGCTATTCACAACTTCCTTGAACCAGTCATTAAGAGTGCTTTGAGCTTGATTATGTGCTTCAAGAGAAGTGTTCTGAAGTTCACACATGACAAAGTCTACTCTTTCTCTCAGCTTTGCCCAACTGTTGACATACTCTTCTTCATGAACAAAGTTGTTCCTTGTCTTAACTAACTTGTTCAAGTCCTTAAAAATATTCTCACACACCTCTTTTAATATAATAAAATCTAGTAAAAGGGTAGGTGGGAAAGGAATATTTGTGGTTTGGACAGGTGGACAGGTTTGATTGGAGAATGAAGGCAAGTATAAGGACATGTTGTCAGCAGGTTGTATAAATTCAGTAGTTAAAGTGGTTGAAGTACTGGCTTCAAAAGCAGGAACAATGTTGGAGATAAAGGGAGGATCATCAACACGTTCTAAAACATATGGTAAAGATGGGTCTAAACTCATTCAAGTTTGAATAGGAATCCCATCTTCAGCATTTAAATTAGATTCTATGACAACAAGAGATGATGTGCTTGATGATGGATTCAAAAATCCAGGTTTAAGCCATTGATTAGGTTGTTCAGGTTCATGAGTGACTTCTGAATGTAAAACTACACTCAAAGGGTGTACAACAAGGATTTGTTCTTCTGATACTGAAGAGTCAACATCAGTCAAGGATTGATTAGGGTGATGAGATAAGTTGGGTGAATATGGTCTTTGTTCAGGTTGTTGTTGGGGGTTTTCTGAAACAATTTCATCAGAAGCAATTTCAGAGGCTTTCTCTAGATTAGGTTCAAAACCTGGTAATTCACTTGAGTAGTGATTAGCCAGTTCATCCAAAACAGATGGATCAGAAGTTTGGGTTGCTGGTTGAGGTTGAGATGTTGATGTAGAAGCAGGGATGTTAGAATCAGGCACTGCTTGCTCTCTTTCAACTTCTGCATCAGCAGGAATAGATTGCAGAGGCTGAATAAATGGTGGTTGAAAAGGGTGTTCAGCAGGCAATCTAGCACATACATCAATTCTCATTTGAGCCATCTCAAATATTCTCGCTACAATAGATGGGTACATTGGCATAAATTCATCAGCAACAGGATTTTTCTGGTGCTTGGTAGATGATGATGGGGATAAGGCTTTTTGTACATTTGTGTAGACTCTATTCAAGGGAATATCATCTATGTTTGAAGAGGTTGAAAGTGTGTTTGAGGTAGGACTAGATTCTATTTCTATTGCATGATTAGAAGTAGTGTGAGAATCAGTGTTACCTCTAGTTGCTTCTGAAGCATCAGCTTCTGAACAAGTAACTTCTTTCCTCTGAACATCTTTAGCAGTATTCAGTATCTCATCTGCCACCACCAGCTCTTGTAGACTCCCAGTTAGCTCAACTACTTTCTGAGCAGATTCAATTGTTGATTGCTTCATCAATGATTTAGCAGGAACCACAATTTCTCTGGCAATTGCAAGTGCCTTCTAGAGAGCATCTACATCAGCAGCTTTCTTCCTTCTGACTTCTCTAGTGACCAACTTAGTTGAAGCTTCTACTTGGTCATCATCTTCCACCACATATGTTGATTCCTTCAACTTCCTTACATTATGTTTCCACTTATTCTTAGGAATTGATGGTTGAGGAGGTTGTGATTGTGAAGAGCCAGCTGTCTTGCCACTTCTAGTTCTTTTGTTCAGAACCTTATCAGATTCTAAGTCTAGAATTTCTTCTTGAATAGTTGGTACGTCCGAACAAACTCTTTGAGCACAAGATGCAACTTTTTCTTTCTTAGCCCTCTTTGGATTTGGTTCAGAAGCTTCTTCATCATCATCAGCTTCTGAAGTTGCTTTCTTCTTTGATTTCCTTTTCCTTGCAACAGGAAGAGCACCACCATACATGGTTTCTGGAATTTCATCAAGCTTGATGGTTTCTCCAGTTCTTTGATAGTGCTCAAGGATGAAGTTAACTCTTACTTCAAGAGGATCTTGCTTGCAGATTAGGGGAAAGTTATCCATTAAGTTAGATACAGTCCAAGATTCCTTCAAGTCAGTGCTCAACTCCTTGAAGTCTTCTTTCTTGATCAGATGCATCTTTCTTAAGGTGTGTCCATTGATGATTTTTCCAGTTACTATGCCCAGTTGTTTATCATCTGCAATCTTGGATGTTCTGATAGCTTCCAGAATTCCTCCTTGATAGAAGATTTCAGACAGCAATCTTCCCTAAGGAACCCAGCTTCTATTGCTAACTTGACTTTCCTTCAGAGCCCACATCATATGGTTGAAGATGTACTTAGGGATGTTAGCCTTCTCTTTAGTCATGACAAAGTGTAGAAAAACTCTGTGATCTAAAAAGGGTTGATCTCCACCACCACCCTTTGGTAGAAGATTCTCATTTTGGATCTTCAAAAGCAACTTGAAGTCCATTTTCAGGTCACATTACTTCACTTTCTTAGTACTGTTGAACATAGTCATGTTCACCACCTCATTCCAGGGGCTTGTCTTGTTGTTGTCCAGACCTTCTTCAAAAGAACCTTCAGTTGTTCTTCTGATTGCTCTTGCAATAGTTTCTTCAGAGATAATAATGGGGATTCCCAAGATGCTTGAATGAATCTCTGTACAAGTGAAGGGCTTCAAACCAAGTTGTTCTCTTGTTTTCCCTGACAGACTAGGATTGATCAGCACTTTCTCGTGCTCTTCCATCTTAGCAGCATGACTGTCGTAGATTTCTGCCTTAACCTAGAAGTGCTTGATCAGGTTTAAGTATGATGGACCATTCAGCATGAAGAAGTAATCATCTATGTCCTGAGCTTGATAGTAGCCTCTGAGCTCGCAACCATGATAAGCTAGAGAAATAAAATCTACTGGATTCTCCGCTTGAACATTTAAATCCCATTCTTCCAAAGACATCGTTCTTGCTTTGATTTGATATGATTCACCAGTAGCTACTTTCAAGGAGGTTTCTTGATTTGATTTGATTTGATTTTGAAGAAGATGAAGTTTTTGCAGAGAATCAGTCTAAAAACAGAATGTGTAGGTTGTAAAGTGAGAAGTGTGTGTTTTTGTCTAAGTGATTTAAGCAAAAATGATTGCAATTCAGAAGGGGACGAACAAACACAAAATTAATGACTAGGGGGCAGGAGATAGTACATTCAAAGCATAAAACATCATTGCCCTCTTACGTTATACACCAACACACTTAAGCCACGTCAGAATTTTTCAGAGTAACTGCCAAGTTAGTGGGACAGGTGCTACCAAAAAGTAACTTCCAACGTTTCCACTAACTCTACTATCCAGGAGCACAAAATCCATCTTCTGGAGTTCAGATGCTGATGTCATCTTTAGAAGCACATTTTCCTCAAAACCTCAGTGAAGAGCTTCTGATGGACTATAGCTTCTGAACGACTTCATGACCTAAATTCCTATTCAGAGACAAGAAATTTATTCAGACACAAAGTGCATGTTCAAATTTTTCTTTATAAAATCAAATCTTTCAACAGTTAAAGGCTTAGTAAATATATCAGCCCATTGATGTTCAGTATCAATGAATTGTATATCTAAAATTCCTTTTTGAACATAATCTCTAATAAAGTCGTGTTTGATTTCAATATGCTTGGCTCTTGAATGTAGAATTGGATTCTTTGACAAACAAATAGCAGCATTATTATCACAATAAATGGGAATACTGTTAGCATTAATTTGATAATCTTCCAACATATGTTTCATCCAAAGTAGTTGTGTACAACAACTTGCAGCTGAGATGTATTCTGCCTCTGCTGTAGACATAGCAATAGTTACTTGTCTTTTGCTAGCCCAGGAGATCAGATTCTCACCCAAAAACTGGCAATTGCCACTGGTTGATTTCCTTTCAATCCTGTCACCAGCAAAGTCAGCATCACAGAATCCAACCAATTTATAATCTAAGGATTTCCTATAGAGGAGTCTAAAATTTGTTATTCCTTTTAGATACCTGAAGATTCTCTTAACAGTAGTTAAATGAGATTCTCTAGGATCTGATTGAAATCATGCACACAAACATACACTGAATAAAATATCTGGCCTAGATGCAGTGAGGTATAACAAAGAACCAATCATACCTGTATACAACTTCTGGTCTACCTTTGTTCCATTATCTTCTTTGCTTAAGGTGCAGGTTGGATGCATTGGAGTGTTCATCACTTTTCAGTCTTCCAACTTGAACTTCTTCAGAAGCTCCTTTGTATATTTTGTTTGATGAACATATAATCCATCTTTGCATTAATTGATTTGAATTCCAAGGAAGAACTTTAACTCTCAAATCATGCACATTTTAAATTCATCCTGCATTAACTTGGAAAATTCCTTGCAAACAGATGCATTAGTAGAACCAAATATTATATCATCAACATATATCTGCACAATAAGAATGTCATTCTCAAGAGTCCTTCTGAAGAGTGTTGTGTCAACCTGACCTCTTTTAAAATTATTTTAATTAGGAAATTACTCAGTCTATCATACCAAGCTCTGGGAGCTTGTTTAAGACCATATAGTGATTTCTTAAGTTTGTAAACATGGTTAGGATGCTTAAGATCCTCAAAACGAGGAGGTTGTTTGACAAACACTTCTTCTAATATTACTCCATTGAGAAATGCACTGTTTCCATCCATTTGATATAATATAATGCCATGGTTTACTGCATAGGATAGAAGTAACCTAATTGCTTCCAATCTTGCAACTGGAGCAAATGTTTCAGTATAGTCAATGCCTTCTTGTTGACTATAACCTTGAGCAACAAGTCTTGCTTTGTTTCTGACTACTTCACCTTGTTCATTTAACTTGTTTTTGAATACCCATTTTGTTCCAATAATGTTCTTTTGTGAGGTTTGGGTACCAGATCCCACACATCATTTCTCTGAAATTGATTGAGTTCTTCTTCATAGCTATTATCCATCAATCATCTGAAAGTACTTCATCAACTGTAGTAGGTTCTATCAATGATAACAATCCTATCATTTACTCTTATTGTCTGAAATATGATCTTGTTCTTCTAGGACTTTCTTTGTTTCCAATGATTTCATCCTCAGGATGTGAAGACTTGTACTTGAATGTATTCTTGGATTGATTTGCTTGCTGAGAACCATTTTGAGCTTCATAATAAGCTTTTTCATCTTGAGCTTCTAGGGTGGGTTCAGCTTCTGGACTATCTTCAGATTCAAAATTTTTAATCAGGTTCTGAAGTATCTTTAGGCACCTGTATATCTTCAAAACTTTCACTTTGCTCTAGAGTTTCATTTCCAGGCTCTTTTTCATCAAATTTAACGTCAATTGATTCTTCAACACAGAGTGTCTCTGAATTATACACTCTGTATGCCTTTGACCTTTCAGAGTAACCTAAAAAGATTCCTCTTTGGGCCTTGGTATCAAATTTCTTTAGGTAGAGCTTGTTATTTAGATTGTAACAGGTACATCCAAATTGATGAAAGTAAGAGATATAGGGTCTTCTTCCCTTAAAGAGTTCATATGCTGTTTTCTCCAAGATAGGTCTGATATAGATTCTATTTTGGACATAATATGCTGTATTCACTCCTTCTGACAGAAATGTTTAGCCAAATTATTTTCATGAATCATGGTTCTTGCCATTTCCTGTAAAGTTCTATTATTTCTTTCTACAATCCCATTTTGTTGTGTAGTTCTAGGGGAAGAGAATTCATGGATGATTCCATGTTTTTCACAAAAGGTTTCAAATGGATCATTTTCAAATTCTCCACCATGATCACTTCTTACTTTTAAAATCTTCATTTCTTTTTCAGACTGTATTTGAGTGCAGAAGTTACTGAATACATCATATGCATTATCCTTACTTTTCAGGAATTTAACCCAAGTCCATCTGCTATAATCATCAACAATGACTAATCCATATTTACTTCCATATAAGGATGCAGTGCTAACTGGTCCAAAAAATTCAATATGGAGTAATTATAAGGGTCTGGAGGTTGAGACAATGTCTTTAGTTTTAAAAGATGATTTCACAATCTTCCCTTTCTGGCATGCACCACAAAGTGTATCTGAATGATAGTCAATGTTAGGTAAGCCTTTGACAAGTTGTAACTTGCTAAGCTTAGAGATTAATCTCCAGTTAGCATGCCTCAACCTTTTGTGCCACACCCATTTCTTATCATTCACTAATAGAAGGCAAATTACCTTCTTATCAACCAGTTCAGAGAAGTTGATTTTATAGACATTTTCAGTCCTCTTTCCCTTGAACATTATGGAGTTGTCATCCTTGTTAATTACTGTGCAGTTGGTCTTACCAAAAATCACATCATAACCATTGTCACAAAACTGACTAATAATCAAAAGGTTATGTTCAAGACCATCTACCAACCACACATTATTAATAGAAATAAAGGAGTTACCAATAGTTCCTGTACCAATGATCTTGCCAGATTGATTGCCTCCAAACGTCACATTTCTTCCTTCTTTCATTGTGAGGGTGAGGAACATAGACTTCTCCCCTGTCATATGTCTTGAGCAACCGCTGTCTAGGTACCATGATTTTTTCTTTTCCTTTGCTCTTAAGCATATCTGCAGTATTCACAATTTCATATTTAGGTACCCATTGTTTTATGGGTCCTTTGATGTTAGTACTAGAGGTTTTACTTTTCACTTCTTGTACCTTGTGCTGTGAGTTTGACAACTTCTGTTTAATCAGTACCTTGGGTTTAGCACCTTTTGGTTTTGATTTACAAGAAGTAACAACTGTCTTGTTCTCCTGAACCTTAGACTTTAAGATACCAGACTCTGATTTCAACAGACTCAAAGGGATGAGAAAAACATAGTGAAAAAATTCTATATATATAAGACAATTAAAGTTAGTTCAGAAGCAAAATATGATGATCAGAAGCATAAACAATGTCAGAGGCACAAAATATTCAGAAGCACAAACATAAGACTAAACAAGCTAGAAAATGGTGTGTGCAACTAAGGCTTGGCTTGTCTCTGAACCATGTCCATCAGATCTCTGATTAAGCTGTTTGTTGTTTCTGATTGCTTCTGCATGTCTTCCTTCTGTTCATTGTAACTCTTTATCAGATTTTCCTCTCTGATTCTTGCTTCTTCCTGCTGTTCAATCATCTTTCTTTGAAGTTCAGCAGCAGGTAATTTGTGCTCAAAGAGTTCTTTCTTCAACTGCTTATTTTCCTTCTCCAATTCAGAATCACCTTTTACCTTCTTAAGGATAGGAGCATCAGTTTGGATCTTCAATTTTGTTAACCAGTTGAGATCAGGTTCATTAGCTTGAACACCAACAGTGATAATGCTAGAAGCATCCAAGAAGATAGGTGCATCAGAGATGTATAACTTGATATTTTCTTCATTCCTCTTGATTTCCACTTCCTTCATGCTATTCACAACTTCCTTGAACCAGTCATTAAGAGTGCTTTGAGCTTGATTATGTGCTTCAAGAGAAGTGTTCTGAAGTTCACACATGACAAAGTCTACTCTTTCTCTCAGCTTTGCCCAACTGTTGACATACTCTTCTTCATGAACAAAGTTGTTCCTTGTCTTAACTAACTTGTTCAAGTCCTTAAAAATATTCTCACACACCTCTTTTAATATAATAAAATCTAGTAAAAGGGTAGGTGGGAAAGGAATATTTGTGGTTTGGACAGGTGGACATGTTTGATTGGAGAATGAAGGCAAGTATAAGGACATGTTGTCAGCAGGTTGTATAAATTCAGTAGTTAAAGTGGTTGAAGTACTGGCTTCAAAAGCAGGAACAATGTTGGAGATAAAGGGAGGATCATCAACACGTTCTAAAACATATGGTAAAGATGGGTCTAAACTCATTCAAGTTTGAATAGGAATCCCATCTTCAGCATTTAAATTAGATTCTATGACAACAAGAGATGATGTGCTTGATGATGGATTCAAAAATCCAGGTTTAAGCCATTGATTAGGTTGTTCAGGTTCATGAGTGACTTCTGAATGTAAAACTACACTCAAAGGGTGTACAACAAGGATTTGTTCTTCTGATACTGAAGAGTCAACATCAGTCAAGGATTGATTAGGGTGATGAGATAAGTTGGGTGAATATGGTCTTTGTTCAGGTTGTTGTTGGGGGTTTTCTGAAACAATTTCATCAGAAGCAATTTCAGAGGCTTTCTCTAGATTAGGTTCAAAACCTGGTAATTCACTTGAGTAGTGATTAGCCAGTTCATCCAAAACAGATGGATCAGAAGTTTGGGTTGCTGGTTGAGGTTGAGATGTTGATGTAGAAGCAGGGATGTTAGAATCAGGCACTGCTTGCTCTCTTTCAACTTCTGCATCAGCAGGAATAGATTGCAGAGGCTGAATAAATGGTGGTTGAAAAGGGTGTTCAGCAGGCAATCTAGCACATACATCAATTCTCATTTGAGCCATCTCAAATATTCTCGCTACAATAGATGGGTACATTGGCATAAATTCATCAGCAACAGGATTTTTCTGGTGCTTGGTAGATGATGATGGGGATAAGGCTTTTTGTACATTTGTGTAGACTCTATTCAAGGGAATATCATCTATGTTTGAAGAGGTTGAAAGTGTGTTTGAGGTAGGACTAGATTCTATTTCTATTGCATGATTAGAAGTAGTGTGAGAATCAGTGTTACCTCTAGTTGCTTCTGAAGCATCAGCTTCTGAACAAGTAACTTCTTTCCTCTGAACATCTTTAGCAGTATTCAGTATCTCATCTGCCACCACCAGCTCTTGTAGACTCCCAGTTAGCTCAACTACTTTCTGAGCAGATTCAATTGTTGATTGCTTCATCAATGATTTAGCAGGAACCACAATTTCTCTGGCAATTGCAAGTGCCTTCTAGAGAGCATCTACATCAGCAGCTTTCTTCCTTCTGACTTCTCTAGTGACCAACTTAGTTGAAGCTTCTACTTGGTCATCATCTTCCACCACATATGTTGATTCCTTCAACTTCCTTACATTATGTTTCCACTTATTCTTAGGAATTGATGGTTGAGGAGGTTGTGATTGTGAAGAGCCAGCTGTCTTGCCACTTCTAGTTCTTTTGTTCAGAACCTTATCAGATTCTAAGTCTAGAATTTCTTCTTGAATAGTTGGTACGTCCGAACAAACTCTTTGAGCACAAGATGCAACTTTTTCTTTCTTAGCCCTCTTTGGATTTGGTTCAGAAGCTTCTTCATCATCATCAGCTTCTGAAGTTGTTTTCTTCTTTGATTTCCTTTTCCTTGCAACAGGAAGAGCACCACCATACATGGTTTCTGGAATTTCATCAAGCTTGATGGTTTCTCCAGTTCTTTGATAGTGCTCAAGGATGAAGTTAACTCTTACTTCAAGAGGATCTTGCTTGCAGATTAGGGGAAAGTTATCCATTAAGTTAGATACAGTCCAAGATTCCTTCAAGTCAGTGCTCAACTCCTTGAAGTCTTCTTTCTTGATCAGATGCATCTTTCTTAAGGTGTGTCCATTGATGATTTTTCCAGTTACTATGCCCAGTTGTTTATCATCTGCAATCTTGGATGTTCTGATAGCTTCCAGAATTCCTCCTTGATAGAAGATTTCAGACAGCAATCTTCCCTAAGGAACCCAGCTTCTATTGCTAACTTGACTTTCCTTCAGAGCCCACATCATATGGTTGAAGATGTACTTAGGGATGTTAGCCTTCTCTTTAGTCATGACAAAGTGTAGAAAAACTCTGTGATCTAAAAAGGGTTGATCTCCACCACCACCCTTTGGTAGAAGATTCTCATTTTGGATCTTCAAAAGCAACTTGAAGTCCATTTTCAGGTCACATTACTTCACTTTCTTAGTACTGTTGAACATAGTCATGTTCACCACCTCATTCCAGGGGCTTGTCTTGTTGTTGTCCAGACCTTCTTCAAAAGAACCTTCAGTTGTTCTTCTGATTGCTCTTGCAATAGTTTCTTCAGAGATAATAATGGGGATTCCCAAGATGCTTGAATGAATCTCTGTACAAGTGAAGGGCTTCAAACCAAGTTGTTCTCTTGTTTTCCCTGACAGACTAGGATTGATCAGCACTTTCTCGTGCTCTTCCATCTTAGCAGCATGACTGTCGTAGATTTCTGCCTTAACCTAGAAGTGCTTGATCAGGTTTAAGTATGATGGACCATTCAGCATGAAGAAGTAATCATCTATGTCCTGAGCTTGATAGTAGCCTCTGAGCTCGCAACCATGATAAGCTAGAGAAATAAAATCTACTGGATTCTCCGCTTGAACATTTAAATCCCATTCTTCCAAAGACATCGTTCTTGCTTTGATTTGATATGATTCACCAGTAGCTACTTTCAAGGAGGTTTCTTGATTTGATTTGATTTGATTTTGAAGAAGATGAAGTTTTTGCAGAGAATCAGTCTAAAAACAGAATGTGTAGGTTGTAAAGTGAGAAGTGTGTGTTTTTGTCTAAGTGATTTAAGCAAAAATGATTGCAATTCAGAAGGGGACGAACAAACACAAAATTAATGACTAGGGGGCAGGAGATAGTACATTCAAAGCATAAAACATCATTGCCCTCTTACGTTATACACCAACACACTTAAGCCACGTCAGAATTTTTCAGAGTAACTGCCAAGTTAGTGGGACAGGTGCTACCAAAAAGTAACTTCCAACGTTTCCACTAACTCTACTATCCAGGAGCACAAAATCCATCTTCTGGAGTTCAGATGCTGATGTCATCTTCAGAAGCACATTTTCCTCAAAACCTCAGTGAAGAGCTTCTGATGGACTATAGCTTCTGAACGACTTCATGACCTAAATTCCTATTCAGAGACAAGAAATTTATTCAGACACAAAGTGCATGTTCAAATTTTTCTTTATAAAATCAAATCTTTCAACAGTTAAAGGCTTAGTAAATATATCAGCCCATTGATGTTCAGTATCAATGAATTGTATATCTAAAATTCCTTTTTGAACATAATCTCTAATAAAGTCGTGTTTGATTTCAATATGCTTGGCTCTTGAATGTAGAATTGGATTCTTTGACAAACAAATAGCAACATTATTATCACAATAAATGGGAATACTGTTAGCATTAATTTGATAATCTTCCAACATATGTTTCATCCAAAGTAGTTGTGTACAACAACTTGCAGCTGAGATGTATTCTGCCTCTGCTGTAGACATAGCAATAGTTACTTGTCTTTTGCTAGCCCAGGAGATCAGATTCTCACCCAAAAACTGGCAATTGCCACTGGTTGATTTCCTTTCAATCCTGTCACCAGCAAAGTCAGCATCACAGAATCCAACCAATTTATAATCTAAGGATTTCCTATAGAGGAGTCTAAAATTTGTTATTCCTTTTAGATACCTGAAGATTCTCTTAACAGTAGTTAAATGAGATTCTCTAGGATCTGATTGAAATCATGCACACAAACATACACTGAATAAAATATCTGGCCTAGATGCAGTGAGGTATAACAAAGAACCAATCATACCTGTATACAACTTCTGGTCTACCTTTGTTCCATTATCTTCTTTGCTTAAGGTGCAGGTTGGATGCATTGGAGTGTTCATCACTTTTCAGTCTTCCAACTTGAACTTCTTCAGAAGCTCCTTTGTATATTTTGTTTGATGAACATATACTCCATCTTTGCATTAATTGATTTGAATTCCAAGGAAGAACTTTAACTCTCAAATCATGCACATTTTAAATTCATCCTGCATTAACTTGGAAAATTCCTTGCAAACAGATGCATTAGTAGAACCAAATATTATATCATCAACATATATCTGCACAATAAGAATGTCATTCTCAAGAGTCCTTCTGAAGAGTGTTGTGTCAACCTGACCTCTTTTAAAATTATTTTAATCAGGAAATTACTCAGTCTATCATACCAAGCTCTGGGAGCTTGTTTAAGACCATATAGTGATTTCTTAAGTTTGTAAACATGGTTAGGATGCTTAAGATCCTCAAAACGAGGAGGTTGTTTGACAAACACTTCTTCTAATATTACTCCATTGAGAAATGCACTGTTTCCATCCATTTGATATAATATAATGCCATGGTTTACTGCATAGGATAGAAGTAACCTAATTGCTTCCAATCTTGCAACTGGAGCAAATGTTTCAGTATAGTCAATGCCTTCTTGTTGACTATAACCTTGAGCAACAAGTCTTGCTTTGTTTCTGACTACTTCACCTTGTTCATTTAACTTGTTTTTGAATACCCATTTTGTTCCAATAATGTTCTTTTGTGAGGTTTGGGTACCAGATCCCACACATCATTTCTCTGAAATTGATTGAGTTCTTCTTCATAGCTATTATCCATCAATCATCTGAAAGTACTTCATCAACTGTAGTAGGTTCTATCAATGATAACAATCCTATCATTGACTCTTATTGTCTGAAATATGATCTTGTTCTTCTAGGACTTTCTTTGTTTCCAATGATTTCATCCTCAGGATGTGAAGACTTGTACTTGAATGTATTCTTGGATTGATTTGCTTGCTGAGAACCATTTTGAGCTTCATAATAAGCTTTTTCATCTTGAGCTTCTAGGGTGGGTTCAGCTTCTGGACTATCTTCAGATTCAAAATTTTTAATCAGGTTCTGAAGTATCTTTAGGCACCTGTATATCTTCAAAACTTTCACTTTGCTCTAGAGTTTCATTTCCAGGCTCTTTTTCATCAAATTTAACGTCAATTGATTCTTCAACACAGAGTGTCTCTGAATTATACACTCTGTATGCCTTTGACCTTTCAGAGTAACCTAAGAAGATTCCTCTTTGGGCCTTGGTATCAAATTTCTTTAGGTAGAGCTTGTTATTTAGATTGTAACAGGTACATCCAAATTGATGAAAGTAAGAGATATAGGGTCTTCTTCCCTTAAAGAGTTCATATGTTGTTTTCTCCAAGATAGGTCTGATATAGATTCTATTTTGGACATAATATGTTGTATTCACTCATTCTGACAGAAATTTTTAGCCAAATTATTTTCATGAATCATGGTTCTTGCCATTTCCTGTAAAGTTCTATTATTTCTTTCTACAATCCCATTTTGTTGTGTAGTTCTAGGGGAAGAGAATTCATGGATGATTCCATGTTTTTCACAAAAGGTTTCAAATGGATCATTTTCAAATTCTCCACCATGATCACTTCTTACTTTTAAAATCTTCATTTCTTTTTCAGACTGTATTTGAGTGCAGAAGTTACTGAATACATCATATGCATTATCCTTACTTTTCAGGAATTTAACCCAAGTCCATCTGCTATAATCATCAACAATGACTAATCCATATTTACTTCCATATAAGGATGCAGTGCTAACTGGTCCAAAAAAATCAATATGGAGTAATTATAAGGGTCTGGAGGTTGAGACAATGTCTTTAGTTTTAAAAGATGATTTCACAATCTTCCCTTTCTGGCATGCACCACAAAGTGTATCTGAATGATAGTCAATGTTAGGTAAGCCTTTGACAAGTTGTACATTGCTAAGCTTAGAGATTAATCTCCAGTTAGCATGCCTCAACCGTCTGTGCCACACCCATTTCTTATCATTCACTGATAGAAGGCAAATTACCTTCTGATCAACCAGTTCAGAGAAGTTGATTTTATAGACATTTTCAGTCCTCTTTCCCTTGAACATTATGGAGTTGTCATCCTTGTTAATTACTGTGCAGTTGGTCTTACCAAAAATCACATCATAACCATTGTCACAGAACTGACTAATAATCAAAAGGTTATGTTCAAGACCATCTACCAACCACACATTATTAATAGAAATAAAGGAGTTACCAATAGTTCCTGTACCAATGATCTTGCCAGATTGATTGCCTCCAAACTTCACATTTCTTCCTTCTTTCATTGTGAGGGTGAGGAACATAGACTTCTCCCCTGTCATATGTCTTGAGCAACCGCTGTCTAGGTACCATGATTTTTTCTTTTCCTTTGCTCTTAAGCATATCTGCAGTATTCACAATTTCATATTTAGGTACCCATTGTTTTATGGGTCCTTTGATGTTAGTACTAGAGGTTTTACTTTTCACTTCTTGTACCTTGTGCTGTGAGTTTGACAACTTCTGTTTAATCAGTACCTTGGGTTTAGCACCTTTTGGTTTTGATTTACAAGAAGTAACAACTGTCTTGTTCTCCTGAACCTTAGACTTTAAGATACCAGACTCTGATTTCAACAGACTCTAAGGAACAGGTTCTGATCTCTTCAGAATCTTGATCTTTGAAGTCTTAGAATCAGAGTTTGTCATTACCTTGGGCTTAGAGTTCTTTAGCCTTGAAATATTCTTAGCCTTAGAGCTGAAAGCTTCAGGTTCTGACTGAACCACAGTTTCAAACTTAGCACCTTTAGGTACAAAGAAGGTTTTCAACCCTTCCTTAGGTTTCCCTTCTGAAAATCCAATCCCTTTACCATTGTTTCTGTAAATGTTGTAAATCATAGAAGTCACTTTGCTTCTGTCAATACCAGACATAATAAAATCTTCAAGAGCAATATCATGTTTACTTAAAGATTTTCCATTACACTTTTCTTGTAGATTCTGACAAAGAAACTTGAGCTTCTCTTCATAGGTTTTACAGATGAAGTCAAAGCCTCTAAGTCATTCTTCAGATGCTTTCAGATCCAATAAAGTTGATTCTTGTTGTTTTATTAAATCAACATATTTTTATTTTAAATCTTTCAACTCATTGGTTCAAAGTTCAAAATGTGTAAGGAGTTATTTAAGAGACTCAATAAGTTCTTCTCTGGGAATTTTAGAGTATACCTCATTTTCATCTTCAGATTCTGAGTCAGGTTCAGCTTCAGATGTCACTGTAGCTACTAACCCCATAGCCACATTTGCTTCATCTCCAGCTTCTTCCTTTTCAGACCCAGATTCACTGTCTAAATCTTCTCAGGTTGCCATTAAACTCTTCTTAATCTGCTTCCTGAATTTTCTTGAGTTTAAGCTTGATTTCTTTGACTTATCCTTTGATTTTTCCTTCTGAAGATCAGGGCAATCAGTAATGAAATGTTCAGGCTTCTTACAGTTGAAGCATCCCTTCTCATCTTCTTTCTTGGAGTTTTTATAACCACCTCTCTTACTCAGAAACTTCCTATTCTTCCTTGCCAGATACTCAAGCTTGTTAGAGAGCATAACCAACTTCTCAGTAGGATCTTCATCAGAATCTCCATCAGGTGATTCTTCTTCAGATTCAAGAACTTTAAGAGCTTTTGATGACTTCCCTTTAGATGGAAGGGCAATAGTTTACTCTTCTTAGCAAGTTCATGTTCATTTAGACTTATCTCATGAACTTTGAGAGAGCTGACAAGATCTTCAACATTTAAAGTGTTTAAATCTTTAGCTTCCTCAATAGCAGTAACCTTAGGTCTCCATCTAGCAGGCAAGCTTCTTAGTATCTTGCTCACATGACCAGAAGCAACATAGCTTTTCTTCAGTATTTGTAGTCCAGAGACTAGGGTCTAAAATCTTGAGTACATTTCCTCAATACTTTCATCATCCTTCATCTTGAACAACTCATACTGATGAACAAGCATAAGAGATTTTGCTTCTCTGACTTTCTTGCTACCTTCATAGTTTGCACAGAGAGAAGCAAACATTGTCTTTGCAGTAGACTTATCACTCATTTTCATATACTCTGCTTTAGGTATAGTAGTGACAAGTGCTCCTCTGATCGTGTGATGCTTCTTGTAGAGTTTCTTCTGAGCTGGAGTATGTTTCCTTCTATCAATAGCATCTCCTTCTTCATCAAGGACTAAGTCACCAACACCATCTTCTAGAATGTCCCATAGTTCTTCATCTAAACCCATGACATAGCTGTAGAAGTTGGTTTTCCACCAAGAGAATTCTTCAGCATCTCCATTAAACTTATGAACTTTACCAGAGTCAGCCTTTTTGTTGTTACCATAATCATATGGAACATCATTGTTGTTCCCAGATCCAGAAGTGGAGTCTTCACCAGACATGTTTTTCTCAGATCTTTTTCTGTTACACTATTAAGTGTTGAGACAACAGACCAAGGATCTAGATCCCAATTGAAGGTGAGAAAAACACAAGAAGGGGGGTTGAATTGTGTTAGATTTTTCTTCGTTTCCTCTTACAGAAATCACTGGTCAGAAGCAGATAGAGTTCAGCTTCTGAAGTGATGTTCAGATTCTAAATGCAGCGGATAAAGACAAAGAGAGAGAGAGAGAAGAAAGACACAAAGCAATTATACAAGTTTCTTCCACAAACCGGAAGTAGTCATGTCCCCCTTGCACTTCCAATGAGAGTTCACTAAAATGTAATACCTGATTACAACAACTCACTACTAAAACTAGCAAGAGAATTCAAACTTACTCAAGCACAACTGCAAGAGACTTCTATTCAAACAGAATTACAAAGAAATTTGTTTGAGGTTGAACACTTGAAATACAATCAGTGGTGTTCACAATACAAATCAGATACAGACTCTTAAGACTCTAGAATTTCTAAGATATGAAAGTGGTTAACAAATTTTAAGTGAACTTTTGATGCAGAACAATTTCAGCAGAGTTTTGGCACTTGTAAATTGTTGTTGAGTCACTTCAATTCTCTAAGTCTTCATTCCTTTATATAGAGATGTGAAAGAGACGTTGTGAAATTGCCAGCACATCAAAAAGAGTCATTTATAGCTTGATCAAATCACCAATGATCTTTTGCCTGATATGGTTATTGTCCTATGAAGGATCAATTTCAAATCCATTCCAAGTCTGGAGAAACACTGGTGCAGGCATAGCTGTTGTATTTGTCTTGTTGCAGAGACAAAACAGAGTAGTGGAGGTAGTGGTTGTACAATTCGTACAATTGTCCTTTTTCAACGCTCTTCAAGAAACCAACATCCAATGCCTTCAAATCCTTTTGAATTAGCCGTTGCTTCACTCTTCTTGTCTTCTGCAATACTAGACTTGATTTAAACCTTTTGAACATCATTTGTGAAGCTTTGATTCTTCTAAGCTTCTGATGGTCTTTAGCTCCTGATGATCTTCAGAGCTTCTGTTGAAAATGTGCTTCTGGTGAACTTGCTTCTGATGAGGTGCTTTTGATGACGTCATCACTTCAGGATCACTTGTCTTCAGAACCTCTTTTCTTCAGATGCTTCAAGCTTAATTCTTGTTGATTTCATTTCTCTCTTTTGTTCTTTCAGAACCTAATAAAGATACCAAATTTTTGTCTATGGTCCTGTACACTTGAACAAATATTAGCATATCCAATTGACAATTTTTTAATACCTTGTTATCATCAAAACTCTAAAGGGTAATGTTAAACACATTTTGTTCCAACACAATTGAAGTTATTTGCCAGCTTATTAAATGATAAGCTTGATGCTTGTATTCAAAAGATGAATATGCTAAAAGGATATCATAAGGGAAAAGCAATAGCCCATGAATCACACAAGGTTGATAAACTTATTAGTACTCCTCACTTAGCCTCAAATCCAAGTAATTGCTTCAATCTCATGCAAAACATGCCTCAAGCAAAAATTTACCCTCCATTCATTAATATTAGTGATGAAACCCACTCAAGGTTTTGGCGACTTCAATTGGGACAAAGCTCCCAGCCTTGTTATATGGTTTCAAGTGCACAAAGGTCTTACCCGGTGGTGTTCGAGGAGGGCAGACATGCGCAATCTCACTCCTTCAAGTATATTGGGGGTAATTTGATCAATCAAGCTGATTTTATTGCTATCTATGATCCCAAAATTGGTACAGAAAAGAAAGATATAGCTGAAAATGATGAAAGCTTGTCACCACCATGGTTGTCAAAATCGAGACTTAAGTCCCGTAATCCAGGTGTTTGCGACGTTGCGTAGCTTCAACGACTCAAATCCATAGCAGAATCTAAAAAACAGACAAAATCATATCAAAATCGCACAAAATGGTGAAATCCGTTCAAAATCACAAGATTTTGATGGATTTTGTAGGATTTTGTTCATTTTTTTTATAAGGGTCAATTTTTTACTCAGTTCGTCAATTGACCCGATTTGAATCCATGACTCGGTTCTATAAATACCCATAAGGCCAAAAAATTTCATTCTTTCACTTCCCCCACACTTCCTCATCACCTCATGGGCATCTAAGTTGTATAGGTTGTTTAGCATTATTATGACTGCTAAAGAATATTTGCATCTAGGCTTTGAGTCATTTATGTATATGTATTTTGTGGACTGACTTTAAGTCATTTATGACTATATGCAATTTATAACATATATTTATCATTATTTGTTTTAATTTGGTAGAATCCTCGTAATTGCGATTTTTCGAGTACCGATTTTGCTATCTTATATCGATTCTACAAAAGTCCTTGAGTAAAATCCTTCGATCTGATTGCAATTTTATGAGTCCCGATTTTGCTATTTCCTTTCGACTTGAAGTAATTGACAACCTTGGTCACCACACTATTATAATGGAAATGCAATGACAATGCAATCATATCCTATCGCAATGCATATTGTTCCTTTCAACAATCTTCCAAGTCTATCACATGTATTTCAACCCAATGGATTCTATGATATGCATGTTCTTCAAGCTCATATGTTTAACCACATGAATGGAAGGAAGTAGCTCATAATACTCTAAAGATTCATGCTAGCTTCTTAATATTGGATTGTTGAATCTGGTTTTAATTTTGTAGACTTTATTATCGTTCATTTTTTAGATTTTTGAATTAATATGGATTTCTTTTCTTGATTTTTAAGTGGAAGAGATAACTTCTTGTTTTTTTTAGGGGAAGTGGAACAGATAGCTTCGTAATTATTATATTTTAATGTTATGTTATTACACATCAAAATGTTAGCTTGTTATTGTTGTCTATGATACTCTTGAATTGCTCTACTTTGAATAATGTTGCTATTTTTTGTCCATGATACCATAGGGAGAAAGTCATGGTTCTGATAATGGCAAGTTGTGCTTAACTTTAAAATGTTTGTTGTTGATCTAATATAATTTGGAGTTTGCAATAATGTTTCATGACCTTAACTTTTAACTAAGCTTCAAGATTTTTTTTTTTTCTCTTGAAAAATATGTGCAATAATGGGTGTGAGGGTGAGGGTTAAGATGTGTAGGGTTGTTTTGAGTTTCGTTGGTTAGGCTTGGTAGGTTATTGAAGCAATACTCCAAGGTGAGGCTTTGGTAAGCTTTTCCGGATGATTCTTTTTGTGATTCTTTCTAAATAGGAGTTTCATCATCTGAGCAGGTTTTTTTTTTTAAGGAAAATGATGTTCCTCGTGAAAAATTGCATTCCGAAAGCATCACGAGATAAATTGTTATGTACAATAAGTAATTATTTTACTAATAACACCACCCCCATGTATGGTTATTGGGGTGCTTTTTAACAGCTTTTCTCAGTTCGGGACAAAATCGTTGGATAGTTTAGCTGGAATCACCAAATTAGCGCTATCAATTTTTGGTTTGATGAGTGCAATATTCCAAAAATGGTCATTTTTCCTCCAAACTCACGAAATTGCTTTGATAATTTGAACTTTAAAATTCTTGTGATTCAAAATGCAATAAAACAGAATGAAAAATGGATATTTGGGCTAAAATGGATATATGGCAGAATTTTGACCCAAACAGATTTTGTGGATAAAATGGAGAAATGGAATGGAAAGAAAGGGACGCCACACTTTCTAATCCAAGAAAGTGATAAGTCTATGGGATTGATGATCACCACAAGAAAGGATTCTTGATATGATCAAAATTGGTCCAATCCAGAACCAAAGAGCAATTGCTCAAAAACACACATAGTGTAGTTTTTCACTCAAAATAGTCTTGTTTTATTCATAATTTTCGTGTCCTATATATAGGTAGGAGGGACACTTGCTGAATTACAAAGGAAAAGGCAAATAACTCTTAAAATTCCTTCAGCCAAATTAATCTATCATTATTTCCTATGGCTGAAGTAAATTAACATGAATATAAGAAATGGTTACAAGACAAATCAATAAATGAGGGTGGCTGCTCTTGATGTTTATGATTATGGACGTGATTTTGATGATGACAGTGGTTTCATATGCTGAAATGAAATGCCTTCATTGTCTCATTGAAGTCTTGTCTCTTTCTTTTTCAATTCTGCCTTCTTTCCTCCATCAGATTAAATGCTCTTAATGCTTTGTTTTTCTTTTGTCTTCAGCACTCCTTTGCACGAAATAAACACACAAAACACTCCATTTAAAGCTTTGGAAGCTTTAAAATGGATTAAACACACAAAATAACCATACTTAGTGTTTTTGGGCCAATTTTTATTCATTTTTTCATGTATTTTTTTTATATGTTTCCCTCCACATGCTTAATGAGCTCTTGATCTCATCATTCTTCCCCTCTTTAAGAGGATTTGACCTCAAATCCAGACCTGCATAAAATTGAAGTGAGCTATGTAGAAATTTTTCTCCTTGTGATTTTGGGACATAATCATTTTTCCAAAGAACATGACTGTTTTCTACTTGTTGAGAAAAAACTTCTTCATTTGCTTGGTTTCCTTCATGAGTTAAAGAAGAAAGGTTAGGAGATTGCAAAATATTAGAAGAATCCCAACATTTAACTACACATACCAACTTTGATGAAGGTACTAGTGTAATAGTAGGCCAAAACTTCCCAACATTTTTCTCTTCATTTACCTTCTCACTCACCTTTTTCTCTTCTTTTTCCTTCTTGAAGTCTTTCTCATGACTTTCTTTTACAATGAGATCCTCTATTTTTTCAACATCTCTTTCACGCTTTTTATAATCATTTTGAATTTGAAGGAGCTCTTCCTCAAATGTTTTAAAAATAGCAGCAATCCCTCTCTCAATCCTTAGAGCGCTTTCTTCTTTTCTCACTCTTCTTTTCAAGATTTGATCATGACCGACCTTATCATGTGCAATAATGATTTGACAATTTTTAAATGAAAATGTGTATGTGTTGCTGTGTTGGTCATGCTTCGCTCGACGTTGATGCTGCCATGGAAGCCCAAGTAACAAATCTCTTGTTTTGGAAGGCACCACATCACATAGTACCTCATCTTCATATTCTCCAATTTTGAATGACAATCTCACTTGTTTGGTCACCAAAACATCAGCCATGTCTTTAAATTCTGGATCCTCAAGACTATAAAGAATATATGGATCTGGATGCTCCAGAACCGGAAGTCTCCATTTCTCCAGCATTGATGTGCTTGCCATGTTGATCCAATATTTTCTATCAATGAACAACTCACAAACTTTATCATTAACAAGACATCTTGTAAAGAAAAGATTCATTTGTTTGGCTTCCATGAAGGGCCACTAGGAAACAAAATGTTGAAACTTATGAATTTTTTTTTCCTTTGGAATTTTTTTTCTTCTCACTTTTTTTTAATGGTGATTTTTTTTTTTCACACAAAATAAAACAAAGAGGATATAATGAAAGAAAGAAAAATGATATATAACACCTGATTTGTACCAAAGCTCTGATTACCAAATGATGAGTGCAATATTCCAAAAATGGTCATTTTTCCTCCAAACTCACGAAATTGCTTTGATAATTTGAACTTTAAAATTCTTGTGATTCAAAATGCAATAAAACAGAATGAAAAATGGATATTTGGGCTAAAATGGATATATGGCAGAATTTTGACCCAAACAGATTTTGTGGATAAAATGGAGAAATGGAATGGAAAGAAAGGGACGCCACACTTTCTAATCCAAGAAAGTGATAAGTCTATGGGATTGATGATCACCACAAGAAAGGATTCTTGATATGATCAAAATTGGTCCAATCCAGAACCAAAGAGCAATTGCTCAAAAACACACATAGTGTAGTTTTTCACTCAAAATAGTCTTGTTTTATTCATAATTTTCGTGTCCTATATATAGGTAGGAGGGACACTTGCTGAATTACAAAGGAAAAGGCAAATAACTCTTAAAATTCCTTCAGCCAAATTAATCTATCATTATTTCCTATGGCTGAAGTAAATTAACATGAATATAAGAAATGGTTACAAGACAAATCAATAAATGAGGGTGGCTGCTCTTGATGTTTATGATTATGGACGTGATTTTGATGATGACAGTGGTTTCATATGCTGAAATGAAATGCCTTCATTGTCTCATTGAAGTCTTGTCTCTTTCTTTTTCAATTCTGCCTTCTTTCCTCCATCAGATTAAATGCTCTTAATGCTTTGTTTTTCTTTTGTCTTCAGCACTCCTTTGCACGAAATAAACACACAAAACACTCCATTTAAAGCTTTGGAAGCTTTAAAATGGATTAAACACACAAAATAACCATACTTAGTGTTTTTGGGCCAATTTTTATTCATTTTTTCATGTATTTTTTTTATATGTTTCCCTCCACATGCTTAATGAGCTCTTGATCTCATCATTCTTCCCCTCTTTAAGAGGATTTGACCTCAAATCCAGACCTGCATAAAATTGAAGTGAGCTATGTAGAAATTTTTCTCCTTGTGATTTTGGGACATAATCATTTTTCCAAAGAACATGACTGTTTTCTACTTGTTGAGAAAAAACTTCTTCATTTGCTTGGTTTCCTTCATGAGTTAAAGAAGAAAGGTTAGGAGATTGCAAAATATTAGAAGAATCCCAACATTTAACTACACATACCAACTTTGATGAAGGTACTAGTGTAATAGTAGGCCAAAACTTCCCAACATTTTTCTCTTCATTTACCTTCTCACTCACCTTTTTCTCTTCTTTTTCCTTCTTGAAGTCTTTCTCATGACTTTCTTTTACAATGAGATCCTCTATTTTTTCAACATCTCTTTCACGCTTTTTATAATCATTTTGAATTTGAAGGAGCTCTTCCTCAAATGTTTTAAAAATAGCAGCAATCCCTCTCTCAATCCTTAGAGCGCTTTCTTCTTTTCTCACTCTTCTTTTCAAGATTTGATCATGACCGACCTTATCATGTGCAATAATGATTTGACAATTTTTAAATGAAAATGTGTATGTGTTGCTGTGTTGGTCATGCTTCGCTCGACGTTGATGCTGCCATGGAAGCCCAAGTAACAAATCTCTTGTTTTGGAAGGCACCACATCACATAGTACCTCATCTTCATATTCTCCAATTTTGAATGACAATCTCACTTGTTTGGTCACCAAAACATCAGCCATGTCTTTAAATTCTGGATCCTCAAGACTATAAAGAATATATGGATCTGGATGCTCCAGAACCGGAAGTCTCCATTTCTCCAGCATTGATGTGCTTGCCATGTTGATCCAATATTTTCTATCAATGAACAACTCACAAACTTTATCATTAACAAGACATCTTGTAAAGAAAAGATTCATTTGTTTGGCTTCCATGAAGGGCCACTAGGAAACAAAATGTTGAAACTTATGAATTTTTTTTTCCTTTGGAATTTTTTTTCTTCTCACTTTTTTTTAATGGTGATTTTTTTTTTCACACAAAATAAAACAAAGAGGATATAATGAAAGAAAGAAAAATGATATATAACACCTGATTTGTACCAAAGCTCTGATTACCAAATGATGAGTGCAATATTCCAAAAATGGTCATTTTTCCTCCAAACTCACGAAATTGCTTTGATAATTTGAACTTTAAAATTCTTGTGATTCAAAATGCAATAAAACAGAATGAAAAATGGATATTTGGGCTAAAATGGATATATGGCAGAATTTTGACCCAAACAGATTTTGTGGATAAAATGGAGAAATGGAATGGAAAGAAAGGGACGCCACACTTTCTAATCCAAGAAAGTGATAAGTCTATGGGATTGATGATCACCACAAGAAAGGATTCTTGATATGATCAAAATTGGTCCAATCCAGAACCAAAGAGCAATTGCTCAAAAACACACATAGTGTAGTTTTTCACTCAAAATAGTCTTGTTTTATTCATAATTTTCGTGTCCTATATATAGGTAGGAGGGACACTTGCTGAATTACAAAGGAAAAGGCAAATAACTCTTAAAATTCCTTCAGCCAAATTAATCTATCATTATTTCCTATGGCTGAAGTAAATTAACATGAATATAAGAAATGGTTACAAGACAAATCAATAAATGAGGGTGGCTGCTCTTGATGTTTATGATTATGGACGTGATTTTGATGATGACAGTGGTTTCATATGCTGAAATGAAATGCCTTCATTGTCTCATTGAAGTCTTGTCTCTTTCTTTTTCAATTCTGCCTTCTTTCCTCCATCAGATTAAATGCTCTTAATGCTTTGTTTTTCTTTTGTCTTCAGCACTCCTTTGCACGAAATAAACACACAAAACACTCCATTTAAAGCTTTGGAAGCTTTAAAATGGATTAAACACACAAAATAACCATACTTAGTGTTTTTGGGCCAATTTTTATTCATTTTTTCATGTATTTTTTTTATATGTTTCCCTCCACATGCTTAATGAGCTCTTGATCTCATCATTCTTCCCCTCTTTAAGAGGATTTGACCTCAAATCCAGACCTGCATAAAATTGAAGTGAGCTATGTAGAAATTTTTCTCCTTGTGATTTTGGGACATAATCATTTTTCCAAAGAACATGACTGTTTTCTACTTGTTGAGAAAAAACTTCTTCATTTGCTTGGTTTCCTTCATGAGTTAAAGAAGAAAGGTTAGGAGATTGCAAAATATTAGAAGAATCCCAACATTTAACTACACATACCAACTTTGATGAAGGTACTAGTGTAATAGTAGGCCAAAACTTCCCAACATTTTTCTCTTCATTTACCTTCTCACTCACCTTTTTCTCTTCTTTTTCCTTCTTGAAGTCTTTCTCATGACTTTCTTTTACAATGAGATCCTCTATTTTTTCAACATCTCTTTCACGCTTTTTATAATCATTTTGAATTTGAAGGAGCTCTTCCTCAAATGTTTTAAAAATAGCAGCAATCCCTCTCTCAATCCTTAGAGCGCTTTCTTCTTTTCTCACTCTTCTTTTCAAGATTTGATCATGACCGACCTTATCATGTGCAATAATGATTTGACAATTTTTAAATGAAAATGTGTATGTGTTGCTGTGTTGGTCATGCTTCGCTCGACGTTGATGCTGCCATGGAAGCCCAAGTAACAAATCTCTTGTTTTGGAAGGCACCACATCACATAGTACCTCATCTTCATATTCTCCAATTTTGAATGACAATCTCACTTGTTTGGTCACCAAAACATCAGCCATGTCTTTAAATTCTGGATCCTCAAGACTATAAAGAATATATGGATCTGGATGCTCCAGAACCGGAAGTCTCCATTTCTCCAGCATTGATGTGCTTGCCATGTTGATCCAATATTTTCTATCAATGAACAACTCACAAACTTTATCATTAACAAGACATCTTGTAAAGAAAAGATTCATTTGTTTGGCTTCCATGAAGGGCCACTAGGAAACAAAATGTTGAAACTTATGAATTTTTTTTTCCTTTGGAATTTTTTTTCTTCTCACTTTTTTTTAATGGTGATTTTTTTTTTCACACAAAATAAAACAAAGAGGATATAATGAAAGAAAGAAAAATGATATATAACACCTGATTTGTACCAAAGCTCTGATTACCAAATGATGAGTGCAATATTCCAAAAATGGTCATTTTTCCTCCAAACTCACGAAATTGCTTTGATAATTTGAACTTTAAAATTCTTGTGATTCAAAATGCAATAAAACAGAATGAAAAATGGATATTTGGGCTAAAATGGATATATGGCAGAATTTTGACCCAAACAGATTTTGTGGATAAAATGGAGAAATGGAATGGAAAGAAAGGGACGTCACACTTTCTAATCCAAGAAAGTGATAAGTCTATGGGATTGATGATCACCACAAGAAGGATTCTTGATATGATCAAAATTGGTCCAATCCAGAACCAAAGAGCAATTGCTCAAAAACACACATAGTGTAGTTTTTCACTCAAAATAGTCTTGTTTTATTCATAATTTTCGTGTCCTATATATAGGTAGGAGGGACACTTGCTGAATTACAAAGGAAAATGCAAATAACTCTTAAAATTCCTTCAGCCAAATTAATCTATCATTATTTCCTATGGCTGAAGTAAATTAACATGAATATAAGAAATGGTTACAAGACAAATCAATAAATGAGGGTGGCTGCTCTTGATGTTCATGATTATGGACGTGATTTTGATGATGACAGTGGTTTCATATGCTGAAATGAAATGCCTTCATTGTCTCATTGAAGTCTTGTCTCTTTCTTTTTCAATTCTGCCTTCTTTCCTCCATCAGATTAAATGCTCTTAATGCTTTGTTTTTCTTTTGTCTTCAGCACTCCTTTGCACGAAATAAACACACAAAACACTCCATTTAAAGCTTTGGAAGCTTTAAAATGGATTAAACACACAAAATAACCATACTTAGTGTTTTTGGGCCAATTTTTATTCATTTTTTCATGTATTTTTTTTATATGTTTCCTTCCACATGCTTAATGAGCTCTTGATCTCATCATTCTTCCCCTCTTTAAGAGGATTTGACCTCAAATCCAGACCTGCATAAAATTGAAGTGAGCTATGTAGAAATTTTTCTCCTTGTGATTTTGGGACATAATCATTTTTCCAAAGAACATGACTGTTTTCTACTTGTTGAGAAAAAACTTCTTCATTTGCTTGGTTTCCTTCATGAGTTAAAGAAGAAAGGTTAGGAGATTGCAAAATATTAGAAGAATCCCAACATTTAACTACACATACCAACTTTGATGAAGGTACTAGTGTAATAGTAGGCCAAAACTTCCCAACATTTTTCTCTTCATTTACCTTCTCACTCACCTTTTTCTCTTCTTTTTCCTTCTTGAAGTCTTTCTCATGACTTTCTTTTACAATGAGATCCTCTATTTTTTCAACATCTCTTTCACGCTTTTTATAATCATTTTGAATTTGAAGGAGCTCTTCCTCAAATGTTTTAAAAATAGCAGCAATCCCTCTCTCAATCCTTAGAGCGCTTTCTTCTTTTCTCACTCTTCTTTTCAAGATTTGATCATGACCGACCTTATCATGTGCAATAATGATTTGACAATTTTTAAATGAAAATGTGTATGTGTTGCTGTGTTGGTCATGCTTCGCTCGACGTTGATGCTGCCATGGAAGCCCAAGTAACAAATCTCTTGTTTTGGAAGGCACCACATCACATAGTACCTCATCTTCATATTCTCCAATTTTGAATGACAATCTCACTTGTTTGGTCACCAAAACATCAGCCATGTCTTTAAATTCTGGATCCTCAAGACTATAAAGAATATATGGATCTGGATGCTCCAGAACCGGAAGTCTCCATTTCTCCAGCATTGATGTGCTTGCCATGTTGATCCAATATTTTCTATCAATGAACAACTCACAAACTTTATCATTAACAAGACATCTTGTAAAGAAAAGATTCATTTGTTTGGCTTCCATGAAGGGCCACTAGGAAACAAAATGTTGAAACTTATGAATTTTTTTTTCCTTTGGAATTTTTTTTCTTCTCACTTTTTTTTAATGGTGATTTTTTTTTTCACACAAAATAAAACAAAGAGGATATAATGAAAGAAAGAAAAATGATATATAACACCTGATTTGTACCAAAGCTCTGATTACCAAATGATGAGTGCAATATTCCAAAAATGGTCATTTTTCCTCCAAACTCACGAAATTGCTTTGATAATTTGAACTTTAAAATTCTTGTGATTCAAAATGCAATAAAACAGAATGAAAAATGGATATTTGGGCTAAAATGGATATATGGCAGAATTTTGACCCAAACAGATTTTGTGGATAAAATGGAGAAATGGAATGGAAAGAAAGGGACGTCACACTTTCTAATCCAAGAAAGTGATAAGTCTATGGGATTGATGATCACCACAAGAAGGATTCTTGATATGATCAAAATTGGTCCAATCCAGAACCAAAGAGCAATTGCTCAAAAACACACATAGTGTAGTTTTTCACTCAAAATAGTCTTGTTTTATTCATAATTTTCGTGTCCTATATATAGGTAGGAGGGACACTTGCTGAATTACAAAGGAAAATGCAAATAACTCTTAAAATTCCTTCAGCCAAATTAATCTATCATTATTTCCTATGGCTGAAGTAAATTAACATGAATATAAGAAATGGTTACAAGACAAATCAATAAATGAGGGTGGCTGCTCTTGATGTTCATGATTATGGACGTGATTTTGATGATGACAGTGGTTTCATATGCTGAAATGAAATGCCTTCATTGTCTCATTGAAGTCTTGTCTCTTTCTTTTTCAATTCTGCCTTCTTTCCTCCATCAGATTAAATGCTCTTAATGCTTTGTTTTTCTTTTGTCTTCAGCACTCCTTTGCACGAAATAAACACACAAAACACTCCATTTAAAGCTTTGGAAGCTTTAAAATGGATTAAACACACAAAATAACCATACTTAGTGTTTTTGGGCCAATTTTTATTCATTTTTTCATGTATTTTTTTTATATGTTTCCTTCCACATGCTTAATGAGCTCTTGATCTCATCATTCTTCCCCTCTTTAAGAGGATTTGACCTCAAATCCAGACCTGCATAAAATTGAAGTGAGCTATGTAGAAATTTTTCTCCTTGTGATTTTGGGACATAATCATTTTTCCAAAGAACATGACTGTTTTCTACTTGTTGAGAAAAAACTTCTTCATTTGCTTGGTTTCCTTCATGAGTTAAAGAAGAAAGGTTAGGAGATTGCAAAATATTAGAAGAATCCCAACATTTAACTACACATACCAACTTTGATGAAGGTACTAGTGTAATAGTAGGCCAAAACTTCCCAACATTTTTCTCTTCATTTACCTTCTCACTCACCTTTTTCTCTTCTTTTTCCTTCTTGAAGTCTTTCTCATGACTTTCTTTTACAATGAGATCCTCTATTTTTTCAACATCTCTTTCACGCTTTTTATAATCATTTTGAATTTGAAGGAGCTCTTCCTCAAATGTTTTAAAAATAGCAGCAATCCCTCTCTCAATCCTTAGAGCGCTTTCTTCTTTTCTCACTCTTCTTTTCAAGATTTGATCATGACCGACCTTATCATGTGCAATAATGATTTGACAATTTTTAAATGAAAATGTGTATGTGTTGCTGTGTTGGTCATGCTTCGCTCGACGTTGATGCTGCCATGGAAGCCCAAGTAACAAATCTCTTGTTTTGGAAGGCACCACATCACATAGTACCTCATCTTCATATTCTCCAATTTTGAATGACAATCTCACTTGTTTGGTCACCAAAACATCAGCCATGTCTTTAAATTCTGGATCCTCAAGACTATAAAGAATATATGGATCTGGATGCTCCAGAACCGGAAGTCTCCATTTCTCCAGCATTGATGTGCTTGCCATGTTGATCCAATATTTTCTATCAATGAACAACTCACAAACTTTATCATTAACAAGACATCTTGTAAAGAAAAGATTCATTTGTTTGGCTTCCATGAAGGGCCACTAGGAAACAAAATGTTGAAACTTATGAATTTTTTTTTCCTTTGGAATTTTTTTTCTTCTCACTTTTTTTTAATGGTGATTTTTTTTTTCACACAAAATAAAACAAAGAGGATATAATGAAAGAAAGAAAAATGATATATAACACCTGATTTGTACCAAAGCTCTGATTACCAAATGATGAGTGCAATATTCCAAAAATGGTCATTTTTCCTCCAAACTCACGAAATTGCTTTGATAATTTGAACTTTAAAATTCTTGTGATTCAAAATGCAATAAAACAGAATGAAAAATGGATATTTGGGCTAAAATGGATATATGGCAGAATTTTGACCCAAACAGATTTTGTGGATAAAATGGAGAAATGGAATGGAAAGAAAGGGACGTCACACTTTCTAATCCAAGAAAGTGATAAGTCTATGGGATTGATGATCACCACAAGAAGGATTCTTGATATGATCAAAATTGGTCCAATCCAGAACCAAAGAGCAATTGCTCAAAAACACACATAGTGTAGTTTTTCACTCAAAATAGTCTTGTTTTATTCATAATTTTCGTGTCCTATATATAGGTAGGAGGGACACTTGCTGAATTACAAAGGAAAATGCAAATAACTCTTAAAATTCCTTCAGCCAAATTAATCTATCATTATTTCCTATGGCTGAAGTAAATTAACATGAATATAAGAAATGGTTACAAGACAAATCAATAAATGAGGGTGGCTGCTCTTGATGTTCATGATTATGGACGTGATTTTGATGATGACAGTGGTTTCATATGCTGAAATGAAATGCCTTCATTGTCTCATTGAAGTCTTGTCTCTTTCTTTTTCAATTCTGCCTTCTTTCCTCCATCAGATTAAATGCTCTTAATGCTTTGTTTTTCTTTTGTCTTCAGCACTCCTTTGCACGAAATAAACACACAAAACACTCCATTTAAAGCTTTGGAAGCTTTAAAATGGATTAAACACACAAAATAACCATACTTAGTGTTTTTGGGCCAATTTTTATTCATTTTTTCATGTATTTTTTTTATATGTTTCCTTCCACATGCTTAATGAGCTCTTGATCTCATCATTCTTCCCCTCTTTAAGAGGATTTGACCTCAAATCCAGACCTGCATAAAATTGAAGTGAGCTATGTAGAAATTTTTCTCCTTGTGATTTTGGGACATAATCATTTTTCCAAAGAACATGACTGTTTTCTACTTGTTGAGAAAAAACTTCTTCATTTGCTTGGTTTCCTTCATGAGTTAAAGAAGAAAGGTTAGGAGATTGCAAAATATTAGAAGAATCCCAACATTTAACTACACATACCAACTTTGATGAAGGTACTAGTGTAATAGTAGGCCAAAACTTCCCAACATTTTTCTCTTCATTTACCTTCTCACTCACCTTTTTCTCTTCTTTTTCCTTCTTGAAGTCTTTCTCATGACTTTCTTTTACAATGAGATCCTCTATTTTTTCAACATCTCTTTCACGCTTTTTATAATCATTTTGAATTTGAAGGAGCTCTTCCTCAAATGTTTTAAAAATAGCAGCAATCCCTCTCTCAATCCTTAGAGCGCTTTCTTCTTTTCTCACTCTTCTTTTCAAGATTTGATCATGACCGACCTTATCATGTGCAATAATGATTTGACAATTTTTAAATGAAAATGTGTATGTGTTGCTGTGTTGGTCATGCTTCGCTCGACGTTGATGCTGCCATGGAAGCCCAAGTAACAAATCTCTTGTTTTGGAAGGCACCACATCACATAGTACCTCATCTTCATATTCTCCAATTTTGAATGACAATCTCACTTGTTTGGTCACCAAAACATCAGCCATGTCTTTAAATTCTGGATCCTCAAGACTATAAAGAATATATGGATCTGGATGCTCCAGAACCGGAAGTCTCCATTTCTCCAGCATTGATGTGCTTGCCATGTTGATCCAATATTTTCTATCAATGAACAACTCACAAACTTTATCATTAACAAGACATCTTGTAAAGAAAAGATTCATTTGTTTGGCTTCCATGAAGGGCCACTAGGAAACAAAATGTTGAAACTTATGAATTTTTTTTTCCTTTGGAATTTTTTTTCTTCTCACTTTTTTTTAATGGTGATTTTTTTTTTCACACAAAATAAAACAAAGAGGATATAATGAAAGAAAGAAAAATGATATATAACACCTGATTTGTACCAAAGCTCTGATTACCAAATGATGAGTGCAATATTCCAAAAATGGTCATTTTTCCTCCAAACTCACGAAATTGCTTTGATAATTTGAACTTT
Organism: Medicago sativa; assembly: GCF_051527215.1. Taxonomy (NCBI): domain Eukaryota; kingdom Viridiplantae; phylum Streptophyta; class Magnoliopsida; order Fabales; family Fabaceae; genus Medicago; species Medicago sativa. Next base: position 47,824,138 of record NC_140752.1, on the reverse strand, counting down.
AAAATTCTTGTGATTCAAAATGCAATAAAACAGAATGAAAAATGGATATTTGGGCTAAAATGGATATATGGCAGAATTTTGACCCAAACAGATTTTGTGGATAAAATGGAGAAATGGAATGGAAAGAAAGGGACGTCACACTTTCTAATCCAAGAAAGTGATAAGTCTATGGGATTGATGATCACCACAAGAAGGATTCTTGATATGATCAAAATTGGTCCAATCCAGAACCAAAGAGCAATTGCTCAAAAACACACATAGTGTAGTTTTTCACTCAAAATAGTCTTGTTTTATTCATAATTTTCGTGTCCTATATATAGGTAGGAGGGACACTTGCTGAATTACAAAGGAAAATGCAAATAACTCTTAAAATTCCTTCAGCCAAATTAATCTATCATTATTTCCTATGGCTGAAGTAAATTAACATGAATATAAGAAATGGTTACAAGACAAATCAATAAATGAGGGTGGCTGCTCTTGATGTTCATGATTATGGACGTGATTTTGATGATGACAGTGGTTTCATATGCTGAAATGAAATGCCTTCATTGTCTCATTGAAGTCTTGTCTCTTTCTTTTTCAATTCTGCCTTCTTTCCTCCATCAGATTAAATGCTCTTAATGCTTTGTTTTTCTTTTGTCTTCAGCACTCCTTTGCACGAAATAAACACACAAAACACTCCATTTAAAGCTTTGGAAGCTTTAAAATGGATTAAACACACAAAATAACCATACTTAGTGTTTTTGGGCCAATTTTTATTCATTTTTTCATGTATTTTTTTTATATGTTTCCTTCCACATGCTTAATGAGCTCTTGATCTCATCATTCTTCCCCTCTTTAAGAGGATTTGACCTCAAATCCAGACCTGCATAAAATTGAAGTGAGCTATGTAGAAATTTTTCTCCTTGTGATTTTGGGACATAATCATTTTTCCAAAGAACATGACTGTTTTCTACTTGTTGAGAAAAAACTTCTTCATTTGCTTGGTTTCCTTCATGAGTTAAAGAAGAAAGGTTAGGAGATTGCAAAATATTAGAAGAATCCCAACATTTAACTACACATACCAACTTTGATGAAGGTACTAGTGTAATAGTAGGCCAAAACTTCCCAACATTTTTCTCTTCATTTACCTTCTCACTCACCTTTTTCTCTTCTTTTTCCTTCTTGAAGTCTTTCTCATGACTTTCTTTTACAATGAGATCCTCTATTTTTTCAACATCTCTTTCACGCTTTTTATAATCATTTTGAATTTGAAGGAGCTCTTCCTCAAATGTTTTAAAAATAGCAGCAATCCCTCTCTCAATCCTTAGAGCGCTTTCTTCTTTTCTCACTCTTCTTTTCAAGATTTGATCATGACCGACCTTATCATGTGCAATAATGATTTGACAATTTTTAAATGAAAATGTGTATGTGTTGCTGTGTTGGTCATGCTTCGCTCGACGTTGATGCTGCCATGGAAGCCCAAGTAACAAATCTCTTGTTTTGGAAGGCACCACATCACATAGTACCTCATCTTCATATTCTCCAATTTTGAATGACAATCTCACTTGTTTGGTCACCAAAACATCAGCCATGTCTTTAAATTCTGGATCCTCAAGACTATAAAGAATATATGGATCTGGATGCTCCAGAACCGGAAGTCTCCATTTCTCCAGCATTGATGTGCTTGCCATGTTGATCCAATATTTTCTATCAATGAACAACTCACAAACTTTATCATTAACAAGACATCTTGTAAAGAAAAGATTCATTTGTTTGGCTTCCATGAAGGGCCACTAGGAAACAAAATGTTGAAACTTATGAATTTTTTTTTCCTTTGGAATTTTTTTCTTCTCACTTTTTTCTAATGGTGATTTTTTTTTTCACACAAAATAAAACAAAGAGGATATAATGAAAGAAAGAAAAATGATATATAACACCTGATTTGTACCAAAGCTCTGATTACCAAATGATGAGTGCAATATTCCAAAAATGGTCATTTTTCCTCCAAACTCACGAAATTGCTTTGATAATTTGAACTTTAAAATTCTTGTGATTCAAAATGCAATAAAACAGAATGAAAAATGGATATTTGGGCTAAAATGGATATATGGCAGAATTTTGACCCAAACAGATTTTGTGGATAAAATGGAGAAATGGAATGGAAAGAAAGGGACGTCACACTTTCTAATCCAAGAAAGTGATAAGTCTATGGGATTGATGATCACCACAAGAAGGATTCTTGATATGATCAAAATTGGTCCAATCCAGAACCAAAGAGCAATTGCTCAAAAACACACATAGTGTAGTTTTTCACTCAAAATAGTCTTGTTTTATTCATAATTTTCGTGTCCTATATATAGGTAGGAGGGACACTTGCTGAATTACAAAGGAAAATGCAAATAACTCTTAAAATTCCTTCAGCCAAATTAATCTATCATTATTTCCTATGGCTGAAGTAAATTAACATGAATATAAGAAATGGTTACAAGACAAATCAATAAATGAGGGTGGCTGCTCTTGATGTTCATGATTATGGACGTGATTTTGATGATGACAGTGGTTTCATATGCTGAAATGAAATGCCTTCATTGTCTCATTGAAGTCTTGTCTCTTTCTTTTTCAATTCTGCCTTCTTTCCTCCATCAGATTAAATGCTCTTAATGCTTTGTTTTTCTTTTGTCTTCAGCACTCCTTTGCACGAAATAAACACACAAAACACTCCATTTAAAGCTTTGGAAGCTTTAAAATGGATTAAACACACAAAATAACCATACTTAGTGTTTTTGGGCCAATTTTTATTCATTTTTTCATGTATTTTTTTTATATGTTTCCTTCCACATGCTTAATGAGCTCTTGATCTCATCATTCTTCCCCTCTTTAAGAGGATTTGACCTCAAATCCAGACCTGCATAAAATTGAAGTGAGCTATGTAGAAATTTTTCTCCTTGTGATTTTGGGACATAATCATTTTTCCAAAGAACATGACTGTTTTCTACTTGTTGAGAAAAAACTTCTTCATTTGCTTGGTTTCCTTCATGAGTTAAAGAAGAAAGGTTAGGAGATTGAAAAATATTAGAAGAATCCCAACATTTAACTACACATACCAACTTTGATGAAGGTACTAGTGTAATAGTAGGCCAAAACTTCCCAACATTTTTCTCTTCATTTACCTTCTCACTCACCTTTTTCTCTTCTTTTTCCTTCTTGAAGTCTTTCTCATGACTTTCTTTTACAATGAGATCCTCTATTTTTTCAACATCTCTTTCACGCTTTTTATAATCATTTTGAATTTGAAGGAGCTCTTCCTCAAATGTTTTAAAAATAGCAGCAATCCCTCTCTCAATCCTTAGAGCGCTTTCTTCTTTTCTCACTCTTCTTTTCAAGATTTGATCATGACCGACCTTATCATGTGCAATAATGATTTGACAATTTTTAAATGAAAATGTGTATGTGTTGCTGTGTTGGTCATGCTTCGCTCGACGTTGATGCTGCCATGGAAGCCCAAGTAACAAATCTCTTGTTTTGGAAGGCACCACATCACATAGTACCTCATCTTCATATTCTCCAATTTTGAATGACAATCTCACTTGTTTGGTCACCAAAACATCAGCCATGTCTTTAAATTCTGGATCCTCAAGACTATAAAGAATATATGGATCTGGATGCTCCAGAACCGGAAGTCTCCATTTCTCCAGCATTGATGTGCTTGCCATGTTGATCCAATATTTTCTATCAATGAACAACTCACAAACTTTATCATTAACAAGACATCTTGTAAAGAAAAGATTCATTTGTTTGGCTTCCATGAAGGGCCACTAGGAAACAAAATGTTGAAACTTATGAATTTTTTTTTCCTTTGGAATTTTTTTCTTCTCAATTTTTTCTAATGGTGATTTTTTTTTTCACACAAAATAAAACAAAGAGGATATAATGAAAGAAAGAAAAATGATATATAACACCTGATTTGTACCAAAGCTCTGATTACCAAATGATGAGTGCAATATTCCAAAAATGGTCATTTTTCCTCCAAACTCACGAAATTGCTTTGATAATTTGAACTTTAAAATTCTTGTGATTCAAAATGCAATAAAACAGAATGAAAAATGGATATTTGGGCTAAAATGGATATATGGCAGAATTTTGACCCAAACAGATTTTGTGGATAAAATGGAGAAATGGAATGGAAAGAAAGGGACGTCACACTTTCTAATCCAAGAAAGTGATAAGTCTATGGGATTGATGATCACCACAAGAAGGATTCTTGATATGATCAAAATTGGTCCAATCCAGAACCAAAGAGCAATTGCTCAAAAACACACATAGTGTAGTTTTTCACTCAAAATAGTCTTGTTTTATTCATAATTTTCGTGTCCTATATATAGGTAGGAGGGACACTTGCTGAATTACAAAGGAAAATGCAAATAACTCTTAAAATTCCTTCAGCCAAATTAATCTATCATTATTTCCTATGGCTGAAGTAAATTAACATGAATATAAGAAATGGTTACAAGACAAATCAATAAATGAGGGTGGCTGCTCTTGATGTTCATGATTATGGACGTGATTTTGATGATGACAGTGGTTTCATATGCTGAAATGAAATGCCTTCATTGTCTCATTGAAGTCTTGTCTCTTTCTTTTTCAATTCTGCCTTCTTTCCTCCATCAGATTAAATGCTCTTAATGCTTTGTTTTTCTTTTGTCTTCAGCACTCCTTTGCACGAAATAAACACACAAAACACTCCATTTAAAGCTTTGGAAGCTTTAAAATGGATTAAACACACAAAATAACCATACTTAGTGTTTTTGGGCCAATTTTTATTCATTTTTTCATGTATTTTTTTTATATGTTTCCTTCCACATGCTTAATGAGCTCTTGATCTCATCATTCTTCCCCTCTTTAAGAGGATTTGACCTCAAATCCAGACCTGCATAAAATTGAAGTGAGCTATGTAGAAATTTTTCTCCTTGTGATTTTGGGACATAATCATTTTTCCAAAGAACATGACTGTTTTCTACTTGTTGAGAAAAAACTTCTTCATTTGCTTGGTTTCCTTCATGAGTTAAAGAAGAAAGGTTAGGAGATTGCAAAATATTAGAAGAATCCCAACATTTAACTACACATACCAACTTTGATGAAGGTACTAGTGTAATAGTAGGCCAAAACTTCCCAACATTTTTCTCTTCATTTACCTTCTCACTCACCTTTTTCTCTTCTTTTTCCTTCTTGAAGTCTTTCTCATGACTTTCTTTTACAATGAGATCCTCTATTTTTTCAACATCTCTTTCACGCTTTTTATAATCATTTTGAATTTGAAGGAGCTCTTCCTCAAATGTTTTAAAAATAGCAGCAATCCCTCTCTCAATCCTTAGAGCGCTTTCTTCTTTTCTCACTCTTCTTTTCAAGATTTGATCATGACCGACCTTATCATGTGCAATAATGATTTGACAATTTTTAAATGAAAATGTGTATGTGTTGCTGTGTTGGTCATGCTTCGCTCGACGTTGATGCTGCCATGGAAGCCCAAGTAACAAATCTCTTGTTTTGGAAGGCACCACATCACATAGTACCTCATCTTCATATTCTCCAATTTTGAATGACAATCTCACTTGTTTGGTCACCAAAACATCAGCCATGTCTTTAAATTCTGGATCCTCAAGACTATAAAGAATATATGGATCTGGATGCTCCAGAACCGGAAGTCTCCATTTCTCCAGCATTGATGTGCTTGCCATGTTGATCCAATATTTTCTATCAATGAACAACTCACAAACTTTATCATTAACAAGACATCTTGTAAAGAAAAGATTCATTTGTTTGGCTTCCATGAAGGGCCACTAGGAAACAAAATGTTGAAACTTATGAATTTTTTTTTCCTTTGGAATTTTTTTTCTTCTCACTTTTTTTTAATGGTGATTTTTTTTTTCACACAAAATAAAACAAAGAGGATATAATGAAAGAAAGAAAAATGATATATAACACCTGATTTGTACCAAAGCTCTGATTACCAAATGATGAGTGCAATATTCCAAAAATGGTCATTTTTCCTCCAAACTCACGAAATTGCTTTGATAATTTGAACTTTAAAATTCTTGTGATTCAAAATGCAATAAAACAGAATGAAAAATGGATATTTGGGCTAAAATGGATATATGGCAGAATTTTGACCCAAACAGATTTTGTGGATAAAATGGAGAAATGGAATGGAAAGAAAGGGACGTCACACTTTCTAATCCAAGAAAGTGATAAGTCTATGGGATTGATGATCACCACAAGAAGGATTCTTGATATGATCAAAATTGGTCCAATCCAGAACCAAAGAGCAATTGCTCAAAAACACACATAGTGTAGTTTTTCACTCAAAATAGTCTTGTTTTATTCATAATTTTCGTGTCCTATATATAGGTAGGAGGGACACTTGCTGAATTACAAAGGAAAATGCAAATAACTCTTAAAATTCCTTCAGCCAAATTAATCTATCATTATTTCCTATGGCTGAAGTAAATTAACATGAATATAAGAAATGGTTACAAGACAAATCAATAAATGAGGGTGGCTGCTCTTGATGTTCATGATTATGGACGTGATTTTGATGATGACAGTGGTTTCATATGCTGAAATGAAATGCCTTCATTGTCTCATTGAAGTCTTGTCTCTTTCTTTTTCAATTCTGCCTTCTTTCCTCCATCAGATTAAAATGCTCTTAATGCTTTGTTTTTCTTTTGTCTTCAGCACTCCTTTGCACGAAATAAACACACAAAACACTCCATTTAAAGCTTTGGAAGCTTTAAAATGGATTAAACACACAAAATAACCATACTTAGTGTTTTTGGGCCAATTTTTATTCATTTTTTCATGTATTTTTTTTATATGTTTCCTTCCACATGCTTAATGAGCTCTTGATCTCATCATTCTTCCCCTCTTTAAGAGGATTTGACCTCAAATCCAGACCTGCATAAAATTGAAGTGAGCTATGTAGAAATTTTTCTCCTTGTGATTTTGGGACATAATCATTTTTCCAAAGAACATGACTGTTTTCTACTTGTTGAGAAAAAACTTCTTCATTTGCTTGGTTTCCTTCATGAGTTAAAGAAGAAAGGTTAGGAGATTGCAAAATATTAGAAGAATCCCAACATTTAACTACACATACCAACTTTGATGAAGGTACTAGTGTAATAGTAGGCCAAAACTTCCCAACATTTTTCTCTTCATTTACCTTCTCACTCACCTTTTTCTCTTCTTTTTCCTTCTTGAAGTCTTTCTCATGACTTTCTTTTACAATGAGATCCTCTATTTTTTCAACATCTCTTTCACGCTTTTTATAATCATTTTGAATTTGAAGGAGCTCTTCCTCAAATGTTTTAAAAATAGCAGCAATCCCTCTCTCAATCCTTAGAGCGCTTTCTTCTTTTCTCACTCTTCTTTTCAAGATTTGATCATGACCGACCTTATCATGTGCAATAATGATTTGACAATTTTTAAATGAAAATGTGTATGTGTTGCTGTGTTGGTCATGCTTCGCTCGACGTTGATGCTGCCATGGAAGCCCAAGTAACAAATCTCTTGTTTTGGAAGGCACCACATCACATAGTACCTCATCTTCATATTCTCCAATTTTGAATGACAATCTCACTTGTTTGGTCACCAAAACATCAGCCATGTCTTTAAATTCTGGATCCTCAAGACTATAAAGAATATATGGATCTGGATGCTCCAGAACCGGAAGTCTCCATTTCTCCAGCATTGATGTGCTTGCCATGTTGATCCAATATTTTCTATCAATGAACAACTCACAAACTTTATCATTAACAAGACATCTTGTAAAGAAAAGATTCATTTGTTTGGCTTCCATGAAGGGCCACTAGGAAACAAAATGTTGAAACTTATGAATTTTTTTTTCCTTTGGAATTTTTTTTCTTCTCACTTTTTTTTAATGGTGATTTTTTTTTTCACACAAAATAAAACAAAGAGGATATAATGAAAGAAAGAAAAATGATATATAACACCTGATTTGTACCAAAGCTCTGATTACCAAATGATGAGTGCAATATTCCAAAAATGGTCATTTTTCCTCCAAACTCACCAAATTGCTTTGATAATTTGAACTTTAAAATTCTTGTGATTCAAAATGCAATAAAACAGAATGAAAAATGGATATTTGGGCTAAAATGGATATATGGCAGAATTTTGACCCAAACAGATTTTGTGGATAAAATGGAGAAATGGAATGGAAAGAAAGGGACGTCACACTTTCTAATCCAAGAAAGTGATAAGTCTATGGGATTGATGATCACCACAAGAAGGATTCTTGATATGATCAAAATTGGTCCAATCCAGAACCAAAGAGCAATTGCTCAAAAACACACATAGTGTAGTTTTTCACTCAAAATAGTCTTGTTTTATTCATAATTTTCGTGTCCTATATATAGGTAGGAGGGACACTTGCTGAATTACAAAGGAAAATGCAAATAACTCTTAAAATTCCTTCAGCCAAATTAATCTATCATTATTTCCTATGGCTGAAGTAAATTAACATGAATATAAGAAATGGTTACAAGACAAATCAATAAATGAGGGTGGCTGCTCTTGATGTTCATGATTATGGACGTGATTTTGATGATGACAGTGGTTTCATATGCTGAAATGAAATGCCTTCATTGTCTCATTGAAGTCTTGTCTCTTTCTTTTTCAATTCTGCCTTCTTTCCTCCATCAGATTAAAATGCTCTTAATGCTTTGTTTTTCTTTTGTCTTCAGCACTCCTTTGCACGAAATAAACACACAAAACACTCCATTTAAAGCTTTGGAAGCTTTAAAATGGATTAAACACACAAAATAACCATACTTAGTGTTTTTGGGCCAATTTTTATTCATTTTTTCATGTATTTTTTTTATATGTTTCCTTCCACATGCTTAATGAGCTCTTGATCTCATCATTCTTCCCCTCTTTAAGAGGATTTGACCTCAAATCCAGACCTGCATAAAATTGAAGTGAGCTATGTAGAAATTTTTCTCCTTGTGATTTTGGGACATAATCATTTTTCCAAAGAACATGACTGTTTTCTACTTGTTGAGAAAAAACTTCTTCATTTGCTTGGTTTCCTTCATGAGTTAAAGAAGAAAGGTTAGGAGATTGCAAAATATTAGAAGAATCCCAACATTTAACTACACATACCAACTTTGATGAAGGTACTAGTGTAATAGTAGGCCAAAACTTCCCAACATTTTTCTCTTCATTTACCTTCTCACTCACCTTTTTCTCTTCTTTTTCCTTCTTGAAGTCTTTCTCATGACTTTCTTTTACAATGAGATCCTCTATTTTTTCAACATCTCTTTCACGCTTTTTATAATCATTTTGAATTTGAAGGAGCTCTTCCTCAAATGTTTTAAAAATAGCAGCAATCCCTCTCTCAATCCTTAGAGCGCTTTCTTCTTTTCTCACTCTTCTTTTCAAGATTTGATCATGACCGACCTTATCATGTGCAATAATGATTTGACAATTTTTAAATGAAAATGTGTATGTGTTGCTGTGTTGGTCATGCTTCGCTCGACGTTGATGCTGCCATGGAAGCCCAAGTAACAAATCTCTTGTTTTGGAAGGCACCACATCACATAGTACCTCATCTTCATATTCTCCAATTTTGAATGACAATCTCACTTGTTTGGTCACCAAAACATCAGCCATGTCTTTAAATTCTGGATCCTCAAGACTATAAAGAATATATGGATCTGGATGCTCCAGAACCGGAAGTCTCCATTTCTCCAGCATTGATGTGCTTGCCATGTTGATCCAATATTTTCTATCAATGAACAACTCACAAACTTTATCATTAACAAGACATCTTGTAAAGAAAAGATTCATTTGTTTGGCTTCCATGAAGGGCCACTAGGAAACAAAATGTTGAAACTTATGAATTTTTTTTTCCTTTGGAATTTTTTTTCTTCTCACTTTTTTTTAATGGTGATTTTTTTTTTCACACAAAATAAAACAAAGAGGATATAATGAAAGAAAGAAAAATGATATATAACACCTGATTTGTACCAAAGCTCTGATTACCAAATGATGAGTGCAATATTCCAAAAATGGTCATTTTTCCTCCAAACTCACCAAATTGCTTTGATAATTTGAACTTTAAAATTCTTGTGATTCAAAATGCAATAAAACAGAATGAAAAATGGATATTTGGGCTAAAATGGATATATGGCAGAATTTTGACCCAAACAGATTTTGTGGATAAAATGGAGAAATGGAATGGAAAGAAAGGGACGTCACACTTTCTAATCCAAGAAAGTGATAAGTCTATGGGATTGATGATCACCACAAGAAGGATTCTTGATATGATCAAAATTGGTCCAATCCAGAACCAAAGAGCAATTGCTCAAAAACACACATAGTGTAGTTTTTCACTCAAAATAGTCTTGTTTTATTCATAATTTTCGTGTCCTATATATAGGTAGGAGGGACACTTGCTGAATTACAAAGGAAAATGCAAATAACTCTTAAAATTCCTTCAGCCAAATTAATCTATCATTATTTCCTATGGCTGAAGTAAATTAACATGAATATAAGAAATGGTTACAAGACAAATCAATAAATGAGGGTGGCTGCTCTTGATGTTCATGATTATGGACGTGATTTTGATGATGACAGTGGTTTCATATGCTGAAATGAAATGCCTTCATTGTCTCATTGAAGTCTTGTCTCTTTCTTTTTCAATTCTGCCTTCTTTCCTCCATCAGATTAAATGCTCTTAATGCTTTGTTTTTCTTTTGTCTTCAGCACTCCTTTGCACGAAATAAACACACAAAACACTCCATTTAAAGCTTTGGAAGCTTTAAAATGGATTAAACACACAAAATAACCATACTTAGTGTTTTTGGGCCAATTTTTATTCATTTTTTCATGTATTTTTTTTATATGTTTCCTTCCACATGCTTAATGAGCTCTTGATCTCATCATTCTTCCCCTCTTTAAGAGGATTTGACCTCAAATCCAGACCTGCATAAAATTGAAGTGAGCTATGTAGAAATTTTTCTCCTTGTGATTTTGGGACATAATCATTTTTCCAAAGAACATGACTGTTTTCTACTTGTTGAGAAAAAACTTCTTCATTTGCTTGGTTTCCTTCATGAGTTAAAGAAGAAAGGTTAGGAGATTGCAAAATATTAGAAGAATCCCAACATTTAACTACACATACCAACTTTGATGAAGGTACTAGTGTAATAGTAGGCCAAAACTTCCCAACATTTTTCTCTTCATTTACCTTCTCACTCACCTTTTTCTCTTCTTTTTCCTTCTTGAAGTCTTTCTCATGACTTTCTTTTACAATGAGATCCTCTATTTTTTCAACATCTCTTTCACGCTTTTTATAATCATTTTGAATTTGAAGGAGCTCTTCCTCAAATGTTTTAAAAATAGCAGCAATCCCTCTCTCAATCCTTAGAGCGCTTTCTTCTTTTCTCACTCTTCTTTTCAAGATTTGATCATGACCGACCTTATCATGTGCAATAATGATTTGACAATTTTTAAATGAAAATGTGTATGTGTTGCTGTGTTGGTCATGCTTCGCTCGACGTTGATGCTGCCATGGAAGCCCAAGTAACAAATCTCTTGTTTTGGAAGGCACCACATCACATAGTACCTCATCTTCATATTCTCCAATTTTGAATGACAATCTCACTTGTTTGGTCACCAAAACATCAGCCATGTCTTTAAATTCTGGATCCTCAAGACTATAAAGAATATATGGATCTGGATGCTCCAGAACCGGAAGTCTCCATTTCTCCAGCATTGATGTGCTTGCCATGTTGATCCAATATTTTCTATCAATGAACAACTCACAAACTTTATCATTAACAAGACATCTTGTAAAGAAAAGATTCATTTGTTTGGCTTCCATGAAGGGCCACTAGGAAACAAAATGTTGAAACTTATGAATTTTTTTTTCCTTTGGAATTTTTTTCTTCTCACTTTTTTCTAATGGTGATTTTTTTTTTCACACAAAATAAAACAAAGAGGATATAATGAAAGAAAGAAAAATGATATATAACACCTGATTTGTACCAAAGCTCTGATTACCAAATGATGAGTGCAATATTCCAAAAATGGTCATTTTTCCTCCAAACTCACGAAATTGCTTTGATAATTTGAACTTTAAAATTCTTGTGATTCAAAATGCAATAAAACAGAATGAAAAATGGATATTTGGGCTAAAATGGATATATGGCAGAATTTTGACCCAAACAGATTTTGTGGATAAAATGGAGAAATGGAATGGAAAGAAAGGGACGTCACACTTTCTAATCCAAGAAAGTGATAAGTCTATGGGATTGATGATCACCACAAGAAGGATTCTTGATATGATCAAAATTGGTCCAATCCAGAACCAAAGAGCAATTGCTCAAAAACACACATAGTGTAGTTTTTCACTCAAAATAGTCTTGTTTTATTCATAATTTTCGTGTCCTATATATAGGTAGGAGGGACACTTGCTGAATTACAAAGGAAAATGCAAATAACTCTTAAAATTCCTTCAGCCAAATTAATCTATCATTATTTCCTATGGCTGAAGTAAATTAACATGAATATAAGAAATGGTTACAAGACAAATCAATAAATGAGGGTGGCTGCTCTTGATGTTCATGATTATGGACGTGATTTTGATGATGATGGTGGTTTCATATGCTGAAATGAAATGCCTTCATTGTCTCATTGAAGTCTTGTCTCTTTCTTTTTCAATTCTGCCTTCTTTCCTCCATCAGATTAAATGCTCTTAATGCTTTGTTTTTCTTTTGTCTTCAGCACTCCTTTGCACGAAATAAACACACAAAACACTCCATTTAAAGCTTTGGAAGCTTTAAAATGGATTAAACACACAAAATAACCATACTTAGTGTTTTTGGGCCAATTTTTATTCATTTTTTCATGTATTTTTTTTATATGTTTCCCTCCACATGCTTAATGAGCTCTTGATCTCATCATGGTTTGTCTCATTTTCAAGTATTTTCAACCTCACACTTTCTCTTAGACGATTATGTTTTTCTTTCATACGACACTCTCTTATGTATGTAATACACTATTATTAATTTGTTATGAGTTAGTTTTTAGTTTGTTCTTATAACCTTTAGAGACTAAGTTTGAATGTCTTCACCAACAATATTAGTGTCAGTGTCAATTTTATTAATGATAATTTTTTCGGACACCCTTTTTTTAATTTAATATTGCTCTCATTTCAAATGAGTTGTATAGAGTAACTCATATACTTCATCAACTGTTAAAACACGCCTTTGGAAAAGCTTATCCCTAGTAGGAACCCGATTAAGAAACAGATGCCAAGCAAAAATCGAGACTTTGAGATGCACCGCTTTCAATCACATAAACTGATTATTATGCAGTTGATTATTATTGTCCACCTCTGTCAAGTAAGAATAAGCATAACAAACAGTGTAACAATTAGAAGGAGAGGATTAGTTAAGTGAAATAAAAAGGCAAAAAAATGTTGCACAACAATTATAATTCTTGAAACACACTAACAAGTCAACAGTGGATTCTCAACACTCACACAACAATCTGCATATGGAACCAAAAACAGCTCCCATGCATGAATCATAACTAGCTCTAGAGGGTGAGCAACATTTTTATTCAAATTATGATACAATGGAGTGTTTGCCTTAGCTAACAAAACAAAAGTCCAAGTAGAGTCACACAACACATACACAATCATCATCATCTTCATCATCATAAAACCAACAAACTCATTATGATTTATGAATTTAGATTGGAAATGCTTCAATGATGGATAGCAAAGCATTGATTTTAATGATGTTGTAACGAGGGAATCCTGTCTCTTTGAATAAGTATTTCCAGTTCTCTTCAGTCCTTTCCTTACCACCAGAGTTGTGTGCAAAAAATATCATGTCAAATGCTATGCCAATATCAGTAAATGGTTCATCTCCTTCTGGATCCAATACATGATCCAATATTATCACCTTTCCAGTTTTCTCTGGTATTGCCTTCCTACAATTCCTCAATATCTTTATGCAATGGTCATCACTCCAGTCATGAAGAATCCACTACCCATTCACACAAAGATATTCATTATATTATATATGCAATTCTCAAATAAACATGTTATTATCCATTTTATATTTATAGTTAGACCGTTAATATTCAACTAATTCTAACACATCTCAAACTATCTATAACAATACCTAAAATTTAAAAGACGTATTTGAAAGAGTGTTAGTATCATTGTTGTCAAAATCCCGACTTAAATCCTAAAATCCAGGATTTTGCGACTTTCTTCACCATCAACGACTTAAATCCATAGTAGAATCCCAAAATAGACAAAATTTATCGATTTTGATTGCGATTTTACGATTTCTTATAAACTAAGTCATTTATGACTATATACCATTTATAACGTATATTTAGTAATAATTTTTTTGGGTAAAATCCATCGATTTTGATTGCGATTTTGCAGTTTCCTATATCGATTCTACAAAAGTCCTTGAGTAAAATCTTTCGATTTTGAATGCGATTTTACAAGTCCCGATTTTGATAACCTTGGTTAGTATATACGATCATAAAATTCATATGTTTAGAGTTATACCTTGATGTAAATAGCATCAGCACTAGGAATAGAAACAAACATGTCTCCTCCAACATGGGTGATGCCATCATACCTAGGTGCCGTTGAAACAACATGAGGCAAATCAAAATTAATACCTTTAATGTGAGGGTAAGCTCTAACAATCTCAGACATAGATCCTCCAATACCACCACCAACATCAACCAATGTTTGAATTTGGTTAAATCCATCTTTGTATCCAGCAATAACAGCTCTAAACACAAATCCAGTTGTGCATGCCTGTCCTTTGTTAAACAACTCATTGAATTTTGGGTCCACACTAGCCATTTCAAATTGGTCATAACCATGACACCTAAAGAAAGCAGTGCCATTTTTTGTGCCTTCTTTTACAATTTCACTCATAAAGTTAAAAGGGTTCATATGAATTGGGTGAGTCTCTAGCAACACCAATGGTGCCAATGTCACTTTTGTGTCTTGTAGAATCCATTTTGATGCACGTGTCAAGCCGTAGAGAATTTCCCCGGTTTCTGATTTTTCTGCACTGAAAATCTTTCTACGAACCATGACTCTCATTACTCTTAAAAGTAAAGTGGAATCAGGGGAGGGTGCATCTTCAAGATTCTGCACAATTTGAGTTAAGGATAGTGGTTTACACTGACGGTCTATAATATCAGCTATACGTAGCTCCACAACTGCTTTTAGAGCAAAAGAGTCAGTAAATTGTGTCATGTATTTCCATATTTCAATTTGTCCAAGCAATGATTCCTCCTCTTCCTTGCTCACACCCTAGTCATTTATAAACTGTGATTAATAATAATTTTTTTTTTTGAAGAAAAACTGTGATTAATAATGGGATGGACTAAAAAAATAAAGGAATACAAAATAATTACAATTTCTTTTTTTTTAGGGAAAAATAATTACAATTTCTTAAAAGTTCTCTAAAAATATATAATTTTAAAATATTGGTCTATAAATATACCACTTTTTACGTTCGGTTTTTTCCTCTAATATTTTTTTTTTCAAACAATGATTTCTCAAATATTTTGTGTCAGTAAATTAAGTTCTCATTGATAAAGGTTGCACACATGCCATTGTATAGAGGGATTAAAAACAAAAGATGATACATTTATAGGATTATAAACTACTTTCATGGCAAATGTTTAAATAAGATTATTTTTATAGAATTCAGCATTGTTCCCATTGTTGTGAGTTGTTCCTCATAATGTTGTGGAGTATACCTATTTTAATGAAATTCACTAATTTTTGAGTTAAATATGTTTTAAATTCTTATAAATATACAAATTTTTCGTTGTAGTCCCTCCAAAATTTTCATTCGACTTAGTCCCTATAAAATTTACAATCACCACTTTTGATCCCTATTTTTAAAACAAATCATGTGTAGCTTTTATATTTTTCAATTAAATTGTGTAGAAATATGTAGAATATTGTAAAAATCTCTCCCAAAAAATTAGAATTTTTTAACAAAACTTGAATTAAATACGGATTTTTAACCGCAAAAAATATAAAATTTATATTTATTTTATGTTTTGTTAAAAAATTTATTTATTTTTAGTTATAATATTATGAACTTTTTTGTAAAATTTTATTCAAAAATATAAATGTTACATATGAATTTACTTAAAAGAAAGAATAAAAAATGAAGATGGAAAACTGGACTAAAAATCGAAGAGAAATTTTAGAACAACTAAAATAAAATGTTGATATTTTTATAAAGACAAACGTTTATAGACGTGGTGATATGTTCTTTACTTATCATTCATTTTGATATCACGTGTCGATGGACATTTTTATGCATATATAGACAGAGTTGACCCTTTGTGTGTTTTTTTCTTTCCTTTTTTGAAAAGGGTCTACAATTTCTTGAATCAATGAGATTCACAAGTCCATAAACTAAACAATTTGAGACATGTTTAAAGTGCCGTCCAACCATATAATCCGTTAGTAACTCTCCAAACTCTTAGAAATCGTGGTTGAGTCTAACACAACCCCACAAAACCGGCTTGTGAGGTGAGGAGTGCATCCTCTTTATAAACTCTCATCAAGAGTCCCATCTATCCGAGTCTATCCGATGTGGGACTTGGGTTTTTCCCAATACACCCCCCTCACACCCAGCACTCTTTGGGCTTGGTGCGTGAATAGATAGGTGGCCCATGAATTCGACAAGCTCTGATTTGTTGAAAATTAGGGCCTAACTCTTCCTTACAAAATCGGCTTGTGAGGTGAGGATTGCCCCCACTTATAAACATATTGTCAGGCGATCACCTATCCGATGTGGGACTCGTAACACACCCCCTCACGACCAGCACTATTGGTCTTGGTTCGTGGATACATCACCTATCCGATGTGGGACTCTTAACACACCCCCTCTCGACCAGCACTATTGGTCTTGGTTCGTGGACCGTGGACATAAATGGTGGGTGGCCCGATAGCGGAAACCTGATAGCAGGTGGCCCAATCCGATGTGGGACTCTTAACACACCCCCTCACGACCAGCACTATTGGTCTTGGTTCGTGGACACATCACCTATCCGATGTGGGACTCTTAACACACCCCCTCACGACCAGCACTATTGGTCTTGGTTCGTGGACCATGGACATAAATGGTGGGTGGCCCGATAGCGGAAACCTGATAGCAGGTGGCCCAATGGATCTTGGAGAGGCTCTCCTCACGACCAGCACTATTGGTCTTGGTTCGTGGACACATCACCTATCCGATGTGGGACTCTTAACACACCCCCTCACGACCAGCGGTGGGTGGCCCGATAGCGGAAACCTGATAGCAGGTGGCCCAATGGATCTTGGAGAGGCTATCCTCACGACCAGCACTATTGGTCTTGGTTCGTGGACATATCACCTATCCGATGTGGGACTCTTAACACACCCCCTCACGACCAGCACTATTGGTCTTGGTTCGTGGACCGTGGACATAAATGGTGGGTGGCCCGATAGCGGAAACCTGATAGCAGGTGGCCCAATCCGATGTGGGACTCTTAACACACCCCCTCACGACCAACACTATTGGTCTTGGTTCGTGGACACATCACCTATCCGATGTGGGACTCTTAACATACCCCCTCACGACCAGCACTATTGGTCTTGGTTCGTGGACCGTGGACATAAATGGTGGGTGGCTCGATAGCGGAAACCTGATAGCAGGTGGCCCAATGGATCTTGGAGAGGCTCTGATACCATCTTAGAAATCGTGGTTGGGTCAAACACAACCCCACAAAACCGGCTTGTAAGGCGAGGAGTGCCTCCTCTTTATAAACTCTCATCAAGAGTCCCGTCTATCCGATGTGGGACTTGGGTTTTTCCCAATACAAACCACATAAGTGGAGCCATTCATGATGGGATATCACTTGTGTACTATTGAGATACTAATACAATGGTCAATTATCCTTTTTCTTCATATGCATATATTTTCTCTTTAGCTCTTACTTAGATTGATTACGTGGCGCACTTTAATTGACTAATATTATATAACATTTGTAACCCAATGATACATAAGTGATAATCCTTGTGAATGTGATGCATTGAGTACATGTTGTCCTTTTTTATTATTTAATTTTGATTATTAAAAACAGATCAATCAAGATTTATTGTTTTTATTTTTAAGCCAATCAAGATTTATTGTTAGAACTTACACATATGTTATTTACAACAATGATAAATAGACACTTTTATTTTTCAAACACTCAATCAACATTTCATTTTATCTACCTCTCTTAATATCACATCAATAAACATGAGTGTCTCAAACAACCATTAGGCCAATAAAGCTCTTGCTTTAGACCTCAAATTTTTTATTTTTTTTAACTAGTATATATGTATATACTATAACTAGTAACGAGATAGCAACAATCTTGTAATGTGCGCGGCTTCCATGAAAGTGTTGATTTTGTTATTATGTAAAACGAAATTATTCATTTCCAAATGCATATATTACTTATATAATAATGATAACAATGCTTCTGTATGAAAAAGAAATGTTAAATGATCGATTACGATAATTTAATAAACAATTTTGTGTATAAAATTTACATCAGATATTTTTAAAAATAAATTAATTTTCTCCATCAAAAAAATATTAATTTTAAAAAGGCTTCATTATTTGTGTTTGCTTTAGGCCGCAATATTGATTGAGACGATAATGTGACTAAACTATCAAATTACTCTCTTTTTCTCTTTCTCTCACTTTGTTTCAAGGTGTACACAAAACATTTTTTTTTACATTAAGAAAGTGAGCACTTCTATATAAATGCATAAGCCTTCTTAACAACAATTATACCCTTCCATAGAAGAACTTTTGCAGTTAATGTGGTACATAATCACAAATAAAAGTTCGATGAATACATTAAATATTACAGCCACAGTTCAAAAAAATAATATATATATATATATATATATATATATATATATATATATATATATATATATATATATTTCCCGAAGAGTTTCCCAAACTCCTTAGTCCAATCCAAACTGAACATGATACAAACTGAGAAGGAGGGTTAGTATGAGATGCCAATAAATTAATCAATATAGTAATACTTAAATGCCAAATTGTACATTGCATTATTCCTTAATTAGGTTCAAAGAATGCATAAAAATTCTCTTAATTTTGTTTGTTTTGTCATGGGCAAATCCATGTTCTGTGAATTGGTAAACCTTACCTCTATCTTTTCTCATAAGCGCAATTTAGCACAATACTAAGGCCAAAATTAGGATTGTTAATTATTTGGTACATTATAGAGTTAATTTAACTGAAAATACCAAAAAATATGTTTAGTGTGTGTTGTTGTATATCATATCTATATCAATATCAATATCCACGCACCTTAAAGGCAGAAGGTGGAGAGTGATTGGAAAGAACAGTCTCCATGTTGTGTAAGAATTGTATACAAAAGAATTAGATGTTTCAAGTGAGTGCTGAGTGAGGAAAGCCTTTCTTTTGGTTACAGCTAGGCTTCCAATTCAGTGTGTTGAATTGGTTTACAAGTTGCAAAATCAATGGTTAATAAAGACAATAAAGTGTCATGAAATGTGTGCATATTTGCTAAATTAGGTATGATAATGTGACAGGTAGTGAGTGGTTGAAATTCACCACCGTAGATTTCATTCCATTATTGGATTATTGAGCTGATATCATAATGTGTGACCAATAACAATAATTCTACAATTATTTTCTAACAACTTTTGTGATAATTTATTTTTATTGATCAAAAACAATATAGAAGGAAGAATGAAGAGAGAATAAAAATATAATAAATGTACGAAAGAAAAAATTATACAAAAATTATCATAAAATGGTCGTACAAATATCATTACTACAATGTCATTAAATCTAAGGTATGTGTCGGCAGACATAGGATAGAGGCTTTCCGGAATGCCAACCTTGTTGGATGTCGGTGTTGTCTCCTGATGTCTGTCTTTCTCCCTGCTTAGTAGAAAAAGAAAAAAAAGGTATGTGTCGGCAAGGGTTTGGATCCCCTCCAATGACTGCACCATGCAGTGAAATCTTGTCCTTTCAAAATTAATTAAGTGAGAGTATTTAATGTTTAAAAATAAGAGAGAGATAATCATTAATGGCTGTGATTAAAACTGGAGAAAAAATTGGAGAGACTCCACTGAAGAGGATCTTTTCCAGACAATATACATGCCAAATGGAAGAAGGAATTGTGACTAAGCCTAAGCCTAAGCTATTAATAAAATATTCATGGCCAAAGTAATAAGGAATCAAATCTACTGTACCCAATTTTTGTCAAAAAAAAAATCTATTGTGCCCAATGAAATTGTGACTTAGCCTAATGTAGGGGAAATACTTGTGTGACATTAATGTCACGGTGACATTAAATCTAGGCCACACATTGAGTGACATTAGATGTGTTGTGTGGTCCAGATGCAATGTCAATGGCAATGTGTGGTTCAGATGCAATGGCACAGTGACATTAATGTCACCAAAGTGCCACCCCTAATGTAGTGAGTGAATTGCGTGACTAAGCCTAAGCTATTAACAATATTCTCACCCAATGGAAATAAGGAATCAAATCTATTGTGCCCTATTGATACTTTTAGGTACAAACAGCCTCTAATAACTAAGAAAGGAGGAGTGGCGTAGGGAATCAAATCTACCCTGCCCTTTTAGAACTTTTTTGTCAATGGGTTATCTTTTACTAATATAATTGGGAAAGTGAATTCATTCGATGAACCAATGTGTTATATATAAGGGTCTTGTTAACCAGTGTCCTCATGGCAATGGTTAAGAAAACTATAAATAAAAAATTTGTCTTGAAAATATAAATTTTGTCTTATGATTAAGTAATAATTATATAGTTTAGCGTACACTCTCGGTGTAGATCGTCACATTGGTATTCAAGGAGTCGGCTAAGGCGAGGTTCTACTCTTAATTGATTGAAAACACTATGTAGAACGCAACCAAAGCAAGGTCGACCACTAATTTGATTGAAAACGCATTGCAGAAACTCACCTTATAGCCATTATCAGCCGAGCCGTCACCCTTTTTTTTCCTTCTTCTTCTACTTGTTAGAGGGGTGATTTAGGGTCAATTTTGACCCAAAAATCACCCCTCCGAGTTGTTCTTCCTTCTATCCTAATTAAATAAGTGATTTCACATATTTTCTGTTTTCTTTCGTTTGTTTTTGTGATTTCGTCGTCTCTGAACGACTCTGTTTGTTTTGATTGCCCGTCTTTGTGCGGTGTGTTTTTAATTTCCCTTCTTAGTGCGGTGTTTATTTGATTCAAGTTGAAAGATTAACTTTGAGCAAGTGCAGATCCGATTAATGACAATGACTTTGGCGTCGTCAACGTTGCAGATCCGGAGACATGAGTATTCCGGAGACTTGAATATAGTCATATTAGTCATATTTATAGGCATAGATACTTTGCCGTTTTATGCTATTAACATGGATGATGTGAGTTTGTTCATAGATTCATCCTTTTTGTTTTTAATGAATTTGGATTTGTATTGTATCGATGTACTCTATCAATTTGAATGAATGAATATCGTTTACTTTTGTCAAAAAAAAATGTAATAATTATATAACTTTTTATAAAAATTTACTCCCTTCGGTTTCAAATGTAAGAAAGTTTTCACTTTTTAGATTCATTCAATAAATGATGTATGTGGTCTATATTATAGATCACATACATCATTTATTGAATGAATCTAAAAAGTGAAAACTTTATTACATTTAAGACCGGAGTGAGTACTTGTTTTGGTTGCTTAACCAATGCTTTGAGGGCACTGTTTAGCATTCTTCTGTATGTGTGTGTGTGTGTGTGTGTGTATATATATATATATATATATATATATATATATATATATATATGAGTTTTGCTAGAAGACACGTTTTTGATGGTGTCTTTTAGCAAGTTATTCTATGAGCATTTGTTAAAAGACACCAACTAATTTTTATGAAGGTGTCTTTTAGCAGAGTTATAACTAAAAAGTGGAAATCACACCTTGAGGTGTGAATTGCTAAAAGGCACCTTCATGGGTGGCATCTAGCAAAACTCGTATATATATATATATATATATATATATATATATATATATATATATATATATATATATATATATATATATATATATAACGCCCAATTTGAAAGTGTCTAGAATATTCAAATGTGCGCTAAAACTGATATTGGATACATTAATTATACAATAAAGAGAACAACATCAAGTCGCGTGTTCAGATACATTCACATCCCAAACTTGTTATGTTACATTATTACACCAAAGTTTGCTAAACGTAGTACAAATACAAAGTATGTAACAACACATCTCATAATGTAACATATGCATCTCTAATCCACATCAGGCTGGCTCCATGACAACAAGATCAATCCAAGACTTTTTCTTTACCTTTTCCTCGAGTAACCTGTAAACCTAAACAAATAATGAGGGGGATGAGACATAATGCCTCAGTGAGTTCTTTCTAACCCTATGCTAGTGATAACCTTTGGGGAAAAACCTACGGTTATCACGTGTCTAAGATACAACCTGCCGGTTGATTATACGTGTGTGGTCTTGCTCTTCTAGACGGTAGTGCTTACTGGATCCGTCATAGGTTCTTCTTAACTTACTAAAGGTCTTGCTTCACTATACGTGTCATGGCGGTCAAAGGGAAAGTCTAAGACCGCTATATCAAGATACTCTCTATGTATCAAGAACTATAATTCAAGACATGACTCTAAATCGAACGATTAGGTTTAACCTAACTCGTCATTGTCGTAACTTCTTTACTTACTTTACTTCTTAAACTTAAACATATCTAACATCAATTACAACCAAAAACATGATTAAGTTAGAAGTTAGCATCGAACAAACAAATAATAAATCTGAGTTCATTTTACCTATTAATTTCGGGTGGAGTAATCCCGAAAGTTAATCCCTTACTACCGGTGAAAAATTACCTAGCTAAGGCACATCGGACTCCCTCAGTGGCGTGCGGGTCCCTTACGGCTTATCCCGTCCCCCTTGGAGAACCTCTTGTATCCACCCATGGAAGAAATACAAAAGACACGACACCTACTCTTACTTAATGGTCTTGACCATATAAAAAGATTCTTGTCTTACTTACTTGCTTATCTTACGTGCGAAAAGATGATAATCGTTCACGCCTTAGCATAAATAAAATTCATGCCTAACTATCTATTTCTCGACAAGCTATGTCGAGTCTCTATGTTCATTCCCATACTTAATATATAGTTCGTTACCCGATTCTACACCTATAACTTCTCTAACATACCATGCATTACTTAATTAGTTAAATACTTGTTTCACAATCAAGAAATTCATTTCAAAATATGTTAAATGAAACCTTGGGTTGAGGGGTTCACTTTTGTAAGAAGATACAACGGAGAAAACCGCCTCGCGAATCGCCATGGCGAGTGAATTGCTGGGGAGGCGAGAAGTTGCTCGCTGTGGCGAGTTAGGGGCGAGTAAACCCCCTGTTTTGGAGGTCTAACTTGTTGTGGCGAGTAGTTACTCGCCGTGGTGAGTTATGACAGTCCAGCACCCTCAAAATTGGTATTTTTAGCCCAAAAACCTCAAATCCAAGTATCCCAAAGTGTATCATATCTCTGGTCAGGCAAAATCGTAGCCCGATTTCTACCCATCGTAGTCCGATTTTTTTCGTGTCGAAACACTCCAAAACCTGGTCAAAATCGTAGTCCGATGCCAAAAATCGGAGTACGATGGCTGCCTGACAGACAGCATCAGATTTTCCAATTTTCACGTTTTTGCGCGTGAAATTCAAACCGTTAACCCATTTTCGATGCCGTTTTCGCCTACGCGCTCCTGACACTTAGCTCTATCATAATCTTCAGAAAAATTCAAGTTTCAACCATCCCAAAATCATTTTCCCAAACCTCACATCAACACTCATTTTTCAAATGGCTAACACTCGAATTTTCACACGAAAATCCCGTTTTCTCCCAAACGACTCGACTAACATAATCACAACATGAAAACAGAAATTCTACTAAATCTAACTCACCCAACAACACCAAAAACTCAGCCAACAACTCACTCAACAAAATTCACCAATTCACCAAAACTCTCACAACTTTCAACAACAACAACAAATCTCATCATAATTCACAAATTCATGATACCCAATGCATCAATTCATCAACAACTCATGTTAAAACAACAACAACAACATTTGAACATGATTTCATCAACAATTCAACAACCACAACTTCATTCATCAATTTCATACAAAAACATACCATGTTCATATTTACCCACTTTGATATACAAATTCAACAACAACAACACAATTATCATACAAATCATGTTCTCAAACATAACAACAACAATCATGCACGAATTTACAACAATTAGATTCAATTCATCAATTTCACAAAAATGGGTAAGAAGAAAAAATTATGAAATTATGAGTGACTCTTACCTATAGCACCAAGAATCTCTAACCCAAGCTTCAATTTAGCTCATAGATGGTGAATTCCTCTTCTAGCTCTAGCCTCCAACCCCTTTCTCTTGTTCTTCCTCTTGAACTCTTATTTTCTCTCTATCTCTATCTCAATTGCAAATGTTGGTGAAAACCTATTTTCTCTACTAACAAGAGTATATATAGGTCCTATTTAATTGGGCTTAACTCACAACACCTTAATGGGCCTAACCCATTTCTATTCTAACCCCAAAATGTTACTACTCACTTAACGGTAAAAAGTAATACTAACGGTCACCTACCGGTAATAAAATAAATTACTACAACTCCCTAGCACTTAGTAAAATAACAACTCTCACTAAGCACTAAAAATAATCCTCAACAAAATTACAAAATTACCCCTACTCTCAAAATGACCAAAATGCCCCTAAGTCCAAAATGACTAAAATACACTTCTAATACCGAATTCCACAATTCCCGACCAAAAATACACACAGAGGCAAATAATCACATAAGAGCACATATAATACACGCAATAAATAATAAAATAAATCTAGCGAAAAATCGGGCTGTTATAGGATGCGCCGAGTGAAAAGGCCGTAAGCATAACGAACGCCTCGGGCATCACGTTCGTCATCAGAACTTAAAGAGGAGGTGGACCAAGAGCGTCTGTTCCACCTTGGTGGGGACTTTTTGGAGGAGATTGTCTAGGCAGGGATCGTCTTGGTGACCTCCTTCTTGGTGACCGTCGGCCTCGGCTAGGAGATCTCACGCTGACGGAACGTCTGGGAGATCTGGATCTAGACAAGCAGGGGCTCCTTCCTCTTCTGTAATGTTGTGGGGAATGAGTGTTGCGCAGGTGGATCAGCTGCTTCTTTGACTACTCAAGTTCAGCAATGCGTCGACTTTGCTCCTCTGCTAATGTCATTTGATGTTTAATTGTGCAAGTAAGTAGCTGATCCATGACTCCGTGGGAGTGGAATTGTCAGCCACTTCGTTAGGTTGTGGAGGACTAAAAGGTGTCTTCTCCTGCGTTGGAACCGCTAGATGGACACTCGTTGGAGTGGTTTCCCTCTGTGGGCTAGGTGCAGGAGAAGGAGAGGTTGTTTGTCCGTCACAATGAGGGCGTTGGACTAGGCTCTAAAGGCGTTAGGTTAGAGCATCGGTCGGGTTCGGGCCTGAACTCGGCAAGATGAATGAAACCGAGCATTCAATTTAAAGACCCAATTCCGCCCACAAATTAATATGGTTTGTGCGGGTTTCGGTTTGGACGGGTCTCGGTTTGTTCGGGTGGGTTGATTCGGTTATTTCTCCAATATTTTTTTATTCATTTCAAATTTATCTGGCTATTTTTTTAACAAAACTTTCATCAATAAATTAATAAGAAAAAGGTCATAGTTCAAAGTATCATATCAATCATTAACATATCACGCTATAAAAAATTTAACAAGAAAAAGAAAGAGATCGGTTATCATTGTTTTTCTTGTTCCCAATATCACGTGTTCATAATTAAAATATTGCACCTGAGACTTGGACATATATGGATCTATGAGTAGATCATGGCTAAATCTAAAGAAGAGTTTGCATTTTAAGTAGAACTACATAGTAAATCAACATAAGATGCCTGGATGTAGTAGGTGCTCTAACACAACAGGAATGCAAAAAGGAGAGATCTATGTTAATGCAATCGCAAGAGAGAGAGAGAGAGAGAGAGAGAGAGAGAGAGAGAGATGAAATTCGAATTTAGAGAAATAGAAGAAAAATGTTGAACAGGGAGAAAAGAGGCGTTGACAGATATAGATGTGTATAATGGATTAGTCTTTGTGGAGTAAATTTTATTTAGGTTGGTCAGGTTCGATTTACACGGTTTTGGATTTGTAAAAACCGGACATGACTGTATAAACCCACATAGACCCTATTTTTTAGTCTTTCTTCACCCGAGACCCTTTTTAACCCGCCCGATGGACCCGCGGGTGACTCAGATATATCGGTTGGTGGACAGGTTCGGATTTTGTGCTCACTCCTAGGAGGTGTAGTGAAGCACCGTTGGCAGCCATGGTTTTTATATGAAAAGTTTTGGTTTTGTTGGTAAAAAACGGAGATAGCTTGTTATTCCCCACAGACGGCGCCACTGATCGTACCTGATCAGAAGGTGGCTGTCGGTGCTTCTTTAATGCGGTAGTTGCAAGGTGGTGGAATACTTTTGTTGAGCGTTGGAACAAAGGGGGGTGTGTACCTACAGACACTCCGACGCTCAAGTCAGTAGAGGTTCTGAATGGGGGGTTTGAGAGTGAAAGAGATTCTACATTGCAGCCTCCTTTTTATAGAGGTGGGTGAATGTAGAGCCGTTGGAATGGCACACGTGTGTCTGACGGTTACGAAATCAGGGGAAGTGTAATCATCGATGAGATATTCGCGGGAACGTGGGAAAGAGACGTTGCAGTTCGTTTGAACTGGTCTCAGATGCTCCGAGCACCCCCCCCCGCTGAGAAGAGGTGTGTGGCGAGTAAATTGCCAAACGTAGTATTTGGGTTTGGTTTTATTATTGGGCCTAGGCAATTGGCCTAGGTCTTTGACCGGTCCAGAACAAAAACCATATAAAATTGTGTATTTTTTTAATTGATTTTGTGTATTGGTGCAACTTTATTCGAATTTATTCAATATGCAACTTTAATCAAATTTATTCAATACACAACTTGACAGGGCCGCAAGTGTACGACTATGTCGGTTTTAGTATAAAAGGTATCGTATCCACAGAGACCAATTTAACAACTACCGAAGTTCGTTGTTACTGTGTTTATCTGAGGCGAAATCAAAATATTTTGGATTTTGTGCGGAATAAAATAGGTTTTAATTAATTAATAGATGATGACATCTTGTCATTACGTAATTTTATATGTATTTTAGCACAAAAATGGAGTTCACAAGGAGACTTATGCAGCAAAAGAGCAGAAAAACTGAAGAAAATACAAAGAAAGAAAACGTGTCACGATTTATCAGAAACGTGACACGATTTAAGAGCTTCAGAAAGGTTTGGTTCGACATTATGAAAACGTGTCACGATTGGTAAAACGTGACACGATTTGGTGAAGCCCTAATTCAGTTTCTTGCTCCAGAAGGTAAAAACGTGTCACGATTCACTTAAAACGTGACACGATTTGGGCGATTTTCTGTGCCTATTTATGCTGAAGTCTATTCCAAAAACAAGGGTTACGAATTCTAGAGAGCCAAGTGCGATTTTGCAACTGCAAGGAAGACCAGGAGGACGATTTCTTCATCTTCCAACCACTTTGTGTATGTTTTATTACCTCTAATGATTATGTTATTTGTAAACACTATTATGAGTAGCTAAATCCATTAGAGGTTAGGTCTGAGATGATTCGTTGTAACCCTAATTGAGATATTATGTTGTGAAACTCTATTTATTGTGAATGATATTCTAGTCTTTATTCAATTCAATTGTTCTTAATGCTTTTTATATCCTGATCAAATATAAATATGATTTTGTGAGAATGAATGACTACTGACCATAGCTTTCTACTTAGACCTATTGAATTGTTCTAATAAACATGGTTAGTCTAGGAATGGATAATCGTTTATTAGTGATATTAGGTTAACGTGCTTTAAACCTTCAAAGATTATTAGACCACCTAAGGGATTAGGGGCTGTAGTTTAAGAAGAGGGTCCTAACTCAAGGGATTGATTAGGACTATTTTGTTAACTATCGTGGGATTAGAAGATCATTCATACGAATAGGTGCAACATAACAATTAGGGGAACATAGATGATTCGAAAGACCTAAACTCATCTCTCTCTTATTCTTGAAAACCAATTTATTTTTAGCAATTACTTTTATGCAATCAAACCAATCTACTGCCTAGTGGCAAATCAAAATAACCTTTATACATCCTAAAATACAACGTAGTTGAATTATTGAGACTAAAAACAGTCCTCGTGGGATCGATATTTTTACTACTTCGATAGTATTTGGTGCACTTGCCAGAGATCTATCAAGTTTTTGGCGCCGTTGCCGGGGACTGTTGAATTATTTCAACAAGGCAATTACGTTATAATTTAGGGTTTTTGCAATTTAATTTTTCTGTTTTTAATTTTTTATTTTTCTGTTTTCATATTCACTTGATTACTTTGCGTTGTGCAGTGCTACTAAGGTATTTTGCTGTTTATGCGAGGTAAACAGAGCTCGGACGACTTAGAGTACGATCCGGAAATTGAAAGAACTGCTAGAGCACTTCGGAAAGCTGTCGGATCGCAAAGGTTAGCTCAATCCGTTCCACCGGGTGTTCGAGAACAAGTACCGGAGCAATTCTCAAGTGAATCTGAAACAATCTCTTCTCCTAAATCTGCAACTATGGAAGGGGAAGGAGTTGTACCACCAAGACCTAAGCTTGGAGACTACGGGTTAGCCACTCATCGCGGTCAACTGACCCACACTTTTCAACCAGCTAACCCCGTAGCTTTCGACATCAAGACAACTGTCCTCAACGGTTTGAGGGACAAGCAATTCGATGGGACTGAAGCTATGAGTCCTCATGAACACTTGAGCCGCTTTGCTGAAACCTGCGAGTTTTGTGTGCAACCAGCCACCGTGACTGAAGCACAGAAGAAACTAAGGCTGTTCCCTTTCACTTTGACGGGAAGAGCAAAAGATTGGTTGCTAACAATTCCAAACGGGACTGTCCAAACATGGGAAGAGTTAGAGCTGAAGTTCTTGGAGAAGTATTTCCCTATGTCTAAGTATTGGGAAAAGAAGATGGAGATCTCTAACTTCAAGCAAGGAGAAGGTGAATCATTGTATGATGCTTGGGAGCGATTCAATTTGCTTCTTAAGAGATGCCCTAATCATGAGTTCACCGAGAAGCAATACCTCCAAATCTTCACTGAGGGGGTAACACCAAACACTAGAATGTTCTTAGATGCTTCCGCGGGAGGTAGTCTCAAGAGCAAAACTGATCATGAAGTCCAAGCTTTGATAGAAAACATGGCTGGAAATGAGTATCGTGCTGAAGCTAAGAAGAAGGAAATAGGAGTGTTTGGTGTGAGTGAACAAACTGCTATCCTTGCTAACCAAGCAGCTATGAACAAACAAATTGAAGCTCTAACTAAGGAGTTTCAAGGGTTCACTTTGGCTCATAAACAACAACAAGTAGCTGCAATCAAGTGCGACTTATGTGGTGAAGAACATCCCAACGGTGAATGCGTTCCGGAAGGATCAAGTGAAGAAGCTAACTTCATGGGAGGTTATCAAAGGCAAAATCAGTACTACAATTCAGGCATTAATAAGCATCCAAATCTAAGCTACTCAAATAACAATGCTTTGAATTCTCAGATGCTTACTCCTCCTCAACAACAACAAAGGAAGCCATCAGCTCTTGAAGAAACTATGATGAACTTCATGAAGATGACTCAAGGCAACTTTGAAGAGATGAAAAAGAGTCAAGAAGCTGAAAGAAAGAACAATGAAGCTTCTAGGAAGATGCTTGAAACTCAACTGGGGCAATTAGCTAAGCAATTGGCTGAACAAAGTAAAGGCGGATTCTCAGGTAACACTAAAGATAACCCTAAGAATGAGTCTTGTAATGCTATTGAATTGAGGAGCAAAAAGGTTTTGACACCTTTAGTTCCAAAAGCTCCAAAGAAGGTTGATGAAGTAGTTGAGGTGGAGGAGAACGATGTAGTTGAAAAAAATGATCATGGAGTAGTTGAAAATGAAAAGAAGAAAAAAATAGAGGGAGATAAAAGTGAGAAATTGATAGATGAAAACTCAATCTTGAGGAAGTCAAAGAGTCAAATCTTGAAAGATGGAGACAAGCCACAAATTATTCCATCATATGTGAAGCTTCCTTACCCTCATCTAGAGAAGAAGAAAAAGAAGGAGGAAGGACAATTCAAGAAGTTCATGCAACTTGTCTCACAACTTCAAGTAAATATCCCTTTCAGTGAGGCTCTTGATCAAATGCCTTTGTATGCCAAGTTCATGAAAGATTTGCTAACGGGAAGAAGAAAGCCTAAAGATGATGAAAATATTTCTCTTTCCGAGAATTGTAGCGCCATTCTTCAAAAGAAGCTACCACCTAAGCTGAAAGATCCTGGTGCTTTTACTATCCCTTGTTCCATTGGACCGGTAGACATTGGAAGAGCTTTATGTGATCTAGGAGCAAGTATCAACCTGATGCCTCTTTCAATGATGAAGAAGCTCAAGTGTGGGGAGCCAAAACCAACAAGAATGACCATTACTTTAGCTGATCGGTCAATCTCTTATCCTGTTGGCATACTTGAAGATGTGCTAGTCAAAGTTAATGATCTTGTGTTTCCAGCAGACTTTGTGATCTTAGACATGGCTGAAGATGAAGATATGCCACTCATTTTAGGAAGACCTTTCCTTGCAACTGGTCGTGCTTTGATTGATGTTGAGATGGGAGAGCTAATGTTGAGGTTCCATAATGAGCAAGTGGTGTTCAATATCTTCGAAGCAATGAAACACCGAGAGGAAAATCCCAAGTGTTACCGGATTGATGTTGTTGAAGAAATAGTAGAAGACAACTCTCGTGAACCTCAACCACCACAACCTCTTGAAAGAGCAATTGTAAATTCTATAGAGAGTTGTGAGCATGATGAAGATCTTGAAGTAAGTGATTGTGTGAAGCAACTAGCAGCAAGCAAGCAAGAGTTGGGTCCGGTAAAAATAGAAGAATTAATGGGTAAGCACTCTATGGATGCTCCTATTTTGAGTGGAGAAGGAGAGAAAAATCCAGAATTAAAAGAACTCCCTTCTCACTTGAAATATGTTTTTCTCACTAAGGATGCCTCTAAACCAGTAATCATCAGCAATACCTTGACACCTTTGGAAGAAGAAAAATTAATGAGGGTGTTAAGAGACAATCAAGGAGCTTTGGGGTGGAACATTTCTGATTTGAAGGGTATTAGTCCAGCTTATTGCATGCATAAAATACACATGGAGGCTGAATACAAACCGGTGGTTCAACCTCAAAGGAGACTTAACCCAACAATGAAGGAAGTGGTAAAGAAAGAGGTGCTGAAGTTACTAGATGCAGGTATGATCTACCCTATCTCTGATAGCTCATGGGTAAGTCCGGTCCACGTGGTACCAAAGAAAGGTGGAATGACGGTGGTGGCTAATGAAAAAAATGAATTAATACCCACCCGTACTGTTACTGGTTGGAGGATGTGTATAGACTACCGGAGGTTGAACACCGCAACAAGGAAGGATCATTTCCCTTTGCCATTCATGGACCAAATGATTGAGAGGTTGGCTGGCCAAGCCTTTTATTGCTTTTTGGATGGGTATTCGGGGTACAATCAGATTGCGGTAGCTCCAGAAGATCAAGAGAAGACAGCCTTCACTTGTCCATTTGGTATATTTGCTTATAGGAGGATGCCCTTTGGGCTGTGTAATGCGCCGGCGACCTTTCAAAGGTGTATGCTCTCCATCTTCTCTGACATGATAGAGAAGAATATTGAGGTATTTATGGACGACTTTTCTGTGTTTGGTAAGTCTTTTGATCAATGCTTATTTCACCTAGATGCTGTCCTTAAACGATGCACCGAAACTAACCTTGTTTTAAACTGGGAAAAATGTCACTTTATGGTGACCGAAGGTATAGTTTTGGGGCATAAAATAAGTGCGAAGGGCATAGAGGTGGACCAAGCTAAAATAGAGGTTATAGAGAAGCTCCCTCCACCTGTTAATGTTAAGGGAATAAGAAGTTTCTTGGGGCATGCTGGTTTCTATCGGCGTTTTATAAAAGATTTTTCAAAAATTTCCAAGCCCCTCTGTAACCTCTTGGTCAAAGAAACTGAATTTAATTTTGATGATGAATGTTTGAATGCTTTTTCTTTGATTAAAAACAAGTTGGTAACTGCACCAATAATCATTGCACCCGATTGGGATGTACCATTTGAACTTATGTGTGATGCAAGTGATTATGCTGTTGGTGCAGTTCTAGGCCAACGCAAGAACAAGTTTTTCCATGCAATTTACTATGCAAGCAAGGTTTTAAATGAGAATCAAATTAACTATTCCACAACTGAAAAAGAGTTGCTTGCGGTAATTTTTGCATTGGAAAAGTTTCGTTCTTATCTAATAGGCTCCAAAGTCATTGTTTTTACAGATCATGCAGCTCTTAAATATCTCTTGACCAAAGGGGATTCAAAGCCTCGGCTGTTGAGGTGGATCCTTTTGCTACAAGAATTCGATCTTGAGATTCGTGACAAGAAAGGAGTAGAGAACGTAGTAGCTGATCATCTATCAAGGCTGGAAAATGATGAGGTGACAAACAAAGAGAAGGCCATCAAGGCCGAATTTCCTGATGAACAACTGTTTGCTATTGGAGAAAGGCCTTGGTTTGCTGACATTGCGAACTTTAAGGCCGGTAACATAGTTCCTGATGATATGACCTATCCTCAGAGAAAAAAATTCTTCAAGGATGCAAACCACTACTTGTGGGATGACCCGTATCTGTTTAAGATAGGAACTGACGGTTTGATAAGACGTTGTGTTGCAGGTAAGGAAGCTCATAGTATCATGTGGCACTGCCATAGCTCAGCTTATGGGGGCCACCATAGTGGAGAAAGAACCGCGGCAAAAATTTTGCAAAGTGGATTCTGGTGGCCCACCCTTTTCAAAGATTGCCACGACTTTGTTGCACATTGTGACAAATGCCAAAGGACAGGTAACATCTCTAAGAGGAATGAGATGCCCCTATCAGGAATCATCGAAGTTGAACCATTTGATTGTTGGGGCATCGACTTTATGGGACCTTTCCCTTCCTCTTACTCTTTTCTTCATATTCTTGTCTGTGTTGATTATGTCACTAAATGGGTTGAAGCGATACCTTGTGTTGCTAATGATGCTAAGACAGTTGTTAACTTCCTGCATAAAAACATTTTCACTAGGTTTGGAACACCTAGAGTCTTGATCAGTGATGGGGGGAAGCACTTTTGCAATAATTTTCTTGAAAATTATCTCAAAAAGTATAACATAAAGCACAAAGTTGCAACTCCCTACCACCCACAAACAAGTGGTCAAGCAGAGGTTTCAAACCGTCAGCTGAAACAAATCTTAGAGAAAACAGTTGCGTCAAATAGGAAGGACTGGTCTAAAAAATTAGATGACGCACTATGGGCATATAGGACTGCCTTTAAGACTCACCTCGGGCTCTCACCCTATCAGTTAGTCTATGGAAAGGCATGTCATCTACCAGTTGAGCTAGAACATAAGGCGTACTAGGCCATTAAGACCTTAAACTTTGATCAAGAAGCCGCTGGTAAGAAAAGACTCTTGAAACTTAATGAACTGGAGGAGATGAGGCTTAGAGCATATGAAAATGCGCTCATTTATAAAGCCAGGACTAAAAGGTATCATGACAAAAACTTAGTGTCTAGGGATATTAACTGTGGGCAATTAGTTTTGTTGTATAATTCCAGGTTGAAACTGTTTCCTGGAAAGCTCAAGTCAAAGTGGTCTGGACCGTTCTTGGTGAAAAGTGTGTCACCTCATGGAGCTGTCGAGTTGATGACACCTGAAGGTGACCGAAGTTTCAAGGTAAATGGGCAAAGAGTTAAACCATATCTGGGTGGCGACCTACCGAAGGCAAGGGTAGGACTTATTTTGAATGATCCTTAGGGGTCGTCATGAGTCAAGCTAGTGACGGTAAAGAAGCGCTTGGTGGGAGGCAACCCACATTTAGATTTCAGGTAGTATTTCTTATTTCCTTTTTTATTGCTTTCAAATATTCAAAAATACAAAAAGATTTTTGCTGAAACGAATAGAGGAAGAAAATTTTTTGTTTTCCAATACTGTGCAAATCGTGACACGTTTTGGGCCAAACGTGACACGATTTGCCCCCCTCTGAAGCTCCTCTCAGAAATTTTTCTAAGTAAAAAAAGGGTGCCATTCGACATTTCCAGAAAACGTGTCACGATGCTGAAATCGTGACACGAATTTTGGCACCTAAATATTTTTCTAAGTCTCAAACTGGTGCAATTCGACAATTGGAAATCGTGACACGTTGGCCAAAACGTGACACGATTTCTGGGCAAGAAAATTTTCAAAAATGAAAAATCGTGACACGTTTAGCCCAAACGTGACACGATTTTAGCAGTTTCAAAAATTTAACCGTTACAAAACAAAATCGTGACACGTTTTTGGCCAAACGTGGCACGATTTTCCCAGCCTATAAATATATCCAACACGATTTTCATTCCATTCACTTCCAAAAGTAGCCAAACTCTGCCAAAATTTTCCCAGAACCCTAACCTACGATTTTCTAACCCTTTTCTACCAAAAATCTTCATCTTTTCATCTTCCAATCATCAAACCATCACCATTAACCTTCATCTTCACCCACAAACAAACCAAATCCAACATCTCAATCCTCTCCACTCCAACCCTAACCCTAATATCCATTTTTCTCCAAACCCTAACCTTAACCATGGTTGAGACCCGCAACAAAGGCAAGTCCCAAGCCACATCCCAACCAGCCAAAAAGGCCAAAATAGCCCCCAAACGCAAACAACCTGTCAAACCTAGCCCTAACACCGCACCCCCACCGTCCATCAACCACCGATTTTATAATACTGCTGCCCGTGACCGTTTCAAGGACATCCGAGGCTATAGGGTGATCCCGGAGAGAGGTTTTGATTTCACCAAACTCATCTCCAACCCTGAATTCCATCAAGTGATCACTGAGAGAGGGTGGGAGTCCCTTGTTAGTATGATTTTCGAGCAGGCCAACAAAACCATTGGGATAGAATTCTATTCCAATGCTAGGTATATGGGGAGGAAGTATGTGTCCTATGTGAGGGGGAAGGAGATAGACTATAGCCCGGAAAGGATTAATCAGTTGCTGGAGATTGTGCCACCGGAGATTTGTGATGTGAAGAGGAGGATGGAGGAGTGCAAGAATTGGGATGATGAAAGGTGGGAGGAGTTGCTAATGCAGATTTGTGTTGAAGGTGCTAAGTGGCATGGAGGGTCACATATGCTGTTGAGGGCTGACTTCAAGCCCCATGCAAAGGCGTGGGCATCTTTTGTGGTGCAAACTATTGAGGGCACCTCTTGTACTTCAGAGATTCCGCTGCCCCGCTTGTTGACGCTGTCTGCTATTCTTGATGGTGCACCCATCAATGTTGGTGAGTTAATTGCCGACAATATCTATATGTTTGCTTCAGGTACCAAGAAGGCACTCCCTCATTTGAGCCTTATCAATTGGCTTTGTGAGGAGGAGGAGTGCGATTTGTTTGCTAATGATTTGAGTGCAGCAATGATGAAGCCCATCACCGACACTTACATGGATAGCTTTGTCAAGGATTATCATGACCGCATGCAGACTATCATGGGTGCCGAGGCAGCAGCAGCAGGACAGCCACAGCCGCCACCACCACAACAGCCACAGCCACCACCTCAGAGTCAGACTTTTGCTGGAGAGGGGAGCAGCCAGCAGGGTGCCTATGCACCTATTCATCCTATGATGCTGGACTACATGTTCGGCCATGCCAACTGGATGAATGAGGTGTCAGATCAGGAGTATTGGAACCGTCCGAGGTTTGGTCAGGAGTTCACTGAGGCGGTTTGCCTCAACAGGAGGAAGATGACTGGGTCTTTCGAGCGCTTTGATGGGTCCGAGGAGGCTATGGACCACTACTTTGATGTCACCAGAGGTCGAGCTCAGGATAGAGAGCAGGAGATCCGAGCTGACTTTGCTGCTGGTGGAGCTCAGTCTAGGCAGCACTTTGGGGAGGATACCTATGCAGAGGAGGACCCCAACACTTGGATTCCGGAGGACCAGATGCAGGATTGAGTGGGCTACTGATGGCCCACCTATTTTTATTTTTCTGTTTTTGTTTCAGCACTTTGGTTATGTAACTTTAATTTTATGTTCGAACAATTTTAATTGCTTTTAATTAAGTTTAACTCGGTTTTATTCCCCCCGTTTATGTAATTATTCCTGCACTTGTTTATTATTGATGAATTTGTTTGTTTAGTTGACTTTTTACAGTTTGATAACAAATAGTTGTTCAAGTGGTATTCCAAAAGTTCAAAAGGAGGAGTGACTTGGTTTTCAAAGGCGAAGTGTACGGCGTTGCTAGGTAGTCACATACTCCCAGAAATCTCAGCCATAAGGTTCATTGCCATATTTTGTTTTTCAATTTACTTATATTTAGCTTAGTTTTCCATGCAACTACATTTCTAGAACTTGCATTGTTTCTCTATTATTGATTGGTCTTTGTTAATTACACACTGAGGCAAAAGTGCTTGGTCCTGTGAGCCTTTTGAAGCCTACCCTGACTATAATTGTTAAACTTTATCCTTTTCTTAGCCCCTTTGAGCCGGTAGGATTAGAACTTTTTGTTCGATGACAAACTACATTACAAACTTAGAGACTTTTAGGACTTGTCCCTTATTGTTTTTCTGAGTTAGGCATTGTAGAATGTTGCTTAAAATTAAGTTTGGGGTTGCTATTGGAATTTGCAACCAATTAAGTTTGGGGTGGGGGTACTAGAGAATAAGAGAACAAAAAGAAAAAGAATTGTCATGCAAAATGCAAAAATACATTCAAAAATTGATGTATGAAAAAAAAAAAAAGATGAAATGAATGATGAAAAAGGGACCAAACTTTGAAACATGCGAGTAACTTCAAACTCGATTGTCCCTAAAAGTTATAAATATTCTCTAGTACCTTTGCATTGATTGTTATTCCACGAGGTGAATGATCGTAGGATTGAATTTGTTCTTTAACTTCTGTAGGAATGCCTAACTCTAATTTTGTGTAGCCTACTTATCCAAATATGTCCCACCTTTCACCTAAGCCCCGTTATAACCCTAAAGACCTCAAAAGTGTGTAATGATATTGACTTTGATTGATGTTTAGAAACTTTTCAAGCGTATGGTAATATGTAGATCTGCATGTCGACTGGTAGAACCCTATTTCAAATATTTGCGTGGAGTTGTGAATTGGTGGATGCATACAAGTCAAACTAGCTCATCATTAGCTAGTAAGGTGTTGAACTTTTGGGTACTACTGCTTGAATAGGTAATTGTTATTTCACTGTCAATTGTCAGCTTTGCAAGTAAATTCCTTGAGGACAAGGAATGGTTTAAGTTTGGGGTTGTGATGACATCTTGTCATTACGTAATTTTATATGTATTTTAGCACAAAAATGGAGTTCACAAGGAGACTTATGCAGCAAAAGAGCAGAAAAACTGAAGAAAATACAAAGAAAGAAAACGTGTCACGATTTATCAGAAACGTGACACGATTTAAGAGCTTCAGAAAGGTTTGGTTCGACATTATGAAAACGTGTCACGATTGGTAAAACGTGACACGATTTGGTGAAGCCCTAATTCAGTTTCTTGCTCCAGAAGGTAAAAACGTGTCACGATTCACTTAAAACGTGACACGATTTGGGCGATTTTCTGTGCCTATTTATGCTGAAGTCTATTCCAAAAACAAGGGTTACGAATTCTAGAGAGCCAAGTGCGATTTTGCAACTGCAAGGAAGACCAGGAGGACGATTTCTTCATCTTCCAACCACTTTGTGTATGTTTTATTACCTCTAATGATTATGTTATTTGTAAACACTATTATGAGTAGCTAAATCCATTAGAGGTTAGGTCTGAGATGATTCGTTGTAACCCTAATTGAGATATTATGTTGTGAAACTCTATTTATTGTGAATGATATTCTAGTCTTTATTCAATTCAATTGTTCTTAATGCTTTTTATATCCTGATCAAATATAAATATGATTTTGTGAGAATGAATGACTACTGACCATAGCTTTCTACTTAGACCTATTGAATTGTTCTAATAAACATGGTTAGTCTAGGAATGGATAATCGTTTATTAGTGATATTAGGTTAACGTGCTTTAAACCTTCAAAGATTATTAGACCACCTAAGGGATTAGGGGCTGTAGTTTAAGAAGAGGGTCCTAACTCAAGGGATTGATTAGGACTATTTTGTTAACTATCGTGGGATTAGAAGATCATTCATACGAATAGGTGCAACATAACAATTAGGGGAACATAGATGATTCGAAAGACCTAAACTCATCTCTCTCTTATTCTTGAAAACCAATTTATTTTTAGCAATTACTTTTATGCAATCAAACCAATCTACTGCCTAGTGGCAAATCAAAATAACCTTTATACATCCTAAAATACAACGTAGTTGAATTATTGAGACTAAAAACAGTCCTCGTGGGATCGATATTTTTACTACTTCGATAGTATTTGGTGCACTTGCCAGAGATCTATCAATAGACGAGTAGAGACCAAAACGACGGTTACCGTCAACTTCCGTCACTCAAGTAAATTGTTGCGCTAATTAAATGGTAACGAGATAATTAAAGCTTCTTGTAGAATTTATCAAACAAGAGACAATGTTTGCTTTCGCAACACGTTGTCGGAATTTTTAAACGCGTAACAACCTACTTTCGTAGCGTATAATTACAGGCCTAAAAAATTCCTTTTTCGAAATTCAATAAACTCTTAATTAAAAGAAAAGAAATGCTTTCGCTTTAACCTTTTCTATTAAAAATTTGATACTCTTCTAAGTCGGATATCGTTTTCGCTCTTTCGATACGTAAACGATATCTCGGTATCTCTACTTTCGTAGTAGATTTTTAACAATTACAAAACAGAATTTTTCAAAACAATTGTTTAAATTCTCGTTACACTAAAAGAGGCGCGTAATTTACATGAGTTCCGTCGGTACGACGAAACCTCGTTTTGGACTCAAATGAGACTACTCGCGCATAATTATATTAAGCATACAAACTATTAATTGATTCATGCTAAAAAGAAATGAATTATACCTGTAAAAATCTGGCCACTTTAATTGAGTATAAATTCCCTCGAACAATTCGATGCAAACTGCTATGTAAGGAAACGTGCTGCAAAACAATGGACTAAACAAACAAATAATAATAACTAGGCACAAACATGTGGCCACGGCAAGTGAAACAAGCAATATAAATGAAAGTGGCACGGCAACAGTGAAGCAAGCACCAATATGAATGAAAGTGAACAAGCATCAACGTTAATTAATGAAAAGAAAATACAGGGAAAAGCTATGCTTAGGAACAGTAACGTGCAAATTGAAATAAAGGGACTAATCACTTGTGAATTAAATTACTGACAGTAACTTGAAAGCAAATAACAAAAGGGACAATTGAAAATTTGCTATTGAAAAGAAAATATCATTTCAGAACTAAAATACGGCAGCTAGGAAACAAGTTTTCAGAATTCTTAAAACCAAGAGCTAAAAAACGTGACAGCCTTCTTCTCATCAGCTGAGCCTCTTTTTATAGCACTCAATCTGTAACCAAAACATCCTTGCTTGAGCCTAAAGTTGTGGGATGAAGATTAGGATTGAATCTGATAACACTCGGAGACTCGGAAGCCTGGAGTGAAGCGTGACTCTTTCTTTGTTCTCACTTGAGTGTGACATCAGCATGATGTCATTAGCCATGGTGATGGGCTGACCATCGTTGACTAACTCAAGTTGCTCTTTTCACCTCCTTATTGGTTCTTTTACCTTTGACACCCTCGTTACCTGAAACACAGCGAAATACTAGCCAGAAGACATACAAAACACAATAAACGACCCTAAAATAAATAAAATTAAACTATTTAGACAATGTATTTTGCGTGTTATCAACACAACTTTAATTGAAATTATTCAATACGCAATTTTATTCAAAGTACCAAAATGTAAACCAAAATGAGCAGCATATCAAAAAAAAACATAAAAAAAAACATCCAGAACAATTAGACATTACAACTCATTATATTTAATCATCTTCCTCGTCACATAAGTTAATTGGGTTGTCCTCGACAGTCCCTAGGGCATCTGCTTTTGGTTGAGGACCAAAGTAGCTAGTCCTTCCGCTCCTCCTCAACCTGGAGTGATTGTACACCGGCACCATCGAATTGTTTTTTTTAATGGAACCATCACATTCGATTCTGTACCATGTTACACTCGAATTTGTTTCTTCTTCTCACCCTCTTTTTTTAATTGAGCAGCATTGCCGAGTTACTGGGACCATATCTACACAATGGAAACATCAGATCAAAACTTACTCTAATCCTAAAAATTCTACCACAAATTCCTAACAATTTCTAACAATACCTAAAAATTCCTAACATTTCGTAACACAATTCAATCAATTCTACTCTAATCAACATCTAACAAATCAATCAAATCATAAATATCTAACATCATAAAATGGCTATAGGCCCATTTAGCAGACAGGGTCGGCCCTAGGCATAGGCCGGGGGTGCGACAGCCTAGGGCCCATGCCGGTAGGGGGTCTTAAAAATGTTTTTATGGTGGAAGGTGTATATAGAAAAATTTGGTTGATTAGGGGTGTATATAGCAAAGTTCAAAGAAATGCCCCAAATATTCACAACGATGAAGGGTTGGGCTGAAGCTTGCTAATGTTTTATTCCATTTTTGTGCGGTATGCTATATATACCCCCTTTTAACACAAATATTTCTATATACATCCTCGCTATAATTTTGTTTTTCTTTATAATGTGCAAAAAAAATTAACATCGAAGAAATTAGTGATATTTTTTTGGGCCCTTTGTTCCTAATAATGTGCCTCGCTAATATTAAAAATATTGGTGATATTTATTATCCAAAAAATTGGGGTAATTTTATAACAAAACAAATTATATTTTAGTTGAAAATGGACTTACTAGAGAAATCAATCTTAATCTTGTCTTTCAAAGGTTCTAAAAAATTAATTATATCAATATAGTAATGTCAACTTTTTTGAATTGATCGAAAGGATTGAAAAATTTTCAATCAATATAGTTAAAATTTCTTAAGAGCTAAAATTTCAGTCTCTATTTTTTAATATAGTAATGCCAACTTTCTTAGATGCTAAAATTTCAGTCTCTATTTTTTAGGTGCTAAAATTTTAGTTTACTTCACAGGTCCTATTGTTCTCTACGCCTCCGATATTTTATTTTGTTTTGATGTCTAAGGAGTATTTGATTTATTTTCAGATCATGCCTAAAAAAAATATTTATTTGGTAGTGAAAAGCAAAAAAAAAAAAAAATGAAATGAAGAGCTAATAAAATCACAATAATGAGCAACAAAAATTTATAACGTATTATGTAAGAGGGCCCTTTCTCATATATATTATGTCTAAGGTCTTGAAAACTCTAGGAACGACCCTGCTAGTAGAACCAACCCATGAGAGGAGGGAATGACCTAGGTATTTAAGTTTGTATCTTCCAACACATGAGGCTATGAAAAACCTAGTTGCATTGTTTATCTTATTTTCTCTTTATGTCATTTTTATTTCCTTTACTTATAGCATAGCTTGAATTGATTGATAGTCGTAGAACCTACTATCACTTTGGCTTAGAGGATTTTGGATTTCTTTATGTAATACACCTTCATGTTATAGAACTTTAATTAATTTGTTTAGAGTTTTTTTTTTTTTTTTTTTTGAAAACTCGGTTGTTTAGGAACAAAGTTCAAATAGCCTCAGCAGTGTATTAGTGTCAATTTAATTAATAATAAATTTCCCATGACCCAATTTCTTTAAGTTTATATTGCTCTCATTTTGAAGTTAAATGAATTTTAGAAGAGGAAAAAGGGAAGAAAATGTGGAACACAAATTATAATTCATCAAACTCATGAACAAGTGAACAATAGATTCTTAACACTCACACAACACTCTGCTATCTGATCTGCTGATGGGACCAAAAGCCTCCCCCCATGCATGAATCATAGCTAGCTCTAGGTGGTGAGCAGCATTTTTATTCAAATTATGATACACAAAAGGAGTATTTGCCTTAGATAACAAAACTCCAAGTAAAGCCACACAACACAACACATACGAAATCATCATCATAAACCAACAAACTCATCATCTTCCATGAATTTAGACTGGGAATGCCTCAATGATGCATGGGAGAGCATTGATTTTGATGATGTTGTAACGAGGGAATCCTGTCTCGTTGAATAAGTATTTCCAGTTCTCTTCAGTTCTTTCTTTACCACCAGCGTTGTGAGCAAGCAACATCATGTCAAATGCTATCCCAGTGTCGGTAAATGGTTCATTTCCTTCTGGGTCCAATACATGATCCACAATGATCACTTTTCCTGTTTTCTCTGGTATTGCCTTTCTACAATTCTTCAATATCTTTATGCAATGGTCGTCGCTCCAGTCATGAAGAATCCACTGCCATTCACCCAAAGATAAGGTCAATTTTAAAGCCATATTTCGAAGAGTGTCACCATTATAATTAAATTCATGTGTATAAACCAAATGCACAATAAATTTGAAAAGAAACAATATATATGTTTAGCATTATACCTTCATGTAAATAGCATCAGCGCTAGGAACGGACACAAACATGTCTCCTCCAACATGGGTGATACCATCAAAATTAGGGGCGGTTGAAACCACATGAGGCAAATCAAAGTTAATAGCTTGAATGTGAGGATAAGCTCTAACAATCTCGGAAAGAGATCCTCCGATACCCCCGCCAACATCAACCAAAGACTTAATTTGGTTAAACCCGTCTTTGTATCCAGCAATAACAGCCCTCGACACAATTCTAGCGGTGCAAACCATACCTTGGTTGAACAAGTCATTGTATTTTGAGTCCAACCCCGTCATTTCAAATTGTTCATGACCATGGCACCTAAAGAAAGCAGTGCCATTTTTTGTGCCTTCTTTTATAATTTCACTAATAAAGTTAGCAGGGTTCAAATGAAAAGGGTGATTCTCTAGCAACAACATTGGTGCCAATGTCATTTTTGTGTCTTGTAGGATCCATTTTGATGCACGTGTCAAGCCGTAGAGAATTTCCCCGGTTTCTGATTTTTCTGCACTGAAAATCTTTCTACGAACCATGACTCTCATTACTCTTAAAAGTAGAGTGGAATCAGGGGAAGGTGCATCTTCAAGATTCTGCACAATTTGAGTTAAGGATAGTGGTTTGCCATAACGGTCTATAATATCGGCTATGCGTAGCTCCACGACAGCTTTTAGAGCAAAAGAGTCTGTGAATTGTGTCATGTATTTCCATATTTCAATTTGTCCAAGCAATGATTCTTCTTCTTCCTTGCTCACACCCTGGTCAATATAAAACTTGATTAATAATAGGATGGACTAAAAAATTAACTAACCATATTAAAATTTACTTATATTTTTATAATTAATTTTGTATTTGCGAATCCAACATAATAGGAATCTTTGACCTAGGCAAACACCTAAAGATATTATCAATGTTTATGTATTTTATATCTGCTACTCTAGCCAGACACTGTTTATTCCCCTTTGTTTGCAAAATTGAGCAATAATAACTATTAAAGGCTACATCTTTTTAATTTATAGAGAGAAGATGCAGTTGCGTTTGATGCATGAAATCATTATTTTTATGTAATTGAGATAGGAATGAAACTTCAAAAATAAAATAGTTATTTGTGTCCTTTTCTTGATGTCTCCAAAGTGAAATGTAAACGATAAGAATGCTTAGAACACTATCTTTCTAACACATTATTGTGGGTCATTTCGGAAATGACTATGAGTCCCACATATAGTGGTGGACTCATATGAATTTTATCAAATAAGATAATGATGTTTAGA
This sequence comes from Medicago sativa, assembly GCF_051527215.1. Taxonomy (NCBI): domain Eukaryota; kingdom Viridiplantae; phylum Streptophyta; class Magnoliopsida; order Fabales; family Fabaceae; genus Medicago; species Medicago sativa. Next base: position 47,779,949 of record NC_140752.1, on the reverse strand, counting down.
TAGAGTGTTAGAAAGAGAAAGTTTTTAGTGAGTCTACTAATAATTTCATCAATAAAATAGTAAGTGTGGAATTTTTTTTTTAAGAGTGTGGAAAATAAAGTGTTATATCAACAATATTTCACCATTTTTTATAAGGTTTCTTTTTTCATTATTAATTTATGATAAAAAAACGGTCTATAATGATAAAATATAGGTTAACTACATTTTTTATCCCCCTATTTTTACCTCGTCGTGGAATATTGATCTTTCTATTTTAAAATTCACCAATTTTGGTTCGTTGCTCAAATTTTTAGACTAAACAATGGTGATTTTACATGTTTTAATAAAAAATAACATAGAATCTAATGATGCAGAATCCTCCAATTGATAAATTATTTACATGTCATTAATTAAATTACAAGAATGAATAATTTCTAAAGTTGAATTTGAAGTTTTTAAAGAGTTTTCTTGCAAGTTCGTCGATATTGATCATTCCATTTCATCGGGTTGTATGTCACGTCATTCAAAATATGTCGCATCATCTTTCTTTAGTTTATAAATAAGTGGGAGGGACCAAAACGGGTGGATTTAAAAATAGGGAGATAAAATCCATGAGTGGTTGAAAATAAGATGATGAAAATTCAATTAAGCCTAAAATCTAATAAGAATATGATAATTTAGATAATGTCATATGGGTTTGGGTGCACTATCTCATCCTGCGACGCACAACATTAGTAAGCCATGAACACGAACCTCAGCTAGATAAATAAAATACATATGATTTTTTTTTTTTTGAGGAAAAATAAAATACATATGATAAAAGGTTGTTGAAATATTTGACATGCTTGATTATGCAATTCTGCATTTACTATATTTAGTATGTGATATTTTCGCCACGATTTTGTAAAAGAAAAAGAAGATTATAACCGGTTAATCAAACATGCTAATGAGACAAGTATTATATACAATAATCTGGAACAAATTATGATTCATTCAAAATAATATTTCATTGTTGCCATAAAATTATACCATAGTATAACTAATATCAAACCCATTGTGGTAGACAAAATTATGTTTAGTTTTGATTTTGAAAGAGAAAAAACGAACCTATTTTGGAAAATATTAAATCTTACAACAGAAAAATTCACGATGCATGATCCAGAGAGAATTAGTGTCAATTTGAAAATATAGTCATCATTATTTAAAAATCAGGTTTAGTTAGACTTTTACTTTTCTAATTTGGATTAAGTTTCTCTTTTTTCAAAGTTTAGCAAATGTGATCTTGTTATCTCTCCTTTTTTAATGAAAGTTTATATTCAAAAAAAAAAAAAAATATCAACTTCTTGTTATGTTAACTACTTCGTTTTGTCTCAAAAATTTGAGGGTTATGATTGATTTCGTATACAAAATAGTAATTAAGATTTTAGAAGTTAAAAGTTTAGTTAAAATTTGATAAAAAAAAATTAGAGGATCTTGTAGGATGTGATTATAGAGTTTGAAGAGAGATATTATATCATATATTTTTTTTAAAAGAACATTAATATTTAATTATTCTTTTTACTGCATAAACATGTAAACAAATGTTATGAATTTAATATATGAAACTAGCTAATTATATGTTGTACAAGTTAGTTTCTATCTTTCGATCAACATGTCGCACCATTAAATCAAATTATATATGTTGAGACTTATTGATCTTTTTTTTTGGTCGAAAGAGAGACTTATTGATCTAAACGTGAAAAAGACACTTGTCGATAGTGCATGAGTATTGTACTTGTGCACATTAGACAATTGTGGTGCTAACTCAATGGTAAAATTTTAACTTTAACCTCAGTAAAAAAAAGGGTAAAAAGTAAAAGTTTAGAGACTAAAGACCTATTAAGTTTTTTTTTTCAAAATAAATTTAATGACCTTTTTCAAATAATCACTTATAAGAAAAAAAAAAGTAATTTATAAAAAATTAAAGCTTCTTTTTTTCAAAAAAAAAAATAAAATGAAACTTCTTAAAATACATATATTAAAAAGAAAGAAGAAAAAAATAGGGTAAGTTTTATCTTAATTAAAGATAGTGTTGGCTTAATTAAACAACAATCAAATCAAGTTGTATCTCATTAAGTAGAATTGTCTACATGGATCAGAGGTAAGTGTTGTCTTGATTAAACAAACATGTATAAAAAATATTAGCAAGATAACATAATTTGTTTAAAATTATTTTTAGTCCATTAAGTAAAATAACTAAATTCTCTTTTTTATGTTTTTCATCAGTTAGACATAGTGGTTTTGTCACAAAAAAATGTTAAACATTGTGGTCATGATTCTTTACTCATCCATTTTTCATATCACGTGTGGATGGACATTGACTGTTGCTTTTCTGACATTGAATGTTTCCTAGAAATACATGAAAAAGACTAAAAAAATCCAGCGATAGTTAACTACCGCCAATTTACTAGTTATAAGTCAGCGGTAGTTAACTACAGTTGAGGACATTTTAGTATTTTACATGTGTTTTTAGCAAGTTTTAGACGTTAAAAAGGCAATTTTCATGGACATTTATACATAGAGTTGACAATTTCTTGAATCATAATGTGTCACAATTCAAAAAACTCAAAAATGTGAGACATGTTTGATGTACTGTCCATATGATCCATTAGTGTGTCTCCAAACCACATAAGTGGAGCCATTTGTGATTAATTATGTACCTGTTGTCCAATTTTATAATTCAATTTTGAATATAAAAAACATACCAATCAAGATTTATTGTAGACCTTACACATATGTAGTTTACATAAAGATGTGAACAGTTCTAGTTAATACAAAAACCACAATCTCAACACTAATTATTATACCCTTGCATGAAAGAAATTTTGCAATTACTATGTTACATAATAAAAAAAAAAAAAATAAGCTCAATGAATTAATTACAGCCACAGTTGGAAAAAAAAGATTCCATTTCCTGATGAGTTTCCCAAACTCCTTAGTCCTATCCAAACTGAACATTATACAAACTGGGAAGGCAGGGTTAGTATTGGTCCAGTGGCCATAAAAGCCAGACTGGAACATCACTTAAATAACACAGTAAAAAAATTAGAAATGTATCTGGTTTCTTCAATAAAATGAATGCATAAAAAAAACGTTGCATATTGTCATGGTCTATTCAAATTTAAACAAGACTAAGTAGGCAAATAGAGATGCACAGAACTCAGTTTCAAGTCTTAATATTATAGAAATTAACTAGTAAGATTAATTATTTATGTGTTAAATCATAATAATAGTGCATGCGTTGATCTATATCTGTATCTATATCTACGCACCTTGAAGGCAGAAGGTGGTGAGTGTTTGGAAAGAACAGTCTCCATGTTCTTTGGAATTGTGTAATTCAAGTGAGGGGTGAGGGAAGAAAGCCTTTGTTTTGGTTCCAATTCAGGTGTGTTGGATTGGTTTGCAAGTTGCAAATTCAATGGTTAATAAAGACGATAAGGTGTGATGAAATATGTGGTTGATTGCTAAAGTTCAAAAACGTGGCAGATGGAGTGTGGTTGAGATTCACAACCATGTGCATTATTGAAGTAATATCATAATGTGATTGATGAGTGTGTGGTGGAGATGATAACCATTAAAGTCTATGTTCTCCTTTACCACTACAGTTTGGTTCTGCACTAAAATGTAGTGTGTCTTTCAAAGCAACATTGATGTCGATAAATGCATTTTCTAAAGCAAGTAGAGAGTTAATTTGAGGTAAATCTAAAGTTGGAGTTTTCAACTTTATGATTTGTTGAATAAACAGGATCATTAGCATAGTGCATAACTATAGGACATAAGTAATGACAAACCTTGTGGTCACATCTTCAATTTTCTTCACCGTCTGAATATTGACACGTTAGCACATGTGTGCCATATATGGACATAGACCTCCAATAATTTCACTACAATATAGTGATTGGTATGTCGATAATATAAAAAAATAATGAATCGTAACTAAGCTAAGTCACTTTTTATAATAAAGAAAAAACTAAGCTAAGCTAGTAGGATTTATCATGCACAATGGATTAAGGAATCAAATCTTCTGTCTGTTAATTATTTTATTGTGCTACTAATAACTGAAAATGATTATTTAATCACCTACTCGAAGAGTATAAATTTTTGGATTAATGTGGTCAATTCATTCATGAAATTTTCCCTTTCAAAAAAAATAAAAAATATATAGTTAAAGTGTGTTTGGGTAGCTTCTACCACCAAAAACTCATGCATGTAAGGTTAGCAACTATGTAGATTTGTTTTGGTTCTCAGGGAAGATGGACATGGACAATGGATTGCAATAAAAGAAACCAAAACATGTTATCATGTGAGTAAAAGGGATTGCTCTTTAGGCACTTAGCAATAGGGGTGTTCAAAACCGAACCAATCCAAAAGAAAAACCGCTAATCAAATCAATCCAAACCGAAACCGCAAAAAACCGCATTTGGTTCGGATGTATTCGGATCATTTTTTTTACCTAACCGCATGGTTTGGTTCGGTTTGCGGTTTTGATTTTACCAACCGAACCAAACCAAATCAAACCAAACCACAATATAAGAAGAAAAAAACTAATTAAATATATATCATCTAGATCAATACTCATAGAAATTCAATGGAAACTTTAATAAAAGAACATATTTTTTCTCTTATTAAGTTTCTACTTTGCTGCTTTTTCTATCAAAAATGTATTTATGTGCTACTTGAACTCTTAGAGAATGATTAAAATTTTAGTCTTTTGTATTTCTTACAAAATAGGATTACTTTTTGTCCACGTTTTAATTTGGTCTACGTAGTTGAAAACATTGTTGGATGAAAATAAAATTATAATGTTGGATGAAATTTAAAACATTCCTGAAAATATGTTGTGTTTTAGCTTTTTAATTTGATTTTAAAGTTGAAAACAAAAAAATATATTATTGTCTAAAAAAACCGCACCAACCGATCCAATCCAAACCGGATTGGTTTGGTTTGGTTTGGTTTGGATTTTATTTTAAAAGCCAACCGAACCAAACCAAACCACATACTTATTTATCTTGCGGTTCAGATGACTTTTACCCTTAAAACCGAACCAAACCGCACCGCGAACACCCCTACTTAGCAATCCTTCACAAACACTTCAAACTTTTGTAATTATCGTTTAGTGGTGAATGTTAGTTAACTAGCGTTCGAGTATTTTTTTGAGGTACTTGTGAACAATTACTAAATGCTTAAAGAGCAATCTTTATGAGTAAATGTACCTGAAATCAGTTTAGAGATTGGATAGGGCAAGCCCAGAAAAACTAGCACGGCCCAGCCCATTTCAAAATAAAATTCTCCTTTTCACAAAAGAAAATAAAAAATAAGGCCTGTTACTAACAGGGCCATTGAATCTTTATATGGGTTTGGATCCTATATCTGTACACTCTTGTTCTCACATTTCTTTTTACACCTATGCTTTTTGGGCTTATGAGATCGTCTGAGAATGTCTTTATAAATGGCGGGCAATCTTTATCTCACAAACTAATTTTGTTGGGTTGTGTGAACTCAAACACAATTTATAAAATGGTATCAGAGTCTGGTTCAAGATAAGTTGGACCACCTGTTATCAGGTTTTCGTTATCGAACCACTCACCATTTATATCCAGACTATATAAGTCAAGTTCAGAGAGTAAGGGGTGTGTTAAAGAGTCTCGTAAGTTATGAGTGTGAGGGGGTGTGTTAAAGAGTCTCGTATCAGATACAAGATGGTCTGACAATTTGTTTATAAGTTGGGACATCTCTCACCTCATAAACCAGTTCTGTGGGATTGTGTAAGACCCAACCATGATTTCTAAGACTTATTGGAAATGATATATTTGCAGATATTAACGATCAAATATAGCATGGCTTAAAAAGAACGAGATGATTGAAGTGAACTTTAAGTACAATGAATTTTAAGTTTCTCATTAGAACAAAAGAACTCAAAGGGTTTGATAAATAAACTACAAATAGATAATAAAGATAGCGGACATACTAGAAAAAAAAAAAAATCATATTACTATATTAGTGACAGAAACTAATATAGTTTCTAAAAATTCTGTCGAAAAAAAAAATATTAGTGACAGAAACTAGGAAGAAAAAATATGAGATTTGTCAAAAATCCATCATCTGTAATTAAATATAGTGACTAAATTAGAAAAGAATTTCATATTTTTCTTCTCAAAAATCTCTTCACTAATTTAAGTTTTTAAGTATTTCAGTATACACATTATAAACGTCATATATAAAATAGAGAGTAAATAAACGTGGCAAAGAAAATGATATTAGACGATGAACTACAAGGACAAACTAACACTTTTCCCATGGACAAACCAACACTTTTCGGTAGGAAAAAATATTGATAACATAGGATGGTCTACGACTACAAGGAAGTAAAAAATCATTGTTAGATTTATGTGTTCATTTCAAAAGGGCTATTACTAAAGTATTTAGCAAAATCATAAGTTTGTTGGATTCTGGCTAGAACAATTTTTGATCAAACTTATTTACATTTCGTTCGAACTCCAGATTACGAAGATTCGTTCAAAATCTAAATTCAACAATAGCATATGGCAGACTACATGAGCACAAATTGTCTACTACAGCAAAAACATGAAAAATCATGCTATCATATGAAAGATTTATATACAAAACAAACACTAGTCATATTCCAATACTTATGATACATCTATGTGAAATGCAATAGAAGAACAATTCAAGAATATAAAGATATTTCTGGTTAATTTCTCTTACCTTTAAAACAAGCTTCACATAGAGCATATCTTCTCCCATTCATAGTTGGTGGTATAGGAGCAGAGAAAGTTTTGGAGTGGTTGTTTATATATATTTTTCACACACATTCTTTCTAGTTTTGGAGGAACAAGTAATGTTACTCAAAATGCACGAAATGCCACTAAAGTTTCTAGGAATATTTGAATTAGGAGAAAGTAAGTGTTAACAAAATGATGGGTTGAAACAGAATTAGTATAGTGGGCACCAGAAGTAGACAACAGCTGTAAGTAGGTTGGTTGCATTGAATTTGAAACTTTCATTTTAGGATCCACGCAAGCATGCGTTGTCAAGTTATTTTTGCGTCTAGGATAAGTATCTATCTTTTCACCCATTCTTGGATTTTTATTTCGATTCGATGGAATATGTCTCTCTTCCTCCTCTCTTCATTTTTTTAGGGCACGCGAATATTTGTCTTACATGTTTTTTTTTTTTTTTTTCAAGGATAAACTCCAGATCTTGCGTATATTATATATGGAGAATATTAACCAGTGCCCCTGGGGCATTGGTTAAGCAGCTAAAAGATGTAAGATTTTATTAAAAAGTGGTGTATAATTAATTAGTCAAAAGTAATGGTTTATATTTTCAGACAACTTTTCTACTTTTGTATTCCTTAACCAGTGTCCCGGGGGCACTGGTTAACAAGACACATTATATATTGTTCCTACCAACTGAGTTAAGCTCACGATGACGTCTTACATTTCAAATATTTTATTTATTATAAAATATAACATGTATCATAAGGGTGCATGTTAGCATTTTTTCTAATATAATCTAGGCTTAAATGCACTTTTGGACCCCTATGTTTCAAATAGTTGCGATTTTGGCCCCCTAAGAAAAAAAATGGATATTTTGGCCCCCTATGTTTTGTTTCTCTTTTGGTTTGCTGAAAAGTCAATAAAAAAATCGAAAAAATCAATTTTTAAATAAAATAAATGAAAAAAATAATAAAAAAATATTAAAAAATTCTGGAAAAATGAAAAATAATAAAAAAATTCTGGAAAAATGAAAAATAATAAAAAAAATAAAAATTTTCCAGATTTCAAATTGAATAAATGAAAAAAAATCCAGAAAATCAATTTTTAAATTAAATAAATGAAAAAAAGAATAATAAAAAATTAAAAAATAATGAAAAAATTTGAAAAAAATAATGTCAAATTTTCCAGATTTTTTAAAAAACGAAAAAAATAATGAAAAAATATTACAAAAAAATGAAATAAATTCTGGAAAAATGAAAAAATAAAAAAAAATTAAAAAACGAAAAAATATTACAAAAAAATGAAATAAATTCTTGAAAAATAAAAATATTAATAAAAATGATTAAAAAAACGAAAAAATTTTGACAAAAATTCATGGACAACATTCATTTCCCTAAAGAAGAAATATGTACCAAATTTGTGGCCAAGTTGTATTCTCGTTGGTGTTTTTGTGTATACTTTTTTCGTTTCCTTGCGCCTTTAGAATGTCAAATTTTCAACATTAGAAAATTCTGGAAAAAATTTGAAAAAAAAATTTCGAAAAAAATTCTGAAAAAATTCGAAAAAAATAATGTCAAATTTTCCAGATTTTTTTAAAAAAATTCCGTATTTTTTTCGAATTTTTTAAAAAATCTGAAAAATTTGACATAATTTTTTTCGAATTTTTTCATTATTTTGTATTTTTTTATTATTCTTTTTTTCATTTATTTAATTTAAAAATTGATTTTCTGGATTTTTTTCATTTATTAAATTTAAAATCTGGAAATTTTTTATTTTTTTAATATTTTTCATTTTTCCAGAATTTTTTAATATTTTTTTATTATTTTTCATTTTTCCATAATTTTTTAATATTTTTTTCATTTATTTTATTTAAAAATTGATTTTTTCGATTTTTTTATTGACTTTTCAGCAAACCAAAAGAGAAACAAAACATAGGGGGCCAAAATATCCATTTTTTTTCTTAGGGGGCCAAAATCGCAACTATTTGAAACATAGGGGGCCAAAAGTGCATTTAAGCCTATAATCTATTCGTTTAATTTTAATTGTCATTTCTGAACTAACGTATAATCATTTAAAAAATAATAATTAGTTGAGTTATCTTAAGAAAAAAAATTAGTTGAGTTAATTGAATAGTTAAACTACTTGAACTTAATTGTTTGGTTGAACAACTTTTATTTTAAAATCGAAAAGACCGATTCTAATCATAGAATGTGGCTAAAAAATTTATAATCATACCTAACACGCATCTCTTTATTCTAGAGTTTTACGTAGTTTGTACTTCTTATAGGTTGTCAGGTTTCGCGTTTAAATTTGCAATATCGTGTTCTAAGACCAATATCACCGTGCCGTGAATTTTAGCAGTCAAATTTGTTTACAAAAATGACATTCGAAAGAATCAAATCTAAAACTTCAGAAAGAAAGCTCCAAGATTCTAAACCAACACACGCTTTAAATATTGACCTCATGATATCACAATACCAGATATTATGGTCAAGCCCATAACTCTTAGTAATCTAATACATCTTTAATTTTGGAACCATATAGTTGCCAAACATAAAGAAACAAAGTGGATTGCCTACTTGATTGGATTTGAAGGATAAATTGGGGAATACATATACGATGGAATGATCACGAAGACTGCTTTTGTTATCCAAAGAAAAATATATAAAATAGAGAAAAATAATCACAAACACTGGATTTGCAAACTGATTGATACTTGGGACTTGTTGGATCATTGGTGTGAAGATGGAAAGAAATTGGAAGGTTGACAGATTAGACACTAAGTAATTAAACTTTGATATAGTGTTGTGTGAATTGAAAAAATAGAGTGTAGGGTCCCACATAAAATAGAACACACATTAGTAGTGTTTAAATAGTGATATTTAATTTTAAATACCTGATAATCTATACTATTTTATACTATATATAAAGAAAACTACCTCTTTCAGCACATTTTTGGGTTGAACTTTTCTTTCCAAAAATACGCTTAATTTTAAGTACAAATAACACATGTAACAAATAAATCTATACCATATACTAGATATTTGACCCGTGCTCCGCACAGTTTTATTGTAAAGGGATTGACATACGAATAGGGATATTGCCTACATGATAGGAATGAAATTGGTGCGATGCATTTTTTAGATGGAATTTGTTAGGTTAAATTACTGCTAACCTAATACAGCAAATGAGCGGGAAAATATTAGGTTAAATTGTTGCAGACTTAACAAAATTAATAAATAAGGATAAGAAAAACTACTTATTTCAGCACATTTTTGGGTTGAACTTTTCTTTTTAAAAATACCGTTAATTTTAAATACAAATAACAGATGTAACAAATAAATAAGAATAAATTTAATTTAAGGAGAAAACTTACACACTGTTCCTTATGAATTGTTCTTACTGTTAGCCAATTATAAAATAACACGTGGATTACTAATACATGTCACTAATCGTCTTCGTTAAGCCTCTTTTACCTCCGTAACCACAAATCAAACTCATAAAAAACTAGTACAAAACAAAAACTCATGTTACTTTTTTATCAGCCGCTTTTATGTTGTACATTTGTGTTGTTCCCCTGAATACAACCGACAAAGATTGCCAAGTATTTTCATATCTCTTACACAAAAAATAGTATTTCCATATTATTTTATTACTAGCGGAAAGACGGGCACTATCGTGTCCGTCTGTCCGCTCTTTCTATTGCGCTAACGCATGTGATTATTTTATTATGTTTGTTTGTATAATTTTGATTAAAAATTTTAAATTTTAAAATATTGTGGAAATTAATGATATATTGATTTATAAACAATATTGTCAAGGCATATAACAAAATTATTTTTGAACTCAACATATTTTAGTTTGCTTGCATATAAAATTAAGGTAAAATAATGAAAATTTATTGTTTATTCTAATAGTAATTAGTAACATCATAACATGAATTTGTGCATTGGTGAAATTTGTTGAATGTTGTGATTTATGTGGGTTGGTGTATATGTACATTGGTTGACTTTGTTGATGGTTATGAATAATTGAACTATGCTCTAAGTATCTCTTACTTGCTTGTGCATATACACTTGGTGAATCAATTTCATGTTAATTATTTTGGTAATAGTGATGAGGTGAGAATTGTGTGTGTGTGTGTGTGTGTGTGTGTGTGTGTGTGTGTGTGTGTGTGTGTGTGTGTGTGTGTGTGTGTGTGTGTGTATATATATATATATGATTTGGTGATTCCTTTGATAATGATGATTGCTTGCTTATAACTTTGAAATAATGAATTGTACTTTTTGAGTTAAGTATGTTAAATGAGGAATAAGGTGAGTAATCATTTCTTTGATTGATGTTGATGAATGATGAGCTTATGTCGATGACTTGATTAGAAATTGAATATGCTTTCTATTCCATGTTAGAATTGTGATAACATGATAAGTATGGAATGGGGGATGATATATACGAGGTGGTAGTATTCTAGGAATGTTGAGTATGTGTATTTGTCATGCATGAACCCTTGAATGCATATGTTTGTTTATTCTTGATTATGATTGATGTGAAGCTAACCCCCAGTGGTTTTAACCGCCTACCTGTTTGTATGAATGGGTAGACGGAATGCATGAGTAGTATTGCTTGTTTGGTGAGTTGCTCGAGGATAGCAGGACCTTCCTCTATTTATCTATTTCGGTGTCTTAGATTAAGTTATGATCTAGGATGTCAGTCGTTATCTTTATTTTGGATTGTTGTTGATGTTGTTGAGATTTTTACCCTTATGTCGGGATTTGGAGATTTTATGTATTGATGTATTTGGAGTTTATGACATGTATACTTGGAGATGAATGCTATATATCCGCTGCGTAGTTGTTTGAATTTTTATGCATGTTATATTTTTGGAGAACTTTTGGAGACGTGACGTCTTTTTCTTGAATAATTGTTTTATTTGCGTGTTTTATCGCTTTAATAGAAATAGGGCATTAGAATAGTGTCCGTCTTTCCGCTAGTGATGAAAATAATAATTATTATTATTCTTTATTCATGAATATCACTTCCCATAATTTTAGGTTATGTTTGTTGTGATAAGATTGAGAATCCAACTGAATTTCCTATCTTTCCTTCATTAGTTTGTTTCAGCTAATCTTGTGGGTTTGTTTCTTTTTGAACACATCCGATTAGTTTGTTACTTGAGCTGATATGTGGGTTGCTTAATTTTTACGTTTACTTAATTCTTAAGTTTCTCCAAATTAGTTACAAACTCTCCCTATAAAAGGAGAGCTCACTTAGTTCAAAAATCATACCTAAGAGTTTCATTGAGTTGTCGGGAACTCTTTCTCTCTTCTCCCTTTCTTGACTTGTGTTGACGAGTCTTTATTCTCTTCATCTCCTTTTTTCTGTCCCTTCGGAAATAAGAGTGTTCTTAAGACCATAGTCCCTTTTCGGTTTAATGTCCCTTCGAAATTAAGAATGGTCTTAAGTTCATTGTCCCTTCAATATTTTTATGTTCTTCGGAATAAATAATAATTTAAGATCATAGTCCCTTTTTCGATATAACGTCCCTTCAAAATTATGAATGATCTTAAAATATATTCTTCTTCGATTCTTGACGAAGTTAGACGTTAGAATGGTGTAAAACCATATTTGAGTGATCATAGTATCATAGTTGGAGAAGTTAATAATTAGAATGGTGGTAACACCATATTTGAGTGGTCTCAGCATCATAATAGAGTGGTAACAGTACCATATTAAAGTGGTTTCAGTATTAAAAGAATGGTCTTGGTACCATATTAGAGGCGTAATTCTCGAACGGTTTTCTACAGTGCAGTAGTTAATCAAACAGTTGTAGCTGAGCTTGTTTTATCCTGGAGGCGGTGTGGTTGATAGTCTGCCTTGCACAATTTTGGGCAGTGCCACGAAACGTCTTAAAGAGAGCGACCTGGTCGTGACTCAACCTAGTAACAACTTCGGTAGATAATATAATTTGGAAATCCAAATATAACAATTTGGTGGGCAGTGCCACGAAACGTCTTAAAGAGAGCGACCTAGTCGTGACTCAACCTAGTAACAACTTCGGTAGATAATATAATTTGGAAATCCAAATATAACAATTTGGAAATCCAAAAACAATAGGACTTGTAATCGAAAAGTGAAGAAACATTACAAGTGCAAGGTTATTTTCTTAAGGGAGATGTGCAAGGTTATAAAATAATATATTTAAGCGCTTATAAAATCTCTATTTTTATGATAGAAATATTTTAAAATCTCATTAAGAACAATTATCGTTCACAAGCTCAAGAGAATCTCCTTCAAAAAAAAAAAAAAGCTCAAGAGAATCAAAACTATTTTCATGATTGAATTATCTTGTTCAAGCTTATAGATCAAATATCAAACTTCGTATTTCGTCATTTGATTTCATATCTAAAATCAAGCAAATATATATAAACACTAAGGTTGAGTTAAGAAGAACAACATTCTCAAAAAGGAAAAAAAATAGAGTTAGTAATGATCGATCAATAAAATATTAACAATCCTAAGATTAAGAAAATTACTAGCACATAATTAAAATACAATCAAAGCAATGATATTAAAACGTAAGTGGGTTTGGTGTGAAGGTGAGAAAAGCACACAAGAAAATGGGTTGAATTGTGTAAACTTTTTTGTAGGTTTCTTTTTCTATATACCAACAGCCTCAACAAAATCTGAGATATACAAATTCTGATGTAGAGTCTGTGTGCATCAGATAAATATGAGAACACAAAGATAAAGAGATAGTGATAGAGAAAGCAGACACACAACAATTTTATATTGGTTCCTCCTACAAGCTAGAAGTAGTCGAGTCCCCTTGCACTTCCAAGGGATTTTACTATAATCACACCTGATTACAAATTGCTCAATGACACTTCCATGAGACTTTCCTATGCTCAAGCACAATTTTAAGATACTTCTATTTACTCAAGCACAATTGCAATAGACTTATTTGCTCTAGGACTCTCTACCTAAAGACTTCTGCTCTAGGACTCTACCGACAGACTTCTCTTGCTTAAGCACGCTGCTTAAAACTTCCCTTTTGCTCAATCCCCACTGATTGAGGCTCCTAAGTGCTCAAGGCTTCGCCAAGAGACTTGTATGCTCAAGCATGTAGGCGAGAGACTTTCTAAAGTGTTTGCCCCAACTGCAAACACGTTAATTTGTTCTTACGCTTTTTCTAACTAGTAAGCATAAACTGAACAAATGAACAGACTCCCTAGGATTTCTAAGATTTGACGTGAAATAAATCCTAAGTGTTTTTGCGCTATTAAATTTGACAGAGTAATGGCACAGTTAAATAGCATAATCTTGTTACTTCTTCTTCAGTTCTTCAGCTCCTTTTATAGGCAGTAATTTGAGAGACGTTGGAGAAAAGTGCCTGGGCAAATAGAATCGTTGAGAAACTTCAATCGCGAATGTTGTCCCTTTGCCTGATATGGATAATCCCATTGGAAAGTACTTTGAATTTCCTTTGCTAAAAGAGGAATTATTAGTTGCTTTCCTCGTTCCTGATGTCTTTTGCATGTAGCCAGAAGAAGACAAAATAGTTTCTCGGCCAGATGCAATGATAGAGACAACTCATATAATAAGACAAAAGTTTACGTGGATTCTAGGTCCCTCAGAATGACGTAGCCTAGTCAGCTTCTGTGTTAGGGTCCTTCACAAAATTTGTGGATGTTACTCCCTAGTTTCTATAAGACTCATGTCTACTAAGATGTTGACTTCTAGTTGACCTTTCAGTAGATCTTCATCCATAGTCTTATAAGCTTCCCAATCACTTTTTGATGCTCTTCATATATTCCTCCTTCATGATAAGAGTTCATGCACACTTGAACATATGATAGTAATCCAATTGTTCTTCAATACTTGGTTATCATCAAAACCCAAGAGAACTTGTAAGAACCATTTTTGTTCTAACAATCTCCCTTTTTTTATGATGACAAATACAAGTATTTTGAACAATTGTTGTTAATTTAAATTAACAGTTAGACTTTAGGGTTTGAAATTTGCAAGCCCCCCCTGAGTTTGACATCTCAGTACTGAGGTTCGCAAGCTCCACCTGAGTTTATGATAGTCCATTAAGATGAGGTTTGCAAGCTTCCCTTAAGTTATATCGCCAGTTAATTAAATTCTTTCCTAGTCACTCTTAAGCCCATCCAAATAACTAGTTAAATGTTTATCAGAACATTACCAAGATATAAGAGATTTTGATCACATAGAGGCTTGCAAGCTCTGATTAAGATCAATATGATACCTTATTAGTGGAGATTTGATAGGAACTGAGTCTACAATTTCATCCACTTCTTTTTCAAGAGTCAGTTTCCTTTTTTATAAGACTCTAATATATAGGTGATCTTCTAAGGAATTATTTAATGCAATTAAAACATTTAATCAAAAGAGTTCAAGTTGTTACATCATCATTTTCTCAAAATATGCATAATTCATTTTTATAAAACTCGCAGCGGAAAACAACATCATAAATATCTCAGTAACATATAACGAATCTCAACAACCATGTCTCGGCTCTCATAATACATCACAAACAATATCTCAAATCTCAGACATAAATGAACAACAAGTCTCAGCAACAACATAAATATAGAACATAAGTCCCGACACTCCTAATTAGAGCCTAATCTAGACTTCAAGCAAAAGATAATTGAGGGATGCGCCAAGCAAGCATCGGGTGTGTCGCGATGATTTTCAGAGATCAAGCTATTGATTAGCATTGACTCACAAATTTAGGTTCACCACCGAGCTTTAATTTTTCCCAAGGGAAAGGGTGAAAAGTTCGAATAAACCCGCATTTTTAGAGATTTAAGGTTCAGGGGTTGGTTACGTAAAGGGAAGGTTTTAGCACCCTAACCGTCTATAGTACTATATAGGAACCTCTTGCTTTTATTTATTTTGTGCTAAAATGATTTGTTTATTTGCTTGCAAAAAGGTTAGTGAGATAATAAAAAAGAAAATATTTTGTTATATTTTTTGATGATGGAAAGACAAAGGCGTATAATTAGATAAAAAAAGTTTTGTTATTATTGTGCTTGACAAGAGTTTGATCTTGCTCCTACGTATCTCCAGGTGCGATGGAGAATTCAAAGCTACGTAGTTCTGGGTAGAAAATATTTTTGTGTTGATTAATTTTATTTATGAAAATGATTTAGTCACTCTTTGGGTGAAAAAAGTTTGCTTAAAAAGAGACAAACTCACAATTGGGCGATGGTATTTGTTTTAGACAAAAGATTAAACGCACATGGGCGTGAAAAAGGTTTGTTTAAAAAAGGCGGATTCACACTTGGGTAATGGCATCCGTTTGAGAGAAAATTGAACGCACGTGGGCGTGAAGAGAATAAAGCTTGGTGGATTGAGATTGATTCTATTGATGTGTTTTTTTTTTATTATTTTTTTGAAAGCATTTTTTTGTTAAAAAGCCAAATAGCATGCAAGAAAAATAAATGTGAAATAAACAGGAGGTGCAAGAAGCGAAAAAAACAGATTTTGAGCTTAAGGAGTGGGTCAAACGTGGGCCTTCCAGATTAGATTTGGACCGTTGATTGATCAACGCTCCAGATCTGATCTGGAGGGGGGATAAATATCCTTTTCCAGCAAAAAAAACTCATTTTTTAAAACACTTCTCTCTCTAAGAGAGTTCTAGAGAGAGAAGCTCTCTTCCCCCCCGGTCTGCCTCCGGCCTTCTTCTCCGGTCAAGGGGGACTCCTCCGGCGCGGTGGCCGGCAAGCCCCCCAGTGGCAGCGTCGCTTCAAAAAAAATGCTCCGTTTTTTTCCCCTTACTTCTCTTCTCTTCCTCTACTCACTTTTGGCCTTAGAAATTTCAAAAAAAGAACCAAAACACCTAGATCTAAAAAAACACAATATCTTTTTCTTTAAATCGAATCTGTGGCGTTTTTTGGTGTTAGTACGGGGCTGGTTTTGTGTGTTGGTACGGTTTGGCCGATTTTGTGTGTTGGATTATGTGGCGTTGGGATGTTGCTATGTTTGTATCGGTTTTTTGTGGTGTTGTAATGTTGTTATGTGTTTTTTATGAACACTGCTTTTGGTTATGTGTTTGTGAATGATTTTGTGATTCTGAAATTTTGGTTTCTAGGGTTTGGACTTGTAAAGATTTTCCTCCCCCCCTCTGCTTCTGGTTGTGAATTCTGATATATAGGCATAAAGGATACATTTTTGTATCCAATGGAACCTACTATAGACTGGAAATTGCAAGGTTATTCCAACCAAAAGGACAAGGATAAAAAGTTTTTGGCAAGGTTTGCTGGGAACAGAAAGGAGGCACAGCAGCACTGCTGTTGCTGCTTTTTTTGACTTTTGATTAAAAAACGAAAGATAAAAAAATAAAAGAAATAATAAAAATAAAATAATAATAATAATAATAAAATAAAAACAGAAATAAAATAATTAACAAAAGTAGAAACAAATAAAAGACTAAAAGATAAATAAAAGACTAAAAGAGAAAAGTACAAAAAGTAAAAAACTGTGGGTCCGGAACAAACAAAATGAGGTATTTTAAATACCTCTCTTCCGAAATTTCGTTTGAAATGACAAAGACGTTCCTGTCTAAAAGACGAATAAAAAGGGAATTTTAGGTCAAAAATTGGGGTATGAGAGGGTGTAACACCCATAAACCCCAAATGCAATAAAACATGCAAATAAATCATTTATTTGAAAAAGTTTAAGATGTCACGTCATCATTTCCTCAAAACATGCATAATTTGGTTTTTATAAAAACTCGCAGTGAAAAACATCATAAATGTTCCAACAACATAAAACAAATCTCAACAACCATGTCTCAGGTCTCATAATACATCACCAACAATATCTCAAATCTCAGTAATAATAAAAAACAAGTCTCAATAACATCATAAATATAACATAAATCCCGACACTCCTAATCAGAGCCTAATCTAAACTTCAAGCAAAAGATAAAGAGGTAGTTCAAACTAGCCTCGAGCACTCACAACCAAAATGAATACGATCATGCACGTTTACACCATTTTTAAAATAGTGAGGTGGTCAATCAAACGACCACTGGAGGTTAGATATCATCAAAATCACAATTATCCCTTTTTGACCCATTTGACAAAGTCTCACAAAACACAATAACTTAACCAAGAAATCATATATTCCACAGTGAAATTTATGGATTTTCAATACAAACACATACCCAATAATATTTAGAACATATAGGTCATGAATTCAACAATAATCAACAACAACATCTCCATTTCTACCAATTTAAGCTAGAATTTCAAAGTGAACAATTTAACACATATCAACAATAAAATTCATGCATCAACAACAATTTTTCAACAACTTTCACATACCAAAAATCATCATTTATTTCCAAGCACGAAAATCAACATACAAACTCATCAATTTTCACAAATTAATCAAAACAAATATGACACAAAAGCTAAAACATGATTATAGATTATTAGGAAGAACAAACCTATCCCCTTTACCTTGATTTCTATTAAGCTTAAGCTAATACATCAAAATCTTCACTTCTCTCTCAATTCTCCCTATTTTTCTCTAGCCATCCTTTTGTGTGAATGTGTGAAATGAATAACTAACTCTAATTCTCCTCATAAGTTATCTTTATATACTCCAAGTAATGTGCTAGGTTACCTCAATTCATAATGGGCCTAGTTTATCTTACCATTTAATTAAAAAGTTACTACTCACGTAACTCGTTAAAACATCTCATTCATCACCATCTCAAAATAATTACCTCAAGTACTACTAACTTAATAAAAATAACTATTCACACTAAAACACTAAAATATACTACATTCGAAAATTACTAATTTACCCTCGCTCCTCAAATTATCAAAATGCACTTAGTCCAAAAAATGACTAAAATACCATTCTCGCCTAAAAATCCACTAATCCCAAATCAAACACACAAACAAGCAATTAAGCACATATAATAAATAAATAAAATAATCCCAGCGAAAAACGGGTTGTAACAATTCCCATCTTCGTGATTATTTGCATACAATCGAATTTCTTATTACCGATTCATTCCCCCATCATCATGATTCCCATCTTCGTGATTACAATACTCAATGAATACATGAACTTCAAGTAAAGACTCGACAATGCATAACTCACAACTTATCATCATTATATAATATATCCCATCATCGTGATTCTCATCATT
Source organism: Medicago sativa (assembly GCF_051527215.1). NCBI lineage: Eukaryota > Viridiplantae > Streptophyta > Magnoliopsida > Fabales > Fabaceae > Medicago > Medicago sativa. Next base: position 47,760,998 of record NC_140752.1, on the reverse strand, counting down.
AACCCATCATTTACATCGTGAAGTAATTACATCCATACATCACAAATAATCATCATCAAGCAAATCATCATCAAATCATCATCATAATCATCATCAAACATTCACCACAATAAAGAAGTGAAGTCCCATCATTTAGCAATCATAGTATTTTAGACGAGCAACCAATTACTCCAAGTTAATCCACTTTTCATGAATACATTTCTTCAACAAAACAATCACCAAACATCACCTAATCAGTAGCTAACAATCATTTACAAATTAACTTAGTATAAATCGTCATTTGTCAAAGTCCCTCTATTTTCCTTCAAAATTCATTTATGTTTCATTTTCACACTGTTCAACATATCTCATGCATATTAAGCATCAATTCATTCATACTCCATCATATAATTATGAGCATAAAGTCTTTTTCAAGCAAACAAGTCATATTTCCACATTTCATGAAAGTTCGTCTATAAATTCCAAAGTTCGTCTATTTTGATATTTTTCACAAAAAACAAGTTTCATGTTCATATCAATCCTAACTAGTTATTATAAGTCCATTGTTACAGAAAACAATTCATAACCTCATCATTTCGTTCAATAAAAACCAAGTTTCGAAAATTTCAAGTTCATGTATATTTTTCATTTAAAGTTCCTCTCAAATCATAAAACCAATTTAATCCAATTTAAAATAGGCTAAAATATGGTTTTAGTCCTTGTAAATATGCCTCGTTTTGGTTTTAGTCCCTGTAAATTTTTTTTGTAGTTTTTGGTCCCTGCAAAATATTTTGTTTTTGAAAATAGTCCCTCTTAGGGACCTTTTTAAAAATCAAAATATTTTGTAGGGACTATTTTTCTACAAAATGGGTTCAGTCATCATGTGTCACTTGTGCAAATCATCACAAAAGTGAGGCTAGGGACCAAAACCAAAACGAGGCATATTTGCAGGGACCAAAAACTACAAAAAAAATATTATTGGGATTAAAACCAAAATGAGGCATATTTGCAGGGACCAAAACCATATTTTAGCCTTTAAAATATGTTTCAGCAACATTATTAGTCAAAACAGCATCAAAACACATCAAAAGGAACACTCGAGGATGTCCGAAAACAACCCCGAAGGCCCGAGATGTGCATAACAACACGTGTTGTTCAGCACATCTCACCACGACGCATGGATGGCTCGCCCATTGACACCATATTGTTGCACAAACTTCATCACATATAACATAGTATAAGGAACAATTAAAACACTTAAAACATGGATTCATATCATCAATTAATCAAGTTATCATTGTTATACCCTAATTTTGGACCTAAAAATACTAGCTCCATTCTTCTTTTCTTGCATTTCAAGTCATTTGGACTGTCTCTGATTAATTACATCTTTCTCTGCATTTTATTTCAATATTACTTGCAAAATTCACATAAAAGGGCATTTTAGTCATTTCCTATGTCAAAATTTCCTTCAGTCTTTAAAAATTTGTTTGGGTCCTCTCAAATAGTTTGAATAAGTCTTTGTTTCCATTCTATGTCAAAATCCATTTCAAAAATTGCATTTGAAGTCATTTTGAGTCAGTTTAGCCCCTAGGGGCATTTTGGTCTTTTCATGTGTTAAAACCCTGTTTAAATTCTAAAAATTGTCTCTGAGTCTTTTAATTCGCTTGTATAAACTCTTGCTTTAATCCCTTGTTAAAAAAATCATTTTAAAATTGCATGTGAGTCGTTTCGAGTCATTTTAGTCCCTAGGGGCATTTTGGTCATTTCACATGAAATCTCTGATTCATTTTAATCTACTTTGTTGCTTTTAATCGTCTCGCTTTACGTTAATTTTCAATTTACGTTTTCATTTCAATTTTAGTTTTAATTTTCATTTTGGTCCTCGTACTTTTGTTATTTGCATTTTTATCCTTTTTAAGTTTGTTAGAGTCAAAGTCAAGGTTTGTTACAAGTCAAGTGCCACGTGGCATCACATCATTGGTCCAAGCATTCCCACATCACCTATAAATAGATGAGTCATGGTCAAAGTCACACAACTAATCATTTTCACAAAAACTCCACAAAAAATCACAAACTTCATAATTATTTCCTCTCAATTTTCCCTCTCTTCTAACTAACTTTCCACCACCCTAACTAACTTTCCACCACCACTTCCACCACCCTAACTAACTTTCTCATCATCTATCTCCACCATAACAAACTTTCTTATCATCCATCTCCTCCATAACAAACCTCCATAACCACCTTCAATCTTCATCTTCAACCTCCATAGCCACCACTTTCTTCATCCCTAATCCATCTTTTTCTTCTTCTTTTTCTTCAACAATTCTCCATTCAATCCCTTCAATAAATTCTCCCCTCTATTCAATCTTCAAACAACTCCGATGGATTCATTCGAATCAAATACGAATCTAAACTCACGAGTATCATAAAACCACCACATAACCATCTTTCCTTCCGAATCAAATTCACCAACGACCTTCACCATCACCGTAAACAACCTAGCAGCAATTTGAATCGGATTCATCATAAACACAAGTATTTAAATCGAGTCTCACACTCACGACTTTCACATCAGAAGTAACAACAACAACAAACGCAATCGAGTTCAAAGGAGAAGAAGGTAACCGAAGCAGATCGTTACAAGTAGAAGCTCAAATCAGTCTCGAATCAACAATAAAACGAGGAAGAAAAATTGAATCGTCTAGATCAAGCCAGTTCAAGTTCATATACGAAGAAGCTTTTTAGATCGGAATTCTTGTTGCTGATTTCCGTCATAAGTCCGTTGTTCCTCAGGTATCGTTGTTTTCCTTATTTTATCCGATCTTTGATTTGTGTTGAGCCTGTAATCGTGTCTTAAAATCCAAATTGTTGCTGGTTCATGTGTAAATTCATTGTTGCTTTTATGCCTGCGTTCATTTCCGTTCGAATTTGTTTTGGTGTTGTGTGTTTAGGATGTGAGGAACGATTGATGGAACGATCGGTCTGTATGTGTTTGTTTTGTATGTTTAACGTGTTTGAGAATGAAGAAGAAGAGTTTGAGCGATTAGGATGGAGGAGGGTTTGAGAGAAGAAGAAGAAAAGGTTTGAACGGTGGAGAAGAGAGAATACGCGGTCTGTAAAAAATAAGGAAGAAGAGGTTCTAACCCATTTCAATTGCCCAATAACCCATGGGTCTAACCGACCCAGCTTTAACCCATACCCAGCAGGCTTGTTCAAGCCCAACTACCATGCCTGTAAGCATGTGTTACGCACACCCCCCCATTCCTGTGCCTTTAACTGTTTTCTTGCTGTTCATACCCCCCAAGCATGTGTTTTGTTGCCGAAAAATTCCAAATTAATTCATACGTTTTTCTCCTATTTTTTGTAGTCTTTTATGATATTTGTTGTGTTCAAAATTGATAAAAAAATTAGTGTAGTGTTTTCGTGCTTTAATTGTGAGATTTTATGTTAAAAACTTGTGGTTTTTTTTGCCTAATTTCAATTCCATTTCTTGATAGATGTTGGTGATTCATGATATATGATTTTGTGAGGGTTTTGCTCCTGTGTGGATATGTTTTTTTGCTGAATGTGTGTCTTGTGCCTAATTGCTTGCTTTGCAAGACTTGTTTGTGAATAAATAATGTAAAGTATGCTTAAATTCACTATTAAAATGCATGGTCAATCACATCTCTTTGATCCCCATTTTAAAATCTGAGTTCATGTCTTCAAAATGTGTTGAAATGTGAGGATTATAAGTCATGTGAACCTTGCATTGTGTGGTAGGATTTTAGCTATATCTTGCATCATTTTTCCTATGTTTTGTGGTAATTTCTTTACTTTTGTTATAGTAACTTTTACTTGTTTTTGTTCCTTGATATTGTCATGTGCTACTAACCCATTTTGTTTCATGTTTCGTGCATCCCGTAAGCATTCCATTTTCCATCTCACATTCTTGGCTTTTATTTTCTTACACTTTAACTTTCATGCAAAAATTAGAATGTAAGACTTAGGAATTTTGTAATATTTTACTTTATGCCTTTAAATTTCTTGCAAGACCATAGAATGTATCTAGGCCAATGATGTAATAAGGACTATGGACTCTAATAATGTACACCGACACAAGCACCGACACATGCACACACCTCACTTTAGATATATAGCTAGAATATGCATGTTTAGATGTATGTTTAGGATTGTATGTTTAGATGAATGCCTAGGATTCATACTTAGAAAAATCAATTTTCAAAAAATATGAACAATATCACTCAAACCATTTTCTAATAAACCTTGGGATCAAAATCCCATTGTAATTGTCCTTTTCATTTTCTTAATCAAATTTTAATGAATTTTAATAATACTTAGACCATATTTTGCAAATAACTAATTCCACCTCACCTTTTCTAAATCTCATGCCCTTGAGGCCTCTTTCTATTCTTCAAAATCCCATTTTCAAACTTAAAATCAACCAACAAAAACAAAAACATTTTTGGAAGAGAACTACGGTGGATTTGATCCCTTAAACGGGTACGTAGGCAAGGAACAAAATTCCTTCAATTCAAATAAAATAAAAATTCAAACACATTCTTCTCCCTCCAATTCTTTACTTAGTAAACCTTTTAGGCTTAATATTTTCTTTCAAAATAGCATTTAAAAATAAAGCGCGCGCGTAGAAATTAAAGACGGTTCCTATAGGATACTATAGTCGTTATGGGTGCCTAACACCTTCCCGTAGCGAAAACAACTCCCGGACCTCGATTCTCAAGGGTTTTGCTTACTTTTTCCCTTCCCAAGAAAAAATAAGATATCACCGGTTTAAAAGGTTCAAACGTAATCAATGTTTGACACCCGAAAAACCAAGATAAAACAGCTGGCGACTTCACTGGGGAGCATTCGAGAGTTACGCCTAGTCTTTATTTCCACGCTTGCGCTCTTTTTTACTTGTTTCTTTTACTTGCTTTCCTATGTGAATAAATGTTTAATTTCTTGCAAACGTGTGGGGTGAGAATATCAAAAGTCCTGCACCCGGGCTGAGTGAACTTAGGATTTAGGAGGGATATAATCGACAATTCATTCCGGGGGTTGCCTCGTGTTTTGGATTATGCGATCAATCCCACATAGCTAAGGCATTTTGGAGGTGATGTTGTCGGCGCGTGTTGTCGCGTTTAGGCACTTTACTTCTAATTGTTCTATAACGCTATGAACCGTAGATAACCAAACCCATCCATGGCCATTTTCTAGGACGTAGTGCGGAGGCTAAACCGAGTGTTGTCTCGAGTTTTAGTCGTCACGCGATACTACACTCAAGTTAGACCTTCCACGTATAATCATGGAGCGAGTGTTGTCTCGTGACACCGTGATATATGTCGGAGAGGTTGCAACTTGGGAACCTTTTTAGAACCCGGTTACTATTTCCTAAAGCCCTAGTTTCACCGGACACCGTGTCCACCCATGACTCCTCGACTTTGAATTTCAACCCACCATGTTTTCTCCGAACTTGAACATAATCATGCATTCATGCATACATGCATAAACTTTCTCCATGCATTTGTCGGAGGACTTAGACAAGTCATCCTTTGAACATCACGGATGTGAACGCCAAGTGATACCATCTCAACTAAACTTTTAGTTTTGCTCAAGATCTTCAAATAAAACTGTGTTTCTCCGTGATGTTCACAACCACTTTGACAAGTCTCCTGACAAAAAAAGAGTCTTTTTGCATTCGCATATCATGCATCATATGCATCATTCATCGGTCACAAATGGCTTCCCGTGCTCATTGTCTCCTGGCTCTTCTGCCGCAGTCCAAAAGGTAGCTCGTGCTCGCAAGATTCACCAACCAGATAGAGTTTATCAGACAAGATTGTACAAGAGAAGAAACATGGCTAACCTTGAGGAAGAGAATGCCAGCCCCTCGGGCCAGCCCATTGAAGAGTCTAACCTGGACGAAATTCTGAGGCTTGTTAAAAGGAGTGACTATAAGATTGTTGGCCAGCTGCTGCAAACTCCGTCAAAAATATCCATCTTGTCTCTGCTCTTGAGTTCAGAGGCTCACAGGAAAGTGTTGATGAAAGTACTGGAACATGCCTATGTTGACCATGAAGTCTCCGTGGATCAGTTCAATGGAATAGTGGGTAATATTACTGCTTGTAATAACTTGGGGTTTGGTGACGATGAGCTCCCTGAAGCAGGGAAACACCACAACTTGGCTCTACATATCTCGGTACACTGCAAGTCTGACATGATATCCAATGTGCTGGTGGACATTGGATCATCCTTGAATGTAATGCCTGAATCTACACTAAGACAGTTGAGTCATCACGGAATCTCTCTGAGGGGAAGCAGCTATTTGGTTAAGGCTTTCGACGGATCTCGCAAAGATGTTCTTGGGGAAGTAGACTTTCCAATCACCATTAGTCCTGAGACATTTCAGATCACTTTCCAGGTTATGGATATCAATGCTTCTTACAGCTGTCTCCTCGGAAGACCGTGGATTCACGACGCTGGGGCAGTAACTTCTACTTTGCATCAAAAGCTCAAGTTCATGAGGAACGGTAAGATTGTCATTGTACATGGTGAAGAAGCATATCTGGTTAGCCAAGTGTCATCTTTCTCTTGTGTTGAAGCAGGGTCCGCTGAAGGGACGTCATTTCAAGGCTCGACTGTTGAAGGTGCAGAACCCCGGAGGGCTAGTTCTAGCATGGCTTCATTGAAAGACGCCCAGAAGGCTGTTCAAGAAGGGCAAGCTGCTGGCTGGGGCAAAGTGATTCAGATTCTGGAAAACAAGCGTAAAGAGGGCCTTGGATTCTCCCCAACCTCAAGCGTTTCAACTGGAACTTTCTACAGTGCTGGGTTTATCAATGCTATTGCTGAAGATGCTGCTGAGAGTAGTTATGTGCCTACATTTGTTATACCAGGAGGCACTGTGAGAAATTGGGAGGCCATTGATGTTCCTTTAGTCATGCATGCTTCCATGTAATGTGTCTTGTTGCTCATGTTTTTCTTTGTTTTCAAAATAACAATCCTTTCGCTCTGCCCAAGGCGAAAGTGATATCATTGTAAGGGCATGTTTGTTTCGGCATTGCCGTTATCAATAAAAAGTTGTCGTCTTTCTCACGACTCTTTGTTTTTTACTTTTTAGTGCCTTTTTCTTGGAAATAATGGTAATGCCAGAAAAAAAACCAAAACATTTGTATTTTTCTTATTAATTTCAAAAATCTGCATAGAAAACACTTTTTCTAAAAATCATCCCAATCATATTATGCAGATTGAACCACAATAAACTCGTTGAACACAGTGACCCTATGGTTCCTCCAAATTTTGAATTCCCTGTATATGAAGCTGAAGATGAGGAAGATGACGAAGAGATACCGTATGAGATCACTCGACTGCTTGAGAAAGAAAGAAGAGCCATTCAGCCTCACCAGGAAGAAATTGAGCTTATCAACCTGGGTACTGAAGAGAACAAGCGAGAGATCAAGATTGGTGCAGCACTTGAGCCAGAAGTGAAAAAGAAGATCACTCAGCTTCTCCATGATTATCCAGATGTCTTTGCATGGTCCTATGAAGATATGCCGGGTCTAGATCCCAAGATTGTGGAACATCGGATACCGACAAGACCTGAATGTCCTCCTGTCAGACAGAAATTGAGAAGGTCTCGTCCAGACATGGCTCTTAAGATCAAGGCAGAAGTGCAAAAGCAAATTGATGCGGGTTTCCTCATGACAGCTGAATATCCTGAGTGGATTGCCAACATCGTACCAGTACCAAAGAAAGATGGGAAAGTTCGAATGTGTGTTGATTACAGAGATCTGAATAAAGCTAGTCCGAAAGATAATTTCCCATTACCTCATATTGATGTTCTCGTTGACAGTACTGCTCAGTCCAAGTGTTCTCCTTTATGGATGGTTTCTCTGGTTATAATCAGATACGAATGTCACCTGAAGATAGAGAAAAGACGTCTTTCATCACTCCGTGGGGAACGTTCTGTTATAAAGTGATGCCGTTTGGCTTGATAAATGCTGGTGCTACCTATCAGAGAGGTATGACTACTCTGTTTCATGATATGATTCACAAAGAGATTGAAGTATATGTTGATGACATGATTGTGAAGTCAAGTGATGAAGAGCAGCATGTGGTATATTTGAAAAAGATGTTTGAAAGACTGAGAAAGTACAAGCTGCGGTTGAATCCTAACAAGTGTACATTTGGTGTAAGATCTGGAAAGTTGTTAGGTTTCATTGTCAGTCAAAGAGGCATTGAAGTTGATCCTGACAAAGTCCGAGCCATCAGAGAGATGCCAGCCCCTCAAACTGGGAAGCAAGTCAGAGGTTTCCTCAGACGTCTGAATTATATTTCAAGATTCATATCTCACATGACTACTACCTGTGGACCAATTTTCAAATTGCTCAGAAAGAATCAGCCTGTTGTATGGAATGATGAATGTCAGGAAGCTTTTGATAGCATTAAAGAATACCTGTTAGAACCACCTATCCTTGTCCCGCCAGTGGAAGGAAGGCCTTTGATTATGTATCTGTCAGTGTTAGATGATTCAGTGGGTTGTGTTCTCGGTCAGCAAGATGAGACCGGAAAGAAAGAACATGATATCTACTATCTGAGCAAGAAGTTCACCGACTGTGAGACCCGGTATACAATGCTTGAAAAGACTTGTTGTGCTTTAGCTTGGGCTGCCAAACGCCTGCGTCATTATATGGTGAATCATACAACTTGGTTGATATCCCGAATGGATCCAATCAAGTACATCTTTGAAAGCTCAGAAAGCAATCAAAGGAAGTATCCTTGCTGAACATCTTGCTTACCAGCCTCTTGATGACTACCAGCCGATTAAGTTTGATTTCCCTGATGAAGAGATTATGTACCTGAAAGCAAAAGACTGTGAAGAACCACTGATCAATGAAGGGCTGGATCCCAATAGCAAGTGGGGATTGGTATTTGATGGTGCTGTTAATGCTTATGGTAAAGGAATTGGGGCCATCATTGTAACACCGCAGGGGCACCACATTCCTTTCACCGCTCGAATAAATTTTGAATGCACAAACAACATAGCTGAGTATGAAGCGTGCATCTTGGGCATTGAAGAAGCCCTTGATCTGAGAATTAAGCACCTTGATATCTATGGAGATTCTGCACTTGTTATTAATCAGATAAAGGGTGAATGGGAGACTCATCATGAGAAGCTGATCCCATACCGTGACTATGCAAGACGTCTGTTGACATACTTTACCAAGGTTGAGTTGCACCACATCCCTCGGGATGAAAATCAGATGGCTGATGCTCTTGCTACTTTGTCTTCTATGCTTCGTGTCAATCATTGGAATGATGTGCCTGTAATCAAAATGCAGCGTCTTGATAGACCCGCTCATGTGTTTACTATTGAAAATATGCCAGATCAAGCTGATGAAGATGTGAATGATAAAAAGCCTTGGTATTACAACATCAAACAATTCTTGCAGAATCATGAATATCCACCTGGTACTTCCAACAGGGATAAAAAGACTTTGAGACGATGGGCTAGCAAATTTCTTCTGGACGGAGAAATCCTAAACAAAAGGAACTATGACATGGTCTTGTTGAGATGTGTTGACAAACAAGAAGCTGAGAAGTTGATGCATGATGTACATGATGGTACTTTTGGGACCCATGCTTCGGGTCACACCATGTCAAGAAAACTGTTAATAGCCGGCTATTACTGGATAACTATGGAGCGTGACTGCCACAAACATGCTAAGAGATGCCACAAGTGCCAAATTTATGCTGATAAGATTCATGTGCCTCCACATGCTCTCAATGTTATCTCTTCCCCATGGCCTTTCTCTATGTGGGGCATTGACATGATCGGAAGAATTGAGCCAAAAGCTTCCAACGGACATCGTTTCATTCTAGTGGCAATTGACTACTTCACCAAGTGGGTTGAGGCTGCCTCCTATGCAAATGTGACCAAGAAAGTGGTAGTGAAGTTTATCAAGAATAACATCATCTGTCGATATGGTGTTCCCAACAAGATCATCACTGACAATGGTTCCAATCTGAACAATAGCATGATGCAAGCTTTATGTGAAGAATTCAAAATTGAACATCACAACTCTTCTCCTTACCGACCTCAGATGAATGGTGCAGTTGAGGCCGCTAACAAGAACATCAAGAAGATTGTTCAGAAGATGGTCACTACTTACAAAGACTGGCATGAGATGCTACCATTTGCCTTGCATGGTTATCGTACTACAGTGCGCAGTAGGGGTGTTCAAAACCGAACCAATCCAAAAGAAAAACCGCTAATCAAATCAATCCAAACCGAAACCGCAAAAAACCGCATTTGGTTCGGATGTATTCGGATCATTTTTTTTACCTAACCGCATGGTTTGGTTTGGTTTGCGGTTTTGATTTTACCAACCGAACCAAACCAAACCAAACCAAACCACAATATAAGAAGAAAAAAACTAATTAAATATATATCATCTAGATCAATACTCATAGAAATTCAATGGAAACTTTAATAAAAGAACATATTTTTTCTCTTATTAAGTTTCTACTTTGCTGCTTTTTCTATCAAAAATGTATTTATGTGCTACTTGAACTCTTAGAGAATGATTAAAATTTTAGTCTTTTGTATTTCTTACAAAATAGGATTACTTTTTGTCCACGTTTTAATTTGGTCTACGTAGTTGAAAACATTGTTGGATGAAAATAAAATTATAATGTTGGATGAAATTTAAAACATTCCTGAAAATATGTTGTGTTTTAGCTTTTTAATTTGATTTTAAAGTTGAAAACAAAAAAATATATTATTGTCTAAAAAAACCGCACCAACCGATCCAATCCAAACCGGATTGGTTTGGTTTGGTTTGGTTTGGATTTTATTTTAAAAGCCAACCGAACCAAACCAAACCACATACTTATTTATCTTGCGGTTCAGATGACTTTTACCCTTAAAACCGAACCAAACCGCACCGCGAACACCCCTAGTGCGCAGTTCAACCGGGGCAACTCCTTTCTCTTTGGTATATGGTATGGAAGCAGTTCTCCCTCTGGAAGTGGAGATTCCGTCTCTTCGAGTGATCATGGAAGCAAAATTAACTGAGGCTGAATGGTGTCAAAGTCGGTATGATCAATTGAATTTGATTGAAGAGAAACGTATGGATGCTATGGCTCACGGACAGTTGTATCAAGTGCGAATGAAGAATGCTTTTGACAAGAAAGTCCGACCTCGAGAATTCAAGGAAGGCGAACTTGTATTGAAAAGAAGGATAAGTCAACAACCCGACCCAAGGGGCAAGTGGACACCTAACTATGAAGGTCCTTATGTTGTCAAGAAGGCTTTCTCTGGTGGTGCTTTGATTCTTACACACATGGATGGTGTTGAGCTTCCAAATCCTGTTAATGCCGATATAGTCAAGAAATACTTTGTCTAAAAAGAAAAGAACAACGTGGTAGGTCGAAAACCCGAAAGGGCGGCCTAGGCAAAAATGCGCTTCCCGGTGGGTCGAAAACCCGAAAGGGCGATCCAGGCAAAAGTTAGGGACAAAAAAAATATATGAAAAAGCTCGCTGAGATTGTACGCAACTCAGGCAAGAATGAGCGCCTCGATGAGCTGAAAACCCGAAAGGGCGGTTCATGCAAAAATGAGGTTGATAAAAGACAAGTTACTATATCTGGCAAATCACCATCACCCCTTGGGGCATCTGCAACTGTCAATGATCGTCTTCATCAGAGGCTTCTGTACCTGTGAATTCAAAATTTCTATGAAATGTAGCGGTCATCGTGTTCAATGTATCACCAACCAATAAAATTACCATTTTTCAAGCTTTGTAAATCCGTGAAGTCATGCCTTTGGCTGACTCTCACTCTTCTACATCAATTTGAGCCAGTGCCTTTGTTTGAAACTCTATTCATCTTTCTATTTTCAATGCTATATACAAAATATTTTCTTTCTATTTGATGATGTCAATGTCTGAAACAAACATTTTTGAAAATTGAAAAATCTTTTTCTATCTATTTTGAAAGCAAACCTGAGCAACAGGGTACATCTCAATGAAACATGCATGAATAAATGAATGTCAATGTCTATTTCAATACATGTTACAAGCAGGTTACTTCCCAGGATGATCTGTGGTCAATGACAAGAATGAAAAAACAGAATGGAAATGAAATTTTTTTTTGAAAAAATACAAATGAAAAGCTCGCTAGGTCGAAAACCCGAAAGGGCGGCTTAGGCAAAAATGAGCACCCCGCTGATTGACAACCTATGAAGGCAATTCAGGCAAAAATGGGGCAATGAAAAGAATTTTATTCCCAATGAATCGAAAACCCGAAAGGGCGGTTCAGGCAAAAATGGGATTGAAAAATGAAAGAATGAAAGAATGAAATATTGAAAAGCGTTGACCACAGATACGAACATCCAATGTTTACCCAGCACTGACATGCCTAGCAACGGCGACCTGTATCCAAGAACCTTCCAAGGGTCCTTCCTTTACAAGACTTATTGCCCTCAGCCATGGTTTCGATACGTCTCTCAACGACGGTCTCTCCAAAGAGGTTTTCCCCTGTGAATATGTTACAGCACGAGCCACCACGTGCCCAATCTTCCAATGTTTTGTCTGCCTTTGTGAAACTTCTCTGTCAAGTTACAAGCCAATCATGCATTTCAAGCATTCATACATGCATAATCATGCATTCTATGTGCTCATACATTCAATAATCTTGCTATACCATACATACATGCTGTATTTCCACTTCCAATTCCAATTTCAAATCAATTCCAATTTCAACTCAATCCAAATTGCAACTGTCAAACTCAATTTCAATTTCAGTTTCAATTCCAACTGTCAAATTCAAATTCAACTGTCAAATTCGATGCAATCTCAACTCTCCAATCTCAATTTCAAATCATTTCAACTGTCAAATTCGATGCAATCTCAACTCTCAAATTCCAATTTCAATTCAATCCAATCCTAATTCGAGGCAATCTCAATTTCAATTCAATTCAATCTCAATTCGAAGCAATCTCGATTTCAATTTCAACTTGATCTCCAATTTCAATCCAATCTCAATGTCAATGTCAATTTCAATTTTCAATTCAATTTCAATCCAATTTCAATGTCAATTTCTAACTCAATTCAATTTCAATCTCCAATCCAATTCAACTTCAATTCTCAATTCAATGTCAATGCCTATGTCTCAATTCAATTTCAATTTCCAATGTCAATGTCAATTTCAACTCTCAATTCAATGTCTACGTCTCTGCTCAATCTCAACTTTCAATTTCTCTTTCAATGTCAACTTTCAAATTCAATTCAAATCAATGTCAATTCACTCTCAACTTGCTTTTGGGCCAACAAAAATGGCCATGTCTACCTCCAAATCAAATCAATGACAATTTACCCTCAATTGGTATCTTGTCAAATTTGTATCTTGTTATCAGTCAAGTGACTAGTTCGATCCAATGAACAACTTGTACCTGCTTATATACCTATACTTCCAGACAAACGACAAGTTCAATCCAAAGGACAGTTTGTACCCAGCTAATGCTTTGTCTTCAGTCAAACGACAAGTTCAATCCAAAGAACAGTTTGCACCTACCTACATGATGTGGTGATGATCCAGCGGCAAGTTCGATCCAAAGAACAGTTTGTATCTACCCTTTTGTCCATATCTCCAGCCAAACAGCCGGTTCGATCCAAAGAACAGTTTGTACCTGTCTATCTGTTTGTATCTTCAATCAAGTGTCAAGTTCGATCCAAAGAACAGCTTGAACCTATCTCTTGTTTTGTATTCCTTGGTCAAGTGTCAAGTTCGATCCCAAGAACAGCTTGAACCTATCTCTTGTTTTGTATTCCGTGGTCAAGTGGCTAGTTCGATCCCAAGAACAGCTTGTACCCTATTTTCTTATCCCCTGGTTTGTCTACCCTGTCGATGTCCACCTGAATCCCCAATGACATGACATGCTCCATAGACTCCAGTCGTTTGTCTTGCATTCATAATCAAAGTATTGCATGGCATTCATATTTTTGAAAATCTGAGAACGTATTTTTATGTCCAAAAACAGTGCAAATGTTAATATTTAAGTATCTTCGTCCCATCAACTCAAAGACTTCGTCTCTTGACTCTCCGGACAAGGAAACTTAAATAGGGGCAGCTGTTATACCCTAATTTTGGTCCTAAAAATACTAGCTCCATTCTTCTTTTCTTGCATTTCAAGTCATTTGGACTGTCTCTGATTAATTACATCTTTCTCTGCATTTTATTTCAATATTACTTGCAAAATTCACATAAAAGGGCATTTTAGTCATTTCCTATGTCAAAATTTCCTTCAGTCTTTAAAAATTTGTTTGGGTCCTCTCAAATAGTTTGAATAAGTCTTTGTTTCCATTCTATGTCAAAATCCATTTCAAAAATTGCATTTGAAGTCATTTTGAGTCAGTTTAGCCCCTAGGGGCATTTTGGTCTTTTCATGTGTTAAAACCCTGTTTAAATTCTAAAAATTGTCTCTGAGTCTTTTAATTCTCTTGTATAAACTCTTGCTTTAATCCCTTGTTAAAAAAATCATTTTAAAATTGCATTTGAGTCGTTTCGAGTCATTTTAGTCCCTAGGGGCATTTTGGTCATTTCACATGAAATCTCTGATTCATTTTAATCTACTTTGTTGCTTTTAATCGTCTCGCTTTACGTTAATTTTCAATTTACGTTTTCATTTCAATTTTAGTTTTAATTTTCATTTTGGTCCTCGTACTTTTGTTATTTGCATTTTTATCCTTTTTAAGTTTGTTAGAGTCAAAGTCAAGGTTTGTTACAAGTCAAGTGCCACGTGGCATCACATCATTGGTCCAAGCATTCCCACATCACCTATAAATAGATGAGTCATGGTCAAAGTCACACAACTAATCATTTTCACAAAAACTCCACAAAAAATCACAAACTTCATAATTATTTCCTCTCAATTTTCCCTCTCTTCTAACTAACTTTCCACCACCCTAACTAACTTTCCACCACCACTTCCACCACCCTAACTAACTTTCTCATCATCTATCTCCACCATAACAAACTTTCTTATCATCCATCTCCTCCATAACAAACCTCCATAACCACCTTCAATCTTCATCTTCAACCTCCATAGCCACCACTTTCTTCATCCCTAATCCATCTTTTTCTTCTTCTTTTTCTTCAACAATTCTCCATTCAATCCCTTCAATAAATTCGCCCCTCTATTCAATCTTCAAACAACTCCGATGGATTCATTCGAATCAAATACGAATCTAAACTCACGAGTATCATAAAACCACCACATAACCATCTTTCCTTCCGAATCAAATTCACCAACGACCTTCACCATCACCGTAAACAACCTAGCAGCAATTTGAATCGGATTCATCATAAACACAAGTATTTAAATCGAGTCTCACACTCACGACTTTCACACCAGAAGTAACAACAACAACAACAAACGCAATCGAGTTCAAAGGAGAAGAAGGTAACCGAAGCAGATCGTTACAAGTAGAAGCTCAAATCAGTCCCGAATCAACAATAAAACGAGGAAGAAAAATTGAATCGTCCAGATCAAGCCAGTTCAAGTTCATATACGAAGAAGCTTTTTAGATCGGAATTCTTGTTGCTGATTTCCGTCATAAGTCCGTTGTTCCTCAGGTATCGTTGTTTTCCTTATTTTATCCGATCTTTGATTTGTGTTGAGCCTGTAATCGTGTCTTAAAATCCAAATTGTTGCTGGTTCATGTGTAAATTCATTGTTGCTTTTATGCCTGCGTTCATTTCCGTTCGAATTTGTTTTGGTGTTGTGTGTTTAGGATGTGAGGAACGATTGATGGAACGATCGGTCTGTATGTGTTTGTTTTGTATGTTTAACGTGTTTGAGAATGAAGAAGAAGAGTTTGAGCGATTAGGATGGAGGAGGGTTTGAGAGAAGAAGAAGAAAAGGTTTGAACGGTGGAGAAGATAGAATACGCGGTCTGTAAAAAATAAGGAAGAAGAGGTTCTAACCCATTTCAATTGCCCAATAACCCATGGGTCTAACCGACCCAGCTTTAACCCATACCCAGCAGGCTTGTTCAAGCCCAACTACCATGCCTGTAAGCATGTGTTACGCACACCCCCCCCATTCCTGTGCCTTTAACTGTTTTCTTGCTGTTCATACCCCCCAAGCATGTGTTTTGTTGCCGAAAAATTCCAAATTAATTCATACGTTTTTCTCCTATTTTTTGTAGTCTTTTATGATATTTGTTGTGTTCAAAATTGATAAAAAAATTAGTGTAGTGTTTTCGTGCTTTAATTGTGAGATTTTATGTTAAAAACTTGTGGTTTTTTTTGCCTAATTTCAATTCCATTTCTTGATAGATGTTGGTGATTCATGATATATGATTTTGTGAGGGTTTTGCTCCTGTGTGGATATGTTTTTTTGCTGAATGTGTGTCTTGTGCCTAATTGCTTGCTTTGCAAGACTTGTTTGTGAATAAATAATGTAAAGTATGCTTAAATTCACTATTAAAATGCATGGTCAATCGCATCTCTTTGATCCCCATTTTAAAATCTGAGTTCATGTCTTCAAAATGTGTTGAAATGTGAGGATTATAAGTCATGTGAACCTTGCATTGTGTGGTAGGATTTTAGCTATATCTTGCATCATTTTTCCTATGTTTTGTGGTAATTTCTTTACTTTTGTTATAGTAACTTTTACTTGTTTTTGTTCCTTGATATTGTCATGTGCTACTAACCCATTTTGTTTCATGTTTCGTGCATCCCGTAAGCATTCCATTTTCCATCTCACATTCTTGGCTTTTATTTTCTTACACTTTAACTTTCATGCAAAAATTAGAATGTAAGACTTAGGAATTTTGTAATATTTTACTTTATGCCTTTAAATTTCTTGCAAGACCATAGAATGTATCTAGGCCAATGATGTAATAAGGACTATGGACTCTAATAATGTACACCGACACAAGCACCGACACATGCACACACCTCACTTTAGATATATAGCTAGAATATGCATGTTTAGATATATGTTTAGGATTGTATGTTTAGATGAATGCCTAGGATTCATACTTAGAAAAATCAATTTTCAAAAAATATGAACAATATCACTCAAACCATTTTCTAATAAACCTTGGGATCAAAATCCCATTGTAATTGTCCTTTTCATTTTCTTAATCAAATTTTAATGAATTTTAATCATACTTAGACCATATTTTGCAAATAACTAATTCCACCTCACCTTTTCTAAATCTCATGCCCTTGAGGCCTCTTTCTATTCTTCAAAATCCCATTTTCAAACTTAAAATCAACCAACAAAAACAAAAACATTTTTGGAAGAGAACTACGGTGGATTTGATCCCTTAAACGGGTACGTAGGCAAGGAACAAAATTCCTTCAATTCAAATAAAATAAAAATTCAAACACATTCTTCTCCCTCCAATTCTTTACTTAGTAAACCTTTTAGGCTTAATATTTTCTTTCAAAATAGCATTTAAAAATAAAGCGCGCGCGTAGAAATTAAAGACGGTTCCTATAGGATACTATAGTCGTTATGGGTGCCTAACACCTTCCCGTAGCGAAAACAACTCCCGGACCTCGATTCTCAAGGGTTTTGCTTACTTTTTCCCTTCCCAAGAAAAAATAAGATATCACCGGTTTAAAAGGTTCAAACGTAATCAATGTTTGACACACGAAAAACCAAGATAAAACAATCATCACCACGCTCATATTTCATCCAAAATTTCACAATTCAAACCAAACTTCACAATCAACACCAATAATTCACAACCCATCAATATTCAAACATACCCAATGATTCAACAAGTGATTTAAAACATGTTTGAACAATAATCATCACAAATTTTATGGTTTTCACACAATTAAGCAAAATTTTTAAAAACAACTTATTCTACATCAACAACTTAAACATATAAACAACTTAATTCTACAAAATTCATCACACCCATAACCCAAAAGCTAAAAATATGATTATAGCTTATTTATGAGAACAACCCTATCTATCCCCCTTACCTCAATATCCCAAAGCTAAAGTTAGTGCTTCACTCTCCTCTTAAAAGTTTTGCTCTCCCCTTCTTTCTCTTCTAAGATCTTCTTCTTCTTTCTCCTATCTTCTCTTCTCTCTCAATTCTCTCTATTTTTTTTCTCTCTCTAGCCACCTTATGTGTGAATGTGTGAAATGAAATGTTCAACCCTAATTTTCACTAGTGTTATCCTTATATACTCTAACTAATGAGTTAGTTTAACTCATCTCATAATAGGCCTAGTGTCTCTTACCACTATATTTAAAAGTTACTACTCACTTAACTCGTTAAAACATCTCATTAAATACTATCTCAAAACAATTACCTCAAGTTACACTAAAGTACTCCTCTTTATAAAATTACTAGTTTACTCTCGCTCCTCAAATAACCAAAATACCCTTAGTCCTAAAAATTGACTAAAATATCCTTATCATCTAAAAATCTACTAATCCCAAATCAAACACACAAATAATCAATTAGCACATATAATAAATAAATCAATTAAGCACATATAATAAATAAATAAAATAATCCTAATAAATAAATAAATAAAATAATCCTAATCAATTAAGCACTTTTCGAACGAATTGATCAAGAACTATAGATCGAAGATCGGAAAAAAGAGGTGCCTTAGGAACTCACTCCTAACCACTAACAAGCTACCGGAAGACCGTAGACAATGCAAACAACATCAGCTACTACTCCAAAGCCAAACGAACTAGGATTTTGAGATAAGACCAAGCAACAAAACTTTAGTCAATACATTTTTACCAATGTCATGGTAAAAAAATTAGCTCGAAAGCGATACTATACAAAGGATGGTTTGAATTATATCAAAGCTAAATAAAAAGATGGTTTGAAGGTTATAGAAAACTAAATATGATTCATTAGTATTTTTCAAAGAACTCCATGTTCTAGACTCTTTTTTTTTTTTTGAATAATTCTCCATGTTCGAGACTTAAATACAGAAATTAAAAAAACAAATACAAAAATGTCATTTTCAGCCAACGATTATATTAACTCTTTTTCTTGAGACATTGACGTTAACTCTTTATGATCTGCTAATCTGGTCAATGGTCAACAATGGTAGCTGGAAAGTTCCTTTTTCTCTGTTATCTTATGGTCGTAGGCTTGACATTCAACGTCAACATTGCAAACACAACACCTCAAATGGTAGAATAAGTTATTACTGCTATTATTGGAGTAATAAATATTAACAATAGATTAGACAACATTATTCAAACGTGAACACTTTTTCTTTTTTTAAGAAACAAATATAATTTTACTAATTTTATCATGACAATTTTCTTTGTTGACAAATCTCTTTGAGTAACTACTATTGAGATTAAAAATGACAAAATAAGTAGGAAAAAATTATTCAGTAAGTGATGATTTTTGTCTTTCATATATTTGCACTAATTAGTTTCACAAATAAATATTTTTGGGATCACTAAATTTACATAGTATCCAAAAACCCACAAACTTCTTTTTTTTTTTTTTTTTTTGCTATTATAGATTTAGGGCAAAGGGATGTTACCCAAGTACAAGGCAAGGAAGACATTTGAGCTCAAAGATCACTTACAAATGTGTTTACATTTATCTTCCTTAAAAAACAATACTCAAACTCTAGACAAAATACCACAATCATGAGTACACTTAAAAATGCTAAAGAGACTTTCACGACTCATCATTTTGTATTACACTACTGATAAAAGCAATCGACTCTCTTAGTAAAAGATTTTAGAAGTATGCCTATGAGAAAATTGTAGATTTTAAAACTAATCTAAAACATCATTTATTTTTGTAAAAGCAAGGAAAACAGTAAAAGTAGGAGAGGCATGAATCAAATTACACAGAGGAGCATCTAATATAGGGCACCCCAACACTATCCTTTTACAAAAAAGCAGAAATAGAATGAAGGAGAGAGTCCCACCATTGGGAAGAAAAAAGAGGTAAACTATGCCCATTACGAACTAGATCATCATCTATAGTGTTGCCTTCCCTAAAGATGTGATTACAACAACAATTGATCTCTTGAGCTATCAATAAGTAATTTGTCCGTCGGATTAAAGCAGACTCCACTAACCTAGAGTCTGGTTCAATCCTAAGTTTCTCCAATTCAAATCTTTAGCTTTCTCAACGGCAAACATAGTTGCACTCAAAGTTGTTAAAATCGGGACTTTACTTCAGGTCGAAAGGAAATAGCAAAATCGAGACTCGTAAAATCGCAATCAAAATCGAAGGATTTTACTCAACTACTTTTGTAGAATCGATATAAGAAATTGCGAAATCGTAATCAAAATCGATGGACTTTACCAAAACAAAAATAATGTTAAATATATGTTATAAATTGTATATAGTTATAAATGACTCAGTTTAAAGTCCACAAAATACTTATACATAAATGACTAAAAAAATGGACAAAATTCTTCAAAACCCTTTAAAATTCTGCGATTTTGTATGAAATCGTAAAATCAATGGATTTTGCTTATTTTGGGATTCTACTATGTATTTGTGTCGTTGAAGGTGAATTTAAGTCGGGATTTTGACAACAATGGTTGCACTGAGTTCTGCTACCAAATTCACTCCAAATCCAATATTTCGATCGGACAAAGCTTCCTAGAAAATATGCATTGTTATCTCAGAAAATGACACCAATAGCAACAGTATAAGGGGCACCAAAAGATGATCCATCCATATTTGCTTTTATCCAACCAGGAGAAGGATGAGACCCTAAAACCTCAATCTATATCAAAGTTTTCATAGGTTTACAAGGAACATACAAGAAGTTGGAGAATCTATAATCTCTCATAGAAGAAGTGCTTGCACCACTAGAAATAGAGCTGCTTAATCTCACCTCAGCTATTACTTGGTGGAAGAGACAATGCATATAAAGCCTTTTGTCCTGAAATCTTCTAGAGTTCTAGTATTTCTCTCATTCCAATTTTTGTATAAAATGCTAGTGATAGTGTAGACAAGCAAGTTTTGCATATACTTGCCCAATTTATCCGTGCAACAAAGCAAAAAACCGTTCTAGTTACCTCTATCAATCTGATAATGAATTTCTGAACCGAGCCAGTCCCAAATTAAAGAAGAGAAGAGCTAGTGCATCTATGATAAGATTTACATCCAAAGAGTTGGACCATTGCTACTTGTCAGAGTAATGCCTGGTGCCTTAACATGCAAGCAACTAGGGATGTTCTAGTTTGAAATCAGAATATAAGCTGTTACTTTCATATTCAACTCAAATGTAGGTTCTCAAGTAAATTTAACATATCAGCAATTGGCCTCGACAACCACTTGTCGGTCCAAAAGTTAATTTTTTTGCCGATCTCCTATGCTTCACGTAGAATTCTGGATGACTTTGCTAAAGTGAGGTTTCATGTCTAACCAAATGGAAGAAGTTAAATGATGATTAACAGGTTTTCCATTTTAAGAAATCTGGTTGTACACATAACAGGCTACTGCTTATCAGAGGTGATAAAATTCCAAAGCAGATGAAACATTAGGAACTGTTAAATTCTCTTAACTATAAATTGTAATCAAATTTTTTTCCTAAACCAGTTTTTCCTGAGCATTATTGTTATTATTCAATTAAAATAAATTTACTCAATGTCAACATAATGCAAATTGAAAATGTGGATAGACGGATACATAGTGTCCGTGTTTTTGTTAGTCTATACTTCAGATACATTAGATTTTCGGAAAAATTTACTTACCTCCCCTTAGTGTTAGCTAAACGTAACCGACACCCTCTCTATTTTTTCAATTAACAAAGACCTCCCCTGCTGTCAAGTTTTGTCTAGCAGCCGTTAAATAACACAGAAACAAAAACATTTTTTTTTAGCAAGAAACAGAAACAGTAGTTTTACTTTCTTTAACATTTTCATTCAGAAATTGCTACATAGCTTTTGATTGGTTTTTCGAAAAAAGATTTGCTTTCATCAATCAAAAAAGAGGATTTATTTTCTTTGAACTTGATAACAAACGGTGTTAAATTGAGAAGGAAAAATGTGTGTCTATTTAAAGAGAGATATTAAGGAAAGTTAGCGTCTATTATAAAATTAGAGAAAGTATATGTTTTATATGTTTTATGGGTCTCGCTAACAAGTGTTATTGGGGACATAAAATAATAAACCAAATATTAAAGGTTTTTCCTTAAAAATTGTGTATTTAGTGTCTTAAAAGTTTCAAAAAAGTTATATTTTTAATATAAAATTTAAATTTTATTTCTATTTTAAACTTTTAAATTTGTGCCCTTAAATCACAAGTTAACATAACCCTTTAGTTAAAAAGACCAGGGAAAATCAAACGTAATATCCTCTTAATTTTCAATAAACCTTAAACCATTTTAATTAATATAAAATTTTCCAATTAATGCAAAAAAATACAATTAGAAAGTGATCACATGCACAACAACCAACCACGAGCACTAAACCAAATCATATAAAATTATAGTAGTATTTTACACATATAACAATGTATATAATGCATTGTCCTACCAACTGAGCTACCTTATAATGCAATGTATATAAGGGGCCGGGGTTCGAACCCCAGACACCCCACTTATTCACCTTATAAGGTGAATTCTAGCCACTAGGCTACCTGATCAAAAAAAAAAAAAAACAATGTAGGTTCGCCCGCCAAGTAAGAAAAAAATAAAAAAGAAAGAAAGAACGGTCAAACATACTCTAGAAGATAGAGTGGAAACAAATATATAAAGAACCCATAAAAGTTGGTCCCCTACATATTGTGGAAGATAGTATCCAAAGTATAAACTTTTTAAGCATAGAACAGAACCGAAAGAAGGAAAAAGAACACTCCTATTTTTGTTCTGTTTTTTTTCTTTTTTTCTTTCTTTTCAGATTCAGTTGTTGTAACCATGAACACACTTGTTCGCAACACCACTCTCACCTTCAGCAGGAGGCAAGGATATGAGCTTCTTGGTTTACAAGGGAAAGAGAAAACACTCAAATCAGTAAGCTACAGACGCAGAAGAGCCAAACAAAGGAAAATCTTTCTCACAACATACAAATTATCTTCTTTGAATACTTTTGTAGAACAGCCTAAAAGACCTAAGATAAAAAGGGTTGCTGTTAAGGTCAAGAAAATTGTTAACTCTGTTTTGTTGTTTATGAGAACTGGTTCTTTTAGATCATGTAATTCTAAGTCTGCTATTTCTGCTAGCTCTCCTGTTCCTATTAGGAAGATCCTTTGAGGATGATGAGTGGAGCGATGAAGCACGGATACGGACACGGACACGATACAGACACTAACACGCCGACACTGCTAATAATTTGAGAAAATCACATAATTCAGTGTAATTATAGGTGTCAGTGTCGTGTCGGTGTCGAACACGACACGGGACACGGCTAATCCGAGGAGTGTCCGTGCTTCATAGGAGTGGAGTAAGAGTTGTCTTTTCTTTGAGATTGGGATGATTTAATTTATTAATCTCTTTCCAATGTTAATTATATGTTATTCTTTCCGATCATTTCAGAAGGGCAATAAGCAAAGGGTTTTAGAATTAGTCTTCATATGGTTGATTGATGATGAGAGATTGCTATGATATATATGGGTATCAGTTGTTCTGTAAATAAAGCTTAATCTAATATATATATACTTCTA
This sequence comes from Medicago sativa, assembly GCF_051527215.1. Taxonomy (NCBI): domain Eukaryota; kingdom Viridiplantae; phylum Streptophyta; class Magnoliopsida; order Fabales; family Fabaceae; genus Medicago; species Medicago sativa. The sequence goes on along the minus strand of NC_140752.1, from coordinate 47,737,368 downwards.
CCGTTTACTATGATTTTTCTTCTAGTCATCAGATATTAGGTTGTTTTTCAGCATTCAATAAAATGATGGCTATCAATTTATATAGTCACATAATTATCTTGACACGTTGTGAACAGCGAATTGGTTCACGCAAATTTCCTTTTATTTGGATGAAGAATATGTATGGCATATAGAGATTCGATACATGTCAGTTTGTATTACTAGTACTACTTACAAACATGGCTGGTGATTAACTTGAACACCACAAAGCACAAGAAACCCTTAAAACCGTGTCTGAAGTTAAAGAAAGAAAGAAAATAGTAGTCAAAAGTTATAGGCTTAATACATCTTCCGGTCCCTTAATTTATTTTATTTTCTCAATTTGGCCCCTTAACTAATAAGTGTGTCAATTTGGTCCCATAAGTCTTCCTCCTTGTGGTCATTTATGTTAGTTTTTAACCTTAAATGTCTAAGGTGAACCAAACTTTGTAGGTGGTCTACCATAAACTTTATTAAAATTTGTAATTTTAACCGTTTGATTTTTTTTTTAAATGAAGATTGTTGGATCATGGAGGGGTCTATTATAGCTTATAATAAACCACAACCACCTAATTTTATTTCTTCATCTTCTTCCCCTACCAATCTTCTTCATCCGCATCTTTCTTTCATCTTCATCTTCATCTTAATCAAAGTTTCATAAAGTTACAAAATTTCATAACTATTTTTCAGCAACTCCACTCCAACACACCAAATTCCAGAATATTACAAGACCTAAAAAATTACAAAATTACAAACACACATCAAACCTAATCAAAACAAAACAACAAAACCAACACAATAAGCTGTATTAAGAGGGAAATAGTGTGAATGAAAAGTGTTTATTCTCATTGCTTGTAACTGAAGGTACAACTGGTTTATATACAAATATGAGTGTACATGATAAGCTACTGAAGTAATGCCGTACTATAGTGTAACTAAAACACTCTAAAGTTCAGTTGCTTGGGGCGCAAGTTATATCCTTATTATGTGTATTATCCAATAGCCCCCCACAAGCTGGAGGTTGATAAATGTCTAGCAAGCCCAGCTTGGATAAAAGAAGAGTGAAAGGTTGAGGATGAAAAGCCTTGGTGAAGAAATCAGCAACTTGTTCTTGAGAGGAAACTGGAAGAAGTTTGAGGATGCCAGACTGCAGTTTTTCTCTCACTATGTGGCAATCAATCTCCAAGTGTTTGGTACGTTCATGAAAGACAGGGTTAGTGCCTATATGCAAACCACTCTGGTTGTCACAAAAAAGAACAGGAGGTCTGGTGCAGGAAACATGGAGGTCTTGAAGAAGGTAAATCAACCATTGAAGTTCATAAGTGGCTGAAGCTAGAGCACGATACTCAGCTTCAGAAGAGGATCTAGAAACAGTTACTTGTTTCTTTGTTCTCCAAGAAATTAATGAATTCCCTAAGAAGAAACATTGGCCATTGATGGATCTCCTAGTATCAACACAATCTGCCCAATCTGCATCTGAATATCCTTGCAAGTGAAGAGGTGAATCTATGGGAAAGAATAAACCTCTGACTGGACAATTCTTCAAGTATCTCAAAACTCTTAATGCATCATTATGATGAGTATGTGTTGGGGCAGAAAGGAATTGACTTAATTGTTGTGTGATATAGGTAATATCTGGTCTGGTGGTGTTTAGATAGAGTAGTCTACCAACCAGCCTTCTGTAGGAGGAAATGTCTTCATAAGGTAATGCACCATCATTGTGTAACTTGAGAGAAGGGTCAGAAGGGGTAGATGCAGGCTTAGATCCTATAGTTCCTGAATCTGCAAGTAAATCTAAGCAGTATTTCTTCTGACAAATAGAGATGCCAAGATGAGAATGAGCGACTTCAAGCCCAAGGAAGAATTTTAACTGTCCCAAATCTTTAATTTTGAACAAAGTGTCCAAAATAGATTTAATAGATGTAAATTCTTCTAAAGAGTCACCAGCAAGGATAATATCATCCACATATACAAGTAAAATGGTGAAGGAAATACCAGTTTGCTTGATAAAGAGAGAATGATCAGAATTAGCTTGAGTATAGTGGTGTTGAATAAGAACAGAAGTCGGTTTATCATACCACTTCCTACTTGCTTGCTTGAGACCATAAAGAGATTTATTGAGTTTACAAACAGTGTTAGGGCTTTAAACTGAAAGGCCTGGAGGTAAAGACATGTAAACATCTTCATGTAAATCTCCATGAAGAAGAGCGTTATTAATATTAAGCTGATGAAGATGCCAGTGCTTAATGGAGGGTAAGGCAATAACCAGTCTGACAGTGGTGAGCTTTGCAACTGGGGAGAATGTATCAAAATAGTCAAGAACTTCAATTTGTGTGTACCCTTTGGAAACTAAACGCGCCTTGTATCTCTCAATGCTTTCATCAGCATTACGCTTGATTTTGAATACCCATCTGCATCCTATGGGTTTTACATTTGGAGGTAAATGCACAAGAGTCCAAGTGCCAGTTTGTTCAAGAGCCATCAACTCAACTTGCATCGCTTTCTTCCGACATTCAAGCTTGTTAGCTTCAACATAAGTTTTAGGCTCATTGTGTGTATGTAAGGATAAAACAAAAGAAGAGTGATTAGTAGACAATTTATTATGATTGAGATAAGAAGAAATAGGGTAAGTGGTGGATTGAAAACTATTGCATACATAGTCTTGCAAATATGAAGGTGTAGTTTTATTTCTAGTAGAATTTCTAGGTAAAGGAGGGACAGATGAAGAAGATGAATGAGGGATAGGGTCATCAATGAAAGGAGGATCAGGAGGGGTTGAGGAAGCATCATGGATAGGAGTCAAAGTGTCTGTAGTGGAAGGGGAAAAATATTCCCAGCTAGGAGTAGTTGAAGAGGGAGTGAACCTATAGGGAAGAATGGTTTCATAGAAAGTAACATGCCTGGAAACAAAAATTTCTCTGGTATTGAGATCAAGAAGATGGTAACCCTTATATCTAGATTTATAACCTAAAAACAAAGATTTTCTAGCACGAGGTTGAAGCTTTGACCTATGAGATTGTAGGGTGGAAGCAAAACATAGACAACCAAACACTTTGAAAAGTTGTATATTAGGAAGTTTGTGAAACATGACATGATAAGGAGACATATTGTTTTAAAATGGAGAAGGAACTCTATTAATTAGAAAAACAATGTGAAGAACAACATAAGACCAAAAGGAAGGAGGAAGTTTGGATTGAAACAATAGTGCTCTACCAATATTAAGGATATGTTGATGTTTTCTTTCAACATGACCATTTTGTTGAGGAGTCTCAACACATGACTTTTGATGAACAATGCCATGAGAAGCATAGAAATCATGAAGAAGGAACTCAGGCTCATTATCTGATCTAACAAATTTAGGCTTGATGTGAAAATGAGTTTTGATCATGAGAATAAAATGTTTCACATGATTAGAAACTTCTGACTTTGCATTTTAAAAGAATTATCCAAAGAAATCTGCTATGATCATCCACTATGGTGAGAAAATATTTGTGACCATGAACAGATGATATAGAAATAGGACCCCATATATCAAAATGAAGCAACTCAAAGTTAGCAGAAGCATGAGACATACTAGATGAAAAAGGTAAATGCTTTTGCTTTGAAAAATGACAAATGTCACAATTTCTTTATTATTATGAACAATAGATGGATATAAGCGAAACATCTTGGTCATTCTTTGATTAGAGAGATGACCAAGTCTAAAATGCCATAAGGCAGCAACAAGAATACAATTTCTTGAATTACAACTAACAGAAAATGAAGAAATACAAGATTTATTTGTGGAAAGCATAAAATTGTTGGAACAAGCATCAGAAGCAGGAGTATATCTGTAAAGACCATCCACTTGATTAGCCAAACCAATCATCTTCAACGAAGTTTGGTCCTGTATTAGGCACTTGTCATGAGAGAAATTCAAAACACAAGATAATGACTCACAAAGTTTAGCAACAGACATGAGATTCAACTAACATAAACGTGAATATAACACATTTATGATATAAAATTGAGGAGTAAAAACAACATTACTAGCATAATGGACAAGTATAGTGGTTTTATTTGGAAGGTTAACACAAACATGTTTAGTTCTATGAAAAGAATTAAAGTAAAAAATATTGCAACATATATGTTCATTTGCTCCTGAATCCAAAAGCCAGTAATTTGGAAGAGAAGGTATACCTGCATTAACTGAAGGAGAAGCAGAAATACTGGTAGAAATGAGGGGAGTAGCTTGGATATGGTTGGTGGTAGCATTTGAAGTAGAGGGAAGAGATGATGAAGGAACCAAATTTGCCTATTGCAGCAAGGATACAAGTTGAGTATATTGCTCTGGAGACAAACCATTACCAGAACCAGTGGAAACCTCCAAACCATGATCCATTGAGCTATTTTCATCAGGACCATCATGAAAAGCAGCATTTACTCTGGATTGTTGCTTAGGAAAACTAGGATGACCATGCTTTTGATAACAAAAATCAATTGTGTGATTGGTTTTGTGACAAAAGGTGCAGTATCTTGTTGGTTTCTGAGAGTTAAAGAAAGAACCTTTACCACGCCCTTGCGATTTCTTAACCTCAAAAGCATTCAATTGATTGGTACTATCATCAGAAACAGACACTGAAGAAGGTAAAGAGTTATTGCTTTCTTCTTTTACCACAAGTGAATACACCTTGTTAAGAGAAGGAAGAGGATTAAGAAGAACCTGAGTTTTAACAACTCCAAAATTGTCATTCAAACCAGTTAGAAATTGCATGATCTGATCTTCATTTCTGTAGATTTTAGCAACCCTAGTAGCATCACAACGACAAGCATGAACACATATACAAGAGGGAATGGGTCTGTGTGAGGAAAGTTCCTCCCATAATGCCTTCATCTCAGTGAAGTACTCAAGAATAGACTTAGTACCTTGTTTCAAATTATTGATGGAAGAACGCAGATTTGCAATACGTATGCGATCAACTTTTTAAAATCGTTCATGAAGATCTTGCCATACCTCATAAGCAGTGTCATAGAAAACGACAGTTTGGGCAATTGAATCAGAAACTGAATTGATGATCCAAGATTGCACCAGATGATTAGAACGTTCCCATGCATTTCAATTGAGATCATCAATATCAGGTGTTATACCCTAATTTTGGACCTAAAAATACTAGCTCCATTCTTCTTTTCTTGCATTTCAAGTCATTTAATATGTCTCTGATCAATTACATCTTTCTCTGCATTTTATTTCAATATTACTTGCAAAGTTCACATAGAAGGGTATTTTAGTCATTTCCTATGTTAAAATTTCTTTCAATCTTTGAAAATTGTTTGAGTCTTTTCAACTGGTTTGAATGAGTCCTTATTTCAATTCTATGTCAAAATCCATTTTTAAGATTGCATTTGAAGTCATTTTGAGTCAGTTTAGCCCCTAGGGGCATTTTAGTCTTTTCATGTGTTAAAACTCTGTTTAAATTCTAAAAATTGTTTCTGAGTCTTTTCATTTGGTTTAAATAAGTACTTGCTTTAGTTCTCTGTTAAAAATCATTTTAAAATTGCCGCTGAGTCATTTTTAGTCGTTTTAGTCCCTAGGGGCATTTTGGTCATTTCACACGAAATTTCGGCAGAGAGAGGTTACTTTAAAGTACCTCATTTAAGTAATTGGTTCATTTTAGTCCGTTTTGTCATTTTTAATCGTTTCACTTTACGTTATTTTTCATTTTTACCAATTTTAATTCAATTTTATTTTAATTTCATTTTAAGTCCTAAAAATTCTAAAAATTGCATTTTAGCCCTTTTGTGTCATTTTATTTTAGGTCTTTTTAATTTTTAGGTCAAACTTTTGTTTTAGTCCTTTTTAGGTTAATTGCAGAACGGTCCTCCAACTTTCAAAAATTGCAAGAAGGTCCCAAGTCCAAATCCAGTCCTTTTGTTCGAATTTCAGTCCAAGTCCAGGTGGCATTTTTGCATTGGCACAGGATCACACATGGCAGGCTATAAATAGTGCATTTACTGCACAATTCAGAATCAATCATTGGGAGCCAACTCATCAACACATTTCCATTTCTCTCTCTTCTCCACAAAGATCAAACCCTAACCGTTTTCCAGAAACACGATGAAGTTCATGAAGAACTTCATCCCCAAATCATAAACCTTAACTCAATTCAACTTCAATTCTTCACAGAACCGTACCAATTTCATCACGAAAAGCTCAAGTTCAACAATTACGTAACCAAAACAGTTCAAAATTAAGGTGATTTTGCTTCGCAATTCTCAGAGATTCGAAAGGAATCATCATCATCGAATTGTGAACTCTGCAATTCCAACACCGAATCATCCAGAGGATAAAACAGTGTGATCACAGAGAGTTTGAGGAAGAGAAGAAGAGAAATCAAAGAACCAGAGAGTACGAAGAGTGAGAAGACGAAGAGAGCTTCGATTTATTTTTGAAGTTCGAATCCAGAAGTTCACCAGAGGCAAGAAGAAGATATTAGATCATCTTCTCACCATTCTTTTGCTCGAACCTCCAAATTCCAGCAGGTAAACCGTCAAACTCATCTTTCTCTCTCATAATCTCGTACTCTTTTGTTTACGAACACTTTCACGTTAGAATCAATGTAGATCGTAAAGAATCAGTGTGGTTTGAAATGTTTCGAATTGATTTCTTCAAAAAAATATCAAGTTTAAAACGTTTCGAACCTCTTTCTTCAAAAAAGCATCAAGATCGAAACATTTCGAACTGATTCCATTGAAAAACGCTTAGATCGAAACGTTTCAAACGGTTTCTTTCAAAAAATAACAAAATCGAAACATTTCGAATGATTTTTCTTCGAAAAGTATCAAGATCCAAAACGTTTTGTCCGATCTACATAGATCTAGGGTTTTTTTTTGTGATTTCTGGTGTTTGATTCATGTTTAGAACGGAAAATAAACGGTGAAAAGCTTTAGATCACAGAGTTTTAGTGGTTTTGAGTGACGGTTAGGTCTCTGGCGGCGGTGAAACCCGCCGGAGAAGACGACGGAAACCTAGAGAGAGGGGAGAGCAATCTGAGAGAGGAGAGAGAAATGCATAGAGATAATGAAGTGGACCGGTCCACCAATCTTTATATAAGTGACTGAACCGGTCTGGTTCAGTCTTGGTTCACTGGTTTTGTGTGTACGCCGTTTGATCTAGGGTTTCAGGATCCTGGATCAATCCAACGTCCCTGATACACTTGGATGATCCAGGATCCATGCAGTTTTGGGTTGGGCTTAGTTCTTTCGTTTGTTTTGGATCTCCTGCTATGTGCACCACTGGACCTGGCTTTTTACACCTCCTGCATGTCAAATTTTTGTGCAAAAATTCCAAATAAATTCCCATGAAGTTCTTGATAATGTTCTTGGTTTTTTTATAATACTTTTGCATAATAAAATTTGATGGAAAATATGTGTATTAATTCTTGTTACTTGTTTACTTTTCTTGTTATTTTTCAAAGAATTTTGCTATGATTTTGAGAATGATACATTGGTGCATGATATGGGTACTTAATATGTGATTTTGTGATAGATATGCCCCTGAATTTGTGGTTGTTTTACTGTCTTATGAAATGGTTTGTGGATTTCTTGTTTTACAAGTTATGTAATTACTTTAGTGCATGAATAAAGTGCCAAATATGCCTAAGACCTATCATAATTCTTGACTTGAGTGTGTACTTCTAATCCTCATATTATGTAGTGTGATAAGACCTTTAGAAAAGTTGACATGATGTGAGGGTCATAGGTCATGCCTTTGTCTTAACATTATGATAAGTTTTAGGAATATTTTGCCACTTTTAGGTTAGAAATTTCATTACTTTTGCCTAGTTTTTGTTTTAGTATTTCTTTTGCTTATAATTTTCAATCCCTATTCTTCCTTATGCCACTAACCATTTCATTTCATGTTTCATTCATTCATAAGCATTCCATACTTCAACTCCTCCCTCACTTTATTTCTTGTATATTTAAATTTTTACCAAGACTTAGAATGTAACACTTAGGAATTTTGTAATATTTTTCCTATGCTTTTAATTTCTTGCAAGACCATAGCATGTATCTAGGCCAATGATGTAATAAGGATAATGGACTCTAACAATGTACACCGACACAAGCACCGACACATGCACACACATCACTTTAGCTATATGCTTAGGTTATGCATGTTTAGATATATGTTTAGGATTGAATGTTTAGATGAATGCTTAGGATTTACACTTAGAAAAATCAATTTTCCAAAAAAAATATGAACAACATCACTCAAATCCTTTTTTCATAATAAACCTTGGGATCAAAATCCCATTGTATTTTCCTTTTATTTTCTTAATCAAATTTCAATGAAAATTAATCATACTTGACCTTTTTTTCAAAAAATAACTAATCAAACCTCACTTTTTTCTTCAATCTCATGCCTTTAAGGCCTCTCAATCTCCATTCTTCAAATTCCAATTTTCAAACTTAAAATCAACCAACAAAAAAACAAAAACATTTTTTGGAAGAGAACTACGGCGGATTTGATCCCTTAAACGGGTACGTAGGCAAGGAATCAAAATTCCTTCAATTCAAACAAAACAAAATTCAAACACATTCTTCTCCCTCCAATTCTTCATTTAGAAAACCTTTAGGCTTAATAACACTTTCAAATAGCATTTAAAAATAAAGCGCGCGCGTAGAAATTAAAGACGGTTCCTATAGGATACTATAGTCGTTATGGGTGCCTAACACCTTCCCGTAGCGAAAATAACTCCCGGACCTCGATTCTCAAGGGTTTTGCTTATTTTTTCCCTTCCCAAGAAAAAATAAGATATCACCGGTTAAAAAGGTTCAAACGTAATCAATGTTTGACACCCGAAAACCAAGATAAAACAGCTGGCGACTTCACTGGGGAGATTCGAGAGTTACGCCTAGTCTTTATTTCCACGCTTGCGCTTCGTTTACTTGTTTCTTTTACTTGCTTTCTTATGTGAATAAATGTTTAAATTCTTGCAAACGTGTGGGGTGAGAATATCAAAAGTCCTGCACCCGGGCTGAGTGAACTTAGGATTTAGGGGGGATATAATCGACAATTCATTCCGGGGGTTGCCTCGTGTTTTGGATTATGCGATCAATCCCACATAGCTAAGGCATTTTGGAGGTGATGTTGTCGGCGCGTGTTGTCGCGTTTAGGCACTTTACTTCTAATTGTTCTATGACGCTATGAACCGTAGATAACCGAACCCATCCATGGCCATTTTCTAGGACGTAGTGCGGAGACTAAACCGAGTGTTGTCTCGAGTTTTAGTTGTCACGCGATGCTACACTCAAGTTAGACCTTCTTACGTATAATCATGGAGCGAGTGTTGTCTCGTGACACCGTGATATACGTCGGAGAGGTTGCAACTTGGGAACCTTTTTAGAACCCGGTTACTATTATCCTAAAGCCCTAGATTCACCGGACACCGTGTCCACCCATGCCTCCTCGACTTTGAACTTCAACCTTCCATGTTTTCTCCGAACTTGAACATAATCATGCATTCATGCATACATGCATACATGCATAAACTTTTTCCATGCATTTTATCGAAGGGCTTAGATAAATTGAATTTGTAAACATTGTAGGAATGGGGAAGACTAAGTCCTACAAGTTCAAGGAAGTGGATTTGGCTAGTTTGAGAGATTTAGCACTCAAGATCGAGGATCCGACTGGTTTCCGACATCGTTACGGGGCTTTACTTACTATTCTCCAGACTAATGTGGATGAGAAGCTTGTGCACACTCTAGTGCAATTCTATGATCGGGACTATCGGTGCTTCACTTTTCCGGACTTTCAGTTGGTACCTACTTTAGAGGCTTATTCTTGCTTGATGGGTCTATCTATTGCTAAGGGGGTACCCTTCGCGGGACTTGAGAATCCTCCTACTCCGTTGGTTATTGCTAAAGATCTCTATCTCAAGACCACCGATGTCTCCAAGAATCTCGTCACTAAGGCTCGTATCCGAGGGTTCACTTCAGAGTATCTTCTTGAGAAAGCCAAGCTCAATACCACTTGTCAAGACACTCTTGAAGCTATTCTTGCACTCCTCATCTATGGGCTTATTCTCTTTCCAAATCTTGATGGCTTCGTGGACATGAATGCTATTATGATCTTCCACTCCAAGAGTCCGGTTCCTACCTTGCTAGCTGACACATACCATGCTATTCACGATCGTTCCGGCAAGGGTCGTGGATACATTCTTTGTTGTGTGCCTCTCCTCTATAGGTGGTTTATTTCGTACCTTCCGGAGTCTTTCCACGACAATCCGGAGAATTGGTCTAGTTCACAGAGGATTATGGCTCTCACCCCTAATGAAGTGGTTTGGCTCACTCCAGCTTCTAGAGTTAAGGAAATTATCTTTGGTGGTGGGAAGTTTCTTAATGTACCTCTTCTTGGTACCCGGGGTGGAATCAACTATAACCCGGAGCTCGCCTTACGTCAATTTGGTTTCCCGATGAAAGAAAAGCCCATCAATCTTGCCACATCTCCCTACTTCTTCCACTATTCCAATGCTCCCACAGGAATAAGAGAGGATTTCATGGAAGCTTGGTCTAAACTTCGAAAGAAAGAGGTGAAGCATATGGGTGTAAGGTCCGGTGTTGCTCATGAGGCCTATACGCAGTGGGTGATAGACCAAGCCGAGGAGATTGGTATACCTTACCCCTCTATGAGATATGTGTCCGCATCTATTCCTACCATGCCTTTGCCTCTACTTCCACCTACTCAGGAGATGTATCAGGAGCATCTAGCTATGGAGAGTCGGGAGAAGCATCAGTGGAAGACTAGATACTATGAGGCTGAGAACTTGATCATGACTTTGGATGGAAAGGATGAGCAGAAGACTCATGAGGTGATGACACTGAAGAAAGAGTTGGCCAAAGCTCGGAAAGAAATTGAAGAAAAGGATAGATTGCTTATGAGGGACTCCAAGAGGGCTAGGGGTGCCCGTGATTTCTATGCACGATACTGCATTTATGAGTCTGAGTCTGAGGATGATGCTCCCACTTCCTACACTTGAGGATTTCCATTTCTTGTTGTTATTCCCAGTTGTTATTACTGCTTTACATTTCAAAGTCTATCCCTTGGCTTAGTATTTCAAAGGGAATCATCTTGTAAGACTCTATGATGTTTGTTTGTTTTGTCTGGTTTTGATGTTTCAGCTGTTTAGTAATGTTTACAAACTTCTAATTTGTCTAAAACCCTTCGATAACACAAAAAAAAAGAGAAAGAGTCCTTTTGCATATGCATTAACACATTTCATGCATCATATGCATTCATTGGTCACAAAAAACTTCTCTCGTGCTCATTGCCTCCTGGTTTTGTCCGCCGCAGTCTGAAAAGTGGCTCGTGTTCGCAAGGTTTACCAACCAGATAGAGTTCATCAAACAAGATCTCACAAGAGAAGAATTATGGCTAACTTTGAAAAAGAAAACGCTCAGCTCCGTGCCGAATTGGCTGCTATGAAAGAAGACTTGGCTAAGGCCCATGACACTATGTCTGCTCTGATGGCTGCACAAGTACAACCAGCCACATCTGTCCCAGCTTCTACTGAAGCGATTCCATCTATCCCACTATCTACTGTGATGACTGATGCTCGGTTTGTTATGCCCAATGGACGTCCCTATGGGCTCTCAGCTTTCTATTCTCCTAATACTGCTGCTGGTGTCTCTGGGTTTGCTGGTCAAGGACAGATTCCCATATCCACTGCTATGCCTCAGGTGACTACTGTTACCGATCCTATTATCCACACTGTGCAACAGGTGATTGATGTCGATACTCCGCGTGGACAAGACCCTGTAATGGAAGCTATGAAACAACAGTTAAGAGAGTTGGCTGGAGAGCTCCGTGAGGTCAAAGCTAGCTGTGGGAACGGTGTTTCCGCTAAGGCTCGTGATCTATGCTTGGTATCCCGATTTGAGGTTCCTAAGAAGTTCAAAGTGCCAGATTTTGACAAATACAATGGATCTTCTTGTCCACATAGCCATGTCATTCGGTACGTCCGAAAGATGGCCAATTATGCAGATAATGATGCACTGATGATACACTGCTTCCAAGACAGCCTAGCGGAAGATGCGGCAGATTGGTACACTGGTTTGAGCGAAGACAATATCCATACTTTTGAGGAACTTGCTGCTGCTTTCGAAAGTCATTATGAGTTCAATTCCCGTCTGAAGCCAAATAGGGATTCTCTTAAGTCCTTATCTCAGAAATCAGATGAAACCTTCCGTGAGTATGCCCAGAGATGGAGAGGGGCAGCTGCCCTTGTTTCTCCTCGGCTTGATGAGGAAGAATTAACACAGACATTCCTAAAGACTCTGAAGAAGGAATATAAGGAAATAATGATAGTCTCTGCTCCAAACAACTTCTCCGACATGGTTACCATGGGAACTCGTCTAGAAGAGGCTGTCAGAGAGGGTATCATTGTTCTTGAAAAGGGTGAATCTTCAGCCAGTGCACCAAAGAAGTACGGTAATGGCCACCATAAGAGGAAAGAATCCGAAGTAGGGATGGTGTCTGGTAATCAGCCTACACCTGTTAATGCTACTCAATTACCTTTGCCCTATCAATACATGCAGTACTCTCAACATCCTTTCTTCCCGCCATTCTATCGGCAATATCCTCTGCCACCGGGTCAACCACCAGTGCCCGTTAATGCCATTGCTCAACAAGTACAACAACAGCCACCTGCTCAACAGCAGCAGCAGCAGCAACAACAGGGTCCTTGGCCCAAGACTTATTTTCCACCAATACCAATGCGGTATGCTGAGCTACTCCCAACTTTACTTGCTAAGGGACACTGTGTCACTAGACCAGGCAAGCCTCCGCCTAATCCATTGCCTCCCAGGTTCCGACAGGATCTCACATGTGAATTCCATCAGGGTGCTCAAGGCCACGATGTTGAAGGGTGCTATGCTCTGAAGTATATTGTAAAGGACCTGATAGAAAAAGGACGGTTGACTTTTGAAAATAGTGTTCCTCATGTTCTTGACAATCCACTTCCAAACCATGCTGCTGTTAACATGATCGAGGCTTTCGAAAGAATCCCTGTTCCTCAAGGGGATCCCATGTTGGATGTCCGCAATGTTGTTTCTCCCTTGGTACCGCTACATGTTAAACTTTGCCAGGCTTCTTTATTCAAACACAATCATGCTTCTTGTTCAGAATGTCTTCAAAATCCTATGGGTTGTTGTGTGGTGCAAGATGATATTCAGAGCCTAATGGATAGCAAGCACTTGATTGTCAGTGATGTTTGTGTGATTGTGCCAGTGTTTCATGATTCTCCTGTTGAAACTGCATCTTAGACAAGGAATGTTGAGCCCTTAGTGATCAGGTTACCTGGTCCAGTATCTTATGCCTCTACAAAAGCAATCCCTTACAAGTACAATGCAACCATGATTGAGAATGGAGCAGAAGTGCCTTTGGTATCTCTAGCTACAGTTGATAATGTTGCGGGAGAAATCACAGCTTTGAGAAGCGGGAAAGTCCGTTCACCCTTGTTCCAAAAGAAGGTGGTTACACCTATTGCCACAGTGACTCCACCAGTTGCTCCTCCTATTGACAAGGGCCCCGGCCCATCAGGCCAATCTATTGATGAATCTAATTTGGACGAAATTCTGAGGCTTATCAGAAAGAGCGACTATAAGATTGTTGACCAGCTACTGCAAACTCCATCAAAAATCTCCATCTTATCTTTGCTCCTGAGCTCAGAGGCTCACAGGAAAGTGCTAATGAAAGTACTTGAGCAAGCATATGTTGATCATGAAGTCTCTGTGGATCAGTTCGATGGAATAGTGGGTAACATTACTGCTTGCAACAACTTGGGATTTGGTGATGATGAACACCCCGAAGCAGGAAAACACCACAACTTGGCCCTGCACATCTCCGTGCACTGCAAGTCTGACATGATATCCAATGTGTTGGTGGACACTGGATCATCCTTGAATGTAATGCCTGAGTCTACACTAAGACAATTGAGTCATCATGGAATCTCTCTAAGGGGAAGCAGTTATTTGGTTAAGGCTTTCGACGGATCTCACAAGGATGTTCTTGGAGAGGTAGACTTGCCAATTACCATTGGTCCTGAGACATTCCAGATCACTTTCTAGGTCATGGACATCAATGCTTCTTACAGTTGTCTCCTCGGAAGACCGTGGATTCACGATGCTGGGGCAGTCACTTCTACTTTGCATCAAAAGCTTAAGTTTGTGAGGAACGGTAAGATTGTCACTGTGCATGGTGAAGAAGCATATCTGGTTAGCCAAGTGTCATCTTTCTCTTGTGTTGAAGCAGGGTCCGCTGAAGGGACGTCATTTCAAGGCTTGACTGTTGAAGGCGCGGAGCTTCGGAGCTTCGAAGAGCCGGTACAGCTATGGCTTCATTGAAAGATGCCCAGAAGGCTGTTCAAGAAGGGCAAGCTGCTGGCTGGGGCAAAGTGATTCAGATTTTGGAAAACAAGCGTAAAGAAGGCCTTGGATTCTCCCCGACCTCAGGCGTTTCAACAGGAACTTTCTACAGTGCTGGGTTTATCAATGCTATTGCTGAAGATACTGCTGGAAGTGGTCACGTACCTACATTTGTTGTACCAGGAGGCACTGTGAGAAATTGGGAGGCCATTGATGTTCCTTTAGTCATGCATGCTTCCATGTAATGTGTCTTGTTGCTCATGTCTTTTTTTTGTTTTCAAAATAACAATCCTTTCGCTCTGCCCAAGGCGAAAGTGATATCATTGTAAGGGCATGTTTGTTTCGGCATTGCCGTTATCAATAAAAGTTGTCGTCTTTCTCACGACTCTTTGTTTTTTTTACTTTTTAGTACCTTTTTCTTGGAAATAATGGTAATGCCAGAAAAAACCAAAACATCTGTATTTTCTTATTAATTTAAAAAATCTGCATGAAAAACTTTTTCTAAAAGTCATCCCAATCATATTATGCAGATTGAACCATGATAAACCCGTTGAACACAGTGACCCTATGGTTCCTCCAAATTTTGAATTCCCTGTATATGAAGCTGAAGATGAGGAAGATGATGAAGAGATACCGTATGAGATTACTCGACTGCTTGAGCAAGAAAGAAGAGCCATTCAGCCACACCAGGAAGAGATTGAGCTTATCAACCTGGGTACTGAAGAGAACAAGCGAGAGATCAAGATTGGTGCTGCACTTGAGCCAGAGGTGAAAAAGAAGATCACTCAGCTTCTCCATGATTATCCAGATGTTTTTGCATGGTCCTATGAAGATATGCTGGGTCTAGATCCCAAGATTGTGGAACATCGAATACCGACAAGACCTGAATGTCCTCCCGTCAAACAGAAATTGAGAAGGTCTCGTCCAGACATGGCTCTTAAGATCAAGGCTGAGGTACAAAAGCAAATTGATGCGGGTTTCCTCATGCGGCTGAATATCCTGAGTGGATTGCCAACATTGTACCAGTGCCAAAGAAAGATGGAAAAGTTCGAATGTGTGTTGATTACAGAGATTTGAATAAAGCCAGTCCAAAAGATAACTTCCCATTGCCTCATATTGATGTTCTTGTTGACAGTACTGCTCAGTCTAAAGTGTTCTCTTTTATGGATGGTTTCGCTGGCTATAACCAGATACGAATGTCACCTGAAGATAGAGAAAAGACGTCCTTCATCACTCCATGGGGAACGTTCTGTTATAAAGTGATGCCGTTTGGCTTGATAAATGCTGGTGCTACCTATCAAAGGGGTATGACTACTCTGTTTCATGATATGATTCACAAAGAGATTGAAGTATATGTTGATGACATGATTGTGAAGTCAAGTGATGAAGAGCAGTATGTTGTGTATTTGAAAAAGATGTTTGAAAGATTGAGAAAGTACAAGCTGCGGTTGAATCCTAACAAATGCACGTTTGGTGTAAGATCTGGAAAGTTGCTAGGTTTCATTGTCAGCCAAAGAGGCATTGAAGTTGATCCTGATAAAGTCCGAGCCATCAGAGAGATGCCGGCTCCTCAAACTGAAAAGCAAGTCAGAGGTTTTCTCGGACGTCTGAATTATATTTCAAGATTCATATCTCGCATGACTACTACCTGTGGTCCAATTTTCAAATTGCTCAGAAAGAATCAGCCTGTTGTATGGAATGATGAATGCCAGGAAGCTTTTGATAGCATTAAAGAATACCTATTAGAACCACCTATCCTCATCCCGCCAGTGGAAGGAAGGCCTTTGATTATGTATCTGTCAGTGTTAGATGATTCTGTGGGTTGTGTTCTCGGTCAACAAGACGAGACTGGTAAGAAAGAGCATGCTATCTACTACCTGAGCAAGAAGTTCACTGACTGTGAGACTCGGTATACAATGCTTGAAAAGACTTGTTGTGCTTTAGCTTGGGCTGCCAAACGCCTGCGTCATTATATGGTGAATCATACAACTTGGTTGATATCCAGAATGGATCCAATCAAGTACATCTTTGAGAAGCCTGCTGTTACTGGAAAGATTGCACGTTGGCAAATGTTGTTGTCTAAATATGATATTGTGTACAAGGCTCAGAAAGCAATCAAAGGAAGTATCCTTGCTGAGCACCTTGCTTGTCAACCTCTTGATGATTACCAGCCGATTAAATTTGATTTCCTTGATGAAGAGATTATGTATCTGAAAGCGAAAGACTGTGTAGAACCACTGATCAATGAAGGGTTGGATCCCAATAGCAAATGGGGATTGGTGTTTGATGGTGCTGTTAATGCTTATGGTAAAGGAATTGGGGCCATCATTGTAACTCCGCAGGGGCACCACATTCCTTTCAACCCTCGAATAACCTTTGAATGCACGAATAACATAGCTGAATATGAAGCATGCATCTTGTGCATTGAATAAGCCATTGATCTGAGAATTAAACACCTTGACATCTATGGAGATTCTGCACTTGTTATCAATCAGATAAAGGGTGAATGGGAGACTCATCATGAGAAGCTGATCCCTTACCGTGACTATGCAAGACGTCTGTTGACATATTTTACCAAGGTTGAGCCGCACCATATCCCTCGAGATGAAAATCAAATGGCTGATGCTCTTGCTACGTTGTCTTCCATGTTCCGTGTGAATCACCGGAATGACGTGCCCGTAATCAAAGTACAACGTCTTGATAGACCCGCTCATGTGTTTACTATTGAAAATATGCCAGATCAAGCTGATGAAGGTGTGAATAATGGAAAGCCTTGGTATTTCAACATCAAACAATTCTTGCAGAATCGTGAATATCCACCTGGTGCTTCCAACAGGGATAAAAAGACTTTGAGAAGATGGGCTAGTAGATTCCTTCTGGACGGAGAAATCCTATACAAGAGGAACTATGCCATGGTCTTGTTGAGATGTGTTGATAAGCAAGAAGCTGAGAAATTGATGCATGATGTACATGACGGTACCTTTGGGACCCATGCTTCGGGTCACACCATGTCAAGGAAACTGCTAAGAGCCGGCTATTACTGGATAACTATGGAGCGTGATTGCCACAAACATGCTAAGAGATGTCACAAATGTCAAATCTATGCTGACAAGATTCATGTGCCTCCACATGCCCTCAATGTTATATCTTCCCCATGGCCTTTCTCTATGTGGGGCATTGACATGATCGGGAGAATTGAACCAAAAGCTTCCAATGGACATCGTTTCATTCTAGTGGCGATTGACTATTTCACCAAGTGGGTTAAAGCTGCTTCCTATGCAAATGTGACCAAGCAAGTGGTAGTGAAGTTTATCAAGAATAACATCATCTGCCGATACGGTGTTCCCAACAAGATTATCACCGACAATGGTTCCAATCTGAACAATAGCATGATGCAAGCCTTATGTGAAGAATTCAAAATCGAACATCACAACTCTTCTTCTTATAGACCTCAGATGAATGGTGCAGTTGAGGCCGCTAACAAGAATATCAAGAAGATTGTTCATAAGATGGTCACTACTTACAAAGACTGGCATGAGATGCTACCGTTTGCCTTGCTTGGTTATCGTACTACAGTGCGCAGTTCAACCGGGGCAACCCCTTTCTCTTTGGTATATGGTATGGAGGCAGTTCTCCCTCTGGAAGTGGAGATTCCATCTCTTCGAGTGATCATGGAAGCAAAGTTAACTGAGGCTGAATGGTGTCAAAGTCGGTACGATCAATTGAATCTGATTGAAGAGAAACGTATGGATGCTATGGCTCATGGACAGTTGTATCAAGTACGAATGAAGAATGCTTTTGACAAGAAAGTCCGACCTCGGGAATTCAAGGAAGGCGAACTTGTATTGAAAAGGAGGATAAGTCAGCAACCCGACCCAAGGGGCAAGTGGACACCTAACTATGAAGGTCCTTATGTCGTCAAGAAGGCTTTCTCTGGTGGTGCTTTGATTCTTACACACATGGATGGTGTTGAGCTTCCAAATCCTGTTAATGCCGATATAGTCAAGAAATACTTTGTCTAAAAAGAAAAGAACAGCGTGGTAGGTCGAAAACCCGAAAGGGCGGCCTAGGCAAAAATGCGCTTCCCGGTGGATCGAAAACCCGAAAGGGCGATCCAGGCAAAAGTTAGGGACAAAAAAAATGAATATGGAAAAGCTCGCTGAGATTGTACGCAACTCAGGCAAGAATGAGCGCCTCGATGAGCCGAAAACCCGAAAGGGCGGTTCATGCAAAAATGAGGTTGATAAAAGACAAGTAACTATATCTGGCAAAACTACCATCACCCCTTTGGGCATCTGCAACTGTCAATGATCGTCTTCATCATAAGCTTCTGTACCTGTGACTTCAAAATTTCTATGAAATGTAGCGGTCATCGTGTTCAATGTACCACCAACCAATAAAATTACCATTTTCCAAGCTTTGTAAATCCGTGGAGTCATGCCTTTGGCTGATTCTCACTCTTTTACATCAATTTGAGCCTGTGCTATTGTTTGAAATTCTATTTCTCTTTCCACTCTCAATGCTATATACAAAATATTTTCTTTCTATTTGATGATGTCAATGTCTGAAACAAATACCTTTTAAAATTGAAAAATCTTTTCCTGTCTATTTTGAAAACAAACCTGAGCAATAGGGTACATTTCAACGAAACATGCATGAATAAATGAATGTCAATGTTTATTTCAATACATGTTACAAGCAGGTTACTCCCCAGGATGATCTGTGGTCAATGGCAAGAATGAAAAACAGAATGAAAATGAAAAAATAATGATGAAAAAATACAAACGAAAAGCTCGCTAAGTTGAAAACCCGAAAGGGCAGCTTAGGTAAAAATGAGCACCCCGCTGATTGACAACCTATGAAGGCAATTCAGGCAAAAATGGGGCAATGAAAAGAATTTTATTCCCAGGTGAATCGAAAACCCGAAAGGGCGGTTCAGGCAAAAATGGGATTGAAAAATGAAAGAATGAAATATTGAAAAGCATTGACCACAGATGCAAACATCCAATGTTTACCCAGCACTGACACGCCTAACAACGGCGACCTGTATCCAAGAATCTTCCAAGGGTCCCTTCTCTACAAGTTTATATTGCCCTCAACCATGGTTTTGATACGTCTCTCAACGACGGTCTCTCCAAAGAGGATTTCTATGTGAATATGTTGCAGCACGAGCCACTACGTGCCCAATCTTCCAATATTTTGTCTATCTCTGTGAAACTTCCTTGTCAAACCACAAACCAATCATGCATTTCAAGCATTCATACATGCATAATCATGCATTTTATGTGCTCATACATTCAGTAATCTTGCTATACCATACATACATACTGCATTTCCAATTTCGACTTTCAATCCAACTCAGTTTCCACTTTCAACTCAGTTCAATTTCCACTTTCAATTTGACTCAACATCCAATTTCCAATTCAACTCAATTTCAAATTTCC